>NC_067246.2:169520896-170145896 GCF_019359855.2 Lolium perenne | reverse complement strand
TGGTTTCTAATGACATGACCCCTCTTCCGCTTGGTGTTTCTAATGTTTTGCAGGAATTTAGCGACGTGTTTCCGGAAGAGGTACCCGCTAGACTTCTGTAACATCCCAGTTTTCAATAAAAAGAAAGTAAGAGAATTCCAGAGAGCAAAATTTCAAACAAACAAAAACTTTTTAAATTGCATATAGTGCCATGCATAGGACTTGTGCATTTGAGTGATATGCCATGATGAGTGTTACTATTTGTTTGTGCTATACTCTAAAACCCTAATGTGATCATATTAAGATCACCAACCAAATAAATCAAAGAGGAAGAAAATCCATTAAATGTAAAACCCTAAAAACCCTCACATATGCTCTATGGCATTTTTATGAATTTTGACCCTAGACCAAATTGGTCTTCACCATTAGTTGAATAAGGTTACTAAACACTTATTACAACTTTTGGAATCAAAGAATCACAATTCAAATGAATTTCAAACACAAATCTTGTTCACATATGATAATTGTCAAAATTGACAATTATAGTCTGATCACTACTTTGAGCCATTGCAATTCAATTTTCTCAAACCAAATCTTGCTAACTCTTTGCACCATTTCAAAGTCAACATCAAGGTGAACACTTTTTGTAAAGATCACCATACCAAAATCTTTGTTGATCATTAGCTATGCTCATCCAAAGATTCAACTTTATAACATATGCAACAATCTCCACTTAGCCAATTTTGGCAAATTCTTGAATTCTAAAATTACACCACCACCTCTACTCATCTCTGGTCAAATACAACTTATCTAAACCCACACATTTCAAATAGATTCACCATTTGAATTAATTCAAATTTGGACATTTTTCACAAAATGCAAATATGACACTATTACACACTATTGCAAATAGTGATTCTATTACACCTAATCTACCCCAACCTACACCATTGTGCTCCCTGGTCCCCTCTAACCCTAAGTGATGCATAGCAAGCTAAGGAGAGGAGGAGGATAGCTAGGGCATGGCCATGCCGGCCATGGCGCCCAACCCGACGAGCTCCTCTCCCTCTCATTGCATCTCTGCCCTGCCCACCTTGTCCAACGTCGCCACCTCACTCTACTGGATCATCTAGCACCGGCCATGGTCGAGGAGAAGCTCGACAGCCGCCGGAGATCGCGCGCCCAGCACACGCCCTGTACGCCGCCCGCGTCGCGCCAGCACGTGCATGGGAGCACACTGGCCACGCACCGCGCCGCCACCCTGCGCTCGCCCTGGACCCGCTCTCGACGAGTTGAGCATCACCATGACACCTGGACACCGCCAGACACTCGCTCGACCACGACCCGCGCCCACCGCCGCCGGAGAAGGAAACCCTGGTCCGCCGCGGACGCGGCAGACATGGAAGCAACGCGACCCAACCAGGTCGTCCCCGACCAAGCTGTCGCCGCCTGTAGCACCGCCTGGACATGCAGAACACTGCCACGACCTCGCCTAGCTCGACCAGCCGCCGGAAACGCCGCGCCATGGTCGATCGCCACCCTGCCCCGCAGCACACTCGCTCGCCTATAAAAGGAGGCATCGCCTCGTCGATCCCTTCACACCACCAGTCCTCCCTCTCCTTCCTTGATCTCCCAGCCACCTCGCCGCTCCACATTGCCCACCAGAGCCGCCCAATTTCCACCTCACTGCCGCACGCCGCCGCGGAAGCTCGCCGACGATTGGAGCCACCTCAGGACGAGCCGCCGGTACCTGGAGCTCCGCCGTCGTCCACATCTACTCCAAGCACACTGCCATCCCTCGCTGGAGCACTGGTTAGCCCGCCGACCCCCTACTACCGCCGCGAGATCATCGGGTTCTCGTCGAAGACGACGATGAACCACGGCCGTAGATCTTGCATCTAATCCAACGCATCACATTCACCCATACCGTTTCGGGTTAAATGAGCCGCTGACATGCGGGACCCTTTGTCAGGCAGCCCGCGCGGCACTGGACCGTGGCTGGGCTGGCCTTGGGCCTGCTTAAATGATTTGGCCCAGTAGTTTTTCCCGCCGGCCTTTTTAATTCAAACTAGGTTTAATTAATTCCAAATGATTTTGAATACTTCCTCCACTTTGAAATTCAATATATTTAAATTGTCTAAACCAAATTTAATGAACTTTATATTGTTGGAAAGCTAGTGAAATTATCTACAACATGCCACTGGTCCCATGACCAGATTCCTTGTAGAATTAATGTGATAAAAATAACAAGGCAGGGACTTTTCCCTATTCAAATAATTATTAAAAATCAACCAAAATAGATATTAAGTTAATTCCAACTCTAATAGCTCACATTTGACTTACACTAATTGTTTATGCAATAAAATGGTGTGGTCACTTTGCATGATCATGCCATAGTTTAATTGATGGATATTATGGCTAGTTTAACTAGTTGATATTGTCCAAAACTATTAAGTAATTCATATGAAGTCTTAAACTTCATTTAAATCTTGTCTCACATGAATTCATGGGATGTTTGGACCCCTGGTCCCAACTCTCTTATATGAATTACTTAGAGAGTTAAATCATATGTAGTGTAATTAAATGATATGAGGTGATCCACCTCACTTAAATCATTTTCTCAAATGATGATGATGAACATTTGGCTTAGGTCAATATAAGTTCATATATGATTGTTTGAGAAATTAAATCTTAAGAAGATTTCAATGAGAGGAAATTATTTCTCAAGAACCCTATGGAAACTATCATTTACATATTAAATACAAAGAAGTGAATTCTACTCAAACAACACAACCCATGCACCCTAAGTAGATTATTTGTGTGCATAGAATAGTTTGTGTGTTTATATGTGATATATGGAATAGTCATTGAATTATTGAGTAATTATACTCGTATTCAAATTTAGATGGTAGCACCGGAGAGTACGCCGAAGAAGAAGGTTGCTACCAAGAGGAGGAGGAGGAACAGTTTGAGAACTACCAAGGCAAGCTAATATTCTTGCAAAGTGCAAAGCCCCTTGGGGGAAGGCACCATGATTCTTACCTTTTCTTACATAAGCCTATCCCAAGTTTTTACTTTACAAGTTCTTACTTGTTTTCTCAATGAGTTACTTTTATAGGTAACTTTGGTCAAAGTACAAGTTGGTTACTAGAGTAGTGGAGTAGACTCAATCAAGCAAAGCAAGATAGCACCCCTCATGATTTAGAGCTAGTGCTAATGAAATAAAACTTGACTACTCCAGATGGGAACAATGTCATTTGAAATGAATTTGAAACCTTGGAATGATGAAGCATTCCATTGAATGATTTTTGAAGGTGAATATGACCAAGAGAAGATGGTGATTTTTGATAAAACATGATGTTGGTTTGAATGCGATACCTTTCCAATTATTAAGTACCCCCACAATACCTGATTATGGGTAGGGCTTAACTGGAAGTTTATGCATCTTAGTATGGGTTCCCTCTGAACACACGTCATAGGGGTTACGCTTGAGGCTGCCTCCGTTGTTGAGAAATGATGTGAAATTGAGGTGAATTGTACGGCCAAGCCCTGTGCAGTTCCCAGGTTGACAGTTGGTCTTCACTGGGAGGCCAAGCTCATGGGGAGAGGTGCTTATACTAGGATTCGTAAGTGAAAGGTTATGGTTGATGATCCGCGTACTGTGTTACGATGATTCGGGGTAATCCCGACGGATGAAATCAAATATTGTGGCACAAGTGTGCAACCTCTGCAGAGTGTAAACCTATTCGAATAGCCGTGTCCACGGTTACGGACGGTTGGAAAGGCCATACAGTTTCCGATGTCATATCTTTGAAAGAGATGTTGAAAGATGATGGTGAAATGACTTGTGGTGAATTGAATTGAAATCACCACTTGAATGGTGGGAATGACACTAATGTTCCCACTTGAGTTAGTTAGCACTTGAATAAGCTTTTCTCAAATACTTGCGAACTAAAACTAGCTTTATGCAAATAAACTAGAGCTTAGCAAACCATACTAGAATGTCTAGCACTTACATTAGTATTAGTTTGCGAGTACTTAAAGTACTCACGGCTTTGTCCCTGGCTATTCAAATGGCCAGAGTATGAAGATGAACAAGGAGACGACCAGCAGGACGCCTACGACAACTAAGCGTCTTCCGACGTCAAGCGTTGGCCTGTGGACTAGAGAGTCCTTGTATCTTACGCTTCCGCCATGAACTATGCGAACTTGTGTTTGTTCGTTGATCAATAGATCAACTATTCGTGTAATATGGATCATGTGATTCCAAATTTGTAAGACTTATGGTTTGTAATGAATGATGACTGTGATACTTAACTATTATGCCTCGCAACAACAATATTCCTGGGATTGCGATGTATGACATAATAGGCATCCGGACTTAAAAATCCGGGTGTTGCCGAGTTGGTATCAGAGCCATTGTTTGACCTTAGAAGACCTTAGTTAGAATGGGCGTTCTGAAAAACTTAACTTTGAAATCAAATGAAAGAAAATATTTGTGAAAATTTACTACACTCTTGTCTTTGAGACTTTGCCAAAAAAATTGATGAATCATGTTCTATCTTATTTGAATCAACTTAAAATTTTGCCACACTTTGCACTCTCTAACTTACTCATCCAATTCTCTTTCAGATGGAGCCGAATGAACCCATCAACACCAAGTTTTACCAGCTGGGGAACGGAGGGAGCTTGATCTTCGAGCACGACCTCAACGCCGTCTCTGACTTCCTTGGGCGCCCACACCCCGAGTTCCACGGGGTTCAGCTGGACGACACGCCCGGAGGAGAGTTGCAGTGGGTGATCACTGCCGACTTGAGGGGCAAGATGGAGCCTCCCACCTCGGAGAGGATCCTCTTCTCCTTCCGCGAGAGAAACTGGCTCGACGGACTCGCACGTGGCCTTCAGGAGGCACTTGCGCGCCTCTGTGGACAGAACGTGGTGCGCATCCTCGCCTCTCGCTACGCCCACCTTGTGAGGCGTGATGCTGCGGGAGTGCCCATGGAGCTGCAGCCGCACCCGGAGTTGAGGCACCATGCTGAGCACCTGGACTTCATGCTCTACCAGACTCAGAGGGACCTCGACGCCACTCGCGCTTACGCGAACCAGACCCATGCTCACATCACCGAGCAGGGTGAGGCGATCAAGCTACTCAACAACGACCGCAAGAGCCTTCGCCAGCAGCGTGCCAAGAAGGACTCTACGATTCGACGCCTTCGTGCCCGGATCGCGTCACTTGAGGCCACTGTCAAGGCCCAGGAGCATCAGATTCGTCAGCTGGAGGATGACGACGGAGGCATCGACATTCAGGGAGGAGACGCCTTCCTGAGCGACGACAACGACTTTGAGGAGGACGAGAACACCGAGGAGGAGGACTACGAGTTCCTGGAGGCAGGACCCGACGACTACGTCCCAATCGATGTCGAGGATGAGGAGTAGTTGCACTAGTCTCACTTATGTAGGTGTGAGTTGTATCCCGTCCCTTGTATCGTAGAATGAGAATGGTTCTTAAAACCATTGGAGTATGAGTGTTAGTTTGTACTATGTGTTGCATGAATGAATGAATGTTATGTTTGTCATGAAAAGATTAAAAGTTTTCCAATTGTTTTCAAACTTAACCAAAATGAACCCTAGAATGTTTCCCTCTTATCTCATGATCTTCTATATCTTCAGATGGCCCCTCCCAACCACACCAACGACGCGATGTTGCAACTGCTGCAGACCATGCTTGCCGACAGAGAAACAGAAAGAGCCGAACGCCAAGCCAACCTTGTTGCCTTGCAGAACATTGCCAACCAAGGCCATGGAAATCATGATCACCCTGGATCCAAGCTCAAGAACTTTCAGAACACCAATCCCCCGGTGTTTAGCAAGACCGAGGAACCTCTCGACGCCGACGATTGGCTCCAGACTATGGAGAACAATCTGGAGGTAGCCGGAGTGGAGGCCAACGAGAAAGTCTTGTTCACCACTCACTATCTCGCTGGACCAGCCCGCGCTTGGTGGACAAGCACCCGTGCCATGAACGGAGGTCAATTCATGACTTGGGAGGATTTCAAGCTAAAGTTCAGCAAGTACCATGTACCCCCGGGTCTTATCAAAAAGATGAGGGATGAGTTCCGTGAACTGAAACAAGGTCGCATGACGGTGGTTGAATACCGCGACAAGTTTCTCACACTATCGAGGTATGCCCCTGATGAGACCGACACCGTTGAGAAGAGGAAGGAGAGATTCCTGAACGGACTGCATGATGAGATGCAGACTGTCCTCGTCAACATCCCCTTCGCCGACCTTGAAGCCCTTGTCGACTCCGCCATCCAGATGGAGGGCAAGTTAAACCAAGCCAATGAGAACCGCAAGCGCCGCATGGCGAATCAAAGTGGATCAAGCCACCCCAAGAAGTATCGCCCTAGCTCAAGCGGAGGTTTCACTCTGAGAAACAATAAGCCACCGATGCAGAACTCGCGCCCTGGTTATCAGAACCGGAGTGGAGGAAACTCCAAGCCAGGAGGCTACAACAACAACAACTACAACAACAACAACAACTACAACCGCGCTCCACCCCGAGCCCCTAACAACAACAACAACACCAACACCGCTCCCAGAACCGGAAGCAATGCCGTTCCCGTTGCGAACAAGCAGGACAAGACCACCATCACTTGCTACGAGTGTGGTGTAGTGGGGCACTACTCCAATGAGTGTCCCAAGCGTCTTGCCAAGCTCGCCGGCAACACCGCTGCACCTGCTCAGCAGCAACGCCGTGTCTCCACCGGCAAGAAGTTCGCCCCCAACAACCCCAATAACCGCAACGGCCGCCTCTACCACATGAACGCCGAAGAAGCCCAGGAAGCACCAGATGTTGTACTGGGTATGTTTTCTGTCAACCACATCCCTGCCAGAGTGTTGTTTGATTCCGGAGCATCTCATTCTTTTGTCACCGAAGACTTCGCATCAACAAGTAAAATTCAACCCCTCAGTTTGAAGCATGTTATGATAGTTCAAATTCCCGGATCAACCACCAAAGCCAGAAAATTTTGCAAAAATGTACCAATCAAAATCCATGATGTAGATTTCTATGCCAATCTAATCATACTGGGAACCAAAGGTTTGGAAGTTGTCCTAGGAATGGACTGGATGTCCAAACACAATGGATTGATAGACTGTGCCAAGAAAGCCATAACCATGACTAGCAGCACCGGTATCGTAGTAGAGCACGTCTCTGAAAAACTACCCAGAAAATTCACCTGCAACCAAAGTGTATCCAAGCCAACTCTGGATTTCCGGATGATCTACCCGCTATGCCCCCGGATCGGGATATCGAGTTTATCATCGAGTTAATCCCCGGAACTGGACCCATAGCCCAGAGAGCCTACAGCATGAACGCAACCGAGCTTGTGGAGCTGAAGAAACAGATAGATGATATGCTAGCCAAAGGTCTGATTAGACCGAGTGCATCCCCCTGGAGATCACCCGTTTTGTTTGTAGACAAGAAGGATGGGGCAAATCGTTTATGCACAGACTATCGTAAGCTTAACGATGTCACCATCAAAAACAAATACCCCCTACCCAAGATAGAAGACTTGTTTGATCAACTCACCGGATCCAGAGTTTTCTCCAAGATCGACCTTAGAATTGGATATCATCAGCTAAAGATCCGAGCCACCGACATTCCAAAAACTGCCTTTACCACCAGATATGGGTTGTATGAGTACAACATCATGTCATTTGGACTGACCAATGCCCCCGCTTATTTCATGAATCTCATGAATAAGATCTTCATGAACTTTTTGGACAAGTTTGTCGTTGTCTTCATCGACGACATTCTCGTCTACTCCAAGTCCGAAGAGGAACATGAACAGCATTTGGAGATTGTCCTAGAAACCCTTAGACAACACAAGTTATATGCCAAGTTTAGCAAATGTGAGTTTTGGTTGGAAGAAGTTGGATTCCTGGGACACATCTTGTCTGCAGGAGGAATTGCCGTAGATCCCGCCAAAATCAAAACTGTGATGGAATGGCAAGCCCCAACCACACAAACCGAGGTCCGCGCTTTTCTTGGATTAGCCGGATATTACCGCAGATTTGTAGAAGGTTTTTCGAGCATCGCTCGACCAATGACCCAACTGTTGAAGAAGGACAGAAAGTTCGAGTGGACCGATAAATGTGAAGAGAGCTTTCAACAGCTCAAGAGTAGACTGACCATAACCCCAATCCTGATCATGCCAGATATCGCAAAGTCCTTTGACGTATATTGCGACGCCTCCAAGACTGGACTTGGATGCGTGGTTATGCAAGAAGGCAAGGTTGTATCCTACCTTTCAAGACAGTTAAAGCAACATGAACAGAACTACCCAACCCATGACCTCGAGCTTGCAGCCGTGGTCTTAGCCTTGAAAGTTTGGCGTCATTACCTCATGGGTAATCGATGCGAGATCTACTCCGACCACAAAAGCCTCAAATATATATTCACCCAGAAAGAGCTGAACATGAGACAACGCCGATGGATCGAATTGATCAAGGATTACGACATGGAGATTCACTACCACCCCGGCAAGGCCAATGTGGTAGCGGATGCTTTGAGTCGACTGCCGTGCCAGTTCCATGCTCGCAACTGAACAGCCCAGCTTGCATCAAGAGTTTGAACAGTTCATACTTGAACTTGTTAGTGAAGGATTCCTAGCCAGCATAGAACTGCAACCCACCTTGGTTAGCCAGATCAAGGAAGCCCAGAAAGACAATGCTAGCATTGACGGAATCAAGAAGCAGATAGCCGCAGGAAAAGCCCCCGGATTCACCGTAGACGAAGCCGGAGTTCTTTGGTACAAAGAACGTCTCTGCGTACCATTGGACTCTGACTTAAAGCAAGTCATCCTGCAAGAAGCCCATGACACCCTTTATTCAATCCACCCCGGAGGTACCAAGATGTACCAAGACCTGAAGGAACAATTTTGGTGGCACGGAATGAAGAGAGAGATCGGTAGCTATATCGCCAAGTGTGATATCTGTCAGAGAGTCAAGGCAGAACATCAACGACCCGCCGGACTGTTACAACCCCTCCAGATTCCAGAATGGAAATGGGACTCCGTAGGAATGGACTTTATCACCGGACTGCCCAAATCCAGCAAAGGCAATGATTCAATATGGGTAGTTGTCGATAGATTGACCAAAGTCGCCCATTTCATCGCCGTCAAAACCAATTACCAAGGCCCCAAGTTAGCTGAGCTATACATCTCCAGAATAGTCGCCCTGCACGGAACCCCCAAATCGATAGTGTCAGATAGAGGATCACAGTTCACCTCAAGGTTCTGGCAGAAAGTGCATGAAGGACTAGGCACCCGCCTGAATTTCAGCACCGCCTATCACCCTCAGACCGACGGACAGACTGAGAGAGTAAACCAGATACTGGAAGACATGCTGAGAGCATGCGTACTGGAATACGGATCCAAGTGGGAAGACTGCTTACCTTACGCAGAATTCTCTTACAACAATAGCTACCAAGCCAGCCTACAGATGGCCCCCTTTGAAGCCTTGTACGGAAGGAAATGACGTACCCCCCTGAACTGGTCGGAAGTCGGAGAGAGCCAAGTTTTTGGCCCAGATGTTCTTCGTGAAGCCGAAGAGAAAGTGCACAAAATCCGAGAGTACCTCAAGACGGCGTAATCTAGACAGAAGAGCTACACCGACAAGAGACGTCGGGAGATGACCTTCGAGATCGGAGACTTCGTCTATCTCAAGGTATCCCCCTTGAAAGGAATGCAAAGGTTTCAACTGAAAGGAAAGCTTGCACCCCGATATGTCGGACCTTTCAAAGTCCTCAGCTGCCGAGGTGAAGTATCTTATCAACTGGAGCTACCTGAAGAAATGTCCGCTGTGCACGACGTGTTTCATATCTCACTTCTCCGGAAGTGCCTTGATGTCCCGGAGAAGACCGAAGTGTTCAAGAACATCGATCACCGATCGGTGGATATCAACAAGGATCTAACTTACCGCGAAGTGCCGATTCGCATCCTGGAAGAAGCTTACCGAACCACTCGCACCCGAAGCATCAAGTTTATGAAGATCCAATGGAGCAACCATACCGAGGATGAAGCCACCTGGGAACGCGAAGACTTCATGAAGAAGGAGTACCCAGATCTCATTAGTACCTAACTTTCTTTTCGATCTCGGGACGAGATCTTTTGTAAGGGGGAAGGGTTTGTAACATCCCAGTTTTCAATAAAAAGAAAGTTACAGAATTCCAGAGAGCAAAATTTCAAACAAACAAAAACTTTTTAAATTGCATATAGTTCCATGCATAGGACTTGTGCATTTGAGTGATATGCCATGATGAGTGTTACTATTTGTTTGTGCTATACTCTAAAACCCTAATGTGATCATATTAAGATCACCAACCAAATAAATCAAAGAGGAAGAAAATCCATTAAATGTAAAACCCTAAAAACCCTCACATATGCTCTATGGCATTTTTATAAATTTTGACCCTAGACCAAATTGGTCTTCACCATTAGTTGAATAAGGTTACTAAACACTTATTACAACTTTTGGAATCAAAGAATAACAATTCAAATGAATTTCAAACACAAATCTTGTTCACATATGATAATGGTCAAAATTGACAATTATAGTCTGATCACTACTTTGAGCCATTGCAATTCAATTTTCTCAAACCAAATCTTGCTAACTCTTTGCACCATTTCAAATTCAACATCAAGGTGAACACTTTTTGTAGAGATCACCATACCAAAATCTTTCTTGATCATTAGCTATGCTCATCCAAAGATTCAACTTTATAACATATGCAACAATCTCCACTTAGCCAATTTTGGCAAATTCTTGAATTCTAAAATTCCACCACCACCTCTACTCATCTCTGGTCAAATACAACTTATCTAAACCCACACATTTCAAATAGATTCACCATTTGAATTAATTCAAATTTGGACATTTTTCACAAAATGCAAATATGACACTATTACACACTATTGCAAATAGTGATTCTATTACACCTAATCTACCCCAACCTACACCATTGTGTTCCCTGGTCCCCTCTAACCCTAAGTGATGCATAGAAAGCTAAGGAGAGGAGGAGGACAGCTAGGGCATGGCCATGCCGGCCATGGCGCCCAACCCGACGAGCTCCTCTCCCTCTCATTGCATATCTGCCCTGCCCACCTTGTCCAACGTCGCCACCTCACTCTACTGGATCATCTAGCACCGGCCATGGTCGAGGAGAAGCTCGACAGCCGCCGGAGATCGCGCGCCCAGCACACGCCCTGGACGCCGCTCGCGTCGCGCCAGCACGTGCATGGGAGCACACTGGCCACGCGCCGCGCCGCCACCCTGCGCTCGCCCTGGACCCGCTCTCGACGAGTTGAGCATCACCATGACACCTGGACGCCGCCAGACACTCGCTCGACCACGACCCGCGCCCACCGCCGCCGGAGAAGGAAACCCTGGTCCGCCACGGACGAGGCAGACATGGAAGCAACGCGACCCAACCAGGCCGTCCCCGACCAAGCTGTCGCCGCCAGTAGCACCGCCTGGACACGCAGAACACTGCCACGACCTCGCCTAGCTCGACCAGCTGCCGGAAACGCCGCGCCATGGTCGACCGCCACCCTGCCCCGCAGCACACTCGCTCGCCTATAAAAGGAGGCATCGCCTCGTCGATCCCTTCACACCACCACTCCTCCCTCTCCTTCCTTGATCTCCCAGCCACCTCACCGCTCCACATTGCCCACTAGAGCCGCCCAATTTCCACCTCACTGCCGCACGCCGCCGCGGAAGCTCGCCGACGATTGGAGCCACCTCAGGACGAGCCGCCGGTACCTGGAGCTCTGCCGTCGTCCACATCTACTCCAAGCACACTGCCATCCCTCGATGGAGCACTGGTTAGCCCGCCGACCCCCTACTGCCGCTGCCAGATCGTCGGGTTCTCGTCGGAGACGACGATGAACCACGGCCGTAGATCTTGGATCTAATCCAACGCATCACATTCACCCATACCGTTTCGGGTTAAATGAGCCGCTGACATGCGGGACCCTTTGTCAGGCAGCCCGCGCGGCACTGGACCGTGGCTGGGTTGGCATTGGGCCTGCTTAAATGATTTGGCCCAGTAGTTTTTCCCGCCGGCCTTTTTAATTCAAACTAGGTTTAATTAATTCCAAATGATTTTGAATACTGCCTCCACTTTGAAATTCAATAGATTTAAATTGGCTAAACCAAATTTAATGACCTTTATATTGTTGGAAAGCTAGTGAAATTATCTACAACATGCCACCGGTCCCATGGCCAGATTCCTTGTAGAATTAATGTGATAAAAATAACAAGGCAGGGACTTTTCCCTATTCAAATAATTATTACAAATCAACCAAAATAGATATTAAGTTAATTCCAACTCTAATAGCTCACATTTGACTTACACTAATTGTTTATGCAATAAAATGGTGTGGTCACTTTGCATGATCATGCCATAGTTTAATTGATGGATATTATGGCTAGTTTAACTAGTTGATATTGTCCAAAACTATTAAGTAATTCATATGAAGTCTTAAACTTCATTTAAATCTTGTCTCACATGAATTCATGGGATGATTGGACCCCTGGTCCCAACTCTCTTATATGAATTACTTAGAGAGTTAAATCATATGTAGTGTAATTAAATGATATGAGGTGATCCACCTCACTTAAATCATTTTCTCAAATGATGATGATGAACATTTGGCTTAGGTAAATATAAGTTCATATATGATTGTTTGAGAAATTAAATCTTAAGAAGATTTCAATGAGAGGAAATTATTTCTCAAGAACCCTATGGAAACTATCATTTACATATTAAATACAAAGAAGTGAATTCTACTCAAACAACACAACCCATGCACCCTAAGTAGATTATTTGTGTGCATAGAATAGTTTGTGTGTTTATATGTGATATATGGAATAGCCATTGAATTATTGAGTAATTATACTCGTATTCAAATTTAGACGGTAGCACCGGAGAGTACGCCGAAGAAGAAGGTTGCTACCAAGAGGAGGAGGAGGAACAGTTTGAGAACTACCAAGGCAAGCTAATATTCTTACAAAGTGCAAAGCCCCTTGGGGCAAGGCACCATGATTCTTACCTTTTCTTACATAAGCCTATCCCAAGTTTTTACTTTACAAGTTCTTACTTGTTTTCTCAATGAGTTACTTTTATAGTTAACTTTGGTCAAAGTACAAGTTGGTTACTAGAGTAGTGGAGTAGACTCAATCAAGCAAAGCAAGATAGCACCCCTCATGATTTAGAGCTAGTGCTAATGAAATAAATCTTGACTACTCTAGATGGGAACAATGTGATTTGAAATGAATTTGAAACCTTGGAATGATGAAGCATTCCATTGAATGATTTTTGAAGGTGAATATGACCAAGAGAAGATGGTGATTTTTGATAAAACATGATGTTGGTTTGAATGCGATACCTTTCCAATTATTAAGTACCCCCACAATACCTGATTATGGGTAGGGCTTAACTGGAAGTTTATGCATCTTAGTATGGGTTCCCTCTGAACACACGTCATAGGGGTTACGCTTGAGGCTGCCTCCGTTGTTGAGAAATGATGTGAAATTGAGGTGAATTGTACGGCCAAGCCCTGTGCAGTTCCCAGGTTGACAGTTAGTCTTCACTGGGAGGCCAAGCTCATGGGGAGAGGTGCTTATACTAGGATTCGTAAGTGAAAGGTTATGGTTGATGATCCGCGTACTGTGTTACGATGATTCGGGGTAATCCCGCCGGATGAAATCAAATGTTGTGGCACAAGTGTGCAACCTCTGCAGAGTGTAAACCTATTCGAATAGCCGTGTCCACGGTTACGGACGGTTGGAAAGGCCATACAGTTTCCGATGTCATATCTTTGAAAGAGATGTTGAAAGATGATGGTGAAATGACTTGTGGTGAATTGAATTGAAATCACCACTTGAATGGTGGGAATGACACTAATGTTCCCACTTGAGTTAGTTAGCACTTGAATAAGCTTTTCTCAAATACTTGCGAACTAAAACTAGCTTTATGCAAATAAACTAGAGCTTAGCAAACCATACTAGAATGTCTAGCACTTACATTAGTATTAGTTTGCGAGTACTTAAAGTACTCACGGCTTTGTCCCTGGCTATTCAAATGGCCAGAGTATGAAGATGAACAAGGAGACGACCAGCAGGACGCCTACGACAACTAAGCATCTTCCGACGTCAAGCGTTGGCCTGTGGACTAGAGAGTCCTTGTATCTTACGCTTCCGCCATGAACTATGCGAACTTGTGTTTGTTCGTTGATCAATAGATCAACTATTCGTGTAATATGGATCATGTGATTCCAAATTTGTAAGACTTATGGTTTGTAATGAATGATGACTGTGATACTTAACTATTATGCCTCGCAACAACAATATTCCTGGGATTGCAATGTATGACATAATAGGCATCCGGACTTAAAAATCCGGGTGTTGACAACTTCCACCATTGCGAGGTATTGAGCATCAAATTGACTTGATTCCCGGAGCATCGCTGCCCAATAGGGCGCCATATAGGACGAATCCCGAAGAGACGAAGGAGATACAGAAGCAAGTACAAGCGCTACTCGACAAAGGTCATATCCGCATAAGCCTTAGTCCTTGTGATGTTCCCGTTATTCTTGTTCCTAAGAAAGATGGTACATGGCGTATGTGCGTAGATTGTAGAGCGATAAACAATATTACTATTCGATATCATCATCCTATTCCCCGTTTAGAGGATATGCTAGATGAATTGAGTGGTGCTGCTGTTTTCACTAAAATTGATTTGCGTAGTGGTTATCATCAAATTAGGATGAAAGAAGGGGATGAGTGGAAAACCGCCTTTAAAACAAAATTTGGTTTATATGAGTGGTTAGTAATGCCTTTTGGTTTGACTAATGCACCTAGCACTTTCATGAGACTGATGAACCATGTTTTGCATGATTTTATTGGCAAGTTTGTGGTTGTGTATTTTGATGACATATTAATTTACAGCCGCAATGAATCTGATCATATTATACATATTCGACATGTTTTGCAAGTGTTGCGTGATAGTAAACTCTATGGTAATCTTGAGAAGTGCACATTTTGCAAAGATAAGGTTATATTTCTGGGTTATGTTGTCTCTAAGCATGGAGTAGAAGTAGATGTGTCTAAAATTGAAGCTATTCAAAATTGGCCTACGCCCATGAATGTGAGTCAAGTAAGAAGTTTTCATGGTCTAGCTGGGTTTTATCGCCGTTTTGTGCCTAATTTTAGTACTATTGCTGCATCTTTGAATGAATTGACTAAAAATGGTGTTGCATTTGAGTGGGGCGTTGCCCAAGATCATGCTTTTGATGAACTGAAACGATTGTTAACTTCTGCACTGTTGCTTGCACTTCCTGATTTCAATAAGAAATTTGAGATTGAATGTGATGCTAGTGGTATTGGAATTGGTGGTGTGTTGATGCAAGAGGGTCGCCCAATTGCATATTTTTCTGAGAAACTTTCTGGTGCTAAGTTGAACTATCCTATTTATGATAAAAAATTGTATGCTTTAATTAGTGTTCTTGAGTTTTGGCAACATTATTTGTGGCCAAAAGAATTTATCATACATTCTGATCATGAAGCTTTGAAATATCTGAAAGCCCAATCTACTTTGCATAGGCGTCTTGCTAAGTGGGTTGAGTTCATTGAGTCTTTTTCGTACATTATTAAGCATAAGAAGGGAAAAGATAATATTGTTGCTGATGCTCTATCTAGGAAGACTATGCTGTTAACTCATCTTGACGTTAAAATTCCTGGATTAGAGGTGTTATGTGATTTATATGCGACTGATCATGATTTTGCTGAACCATATCGCTTATGTGTTATTGGTACAGCATGGGAAAAATATCACATACACGATGGGTTCTTGTTTAGAGCTAACAAACTATGTGTTCCAGAATCGTTTGTGCGTTTGCTCTTATTGCAGGAATCACATGCTGGAGGTTTGATGGGTCACTTTGGGCGTGAGAAGATGCTACTCATGCTCGCTGATCACTTTTATTGGCCAAAGATGAGGCGGGACATGGACAGGTATGTGAAGAGGTGCATTACTTGCAACAAGTCCAAGTCCAAGCTGAAGCCTCACGGTTTGTATACTCCGTTACCGGCACCTACTACACCTTGGGAAGATATTAGTATGGATTTTGTGTTGAGTTTACCGCGTACTAAAAGAGGCCATGATTCTATATTTGTGGTGGTGGACATATTTTCTAAAATGTCACACTTTATTGCCTGCCACAAAAGCGACGATGCGTCGCATATTGCTAACCTGTTTTTCAGGGAGATTGTTCGACTACATGGAGTCCCGAAGACTATTGTTTCTGATCGTGATGTGAAGTTCATGAGCTACTTCTGCAAGACACTTTGGGAAAAGCTGGGGACAAAGCTACTGTTCAGTACTACTTGTCATCCCCAAACTGATGGTCAAACTGAGGTGGTGAATCGAACTTTGTCACAACTGTTGAGATCCATGATCAAGAAGAACCTGAAGGAGTGGGAAGAGTGTTTGCCGCATGTAGAGTTTGCTTACAACATGGCGGTACATTCTACCACAGAGCTATGTCCTCTTGAGGTGGTGTATGGTTTCAAACCCATTACTCCACTTGATTTGTTGCCTTTACCCATACATGAGAGAGTTAATATGGAGGCATCCAAGAGGGCAGATTTTGTGCGAAAAATCCATGTGAAGACTAAAGAGTTGATAGAGAAGAAAGGCAAGAGCAATGCTGCAAGGATGAACAAGAAGCGCAAAGAGATGTTGTTCAAGCCTGGTGATATGGTCTGGGTACATTTTCGCAAGGATAGGTTCCCGAAGCTGCGGAAGTCTAAGTTGAAGCCTCGTGGTGCTGGTCCTTACAAAGTGCTTGCCAAGATCAATGATAATGCATACTCGATAGAACTTCCAGTTGATGAGTTTGGTGTCAGTAATTCTTTCAATGTTGCTGATTTAACACCATATGACGGAGAAGACCTTGGAGCGTCGAGGTCGACGCCTTTTGAAGGGGGGGAGATGGTGAGGACATCCCTACTACACCACTACCTCCGTCATTGATAAATGAAGATGAACATGCTGTGAAGCTCAAGTCCAATGAAGTTTGGATTGGACCAATTACAAGAGCTCGTGCGAAGCTACTTAAACAACAGGTGAACTTGTTTCTAAACGATACTTTGATTGATGAGAACTTTATACTGCCTAAGTCCTATTACTTATGTATCATCACGTATTAAGAGGAGACGAGCATCACACGAGGAGTAGAGGAGCAGCTGGACATGAAGACGGACGTCAAGATGGACGTGAAGCTGGACATGAAGATATCTCATGGACGCGCGAGGGAGGAGCGGGAAGCATGCGCGAGAGGAGAAGTCGACGTCCAGGCCGGTCCAGCGCCCGGTTAGACCGACCTCCAGACCGGCGCGCCCGGTCCCTAGCCCGGTTGACCGGGCGGCAGACCGGATGCGTCGTACCGGGGCCAAACTGGACGAAGTTTTGCGAACTTTCCGGTTGCCGCCTGGTTGACCGGATGCCAGACCGGCCAGCCCGGTCCCTGGCCCGGTTGACCGGATTCCAGACCGGATTTGTCCGAGTCTGTCTCGACCAGATCTATTCTGGGTCGGTTTTACTTGTATCTTTCGACCAGAACTCGTCCCGGACGCCTATATAAGTGCCTTGGACGACCCCCTAGCGGCTTGAGACCACGTTTAAGATAAACCCTAGTTCATAGTTGTTTGCTAAACAAAACTATTGTTCCCCAACTCTCCAATTTGTTGCGATCTGGAGTTTTATGCTACTGAAAGTTTGTGTGATCTGCTGTTCCATTGGGGATTAGAAGATTGCAATCTACCGCTTCGTGGTTGGCGGTTACGTGCGCAAGTGTGTGGAGTTGCGAATATCTTGCAGGGTTGAGAGCTGTTGCATTGGCATCAGGAATCAATCGAGAGACTTCGTCGGCGTCATACAAGTTATCCTCCTCATCATCATCGATTCCATCCGCTGCTACCATCGTGTGTTTATCACCACCCGTCGCTTACTGAGAAGATCGGGCCACCCCATATCACCGGTAGCGTGGACCAAAGGCGGAGGCGCTGCAGCCCAAAGGGACGACGCAACGGCAGCCCGTAGCTCGATCGGTAGTAGGCGCGTGCTCGAGGACGTGCTTGGCGGAGACGTGCGCGCGATCGGTTGATCAGACCGACGGCAGCTATGTACGCGCCATGGCGAGGACGACGCGCAGATCAGAGTCGATGCGGCGTTGTCGGTGCAGTCCCGGGCGATGACAACGAAGATGAACCGGCGATGGAGTCCGCGCGGGCGAAACAGCCTGCTGTGTCGCACGTAGGCGTCCCGTGTGTGACGCGTGCGGCCGCGCCGCACGGTTGATGAAGATGGCCTGTGCAGTCGACGCCGAGGTTGGAGTAGAGGCGCATGATGATGGCGACGGTGGGCGACTCAATCCGATCGATGATCGGCAAAACCAAAAAATAAAACGCAGGTCGAGCGACCGGCGGAGCAAAAAGAAAACCAATCTACATATTGGAAAAAAAGACTCGAGGGTAACGGATCAATGGATCGGCGGACGAACCCTCATATGGGTTGCGCGCCCCCCGGAGTAGATCATGGAGATCGACCTTACAGGGGGCGGCGCGGCGCGGAAGCTTGTACGGCGGCTAGGTCAAGGAGCGTGCCGCTCTGATACCATGTAGAAGGATAGAGAGGGAGGAGAGATTGCGGAATATGATGGATTTGTATTGAGCTTCATAGGCGAGTATATATAGGCATAAAGGGATCATCTTGGAGTGCAAGACAAGACACAAGATCTATCTCTATCCTAGACTACCTAAACCGTACGTATATTCTAACACTTTGCTTTTGGGGCACCGGTAAGAAGCTTCTCGGCCACCCTACTCTGACTTGATTAGCTACTAGTAACTAGTAACTAGGATCGTTCAAACAGTCAGTCAGCCCGCAGTCGCACAACACAAGCAAGGAGCCCCTTCGTCTATCCTTTTCTCTCTACTGTTCCTGAGTGAGAGTTCGGCCGAGTGTCGTCAACGTCTCGCCTCCCTCCTTTCCCCTCTCCTCCGCCGGCACTGCCGGTCGGAGTGGGTTGGGAAGGGAGGGATGTGCGTGTTTTATAGTTAGGTTTCTTTTATATTTCGGCGTTCTGCCGTGTTCGAGCTGTGCCTCGGCGCCGTCGGGTGGCGTTCGATGGCCATCGGCAGCTGTGCTTGCTTGCTCTCCGTGGTGGTTTGCGAGTAAGTTGTCGGGATCTGTCGATTGCTCTCTCAATAAGCCCGATTTTGCTGGAAGTTTTGGTGGTGGCGGCCCGTTTCCTCTTCGTCGCCAAGGAGGTGAAAGGACAAGCGAGTTGCTGGTATGTGGCGAGGGTGGTGATGCTCGGAGCGCTGCGTCTTTACAGCGAGGTTTGCGGTTGATGGAAGATGGCTTGGCTTTGGCTGGGCTGAGTTCCGACCGGCACCGGGGGATTCCCCGGCCGATGTGCCCCGACGGTGACGCTCTGAGCGTCCGATGGGGGTCTCAGGCGGCTCACAAAGCAGATCTGCGAGGGTGTCCATTCGGAGCTTGGGATTGCGGATGTCGGCGGTCTGCTTTCCTGCCGGTGGCGAGCGGCGGTGTTTTTCCAGATCGGCGACGGCTGGTGCGCATGAGGATGTCCAAGGACTTCTTTCTAATTTTAATTTCTGTAGGAGTCTTTGTGCAAAGTTGTAAGGACGTGTCTCTCTGGTTTGTTCTAGAGGCGTTCCTACGTGTGTTGTACTGTTCTTTGTTTCTTTGAATATACATGTAGGGCTTTCAAAAAAAAAAAAACGTAAAAGCCGTGGCTACCCATGGCATAGGGTGATGCCAAAAAACAATGAACCATGTCAGTGACGTAAACCACCCACACGACTGAAATAGCCGGAAAAGGCGAGCATGTTTCTGGAGACACGTACCTGCTCCGGGCAGCCGCCCATTTGACATTGGTCATGGCACGCACCTGTTGCAGCTTCCCGTGTATGCGTGAGAAGTACTAGCTGAATTGATACGGATCTGTTGCAAATCAATCAGCTTCCCGTGTGTGCGTATGAGTAGTACTGGCTGAATTGCAAGGATCGATCAGGTCAGCTTGGCATAGCATGCGCATCTCGCCGGATTTTTTCCTCGTCGTCATCGTCGGAAAGTAGACGGCAGTAGCGGCCAAGGACAATAACGCCGTGCAAATCTACCATCTTGCTGTGATGTTTAGAAATCATGGTACGTTATGGTCTACGCGCGTCAGTCGTTCAACCTATTTATTCGTTGGATATTACCATGCACTGTCCATCCATGATGTTGGCAGTGAATTATTAGAGCATCTCCAGCTGCGTCTCCCAAAGCGTCCCCAAAACGCATCGGATTGAGCGTTTGGAGGACGTGTTTCGTTCGTGCCGCGTTTGGGGGACATCGCTTCCCAGTCGCGTCCCCCAAACAAAATTTCGGAAATTTTAAACTTAACGAGATTCGATTAAGATTCGTCCAAACTTACATAATTCGAACGAAATTTGACGCAGCGGCCGGAGGCGTTGTAGTACTGCTGGAAGTTCTACATGTCGTCGGTGATGACATCCTGCTTGACGCGCTCGTCGACGGGCTCGTCCTTCACCAAGCCGCTTGGTCCTGCCTCGCCGTCGTCGGAGAGGTCCACCAGAGGCTTGCCGGAGTCGCGGATGGACATGGCGATCGCCGCGTCGAGGTCGCCCCTCCAGGCGTCCTTGTCGTTCATGGACGCCAAGAACGCCGTCCGCAGACCTGGGCAGTCCTCGGGGTCGTCGCTGCTGGCAATAAGCCGCTGCTGCCGCTCGTACTCCGCCAGCAGCGCCGCCTGCGACGGTTCGTCCGGCTCCTCCTTCACCTCCGACTTCGGGATGAGGAGGGCGCCGCTGCGCCTCTCTTGCTGCCGCCGGCTGCCCCTGCCGCCACGCCTCGTGTTGACGGGCGTCGCCGGCTCCTCCTTCACCTCCCGTTTGGGGACGGTGTAGGGTGCCGACCGGTACGACGAGGACGGCGTCGATCGCGCCGGTCCTGAGGAAGAAGAGTGCGAGGAGGACGAGTACGCCGTCCTCCTCGGCTTCCATTGAGGAGACGGCGGCGGTGACGACGGCGGTGACGACGGCATCTCCAACCTTGGAGCGCCGTTGCGGATGCGGCGGATGACGTTCTCGAGGGTGCGCCCCGGAACACCCCAGAACAGGGCGCGGCCGTCCTTGTTCCAGCTGTTGGGGCCACCGACAAGCCCGTCGGTGCTGTGCATCTCGACATCGTACTTCGCCTTGAAGTACGTCGTCCACCAGGCGTCGTTGTTGTTGGCCGCCCACGTCGGATCCAACCGCTCCTCAGCGGTGAGTTGAGCCCGACGGGCCTTGATGGCGTCCCTCCATTGGTCCGTGCGCGGCTTC
This sequence comes from Lolium perenne, assembly GCF_019359855.2. Lineage (NCBI taxonomy): Eukaryota > Viridiplantae > Streptophyta > Magnoliopsida > Poales > Poaceae > Lolium > Lolium perenne. The sequence goes on along the minus strand of NC_067246.2, from coordinate 170,124,434 downwards.
GGTGGCGGCGGAACGCCAATGCCGTTCACGGCCATCTTCCAGCCGCCGCTGCTTGGCAGCCGCATGTCCGGCGGGACTGGATACCGGGTGTTGTACAGCGCCCACGCCTCCGGCACGGTGAGGCTGCCGCGGCCGAAGCCGTTCGCCACGGCGATCTTCCGGGAGGACGAGCTCGACATTTTTGGAGCGGCGAGGAGAAGTTCTGGGAGGGGGGAGGCGGCGGCGAAGAGATGGTTTCTGAGCGGTGAGAACTGCGGGGCGTCTTTAAACAGCTGCGGCAGCGGGTGGTTGCACGCAATAACGCCAGCGCGGACGGCCACGCGGCCATGCACGACGAGACGCGTCCCGCGTCGCCTGGGAAAACAGGGACGCCATTAACATCGCTTGACCAAAGGTAGGCGACGGGGTTTTAGGCTTCCGAGCAGCTGACGCGTCGGGTCCGCGTCGGTTCGCCTCGCTTTTCGTTATGTCCGGCGTGCCCGGAGCGTCCCCTGTGGAACGGGGACGGGCTCGGGGCGCCGGACACCGTATCAGAGCGCGCCGGACAAAAATGGGCTTTGAGCGACGCGGCTGGAACGGTTTTTTGGTCCGGCAGGCTCCAAATCCCTTTGGAAGATGTTTTGGAGATGCTCTTACTATACATAGTTCATGCATGCATGTATACTGTTCCTATGAAGCTTACCACACTCTCTGATCCTGACTAAGCAGTTCACCCCTGGACAAACGACATTCTCTGATCCTTTCCCGCTTGGGGCGGACGTGAACATTGCATAGCTGCGGTCCGAGCAGCGGGTTTGCAGGTTGTGTAGGTAACTAGGAAGCTGTATGCAATGAGAATCTCAAAGCTGGATCAGACGGTACCCAGAGGGGAGCATTGCCACCGGATGGCAACAACATATTTTGCTTTCTGTAAATCGTAATTGGACAAATAATATATGCATAATTTATATAAAAATGTGAGGAATTTGAATATGAAATAATTTTGTAAATCACATTATTTATATATGCATTATTCTAATTATTTCTGTAAATCGCAATTGGACAAATAGTATATGCATGTTTTCTACCATTATTATTATAAAAATGTGAGGATTGGAATATGAAATAATTTTGTTTCTATTCATTGTATTATTACTATTATCAAATAATATATTCATTATTCATATAATATGTCATAATTAATATCTTTAAATCTGTAAATCGTAATTGGACAAATAGTATATCCATTATTATTAGAAAAATGTGAGGAATTTGAATAACAATAGAAAGATTTGATATATTGAGACGATTCATAGGTTCATACAAATATAGAAGGCACACACACCACATACCACAATCTTTTGGAGGTCGAATCAGAATATCAATTCCGTATGAACCCATCGTTTGCACATCTTTGTGGATGGCCGCGCCGCAGAATTTGATTGTATTGTCCTGCAAGAAATCCGTGAGAAGTTGTGGCACTTCATCATCCCAACAAATTTGAAAGACCAAATTCTCGGTCGCCACCGAGAGTTGAAGGACGGTGACGCGCTGATTACCTCTACCCTCGTGATGGTCGGTGAACTCGCAGTCCAAGACCACCAATAACTTGATTGGGGCTGCATTGAGGAAATCCCTCTTGATGCCGCCGATCCACCTCTCCACCCCTTGATGCACGCAGAGTGACCGTGATCTTGAAGTGCATATCTTCGGCGGTGAGGTAGTACACCCGGGATCGAGGTAGAGAGAGAGGGTGCGTGCGAGCTGCTCCATCGGGACCGGGGCGGGAGAGAGATCTTTGGGAGAGATGACTAATGGAGGATGTGAAGGATGTGGCTAATGGAGGAGATGTGAAGATGCATATATAGGCGAGGGAGGTGAACAGGCCAGCCACCGGGTGATCAATTCCCGTGGCAGGCCGCCGGCGGTAATGCAACTTCCGGCTGGATCGATTTCCGTGGCCGATGCAACTTCGGAGGAGAAGATCAGTAAAGGCGACGATGGTCGATTTCCGAGTGTGACTGGGGTGCCAGCAGGCACAGCGTGCATGGATGTACGAATGCATGGTTGCATGCATGTATACCCACGAATCAACCGCGCCAGTTCGTGGTTCGGTTGCGCCGGTCGGATATATGGTACACTTATTAGTCCTCGACTTAGGAAATAAATACTTGTTTCGCCTGTGGTGACTTTGTCAATCTCAGGATCCGTCAGATGAAGTTTCTTAGACGTAGTCTCTCGGAGGTGCTCATAGGGGCAGGGTGTGTGTGCGTGCGTTCATAGGGGTGAGTGTATGTGCGTATGTGTGAGCGTCTACGTCTGTACCGTGTTTCGCCAAAAAATTGTTTTTGTTTATGCACCGGTGCTTATTTGTACTACTTATATTCCTACTAAGATGCGTAATAACACCTCCCATGTTAAAAAACACATTGGTGGTTAAGAAAATATTTGGCTTATGCAAACAAGCTTCCAATTAATTAAGCACATATATATCAATATGCATGCTAGGGCATGAATATGCAATTCATATCGGTTTTTATCTAAGCACCGATGCTTACCTGCTCTAGCTAGCCAAGCACACCGATCTCATCTACAAAATAAGCACTAGCGCAAAATAAGCACCGATATTTATAAGCACGCAAGCTAATTAATTAATTAAGCACCTTGGATTGTACTTTTCCATCAATTTGACTTTTGGTTGCGATTGGCTATTAGTGAATGAAGCTTGACACGAAGAGCACTTTAGAAATCTCTAGGTTACAAAAGCAAAGTCAGAGGAGTGCAGGTGGAAGCGAGGAAGGCCAAAATATTTGAATCGTGGTCCCGCACATTTGGGACCCATATGTCCGAAATTTGTCAAAGTGGGCAACCCGAGTTTGCGCGAGGGGAAAAATATTCAACTAAATCAAATTTCCCATTTACCCATGTGTCTTGAGGGTTGTATGCCTCGCTTGAACCCAAAGCTAGGATAAGGGTATTCGTGTGGAATTGAGGAATTGTTGCCAGAATAAGCACTCCCAGCCTACACCAATGCATTCCTCCCATCCAGTTTTCCCTAATTCCACGAACCCCCTCTCTCTCTCTCTCTCTCTCTCTCTCTCTCTCTCTCTCTCTCTCTCTCTCCCCGCTACCGTTCACACAGACGTCGGAGCGCTCCGGCCACCGTTGCATCTGGAGGTACGTCCGGGTGACATCGTCAACATTTCGGCCAAGTCGTGTCCCTCATCACCTCCTTCAGCCGGCCAACTTCAAGCCCTCTCTGCCCGCACAACGCCCTTGCTACGCTTGCGATGTCGAGGTCAAGAGGTCTTGCATTGGGTATAGTATTTTTGTACACCCAGTAATTAAATTTAGGCCTCCTTTGGGAGCTCTATTTTTTTGAAGTATTGTGGAAATACTTCAGTTTCTGAAAATATTGAAGTATTGAAGCGTTTGGATCCAACGAATAATGCTATTTCCGACTAGGCACACCCTATGACTTCCCCTGTTCATCTGTTTTGATTGTTATGTATGTGCCTAGCAGAGAAAAAAATAGATAGCCTAGTAGTTTTCGTGATGCATGGCCTGTGTTTATTGGAATGGCTATGCAGCAGTGGCAAGTGGCCAACTTTTAAGCAGCAAACTACTTGTTCTATACATGAGAGCCTATGCATGGTAACAATCCAGCAAATAGATAGTAAAACAACACTTCCCAAACTCCCGAAGGCAAAGGGTACCAATTACCCGCTTACCCATCGGGCTTTTACCCATTATGGTAGGACTGAGATCCAGAGCCGAATGCTGCAGTGTGAGCATTTCACCTGATCCCAGTCCATTATGGTAATGGTATGGTAGAAAGTTTAACCCATGGGTAAATAAATGGTAAAAAAATCTCTACCCAATGGGTATGGCAGGTGTGTGTATGAGAATGCAAAACCCATACCCGCATACCCACCTGCCCTTTATGTTACCTCATTCGAACCTTTATTGTAATCTTAAATTTTCTCTGAACCTATGACGTTGACGAGTTTGAATTATATATTGGTATGTTCTTCTATAACTTATGTTTGGCTATAATGTTGTATTCTTTCATATATGTTGGGTTGTACTAAAATGCTGATCTTTTCACATAGCTTGTGTTGTTTTGCTGTTTATAGTCATATGGCATACTGTTTGCTGTCTTTTCTTATACATATGTTACATTGATGTTTCTCTTAATATACGTGGTTTGTTTTGATGTTCCTTTTTCATATGTTATGGTTTGCTGAATCAGTTAAGGAATGCTATATATATTGTTGTATTTATTATATGTTGTGCTATTATATTGCTTTGTTGCATTTGTTTGGATTGCAGGGTGGGTATTACCCATGTTTTTTCACCCATTTTGATGCGGGTATGTACTAAAATCTGTACCAACGTGCGGATGTGGGTAGCGGTTAAGATTCAGGATATGGGTGCGGGTTTGGTTAGGCTACATCCACACCCAGTGGCCATGGGTGTCATCGGGATCTCAAACGTCTTGTAATACTTCAATTTTAGTAAAACGTTGTTGCCAAACTAGGCCTTATTATTGGTGAGCGATTGTTTGGTCGATCCCTATGGATTATAAGTTATTTTTGTTGAACTCGTTATGCAATAGCCTGCTTGTCCCTCAACTGCATACTGTCTGAGCAACCACCTCGTAGAACTACTAGGGCCTCTTCCAGGAGAGATACCGATTCACAGTGTCCACTTCGTAGAATTACCAGGTCCATGTCCACAACCAGCAACAACATACATGACAAATCTGACTTCGATGTAGATGAATCTTGTAGCCAATGCAGAGTCACAAGAAGTCGTAATCGTCAGAACTCTCCTGTTGATCATAGTAAGTTGTGCTACCAAGTGCTAACCGCATTTAGCATGCTGCAAGTCCTTTCTCGCATTTTGCTAGTTGTGGTTGCTGAGGCTGTGTGCCTCCCTTGTTTATTGATAATATTTCTACAGGTCAGGGCAGTGAAAATGATGATTCAGATGAAGCAGACGAGGACCCTGTGGTGCCATCCGAGAATGGCACTGTTGGTAAAGGCATGTTCCTATAATTTGTCTGTTCCTTACATAGTCTATTTGGTGTAACACCATTATTATCTCATCAGTTGTTTATATGTGTAGCAGTAAGGGGGACGAACATGGGGAAATGACTGACCAAATTGACCCGTTCTCGAGGATCCAAGCTACCTCTGATAAGAACAAGAGTGAGGACAAGGCCGACATCATCTCTTATCGGCGCAAAATTTGTAACTGTGTGTAACATTGCAGTCAGGAACCATATTCATGTATATACGCATTGGAAGAAGTACCACCAAGACCCAGGGCTCCTATGTGACTTCTATGGAAAAATGGCGGTATTTACAAACTGCATTCATTTGCCTCCCTTTTCTTTTTATAAATCTTTTATTTCTCAGAAATTGTCATTCTTATGCATGTTCTTCCATACCACAAGGGGAATTTTCAATGGACACAAAGCAGTCACCAGTAAGTGGTGCGTGCAACAAGCATCTTCAGAATGGTGTACGTCAGTTTCAGCACAATCTGAAGAAAAAAAAATACTTTGATGGCATCCCACTTTCTGAAGTGCCGACTAAAAGTCCTGTTTCCAGTACGACTAATAAGGATTGGTTGGAGCTTGTGGAGCACTGCTAGTCTCCCCACAGCATTGTCAGTCTATTTTTTTAAAATCGAAGTTTTTACTTGTACATGCATATGCATGTATATCGTTAGTAATTCTACCTTTTATGAAGAGGATCAGTAGTATAAATAAGACCAACCGTTCTAAGGTTCAGCTCCACCCAACAATTGGGTCGCGTAGCTACACTGCACACGTGGAAAATCTGTTATGTGAAGACCTGTGTTGTTTACAGAATGATAGAGTACACAGTTCCATCAACAAGCTGGATGGGTATTTACTATGTAGCTTGTATTTTGCTGAATGCATGCGATGATCTATTAAATCACTGATTGCGTTCGTACATGTTTGGCATAGATAGTTAATATATCTAACTCCTGGTATCATTTCCATGATGCTCACTTTGCCAAGAAGGTACATTGCTTAGTTCTCCGATGGATAGCTCAGGTGCATTTTAAACTAAATTCATTTTTGGTAGGTATCTGTTTGTAGGATCTTTTGTGCACATCGTTGCTTGCGCTAAAGTCTACAGATTCTTTCTACAATATAGATTCTCTGCATCGAACTGCTCTAAATAGTGATTAACTTGCACATCAACATATAACATCGCACACATTATTGGTTATTCACAAAATCCTTTATAGAACCTATAAGTTGGCTGCATGTATGTGTTTGTTTTCAGGGAGACTCGTACATGGGTAAAGAACCAAGTCATGTGGATCTGTTCATGGAGACACACCGCAGCAAGGACGACTGCTACTCCTCTGGAGTACAATGTGTTCTGTTGAGTAAGCATTTATTGAGTTATCGTAGAAACGAAGTTTATACATTGCTTCATCTAACACCAATCTGTCTTTTGTCTTTGTTGCTAAACAAGGCTGAGATTGAAGAAGACATGTCTCAACCTACACCAGATGGAGAGCCAAAGAATGAGACCCAAGTTTTATCCGATGTCCTTGGTAAGAGAGTAAAGAAACCTATGTTTCTTCAGAATGTGGGACTCGAGCATAGACCCACGCGATCAAATATGAGCACCATAGCTAATTTACTGGAGACAGAGCGGAGGAGAAAACTGGACCTTCAAGATCTTGTCAACTCCTAGAGTGCTAATCTGTTGGAGCTTAACAGAAAGGTACATGAATCGAGAGAGAGGCAGGCTGCCCTTACGGCAAAGCTTGAAACGTTTACCAGGTCCGTGCGCGAGTAAACATGGTCAACTGGTGGTGGTATGGTGGACATTTGAACTGTATTTTGGGCTGGTTGTCTTGCTTTGGTGCAAGCTAAACTGCCCTCCGATCCATATTAATTGACTTCAATATGGATGTATCTACAAAAAAAATGTGTGTAGATACATCCATATTAGAGTCAATTAATATGAACCAGTGGGTATTATTTTGGAGGAGCTGAATTGTTATATTGATGGTGCGAGTATGCAGGATGAACTTAAGATCGAATGCAATTTGATGCACAGTTATGTAATTATTCTGTATGTAATTATTTTTGAGTATTTATGTATTATTTATATGTAAGGCCGCCACAAAATGGCAGCTATTTGACACGTCGGGTTCGATAGGCTGAAAGTAACGGCCCAACTAAGATAATGGGGCTGGACGTTGTTTACGGGCAGGCATTTATAGGCTTGTAATAACGGGTCGGCTGCGATAACCAGGCCGGGTGTGCTAACAAGCCATTATTAACACACCATGGGCTCGAAGTAACATGCCTTTTCACAATTGTTTTTTGAGACGTTGCAGTAGTAATAACGGGCCGAGATAGTAAGGCCGTGCATTTAGGCTATTAAAAGGCCGGTCGTAAGTGGGCCAAGACAAGGACCACGTAAACGGGCTTGTCGTTATGGTCCACCAAAAATGGGCCACTCCCATAACAGACCGTAAAAATTGGGCCATCTGTTAATGGGCCAATTCTATGCCGGACCGCCAGAATTGGGCCGTCTACTAATGGGCCAATCCTATGCCGGACCACCAGAATTGGGCCGTCCACTAATGGGCCATACCCATACCGGACCGACACAATTGGGTCGTCAATTAATGGCCCGCTGTGGTGACTACAAACATGGGCCCAAAGTTCAGTTTCGTGCCACGTGTGGTCCTGCATGTGGGCCCCAATTTTCCACGTGTCAGAAGTTCATTGTGCCACGTGTCAGGACATTACTGGGCCATCCACACGCACATGTTGGTATTCCGTGTGACAGACATGCCAATGGGCACGCTCGTGGCACGTGTCAGCCTTCGAATGCAATTCTACATGGACATGTGGTAGGAGGAGGTTGGTCTGGAGTTGTCCGCTAGACGACAATGATGACATCATGCGACAGGACTGACAAGCCAATCATTGAACTGACATAATGCCTCGAAGGATCCGACCGGGGGACAGCAATCCGCGACGGCCAAAGGTGTCATAGCGGAGCGGGCCGGGTGGGCTTTGGGCCAGCACAAAGTCATCACGGATCCATGATGGGAAAATCTAACTGTCAGTCTGGCCATCTGTGACGTGAGGTCCGCCACGGTCCTGCAAACCGTCAGCAACACATGTCCTTGACGGATTTTTCCCTTTCGCTGACGAACTAAAATCGTTATAGAAGACCCATATGTTACTAGTGATGGTGCGCCGTGGGGAGCGCAGAGGACGCGGAAGCTCTCATCCGCGATGATGTGGTGCCTGCGCCTGCAGGTATTCGCGGCGCGGACTAGGTCCATAGGCTTGATAAGGCGCAGGAACACCAGTCCAAGAAGTTCGTCCGGGATGGCGTCAGCCTTGTCCTCCATGGCGGATTTCGGGCTAGGGCTGTCGTCCCCCATCTCTGGCTGTACCTAACTTTTTTTGGAATATATACGAGGTAGCCCGAGTTGTATCGTAAGGGTGAAAGTTATTATATACAATAAGTGGAGGATGTCAGATTTTTTGCGAACAACGGAGAGTTTGACCATTTGCACGCGGCACGACACATGTACAAAGGAGGAGATTTTTTTACCAATGGTACTACGGCGTATACAAATGGTAAGTAAATTTTTCTCATAGTCTGCTACAGAATGGAGGTCGCAATGGAGTACTCTAGTGAGTAAAGACTGGTCTTGTCTTGTTACTGATTGTCACACCCAAGTGAACAATGGAATGGCCCGTCGTATCATCCATTTCCGCCCGACAAAGAAGCCGCCCTACGTATGTTATTGTTTCTGCCTCGTGCATAAAGAGAACATAGAACAAAATCTTATGCGGTTCCAAGGATATGCTTGAGTCCCACATTCTGAAGAAACATATGTTTCTTTACTCTCTTACAAAGGACCTCGGATAAAACGTGGGTTTCATTCTTTCGCACTCCAGCTGGTGTAGGTTGAGACATCTCTTTTTCAATCTCAGCCTTGTTTAGCAATAAAGACAGAAGATAGATTGTTGTTGGATGAAGCAATGTATAAACTTCATTTCAGCGATAACTCATTAAATGCTTACTCACAAGAACAAGTTTTACTTCAGAGGAGTAGTTGCAGTCCTTGTTGTGGTGTGTCTCCCTGAACAGATCCACAGGACTTGGTTGATAGTATTTGGACATGATGAACTATAGATTTTGGGCTAAGATAGCATTTTATGGCTTAAGTGTACATGTAGAATGGCCAAATTTCTCACACTCTCATTTCTTAAGTTGTAGCTCTTATTGGTGCAGAGTTTAGATGCAAAGAGCTTCTAAATTTCAATGAAAACTGGTATTGACCTTCAGTAATTGCCTCTGAATGTATTTATGATGAATGGGTTGACTGGATTTAAATATAGCAAGTATGTTGTTTCTATTGTCTGTTGTGTGGAAAATAACAAGTCTGGAGCATTTTGTTCAGTTGTGTGGATAGATGCAATTCCAGTAAATTGCCTCTTAATTTATTTGAGATGAATTGGTTGACTAAATTTATATATAGAATATTTTGTATAACACATATGGGTGCTATTTGTATTGCTTATTGTGTAAAAAGTAGCAAGTCCGAAACATTTTGTTCGAATCTGTGGATTAATTCCTGGTCGCTGGATAGAGTGTGGATGGAGATCCTGAGCCAAATGGCGCAGCGTGACATGCTGTGAGCATGTCACCTGATCCTAGTCCTACCCTAATGGGTAAAAACCCGATGGGTAAGCGGGTAATGGGTACCCATTGCCATCGGGAGTTTGGGAACTGTTGTTTTACTGATTATTTGTTGGATTCTTACCATGCATTGGGTCTCATGTATAGAACAATTACTCCATCCGTCCCAAAATGTAAGGCATCTAAGGATCAACTGAAAGTCAATGTTTTTTTGAGGTTGACCAAGTTTATACACAAAAATATGAATATTTACAATACTGAATCGACATCACTAGATTCATCAGAAGTTTTATTTTCTTAATATTTCCATTTGATATTATAGATGTAAATATTTTTTCCTAAATATTTGGTCAAAGTTAAGGTTTGACTTTTGACCAATCCTTAGACGTCTTACATTTTGGGACAGAGGGAGTAGTTTGCTACTGAAAAGTTGGCCACTTTCCTGCTGCTGCATAGGCATTCCAATAAACACAGGTCATATGCATCATGAAAACTAGTAGGCTACCTATTTTTTCCATGTTAGGCACATACATAACAATTAGAACAGCTGAACAGGGGAAGTCATAGGGTGTGCCTAGCCTAAAACATCATTATTCGTTAGACCCAAATGCATTGAAATATTCAATACTTAAATATTTCCAGAAACTGAAGTATTTCCACAATACTTAAAAAAACAGAGCTCCCAAACGAGGCCTAAATTGAATTACTTAGTGCGCAAATATACTATACCCAATGCAAGACCGCTTGGCCTCGACATCGCAAGCGCAATAAGGGCGTTGTGTGGGTAGAGAGGGCTTGAAGTTGGCAGACTTAAGGAGGCGATGGGGGAGACGACTTGGCCAAAACGATGAAGATGCAACAGTGGTCGGAGTGCTCCCGTGTCTGTGTGAACGGTGGCGGAGAGAGGGAGAGAGGGAGAGAGAGAGAGGAAGAGAGGGAGGGGAGAGAGAGATCTAGGGTTCGTGGAATTAGGGAAAACTGGATGGGAGGAACGCATAGGTGTAGGCTGAGAGTACGTGCTTCTTCTGGCAACAATTCCTCAATTTCACACGAATACCCTTACCCTAGCTTTGGCTTTAGGCGTTACAGGCTTACAGACCTGCAAGACCCATGGGTAAATGGGACATTTTATTTGGTTGAATATCCCCCCCCCCCCCGCGCCAACTCGAGCTGCCCATTTTGACAAATTTCGGGCATGTGGCTCCCAAATGTGAGGGACCATGATTCAAACTTTTTCTCCTTCCTCACTTCCACTTGCCCTCCTCTGAGTTTGCTTTTGCAAACTAGAGATTTCGAAGTGCTCCTCGTGTCAAGCTTCATTCACTAGCCAACGCAACCAAAAGTGCGGGCGCCAACTCGGGCTGCCCAATTTGACAAATTACGGACATGTGGGTCCCAAATGTGTGGGATCACGATTCAAACATTTTGGCCTTCCTCGCTTCCACCTGCACTCCTCTGACTTTGCTTTTGCAACCTAGAGATTTTGAAGTGCTCCTCGTGTCAAGCTTAATTCAATAGCCAACGCAACTAGAAGTCCGAACTAATGGAAATATACATCCTAATTAAGGCATTCGGGCCCGGAGCTTTTGTCTATATGTGTCTCCATCTCGTTCTATCTTCTCGCGAACTGACACCAACGCCGTCGACATCCCAACCCTACAAGAGCACCCGTGTGTCGCCCTAAATGTCCTTCATCCTTTCCGCACTTTGCACCACTCCACCCCATCGTCTCTTCCTATGTTTCTCTCTCGTTCGCTCGTTCAACCCTAATTAACTCGGGACGTCTCCTATAACCTCCATTCCGGGGCACCCCCTCCCCGAGCTCCTCAGAGCAGCTCCTTCCGCACGACCTCACCGTGCGCAGCATGCCCGACGAAGGAATCGGAGCCCCAAGTCCCTAATTGACACTGACGTGCTCACCCTGCAACAACTTCCGTTCGCCATCTGTGTGTCGTGTTGTCTTCGACATCCACTAACCTCGCCGAGGCCACCAAAGCGCTCTTTTGTGATCTTGTGGTCTTTCAAGAGACCGCTCCATGATGCATCTTCGTGAGCTAGCTCTCAATCGTTGTGTCCGGCCAATGTCATCATGCTAGCATCGATCTTGATGATGCCATGCTGATGTGATCCTATTGCAATCATTTTTTGGCAAATTTGTTTGAAAATATTATATATGTTTGACTTTTGTAAACTACTATGGCATATGATCATTCAAATATATTCAAAAGTTACACAAGAAATCTTTTTCAATCATGTATATACAAATATATGATGATTAAATAACTCTCATACATACAAATGCAATACATCACTTTGATCAATCTAAACATGATGTGGCATTCAATATATAAGATATCAATTCTAGGTACCAATATATATCTAATTAAACATCCAAACATAAATTAACATTGAATCTCAACGCAAATATCTCAGGATATTGATATTCCTCTGAATCCAGTGCCAAATTAAACCTGTCAATACAAACATCGAAACGGTGCCTAGTTGAAAATAGAGTTGCGACAAAAAATATGTATGGCCTCGTGATTCGAGTCAGTCGTGGGGAGTGTGTATTTGGCTCGATTGCTCGATTTCTTCGTGATTCGTGATACAAGAATGTGATTTAATTGCACGCCACGTGGATTGCAAGATATCCAAAGACATCGCCGGATTAAGAATTAGGGCTCCTTTGATTCATAGGATAGGAAAATCATAGGGAATAGGAAAAGTATATAATTGGAATGTACGTCATGGCTACTTGAATCCCATGGGAAAACGAAATGTGTTTGATTGTAGCAAAAGAAATTTTTCATGACGTATGACCTCATCATTTTTTCTTATAGGATTTACAGAACAAGCTAGATTCCAATATAGGATCAGTTCCTAGCTATATATATAGGCCTAATACCCTACAAGAAAAGTTATGATAGGCAACGTCCCAAAATCGTCCGCTAAGGGGTATTTTTCGTCGCCTATGGGCCTAACCCGACGATATGGGTTCTGTTGTCGAAACTGCATCAGGCAAAGTCCTACCACATTTTTTTCGGTCCGTCGCGCTTGGGCGCCCTTCCGCCACGGAAAATCGGACCGTTGCAGAAGTGTTTCCGGGAGCCCGTTCACTGCTGAGGTCATGCAAACTGACACGTGGCAGACGCCGTTAACTGCCAGTTAACGGCGTTAACCGGCTAAACCCCGTGGTAGATGGTAGGCCCACACGAGGCCTGCCACGTCTTAAGCAGGTCGGCCCATTAAGTTTGCGGGCCGGGCCAGGTGACTTAGTTTGACCGGTCAACTATATAGCTGGGCTGGCCCATTAGTTACGTGGGCCGGGCCTAACCTCTCAGGTTGACTGATCAAAACTTTAATGGGCCGGCCCATTTAAAAAGTGGGGTCCACCTTGAAGCAAGTGGGCCGGCCCAATAAGTTATTGGGCTGGCCCAATTAGCAAGTGGGTCCCACTTTCCTGCTATCGGGCCGGCCCATTTAGTACGTGGGGTCCACAATAGATCAAATGGGCTGGCCCAACAAGCCAGTGGGCCGGGCCAAAAACACAGGTGGGTCCCACTTTCCTGTTAATGGGCCGGCCCATTTAGCATGTGGGGTCCACCATATAGCAAGTGGGCCAGCCCAAGAAGATAGTGGGCCGGGCCAAAAACACAGGTGGGTCCCACTTTCCTGTTAAAGGGCCGGCCCATTTAGTATGTGGGGTCCACCATATAGCAAGTGGGCCGGCCCAACAAGAAAGTGGGCCGGGCCAAAAACCGTAGGTGGGTCCCACTTTCCAGCTAAAGGGCCGGCCCATTTAGTACGTGGGGTCCACTGTATAGCAAGTGGGCCGGCCCAACAAGATAGTGGGCCGAGCCAAAAACACAGGTTGGTCCCACTTTCCTGGTAAAGGGCCGGCCCATTTAGTATGTGGGGTCCACCATATAGCAAGTGGGCCGGCCCAACAAGATGGTGGGCCGGGTCAAAAACGCAGGTGGGTCCCACTAAACTGTTAAAGGGCCGGCCCATTTAGTGTGTGGGGTCCATCACAAAAGCTTTTGGGCTGGCCCAACAAGTTAGTGGGCCTGCCCAATTAGTATGTGGGGTCCACGGTAAATCAGGTGGGCTGGCCCGACGAGTTAGCGGGCCGGCCCAATAAGCTTGTGGGGCCCACTTTTCTGTTACTGGGCCGGCCCAGTAGTGGGTGGGGTCCACCTTAAAGCAAGTGGGCTGGCCCAATATGTACGTGGGCCAGCCCGTTTAGTTAGTGCTTATATGCCGGCATAATAGGCGCTTTAGGATTTTGCGGGCCGGCACATGTGTGATTTCGCTTAATTGGGCCGTTTAAGTGATGGGAATTTATGATTTACTGAGAATATTTACGCAGCACATGATTTCTGTCGGATAGCCTCACTTACCACAAGCACCAAAGAAAAAATGCGCGAAAGAACTATAAAAACTAACTAAATATTACATCAGCTGCAAGGCTTTGAAAAAATATTACAGAACCCAGAGAAATTGAATGGTAATTAAACCTAGCAATACAATGAAGCGATCCAACAATCTTTTAAGTTGTCCATGCAGCACCTATATCTGAAACAAAGACATTACAAGTTAAGACAGCAACAATGGAAAGGCAAAGACACTACAATATTGTTTGCCAAAGAATTTGGAACTAATCACTTCGTCGTTATAACAAGATCATTGTAATGCGCACAATAAGCAAACAAAGAGTGCATGCCGCATACCAATAGCCAATATAACAGAGCATGTTAGAATGAAACAGCAGACTTACTACTGTCGAGTCCAATGCAAACCAACATGTTCAGGGAGTACAAGATTGGCATGAACAACATAGTAGGAGGCTATAAATTTTGTAACAATGACTGAGCAAGATGAAGTTATGATGGCTACATCTACAGAGCAGGGAATGTAATCCAAAAATAGAAGTTACGATGGCAAAAGCTAAAGAGGAGGGAATGTGAACCAACATGTGCCAAGTGCAATTACATCATTTTGGCCGTGAACTAAATAATACTCCTGAACTTATAGTGAAGGGGATGCAAATCAAGATGTTTTGGGATATAAACTTGTAATGCGCAACACATAGAGGATAGTTAATGTTGGAGCTTAGGATGGACCAGATACAGAATATAGTGGGATCACCTGTGAACTTGTATAAGAGGGAATGCAAACCAGTATGTTCAGCATTCCATATGTGAGCGTCATGCCAAGTCAGAGAAACAAGTCAATAATGCAGCTTTTGAAGAACAAGATGGCACGCAAAATTATTATCTAGTAGTATGACAAGTTTATTTGTACTACAGGCTAGATAGCAGAGTGATAGCATGCCAAACTAAATCCTTACTTTGTTAGCTTACAATGAACTAGGTACAAAACAGTGGCATCACCTGTAGTACAGGGAATGCAAGCCAACATGTTCATGGAGTAAAAAATTGGCACAAACAACATAGTAGCAGACCATATTTTTTGTAACAACGACTCAGCAAGATAAAGTTATGATGGATAGATCTACAGAGCAGGGAATGTAAACCAAATATAGAAGTTACGATTCCAAAAGCTATAGCGCATGGAATGCGAACCAACATGTGCAATTATTTAAAATTGGCCATGAACTAAATAATAGCAGGATGTTACTATAATAGCTAGGAATAAAACAGATAGGAGTTATAATGGCATCACTCATAAACTTGTAGATAAGGGAAACAAATCAATTTGTTTCGGGATATAAAGTTGTAATGAGCAACACATATAGGATAGTTAATGCTACGGCTTAGGATGGACCAGAAACGGAATATAGTGGGATCACCTGTGAACTTGTAGAAGAGGGAATGCACACCAACTTGTAGAATCAGATGGCAGACAAAATTATGATGGAAGTAGCTGCTGTGACGAGTTCAAATAAATTTGTACTGCAGGATGGCAGAGCGATAGCATGCAGGAACTAATAGCAGGCAGTTACTTTGTTAGCTTATGACTAAGTGGATAGAAATAACAATGGCATCACCTGTAGTACAAGGAATGCAAACCAACATGTTCAGGGAGAACAAGATTGGCATGAACAAAATAGTAGCAGCCTATAATTTTTGTAACGACGACTGAGCAAGATAGAAGTTATGATGGCTACATCTACAGAGAAGGGAATGCAAACCAAAATATTCAACCGCTTAAAGTTAGCAATGAACTAGAAAATAGCAAGGTGTTACGGTCATATCTAGGAATGAACTAAAAGAGCTTCAGACAAACAAGCATCTGAACCCAGAACATGGCGCTAAAACAAGGGACTTACATTAGGAGAAGCACTCTGTGGGAGTCACAGCAGATCTTCCTGGGGTTGATAGATCCGGTGATGAAGTACGCTACATGTGCTACTTGGGGTTGGAGAGACGGCCTTTACAATTTATGGTTACTCATCTCATCTACAAAAACATAACGGTGCGTCGTTAGCACAAACAGGTTCCCCCAAGATTAAACAAGAACTTGCAGGCAAGCAATAGAAAAGCGACAGTAGAAGAGTTTAGATCATGCACGGCGCCTGTGAAGCAGATCTGTTTCATGCATAGTGGTGTCGGTGAGCAAGATCCGATGCGGTGGACGACGCATCCGGCGAAGAGGCTCCGGTGGGGTGGACAATACCGCAGCTGAAGCGACTGCGGTAGACTGCTGGATGAGCATATGGTTTCAAGGTTCGGCGGGGATGATCCGGTCCGGTTGATGAAGGCGTCGATGAAGCGGCTCCGGCAGGCAGCCGAATGATGAGGATCGCGAGGCCTCGGGTATGCCAGGGAAGTCCGGCGGGGATGTTCCGGTGCGGTGGTCGTAGAGGTGGGAGAGAGAGGGACTTGGGAAGTTCCGGTGGGTGGTCTGAGGTAAATGATTTTTTTTTGGGAGGGTTTCCGGGCTAGGGAGGTGGTGATCGAAAAAAATGACAGGCATACCCCCCCACCAACCGACTTTGCTGTCATCTCCACAGGGGTAGAATGGGAATTCGGAAGCGTGTTAAATTTTTGTATTTTATGGGCGGGAAGTTTTCCGCTTTGAGATTTTGAATTTGGCTAAGGTCCAACTATAATGATAAAAAATTGTGAGACCGTACTAGTACCTCTGTTCAAGGCCGAGTGCAAAATCAAATCATCATCACATTAAATACCGGTTACTACCATGATCATCATCTATCTCTAAAATTGGCTCATCCGCTAGATCTTGCAAATTATAATGATAAAAAATTGCGAGAACTAGTATTTCAGTTGAAGGCCGAGTGCAACATCAGACCATCATCATGTTGAAAATTTGTTACCATGATCATGATCTATCTCTGAAATTGGTGCATCCGTTGCAAAGTATAATGCTAAAATTTTGAGTGACCGTACTAGTACTTCTGTTCAAGCCCGAGTGCAACATCAAATCATCATCATGTTGAAAATTTGTTACCATGATCATGATCTATGTATGAATTTGGCGCATCTGCTAAATGTTGCAAAGTATAATGATTAAAAAAATTGTGAGACCGTACTAGTACTTATGTTCAAGGTCGAGTGCAACATCAAATCATCATCACGTTGACGATTTTTTCTGTTACCATGATCATGATCTATCTATAAGAGCATCTCCACCGGCACAACATCCTCTATTTGGGGACGCTGCTCCCACACCGGCGGCCCCAAAACGGCAGCCCCGATAAATTTTAAATTTTAAATTGACATCTAAAAACCCAAATTCATACGAAATTTATACCAAAGTAGTTCGAATTTAAACATAACTAAACATAAACTTAATCCTGGTCTACTGGCCGTCGGTTGGGGCGCTCGACGGCCCTGCCTCGCCGTTGTTCTTCGCCATTGCCGCCTGCGTCCGTGCCCGCTTCTCCTCCGTTGCTTCGCGCATATGGCGGTGGAGCATGGCGGCCGGCGTCGCAGGGGCTTGCCGGCGACGCTGTCCTCGCGCTTCCAGCCTTTCCCGAGAAGCTTCGATCTCTGCGCGCCTCGCCTGCTGGTGAGCGAACGCGTCGTAGTGGCGATGAGCGTTGAGCTCTGCGAGCTTCTGTCGCTTCGCCTCCATGAGGCGGCGTCCCGCCTCCTCCGTGGCCGCTCGCTGGCGCGATATCTCGAGGACGTGCTCGAGGTTTGCGTCGTTGATGAACTCGCGCTCCTCCTCCCTCAACCGCTGGTATCGTTGTGCGTTCAGCGACGCGAGGATCGCCGCCTGCTCCGGGTCGGCGGGGGCCTGCGGCGGCTCGCCCGACTGCGCTGCCTCCTCCGCCACCTCTGCTTCCGCTTCTGCTACGTAGACATCGTGCCACGCCTCAAACCGTGGGGCCTCGTCCTCGTCGGAGCTGTGCTCATCGTCGGCCTATGGCTCCGGCTCCGGCTCCGGCTCCGGCTGCGGCTCCGGTGGTGGTGGAGGCAGCGCGCGGCCGTTGAGGCCAAGCATCGAGTAGGTGGTCTTCAGACGGCGGGGCATCTTGATGTGGAGAGTAGAGAATGGAGCGGCGGTGGTGGACGACATACGTCTTATCTAGCAGTAGCAACTGCCCACATTTAAGGCGACAGGACGCCGCATGGCCAGTCACTGCCCTCGTGGCCAGTCGCTGCCTCGGTTTCCACGCGGGAGGCCATTAGGGCATGTACATTGATTTAGACGGATGTTGTCTGTAATACTACTCCATGTCATCTATAGACAATGCTATAGACAGTGTATACAATAGTCTATCTGTAAGTTATCTATTTTTAGTCATAGCTATATATGAGTATAAGTTATAGACACCCTTCATACAACAACAAAAATGGTGTCTGTAAGCTGTCTGTAAGAAGCCTACAGACTGTCTGTAACTTTAGACCATGCACTATGTGTATCAAAAGCGAACCAAAACGTCCATTGAATCGGTTCCGCGCATAACAGAGCATCGATGCATAGGTTCTGATAGGAAAGGCGAACCAACAATTTGGTTCGACTCATCTGTGATGGAACTTGATAATTTAATATGCATGGCTTGGTGAAGTGGGCCACTTGCTTTAGGATACCATCTTCACACAGCAATAGAGTAAAAAAAATATGCATGTCATATTTCTGCTGGGTCCCTTGATCCGGTTTCTTTGAATCGGCACCACATAGTCCTTCTCTCTCCTCATTCTTTTTCCTCCACATCACCAAAATCACATATAACTACCTCTTACATGACCTTAAACGCCGACGACCAACCTTTCCGCGTCGCGGCCGATGCGAACCGTCGCGTCCTCTTGCGGACAAGGCGCCCCCACCAGAGAAAACCGTCGTTCCGCGAGGCAACCGGGGTGCCCGATTCGCGCCCTTGTCGAAGGGGTCGGCATGGGATGACGGCGATTCTATTGGGCTCGACAAATGGCCGGCGCCGTTGGGAGTGCACCGGCCGCTAAATCTTGCGAAGTATAATGATAAAAAATTGTGAGACCATACTAGTAGTTCTGTTTAAGGCCGAGTGCAAGATCAAATAATCATTACATTGAAAATTTGTTACAATGATTGCAAACTATAGCAATAACAGGAAAAAAGCTCAAGATCAAATAATCATTACATTGAAAATTTGTTACAATTATTGCAAACTATAGCAATAACAGGAAAAAAGCTCAAGTGTTACAATAACAGGAAAAATTCTCAAATACCACAACAAGTCGAAATAACTCAAATGATACAAGCCTACAAATGGCATCATCGGGAAAACTGCATTTCTTTTAGGTAGAATTCATCGGAGTGCAAGTAACAGCTGGCTTTCCATTAGATCTGCAGAGTAGATTATTAAGGATCTGCTCAATCCAAGCTTGCCTATTTTTCATTTCATGTATCTCATTGACTGTTATGTTGATTTTTGAATCTCTTTCATCTCTTTGCTGCTGAATTATATCAATTGATTTGTGTGCAAAGGCAGCGATTGTTTGCTCTGGACTGGCTGGGACAGTAGATATCATCTGACAATCAGATGAATTGGCATTGTCACGGCTGTGCTGTGGAAAGACCTGGACACTTGATGTACATGCCCTGCCATCTGCCTTCCTTGCTCTATTCAGGGGCTGAAAACAAGACAGTGCAGGTTACAGAACCATACAATTTGAGAAAACAACCATATTAGTTGTCACAGATTTTTGCAAAGCATCAAAACAGATGGCAGATTTCCACAAAGCATAAGGCATAATATAACAAAGCAAGCTATCAACCCCATTGCAACAGGCAGAGCAACCAGATGGCAAATATGAACAAAATAAATCAAGTAACTAGACAGTCTGTGCCTAATAAAATAAGCCAGGAAACTGCATAACAGAAGTCTGTCAATTAAAATTGACACTTGGAAGGGGTGCTTCAGATCCCTTAAGTTCCACAAAAGTGGTCATGTGGACAAAACTAGCCAGACATGTGCAGTTGGAGAATCTCCAACCCCCTAAATTTCATTATTTTAATCATCGGCCAGCCATGGGAATGCCTCAGATAAACAAGAAATATATCCATTTGGTGCCAAATATAAACTAGCAGGACCAATTAAGACAGATTAGACAGGAACCATTCTGGGATTCATATAAACTGACATATTATTTCAATGTTTAACCCATGAGCCCAATATAAGGGAAGAGAAACAAACAAATGAACCATTTTGTGCCTAAAAATAAAAGATGGGTCAGCCAAAAAGAAACAACATATCTTATTTATGATACCCACTGAAGGTGGATTTCCTACTATAGAAGGTGGCATTGGATTAATCAACAGTGAAATCAGAAAAAATCTTACAAAAAACAAATATGCTCATTATATCCCACAACAAGCATGCCAGAAAGTGGCAAGGTTTATATGTTTTAATCATCAGTCAACTCAATGAATCAAGGACTAATAACCAATTGAATCATCATCTGATTCATATTCACCAACCAAAACATTCTTATCATGTATGGATGAAATCCAGAAGACATAACGGTATGAGGAAGTGCATGAGCAATCAAACATTATGTGGCTGGAATAAAATGCCAGATCATTTAAGTTAAGCAGAACAATTAAATTGGTTTAATCATGATCAAACAAAAAAAAGATTAGACAGGCAATAGAACAAGTTTGAGAAGCTAGCAGGAAAATGAACGAAGACGTGCAGTCATATAAATAGCATGATTTATTTCAAACCAGTTATCCTATCTATATGGAGAGTAAATGTGTTAAACACAAACTGGTTCCCAGCACGATAAGCATATCAATACAAAAATGAAAGGCACTTACTGGATTATAGGGGTGATTCACTCCACGATTTGTTGTGTTCCATGTGATAGTGCAACATGAAATTACAGCAAAGAGTTAGGGTTGCAGCTCTTGAAGAACAAAAACAATGAAGAATTTAAATGTACCAGAGCAATGAGTTCACACATGTACTACATGATGGCAAAAGGATAGCAAAAAGGAAATAGTAATTGGCATTTACCGTCATTGTTTACAACAAAACAGATGGAAATTATAATGTAAAACCTTGTGAACACAGAAGAGCACAGAATGGTGGAATATAAATTTTTTGCACCGAACAAAACAGACAGCGGCTATGGTCCCAGCACACAACCTGTCACCTGAGCATAAGAAAAGCAAACAAACATGTAGGTTTCCTAACAAAAATAGATGAATTACATAGCATGCAATTACAGTTCTAACATTAGGACGAACTAGACAGATATTATAGGGGTGTTTCTTGAGAGTTTATAGAGCAGGGAACGCTTTGCTAGTCTTAGTATGAACAAGATAAAAATTAATACTATTTTTGCAACACACAGTACAATCATAGATGCTCACATGTACATGCATACACTCATCACTCACGCACACACACTCTACCCTTCGAGCACATCCAGGAAACTGCATCCAAGAAACTGATCCGACGGGTATTGAGATTGACGAAGCCACCACTATCACCACAATGTCATCAGCAACGCTGCATCCCACACAAGAATTTCCTCCATTTTGAGACACCAAAGCATCAAATCAGGGGGTGCCACTGTCCTCCTAACCATCCAACCACAGGTTGGTTCTCAGTGATTTGGTACTGGACATGTACTACATGATATCTCATATGAAGTCGGTGTGAGGCTAACAAGCAGGGTGCGGCGTCGTTGCTTGACTTGAGTCGGTGTGGCCACATGGTCCTCATTTTTCTTTACAATATGTGGTACGTCAGTCTTATACAATGTGCATTATTTTTTGTCACCACAGAGACAACTCTGATGCTCGATCGACCGATCCGAGTTGATCAATCGACCGATCTAATTGACATGTTTGAACAAACGATCAAATAATTCATAGTATTTATTGAACGATACTCCGTCCGTGCCAAAAATAAGGCGTCTAAGGATTAGTTAAAAGTCAATGTTTTTAAAATTTGACCAAGTTTATACACAAAAATATAAATATTTACAATACTAAATCATTATCAATAGATTCACCCTAAAGTATATTTTCTTAATATGTCAATTTGATATTGTAGATGTAAATATTTTTTAAAATATTTGGTCAAAGTTTGTAAGGTTTGACTTTTGACCAATCCTTAGACGCCTTACATTTTGGGACGGAGGGAGTATATCGTAAAAGGTGCCCTTTTACACCATCTTTTTTTACAAAACACGGTATAATATAAATACTCACTAAGTACATACACTCGCTTCTATGAACGCACAAATGCACATGCTACCTCTATGAACACCTTCGAGATACTTTGTCTGAGAAACTGATTCGTCGAGAACACACGTCGAAACGTGGCCCCAACTGAACAGATATTTCTCTTTACTAATCAGATATTTCTCTTTATTAATGAAACACCCACGCGTGAAACATGGTTTTTTTAGCGAGAATGTCACTGCGCTCCTAAACATGTGGTTGATTCTTGTCACTAACCTCTTAAAAGCTGCAGGGTATGAAAGTTTTGTTTTTAAAGGATTTTTAGTTGCATAAGTGTTGAGATTTGTATGTCCTACGAATTTTAAAGGGAAAATGCATGCACGTGCAAAAATTAGGAACAGAAACCTAGAGTCATATAGGTTGTCACTGTATGTTTGCGAATGAAAGAAAAGTTAGAAAATTTAAAGTCGCACGGCAAGAGGAGCCTAATCAATGGGTCTCTTTTGGCTTTTTTCTTTTTTGCCGATTGTGCCGATCTAACCGGGATAGTCGAACACGCGTTGATGAACCACGACAGAGGAGAAAGGACAGATCACCTGCCGATATAAAGATTGACCGGTACAAAAGCCATCTCCATCAATCTACGCTCGTTAAGGAGAGGGTTCCTTAGAGAATAAAAATGGGAGCGAACGAAAAAGATGTGTGGCTGAACCGATCTATGCTTGTTTTATCGATTAGAATTAGGAAAGGGATGCTGATTTTGCTACCTAGTGCTACGGATTGGATTTTGGTCATGACCTAACTAATCCTGATAAGAACTCCTCATGGAGCCGGTCACGCTGACCTTACTTTTTTATGTTCGGGTGAGTTGTATACACGTTTGATGTACCATCACCAACCACCGCGGCCTGTTTAAAATTTAATACGTAGTAAAGATAGTTTATATGACAAGATTATGGGGGAGATTGTTAGTAGTAATATTATCAATGTGGTTGGCTAGTTAAGGAGCTAGCTTAGTCATGAAGTATCCAAGATATGTAGAGAGAATTGTAGAATGGGGAATGTTCTAGAGTAAGATATTTACGAGTAGTATGAAATATCTAGAGTTTGTAGAGTATTCTAGAAGTATCGTATAGGGTTTGGATTCTGGCACATGGCAACAATCTAAAGGATCATGTACAAGCTTCCTAGTATTATAAGCCCTGTGTGAAGCACATCAAGGTGTGTGAAGCACATCAAGATAGAGAGCTCGAGGAGTGGCATGGGCAAATGCGCAGGTTTCTACCATCTGCCACGCGCATTGAGAGCAGGGAGGAGCTGGATCTATGGGACTTCTCTGTCGATGCTTTTTTAGACGGACGAATCAGTATTAACTCGCGGGGGGGCATAGGTGTAATTTTCGGAAATTTATGGGTAGTTTGAAGTTGGACGAAAATTTTGCCTTAGTTTCTTTATTATTATATATTATTAGGTATAGATATAGATTGACACGGGTTTAACTAGATTGGATTGCATGACAGTAAACCAATTCTAGATACTTACATGCTAATATAAATCTCGGTTATGACTAGATTCAGATGTATATAGACACATTCTAGTTGACCAAGACATGCTTGAACCTTCTATGGTAACAGCCCAAACCTTCATACTCGGCATCCTTGCGGGTCACGTCGACGACGGCGGGGGTGCTGCGGTTGCGGTGGGCGTCGGCGTCGAGGAAGCAGATCTGGGGTGGTCGATGATGGTTTCGGGGAAGCAGATCTGAAACGAGGGAGTCGGTGAAGCAGATCCGGTGCAGTGCACGGCGTCATTGGTGAAGCGGATCAGGTACGACAGACGACGGAGTCGGTGAACTCAGATAGTGCAGTGCACGACGGCGTTGGTGAAACGGATCTGGTACTGCGGACGAAGCAGTCGGTGAAGCAGATCCGATGCAGTACACGGCGGCGTTGGTGGAGCGGATCTGGTGCTGCGGACGAGGGAGTCGGTAACCTAAGGTAGGTGAGGTGCTAGGCCGGCTAAGTACGGCTGGGATATTCCGGTGCGGTGGTCCGGCAGGTGAGAGAGATTTTTGGCGGAAATGGGGAAGACGAAAGGAAGGCGGTAGACTATATATATCAGAGGGGATGTGTAAATTACGAACGAGACCCCAACCCACGCCGGCTTCACTTGTCTGCCATTGCGTCATTGGTAATAGGGGTCGAATGGGAATTCGAAATATGTGTATGGAGGCGGGAGTTTTGGCGCTCAACTCGTATTTTGAATCTCCCTGGTGTATAAGAAGTACAGTATACTAGATATTGAATCATAGACCAGGGAAGACAAGTACAGTAGTACAACAATACTGTAATGTCTACATTGCATGATGCTGATCAACCTTGCGTTAGTGTTTGTAGTGGTAGCTAAATGGTGCAAGGAAGACATATTTGTAATTTCTACAACTAAGATATGTCTATATACATCCGTATTAGACAAAACTAAGACACCTCCTTTTAGACGAAGGTAATATTACTTTTTAATCTCTTTGTACTAATGCTGATGATTTTTAATAGATCTTCAGAGTTTCGTAGTAGAAAAAAACTAGGCTCCTCTCGAGAAACAAATAAGCATCCAATTAATTAAGTACGTGGGCGGTTATTATTATTTTAACAGGGAAACTGCATTCGTGCCCTATGGCCCGTCATCTTCAAAACCGTTCAAATGCATGCATCTAGCGGTTTCCAGGCCCTGGCGTGGCGGTTAACATTCGTCTTCCTCATTTCGTCTTCTCCTTGACACTCTCGGATGTGCCCCTCTCGCTACCCTCCATGGAAGCGTTCTACCAGGGGCACACTTTCCTCGCTCATGGAAAAACCACCATTACGGCGAACTATACCAATATGGCGTCTAAGGTGGAGGAACACATCAACAAAATCGAGTTGATCTTGGAGAAAGAAGACTCGTACAAAATTGTTGGCCTAGACGTAGAGTACACCTATGGGCTTGAACAGAGGGCTGCCCTCATACAGTTGTGCATGGGCACGGACTGCCTCCTGTACCAGATTTCCTCGGCCGACCAGCCATGCCCCAAACTCGCTGACTTTCTTGGCAGGCCTGACGTAACATTTGCAGGTGTTGACATGGGCAACGGCATTACCAGGCTTGGGCGTTGCAATGTCTCAGTGGCGAACTTCGTGGACATCCAGAAAAGGTGGAAGCCTGCCGATTCCACTAGTAACAATAAGGATTCGTTGGCTGACTATGCTGCGGCCATTATAGACAGCCAGTACAAATCTATCATGAAAAAACTTACGCATGAGGAACACAAGCTGTGGAAGCAGGTGCCCTTGTCCATGAAGCATATCATGTATGCAAGCATCGACGCATACGCGACATATGAGGTATACAGGCGAATAGTGAACTTTGAGAAGGGTCAACAAAAATTGGCGGAATTCCAGGACAGCGGGAGTAAGAAGAAGAAGAAGAAGAGCAGCATGATACAGGCTGTGGAAGCTGAAGAGGAAGACCACTGAAAAGGATAGCCTAGTGTTAAAAGTAGTACAGTACTAGTATGTATACGATCGTGTGTGTATGCACCCAGTGATAAGTAGTTCTGTACATCCAGCTATATTTTATCTTGCAAGTAGTGTTAAAAGTAGTACAGTACTATTGTAGTATGTACGATCGTGTGTGTATGCTCCCAGTGTCGTGAGTACATAACTGATAAGTATAAAATAAGATTCGAAAAAAAAGTATATAATAATAATATGTATGGTAGATCTTTTTTTTTATCTTGCATACTCCCTACGATCCATAATAAGTGTGCCGTTTCACTCTAACAGCATGCATTGTGTTGTCCACAATAGCTATCCTCATCCACAAGCAATAAGTGTAGTCCATGCCCATATATATAGTGGACACGTACAAGATTTTGGTTGCCCATAAGTAAATAGTAATTATTTTACTCTATGCTCTATCTTGCATGTGTGTACTTCTAACAAATATGTGCGTCCCAGCGTGTGCCAAAGTTAACCTTATACTGAGTATACTGTATTGTATTACTCCCTCCGATCCACATTACTTGATGCTACAATATGTCTAGATACATCTACATTAGTGTCAAGTAATGTAGTTGCTGTTTCAGTAATCTTTAAATGACAAAAGTCGTGGCCATATCTAAACCATGATTAAGCCGAACCTCTGCCCCAAGACATGACATCTCTTCTAGAATGCTCTCCGTCCATAATAAAATAATCAATGGATGGGACTGGATACCTTCGTTGGGAAGGTATCGTCACCTGCCGAGTAGGGTGCATCAGTGCATGTAGGCATCCTATCAATTCAGGACAGCTATCCAGTAGTAATATCCATCTCCTAGTGACCCAGTCTATCAATGGACATGGCACCTATCGAGGTACTGCTGATGATTTTGTACGTATATTTATATGAACACGATGCTTTGTACAAAGTTGTCCCTGTCACCTCAAGGTTGCATTAGCAGGACGAAAAACAGTTACGGAGTACTCCCTTTCTTGTTCTTTTTCTTTTGTTGTCACAGATTTGAAACCAATAAGTTCAAGTTATGTTCCTCATGATGTTACCCAACAATATAAGCGAAACTGAAATAATAGTACAACTCAGACAGTGTTAGTACTAGTACTTTACTAGAGGTTACATCCGCATTAGCACTATACTAGTACGTATCATCATATGGAGTAGGGGTACTTATTTTGAGGATTAATTGTTCTCCTTCTCGATGCGAATGTAGAAACGCAGCAGCTTGGAAGGTCCACCAAGCACCAGGTACAGCAGCGGCACCGAGAGGAATGACGTGAGTTCATCAAGCACGACGTCGCCCGGCAAGGCGCAGCTCGACGCCTCCAAAGACACACTCACGGTGTCCGCCCTACTCCTCGCGTGCGCCAACGAGCACGACGCTGGCCCATTCGCCCACATCTTTGCCGTGTACAGAGGCCACACGCACGCGGCCGCCCTAACGCACACGGTAGACACGATGGTGGTCGAAGTCGAACCGAGCACGCCGATGATCAGGATGAACACGGCGCCGTCCTCCCCTTTGGCGATGATCCGCAGGCACGGCGAACCCGGCACCGGCACCTGGAACACTTTTGTCGTGTTGTACGGCGGGAGCTTGTGCACTTGGATCGAGTGGGCCGCTGCGAAGTGGGCGACGAGCGCTGTTGGCGGGGCGGCGAAGTCGCAGCCGGGCTCCGTGCAAGCGCAAGGGGCGTGCGGGCATGCAATCTTGTGGTCGTGGACCTGGTGGTAGGCCACCAAGCTCCCGCAGCTGCTGTGGGGGCACTCAACCGTCGCCGCTGATACGACGGCGTCCATTGCTGGGTCCTGCTCGAATCCGCCGCAGGGTTCCACGCACCTATGGCACCGGTTCCCGGGAAGCTCGCTGAGGCAGCGGCCGCAGGCCAAATGATTACCCTTGCACTGCACAAATCAAAGTTCGTGGATTGCCATTTTTGCAGTAGTGAACCCACAAAAGAAACATCAATGGAGTGTGGGAGGGAAAGGGATCGACCTTGAAGACGGGGGGCTTGAGGGGCAGGGAGCAGAAAATGCAGTGAAGCACGGTGGATTTCATCTTCAGGGTAACGGTGACAGTTTCCAGCATTGCGAGCGCGCGAGGAGTATGGCCTATCGATGGCCTCTCTTATCTCCTAGCCTCGAGGCCGGAGTACTCTATTTAAGGGGGTGGGAAGGGATTTTGCTTAAGACGAGGAAAACCCAATATAGTACCTCCATCTCAAAGCTTAAGGCTTATACTCCGTATTATTTTTAGAAAGTCAAATTATGTCAAAATTGACTAAGCATTTACCAAAAATCATGGTAGTTAAAAAATGTGTATCTCCACCATCATACTATTTGAGACTACATACGCACAAATTGACATCATCTGATTATTAGTTATTTGGACTGCGGGATGAACTCTTTGGAACTGTGCATTAAGCACCGGTAACCACTTAGGGCTTCTTTGATTCATAGGATTGACATAGGAATTATGTTAGATTTGATTCCTATGGGAAAATTTCAATCCTACACCTTTCCTATTTCTACACTCTCCACATTCCTTTGATTCAAAGCAGCCCTTATAGTGCTTCTTTGTTTTTTATAATAAGTGAAAGGACATCTAAAAAACAGGAGAAATGATCTGGAAGTGCAGATAGTTTTATACCCCTCTGTCGCGGTTCACAGGGCCTAATCTGAAAAAATATTTGTCCCATATTACCTCTCATCTAAGGCCTGCATGCATTTAAATTAGAAGTACTAGTAACCTTCTCGAATTAGTCTCCACCTTCCCTTTTCTCCTTTTTCTATTCTCTGGGAACAGCCTTGTGCATGCTGGTGGAGTGTGAAACCAAACAAGTTTGCATGGGGGCATGTGATCGGCCGCATGCACGCTTTGTACACCATTAGTGGAGCATTAGGGCATGTACAATGGTGATATTTTAGCAGTGCCACGTAGGATAAATGCTGATGTGGAAGAAAGAGAAATATGAAAAAAGACTTTGCCTTCTCTTAGCTAAGAGATCATCTCTTAGCATAATCTCTCTCACCACAAATTTAGGATGTCTCGTTACCAAAGATAAGACTAAAAAAGAACCCATTGTACATCATGTTTTATTGTCATCCGGAGGAGGCAGCGCTCCGGAGAGTTTTCGTCATCCAATGAAACAATGCCTTGGTCCTGCTGCAAAATAAACCAAGCCCTATAAATCGAGACGGAGGGATTAAATCAAATGGAGGGGTTACAATTACATATAGTAGTTGGAGTATTCACTTCCGATTCACAAAAAAAGAGTATTCACTTCCACGCTGCATTATTATTAAGTATAAGTACTACTACAAACAGTTCAGCACAAATATGAAACAAAGACCCCATAAAAAAGTAGCAGCCGTACGAACACTCTAGTATTTTACAAATTGACAGTTTTTTCAACTACGAAAAGTAGCAGTAGCTACATCTGCTTGCATATGCGAATGTAGAAACGCAGCTCCTTGGACGATCCAGCACCAACGAGGTATGGCCCCGGCACAACGAGGAACAACGTGAGCTCCTCAAACACGACAGCGCCCGGCGACGCGCTACCAGAAGCATCGGCAGACATCTTCACGACATCCCGCCTGCAGTCCGATTTCGAGGACGGCGGCGGGCCATGCGCCCAGATCTTCACCCTGTAGAGCGGCCACACGGATGTGGCCGACCTGACACATACCAAAGACAAGACAATGGCCGGGCCGAGCGCGTCGATGTACAGGACGAGCACGGAGCCGTCATCCCCTTCGACGACGAGCCGCCTACACGGTGAGCACGGGTGCGTCATGGTCACCCGGAACTCTATGGATTTGCCATACTCTAACCTGTGCACTTGAATCGAGTGGGCCTCTGCGAGGTGAACGAGGAGCGCTGACGGTGGGGCGGCGAATTCGTAGCCCTGCTCCGTGCAGTTGCACCGGCCGTGCGGGCACGCGATCTGGTGGATTAGGGACTCGTGGTAGCTGACGTTGACCCCGCAGCCGTCGTGGGAGCACATGACCTGCGCCGTTCCAGCGATGTTGTACGCGATGGCCTCCAAATTCGTAGCGTTTATTTCCATGGTGTCGTCCATCGCCGCCTCGCGCGTGGTTGAACCCGGAGCCGCGCTACTCTTCTTTTGGCACCGTTTACTTGGAACCTCGCCGACGGTGGCAGGCGGCAGGCCTCATACCACGCTGCAACACCGATCAATATTAATTGATGGTAAAATGGATGTATCAACAACTAAAATGTGTCTAGATACATCTATATTACCATCAAGTAATATGAATCGGAGGGAGTACAAGGAATGACAGTTTAGCACAAGTGACACCAGGAAATAAAAATCAATGGACTCTTAGAGGAAAAGGGAGCGACCTTGTTGAACTTGGGGCAAATCAATGGAGTCTGAGAGACAAATGATGCGATATCTAAAGCCGGTTAGTGTAGAGAGAGAGAGAGAGAGAGAGAGAGGGAGAGAGAGTGTGTGTGGCGGGGGGGGGGGGAGTTTGTTCACTTCTTGGTTTAAAACGAGGATTTGTACAAGGTAATACAACCCGCATGCTCGGCTGGGTAGATAGCCAGAAGCCCAGAAGTGAACCCCAACATGGTCGTGCCACAAGGATTAATATTTGAATTTTTTTTGGGGTGGGGGGGGGGGTTGTAGCAGAATGGCATGGCCAACAAGTTTCAAGTAAATTATGTTAGTATTGTTCATAGTGGAAGTATGTAAACCACGAATTATATGACTCCATCATTTCTTTCGACCTTTTTATATCGAGCCCCACAATAACTTTGGCTTGTTTACAAATTTAGGTCGATCAATCTCACGACGCTCCCCTTTATAACAAAATAAGTTGAACTAGTATTCCAATAAAAATCATTTTCGCATGCATTGTTCGGTACTTTTCATAACTGAAGTGCCTACTCCATCCGTTAGGGATTATAATGCCAACGTCCATCCCTATATCATTAATTTGATTACAACATAATATGAATTTTATGGTACAAAAATAATATCATTACAAACTAGATGTCCATTTTAACTTTTTAATCGTATATTTTGGGTAATATATATATATTGTGTATTATGTTGCTCAATTTTACAACATAGGTATACTTGTCAGCCTTGTAATATCCTAATGGACATATAATACATCACAAATTTGTAACTTCATGCTTTGTTTTGCCATTTTACTATTTTTTTGAACCACCTTCGGCTTGATTTCAAATTTAGGTCAAACTATCGGTGCATGCTATGTGTTATACTTGGATGCACCGCACATGTTCGGCCATTGTTTTAGGCTTCCACATCTTGGGGGCATGTCATGTATTTACCTAGTTTTTTAATTCTAATTCATGTACCCTTCCTTCTAATTACATTTGAAATAAAACTTTTAGCCCAGAAATAATTCAGTATATGGTTGCACACAAAGATAATCCATGGATCGTTGGAAATTGCCATCGTACGTATCTACCATTTCTGTTATGCAGACCTGTGAAAATTAGATTAGTGGTGGTGTGTACACTTCATGCGGTAGGCACTTCATAGAAAATACCCATTTAATACAAATTTTCTCCTTTGGGCAGTAATCAAGAGAAGAAAAAACACATGATTCAAAAGTTTTAACATATGCATGGTTCTTGTGTAGTGGTACCAAGCTCACGTGTGGGAGGAAAATACTCCCACGAGCTTCATTTTGTAGTGACTAAGAAGGATCGATACATGCTTACTTTTTCATATTCATGTTTTTAACTTGTTTCAATCTTGGTCAAACCTAAGATTTGACCAAAATTCAAATGGGCATAAAAATTCAAAAAAAATGAAAAAAATGAAAAACCAAAGCACATAGCCTTCTTAATTATGTCATACAGTAAGCATTCAAGTTGATAAACAAGATCTAGACATATTTCAACCAGAAAAATCAAGTATCTACCCCTAACCCTAAATTTTGTCTTGTGAAGTAAAGCATGAAGAGAAGTGGTTTTTGGTTTCAAACATAGAAATTTTAAAAACCTCCCAAGTGCTTCATTTTGGAGTGACTAAAAAGGATACATGCTTACTTTTTCATATTCATGTTTTAAACTTGTTTACCTCTTGGTCAAACCTAGGATTTGACCAAGATTCGAATGGGCGGAAAATTAAAAAAAAAAACAAAAAAATGAAAAAAACCGAAGCACACAGTCTTCTTATGTCAAATCTAGGATTTAATCAAGCATGAAGAGAAGTGGTTTTGGGTTTCAAACATGAAGAGCAGTGGTTTTGGGTTTCAAACATGGAAATTTCAAAAACCTCATAAAATGACATAAGAAGACTATCTGCCTTGGTTTTTCATTTTTTGATTTTTTTTAAAAAATTATGCCCATTTGAATCTTGGTCAAATCCTAGGTTTGGCCATGGTTTAAACAAGTTTAAATCATGAATATGAAAAATTAAGCATCTATCCTTCTTAGTCACTCCAAAATTAATGTAGCTCTTGGGAGGGTTTTTGAAATTTCCATGTTTGAAACCAAAAACTACTTCTCTTCATTCATGGTTGACTTCATAAGACAGAGTTTAGGGTTAGGGGTAGATATATATACATGATTTTCTGGTTTGAATATATCTACACCTTGTTTATCAACTTGAATGCTTACTATATATATATTACATAAGAATGCTATGTCCTTTGGTTTTTCATTCTTTTGATTTTTTCCTGAATTTCTATGCCCATTTCAATCTTTTGGTCAAATCCTAGGTTTGACCATGTTTAAAAAAGTTTAAAACATGAAAATGAAAATGGAAGCTTGTATCCTTCTTAGTCACTCTAAAATGAAGTTTTTGGGAGGTTTTTGAAGTTTCCATGTTTGAAACCCAAAACCACTTCTCTTCATGCTTGAGTTCATAAGACAGAGTTAGGGGGTTAGGTGGTAGATACATGATTTGTATGTTTTGAATATGTCTAGAGACCTTGTTTATGATTACTATATGACATAATAAGACCTTGATTTTTCATTTTTTTTTGATTTTTTGAATTTTTATGCCCATTCGAATCTTGGTCAAATTCTAGGTTTGACCAAGATTTGAACAAGTTTAAATCATGAATATGAAAAATTAAGCATCTATCCTTCTTAGTCACTCCAAAACTCTTGTGAGGGTTTTTGAAATTTCCATGCTTGAAACCAAAACAACTTCTCTTCATGCATGCTTGACTTCATAAAACAGACATTAGGGTTAGGGGTACAATTAGATATGTACATGATTTTCTAGTTTGAATATGTCTAGGCCTTGTTTATCAACTTGAATGCTTACTATATATATGACATAAGAATGCTATGTCCTTTGTTTTTTCATTCTCTTGGACATAGCATTCTTATGTCATATATATTGTAAGCATTCAAGTTGATAAACAAGGTCTAGACATATTCAAATCATAAAATCATGTATATATTCACCCCTAACCCTAAACTCTGTCTTATGAAGGCAAGCATGCAGGAAGAGAAGTTGTTTTTGGTTTCAAACATGGAAATTTCAAAAACCCTCCCAAGAGCTACATTTTAGAGTGACTAAGAAGCATACATGCTTACATTTTCATATTCATGTTTTAAACTTATTCAAATGTTGGTGAAACCTAGGATTTGACCAAGATTCAAATGGGTATAAAAATTTAGATACTGGTTTGCCTAGTTTGAATATGTCTAGACCTTGTTTATCAACTTGAATGCTTACTACATGACATAAGAAGACTATATACTTTGGTTTGTCATTTTTCTGATTTTTTTAAATTTTCTACCCATTTGAATCTTGGTCAAATCCTAGGTGTTTGACCATGATTTAATCAAGTTTAAAACATGAATCTGAAAAATTAAGCATCTATCCTTCTTAAGTCACTCCAAAATGTAACTCTTGGGAGGTTTTTTGAAATTTCCATGTTTGAAACCAAAAACCACTTCTCTTCATGCTAGACTTTCATAAAATCGACCGAGTTTAGGGTTAGGTGGTAGATACACTTGAGATTTGTCTGGTTTGAATATGTCCAAACCTTGTTTATCAACTTGAATGTTTACTATCTATATGACATAAGAATGCTTACCATATGTTTGAATTTTAAAAGCATATAGTCCTCTCATGTCATATAGTAAGCATTCAAGTTGATAAAACATGTTTGGACATATTCAAACCAGACAAATCATGTATCTACCCCCTAACCCTAATCTCGGTCTATTTTATATATGAAAGTCAAGCATGAAGAGAAGTGGTTTTTGGTTTCAAACATGGAAATTTCAAAAACCCTCCCAAGAGTTACATTTTGGAGTGACTTAAGAATGATAGATGCTTAATTTTTCATATTCATGTTATAAACTTGTTTAAATCATGGTCAAATTAACCTAGGATTTGACCAAGATTCAAATGGGCAGAAAATAAAAAAACAGAAAATTTAAAACCAAAGTACACATAGTCTTCTTTTGTCATGTAGTAAGCATTCAATTTGATAAACAAGGGTCTAGACATATTCAAACTAGAAGAACCATGTATCTACCCCCTAAGCCCTAAATTCTATCTTATGAAGTCTACCATGAAGAGAAGTGGTTTTGGGTTTCAAACATGGAAATTTCAAAAACCCTCCCAAAAACTTCATTGTAGAGTGACTAAGAAGGATACAAGGTTCCCTTTTCATTTTCATGTTTTAAACTTGTTTAAATCTTGGTCAAACCTATGATTTGACCAAAAGGTTCAAATGGGCATAAAAAATTAAAAAAAAATCAAGAGAATGAAAAACCTAGGATTTGACCAAGATTCAAATGGGCATAAAATTTAAAAAAAATGAAAAAATGAAAAAAACAAGGCACATAGTCTTCTTATGTCATATAGTAAGCATTCAATTAAGTTGATAAACAAGGTCTAGACATATTCAAACCAGGAAAATCATGTATCTACCCCCTAACCCTAGCTAAACTCTGTCTTATGAAGTCAAGCATGCATGAAGATAAGTGGTTTTTGGTTTCAAACATGGAAATTTCAAAAACCTCCCAAAAGCTTCATTTTGGAGTGACTAAGAAGGATCAATAGTATAATAATCACCCGAGTTATTAGAGCAACAAGTCTGTCACTTACGTGTGGTTCCCATGCGTGAGGTCCCACACTTCAGTGAGCACAAGTCACGTACGCTAGGTAAGCAAACTCCCAGACATATTCTTTGTCAAGAGAGATGCATCAAGACTCTCTCTCTCTCTCCAATTATCCACCTCCGTTGGCTGCTGGTTTTGGCACGGCGTTTCTAGGTCAGCTCGGAGGCCATGGTGTGCAGGCTCTTTAGCCATGGCGATTTGGTCGCGCCAAGTGGTTCGTGCCCGGCTGCGACGAGGATCAATCCGGACGGTGGCTGTTAAGGACCCGATCGCATTTCTTGCTTTCAGCCTGGGGTCTACCATGTAAATCTTAGGGATTTAGACGTAATTTCCTATTTATTTTGTGTCATGCTATAAACTTCTCTCTGATGCGTATTGGAAATCTGGGTCCTTCACGATCGTTTGGTTGTCCCTCTAACAAAAAAAAACATCTCTCTCATTCTCGGCCTCTTTCTCGCTCGCTCGCACCCCCTGCGCACCGACAACCCTGCACAACAGTCAACATCACCAGAAAAAGGATAGACACCATAAATAAGTGGGGCCCTGTGACTGCTCTCCCTTCGTCTCCTCCCGTGTGATCCCTCTTCCTCCGATTCCCGACCTTCCAGGAAATAAAAATGAAATGAAAGACTTTCACTGGACGGGCAAACACATGTGCTGCCTAGTAATAATAATAAAAATGTAAAAAAATCGACCTACGAATCTATTAGTATTAAATAAGTTAAACCAGGGTTCTGCCCAGTACTATGGATCAATTTCAGAAAATGCAACTACGGGGTTCGATTTTGGCCTGCTAATGTAAAATTAAATAATCTGAACTAGTATTGCTCTAAAAATCATTTTGGTATGTGATACGTCCAATTTGCATCACTATTTTGTATCATAAGTTGCTGTTATTCATTGATATATTTCATGTTTGGACACAATACTTATGTTATTTCATCTATTTTGCATGTTTCATCATTATTGGAGGATCAAGCACCGGAGCTAGGATTCTGCTGGAAAAAGCACCGTCAGAACGCAATATTTCGGAAGATCAACTATGGAAGGAAATTATACCAAAAATCTTATTTTCCCAGATGACGAAGGAAGCCAGAAGGGGGAGCCAGCTGGACCCAAGGTGGGCCCAGACCATAGGGCGGCGCGGCCCATGGCCTGGCCGCGCCACCTGGTGGTGAGGGGGCCCCACAGCCCCTTTCGCCTCCTTTTCTTCGCGAAATCCTTCGTCCCGAAGACCTAAGCCACAGAGGGTACCTCACGAAGAGTTACAGCCGCCTCTGCGGGGCGGAGAACACCAGAGAGAAAAGAGCTCTCCGGCGGGCTGAGATCCGCCGGGGAAATTCCCTCCGGGAGGGGGAAATCGACGCCATCGTCACCGTCATCGAGCTGGACATCATCTCCATCACCATCATCATCATCTCCACCATCATCACCGGCTGTCTCCACATCTGGACATCGTCACCGCCGTAGCAATTTGGGTTTGATCTTGATTGTTTGATAGGGGAAACTCTTCCGGTATCGATTTCTACTTGTTGTTGATGCTATTGAGTGAAACCGTTGGACCAAGGTTTATGTTCAGATTGTTATTCATCATCATATCACCTCTGATCATGTTCCATATGATGTCTCGTGAGTAGTTCGTTTAGTTCTTGAGGACATGGGTGAAGTCTAAATGTTAGTAGTGAACTATGGTTGAGTAATATTCAATGTTATGATATTTAAGTTATGGTGTTATTCTTCTTGTGGTGTCATGTGAACGTCGACTACATGACACTTCACCTTTATGGGCCTAGGGGAATGCATCTTGTACTCGTTTGCCAATTGCGGGGTTGCCGGAGTGACAGAAACCTAAACCCCCGTTGGTATATCGATGCAGGAGGGATAAACGGTGATCTCGTAGTTTAAGGCTGTGGTTAGATTTATTCTTAATTACTTTCTTGTAGTTGCGGATGCTTGCAAGGGGTATAATCACAAGTATGTATTAGTCCTAGGAAGGGCGGTACATTAGCATAGGTTCACCCACACAACACTTATCAAAACAATGAAGATTATTTAGCCGTATGTAGCGAAAGCACTAGACTAAAATCCCGTGTGTCCTCGAGAACATTTGGTCATTATAAGTAAACAACCCGGCTTGTCCTTTGTGCTAAAAAGGATTGGGCCACTCGCTGCAATTGTTACTCTCGCACTTTACTTACTCGTACTTTATTCATCTGTTACATCAAAACCCCCTGAATACTTGTCTGTGAGCATTTACAGTGAATCCTTCATCGAAACTGCTTGTCAACACCTTCTGCTCCTCGTTGGGATCGACATTCTTACTTATCGAAGATACTACGATACACCCCCTATACTTGTGGGTCATCAAGACTATTTTCTGGCGCCGTTGCCGGGGAGTGAAGCGCTATTGGTAAGTGGAATTGGTAAGGGAAACTTCTACTGTTTGTGCTGATTTTATTTCTGCCTGCTGCCATAATTCATTATGGAGAGATCTCCTCTTGAATGCTTATTTGGGAAATCTGCTACTACTACAAAGGTAGTGGATGAGGCGCCAGGTAAAGAAGAGATACCATACAAAATACCTATGA
Source organism: Lolium perenne (assembly GCF_019359855.2). Taxonomy (NCBI): domain Eukaryota; kingdom Viridiplantae; phylum Streptophyta; class Magnoliopsida; order Poales; family Poaceae; genus Lolium; species Lolium perenne. Next base: position 170,086,893 of record NC_067246.2, on the reverse strand, counting down.
AAATTATTGAACGCGTAGTGGGTAACCGTTATACAGGGGATGGAACTGTCCACCCTGGAGATCATTTACTGTTCTTGCATGAATTATGCGGTTTATTCAAGTGTGCAGGTATTGCTATGGATGAAGTGAGGAAGAAACTATTTTCTATATCGCTGTCTGGTAAAGCGGCGCATTGGTATAAATTACTGGATAATGGGGATTCTCTTGAATGGAATGATATTGTGCCCCGGTTTTATTCTAAGTTCTATCCTCCAAGTGAAATTCACAAGGATCGGAATCGCATATATAATTTTTGGCCTCATGATGGAGAGAGTATTGCCCAAGCTTGGGGGAGATTGAAGTCTTTAATGCTCAAATGCCCCATTCATGAGCTTCCTGGTAATGTTATTATTGATAATTTCTATGCAAGACTTTCTTTTGAAGACAAGACCTTGCTGGATACTTCTTGTTCTGGATCATTTACACGCAACAAGGAAGAGTTTAAAAGGGACCTTCTTAATCGGATCCAGGAAAATACTGAAGGATGGGAGATCGACAAAGATCGAGAATCAGGTATAAATTATGATTACAAATGCATTGAAGCTTTTATGGATACTGATAAATTTCGTAATATGAGTGCTACTTATGGTCTTGATTCTCAAGTTGCTGCAAATCTTTATAAAGCTTTTGCCTCTCATTATGAATTGCCTAAGAAGAATTTTGATAAGTATCATGAACCGTATAAAGATAAAATTAATTCATCTATTAATAAATGCGTTGTAGTTGAAACTGTTGATCATGTTATTCCTGAAGCTTATATTGAAAAAACTCCTTTCCCTGCTAAAATGAAGGAGTACTCTGTTATAAATAGTGCGGTTCATAAAAGTGAAAAGAAACCTATAGAACCTGAAGAACAAATAAAAGTTGAACCTGCTGTTGCAATAATTAAAGATCTTGTGACTGAAAATTTGGAGGAAGGTCATATTATTTTCTGTGAAGATGCTTCTAATATTGTTTCACATCCTAATAAACCCAAGCAAGCTAGTGTTCCTATGCTATCTGTTAGAATTGGTGATCATTGCTATTATGGTTTATGTGATATTGGTGCAAGTATTAGTGCTATTCCTTATGAGCTTTATACGGAGATTATGCACGAAATTGGTTCTTGTGAACTTGAAGATATTGATGTGGTTATTCAGCTGGCTAATAGAGAAACTATTTCTCCAATTGGTATTGTTCGAGATGTGGAAGTTCTATGTGGTAAGATTAAATATCCTGCTGACTTTTTGGTACTTGGTTCTGCTGCTAGTGATTATTGTCCTATCATTTTTGGTAGACCTTTTCTAAATACTTGTGGAGCTATTATAGATTGCAAGAAAGAGAAAATTTTGACTAAATTTGCTGGTGAATCATATGAGTTTAACTTCTCTAAATTTACCAAAACTCCTTATAAAGCTGATTTGCCTAGTAATGATTTTAAATTGGAACATTGTGCATCTATTGTTCTTGTTCCTAATAATCCTTTGCAGCAACATTTGGAGAATAGCGAGAGTGAAGTTTTTAGGAAAGAAAGAGATGAGCTGGAGGAAATTTTTCTTCGCCAACCTATTCTTAAGCATGATTTACCGGTGGAAGATCTGGGTACAACACCACCACCAAAGGAAGATCCTGTCTTTGATTTAAAACCTTTGCCTGATAATCTTAAATATGCTCATATTGATGATAAGAAAATATATCCTGTTATTATTAGTTCTAAGCTTACAGAGTTTGAAGAAGAAAGGCTATTGGAAATATTGAAGAAACACCGAGGTGCTATTGGCTACACTCTTGATGACTTGAAGGGGATTTCTCCCTCTATTTGCCAACACGCCATTAATATGGAAGATGATGCGAAGCCTGTTGTTGAACCTCAGCGTCGTCTAATTCCTAAGATGAAGGATGTGGTAAGAAATGAGGTATTACGACTTCTTGAAGCTGGTATTATATATCCTATTGCTGATAGTAGATGGGTTAGTCCTGTGCATTGTGTTCCTAAGAAAGGAGGAATGACTGTTGTGCCTAATGATAATGATGAGCTCATACCTCAAAGAGTAGTTGTAGGGTATAGAATGTGCATTGATTATCGAAAAGTTAATAAGGTTACTAAAAAAGATCATTACCCTTTGCCTTTTATTGATCAAATGCTAGAAAGGTTATCTAAAAATACTCATTTTTGTTTTCTTGATGGTTATTCTGGATTTTCACAAATTGCTGTTAAAACTAAAGATCAAGAGAAAACCACTTTCACTCCCTATGGAACTTATGGTTATAGACGTATGCCTTTTGGTTTATGTAATGCTCCTGCTACTTTTCAAAGATGCATGTCTGCTATTTTTCATGGTTTTTGCGAGAGTATTGTAGCGGTATTCATGGATGATTTTTCTGTCTATGGGAATTCTTTTGATAATTGCTTGCGGAACCTTGATAAAGTTTTGCAGAGATGTGAAGAAACTAACCTTGTTCTTAATTGGGAGAAATGCCACTTTATGGTTAATGAAGGAATTGTATTGGGGCATAAAATTTCCGAGAGAGGTATTGAAGTTGATAGAGCTAAAGTTGAAGCAATTGAGAAGATGCCCTATCCTAGGGATGTTAAAGGTATTCGTAGTGTTCTTGGTCATGCTGGGTTTTATAGGAGGTTTATTAAAGATTTCTCCAAGATTTCAAAGCCTCTTACTAATCTTCTTCAAAAAGATGTACCTTTTGTTTTTGATGATGATTGTAAGGAAGCTTTTGAAACTCTAAAGAAAGCCTTAACAACTGCTCCTATAGTTGAACCTCCTGATTGGAACTTACCATTTGAAATTATGTGTGATGCTAGTGATTTTGCTGTAGGTGCTGTTCTTGTACTGCGGGTAAACAAAAAATTGAATGTTATTCATTATGCTAGTAAAACTCTTGATGCTGCTCAAAGAAATTATGCTAGTACTGAAAAGGAATTGTTAGCTGTAGTTTTTGCTTGTGATAAGTTTAGATCTTATATTGTTGATTCAAAAGTTACTATTCATACTGATCATGCTGCAATCAGATAACTTATGCAAAAGAAAGATGCTAAGCCAAGGCTTATTAGATGGGTACTTCTGTTGTAAGAATTTGATTTACATATTGTAGATAGGAAAGGTGTTGATAATCCTGTTGCTGATAATTTGTCTAGATTGGAAAATATTGCTTATGATCCTGTTCCTGTTAATGATAGTTTTCCAAATGAACAATTGGCTGCAATAAAGGTGAGTTCGCGAGACAAATTCTTGGTATGCTGATTATGCTAACTTTATTGTTTCCAAGTATTTGCCTCCAACCTTTTCAGCTCAGCAAAGGAGGAAATTCTTTTATGACTTGAGGCATTATTTCTGGGATGACCCACACTTATATAAAGAAGGAGTGGATGGTATTCTGCGAAGATGTGTTCCCGAATATGAACAACAGGAGATATTGAGTAAATGTCATGGTAGTGCTTATGGAGGACATCACGCCGGAGAAAGAACCGCTCAAAAGGTTCTACAATCAGGTTTTTATTGGCCAACTCTCTTCAAAGATGCAAGGAAGTTTATTTTATCTTGTGATGAATGCCAAAGGGTTGGTAATATCTCTAGACGCAATGAAATGCCGATGAATTATACTCTTGTTATTGAACCGTTCGATTGTTGGGGATTTGACTTCATGGGAACTTTTCCCTCTTCAGAAGGTAACACTCATATACTTGTTGTTGTTGATTATGTTACTAAATGGGTGGAAGCCATACCTACAAAAAGTGCTGATGGTGAGACCTCTTTAAGAATGCTTTTAGACATTATTTTTCCTAGATTTGGAGTTCCTAGATATATTATGACTGATGGAGGTTCTCATTTTATTCATGGTGGTTTTAGAAAAACTCTTGCTAAATATGGTATCAATCATAGAATTGCTTCCGCTTATCATCCTCAAACTAGTGGGCAAGTAGAATTATCAAATAGAGAAATTAAATCTATCTTGCAAAAGACTGTTAATAAAACTAGAAAGAATTGGGCTAGTAAATTGAAGGATGCACTTTGGGCTTATAGAACTGCTTATAAAAATCCCATGGGAATGTCACCTTATAAAATGGTTTATGGGAAAGCTTGTCATTTACCTTTAGAACTAGAGCACAAAGCTTATTGGGCAGTTAGAGAATTAAATAAAGATCCTAAACTTGCCGGTAATAAGAGGTTGCTACAATTGAGTTCTCTAGATGAATGGAGAAGTGAAGCTTACGAAAATGCTAAACTCTTTAAAGAGAAAGTTAAAAAATGGCATGATAGAAGGATTATCAAAAGAGAATTTAATATTGGGGATAAAGTCCTATTGTATCGGTCTCGTCTCAGATTCTTTGCAGGGAAATTACTCTCGAAATGGGAAGGACCATATGTTGTCGAGGAGGTGTATCGTTCAGGAGCAATTAAAATTGGCTCTCTCCAAGGAAATGCTACGCAAGTGGTGAATGGACAAAGACTCAAGCATTATATCTCAGGTGATTCTTATAATGTTGATGTTGATATTATTCGAGTGGAAACACCGGAGGCTTTCATCAAAGGACAAATTGACAGTCCGCCAGAACTCGACTTTGAATAGGTAACAGTACTGGTAATGAAAAGTTCGCAATTTACTTTCCGAACAATATTTTTGCTGTTTTTGGGAAATATGAAAAATTACGAGATTGAAACGGAGTTGAAAAGACGCACGAGGGCGTGCCACCATAGGCCGGCGTGGCCTAGCCTGGGCCCGCGCCGCCCTATGAGCTGGCCGCCTCGACGCCCCTTTCCGACTCTGGTTCGATCTGGTACTTTCCTTTTGTCGTGAAATTTTTTGCTATATAATCCCCCGGACCCCTGGAGGTCCGTATATCGTTTTCTCGACGTGTTTTGTTTCGAGCTGTTTCTGCCAGGATCTGTTTTTAGTTTAGAAGCACCATGGTCTCCAAGAACATGGGCAAGGAGCTTCCGGATGAAGATAATCAAGATCTTGAGTGGAAAGAGGAGGACAAGAGCGTCAAGGAAGAGGATGAAGAAGAGGTGGAGGAAGACTCGCGCGCACACCCGCGTGCTACCGTCGCAAGCATCAAGGTGGTGGACAACCCTTTTAGTGCAAACAAAAGCGCAAGAATTCGCACCGGAGGAGGGGTTCCACGTCATTACCTAGCTTCGAAGACATCTTTATCAGGCACTCGCCATCCCTTCCGCAATCTAATTTTCAATAATCAAATTGAAAGGACTCCCAGGGCAGCATTGCCTAGCAATTGGGATATAGATCGTTCTAACACTGCAGGAAGGATGAAGCCTGAGGGTAAAGAGTGGGGAAATAACTCCAAGAATTGGGACTCACCGTCGGATATTCTTCTTAACCGCGTCGAGCACAATTCGGAGATGATTCGCAACCTCACGTACAAGATTGATGAGCTTCAGGAGCTTGTTGAGAAGCTTGTCAGGAATTCATCACCACCATCGCCAAAGGAGTAATTCATCATCGGTATTGGCATCCCCTTGGTTTGTTCCAAGCTTGGGGGAGTGCCGCGGTATCACATTATCACTACCTTTTACTTTTTATTGTCAAGTTGTGTCATATCATGAGTAGGGAAGTTATCATATAAGATGGGTTGCAGTTTGGAAGTATCTCTCCTTTAGTTGGTTATCTATGTATCCCTTGGTGTGAGTTATCGTTATGGAATATTAATGAGAAGTCTTATCATTTACATATTGCACATCTCATTTTAGTTTGCAATCTCTATTATATGATTTACCTTGTTGTTAGTATTGGTATCACTTTGGGAGCATTGAATAAATCTATTTAGTTTTGGCAAACTTAGCATTGGTCAATAGCAACAACACTTTGAGGTTTAAGTAGAAAAGAGAAATACATGTAGTTGTTTCATTGTCTTTCATTCTTGTTAGCTCATAGCTTATTATTCTGAAGTTAAGATTGTTTGTGCTTACAAGGAAGATGCATGATTGTTTCTATCACATGTATATTTGTTTGTTTCCTTCAACTCTTATGCTTGCTAATTAACCTTGCTAGCCAAAGACCTGTACTGAGAGGGAGTACTTCTCGTGCATCCAAACCTTAGCCCAAACCTATGCCATTTGTGTCCACCATATCTACCTACTACATGGTATTTTCTGCCATTCCAAGTAAATACTTCGTGTGCTACCTTTAAATAATTCAAAATTTACTATCTCTTATTTGTGTCAATGTTTTATAGCTCATGAGGAAGTATGTGGTGTTTTATCTTTCAATCTTGTTGGGCAACTTTCACCAATGGACTAGTGGCTTCATCCGCTTATCCAATAATTTTGCAAAAAGAGCTGGCAATGGGATTCCCAGTCCCAAACTAATTAAACTAAATAGACACTCCTCCATGGTATGTGATTGATGGACGGCACCCGAAGGATTCGGTTAGCCATGGCTTGTGTAAGCAAAGGTTGGGGGGAGTGTCATCATAATAAAACTAAAATAAAAAGGCACTCCTTCATGGTATGAGATTGTTGGCAGGCACCCGAAGGATTCGGTTAGCCATGGTTTGTGAAAGAAAGGTTGGAAGGAGTGCCACACAAAATAAAAATAAAATGGGAGCCGCTCTTTGAAGGTTGTCTGGCAAGGGGGTTAGAGTACCCGCTACCAGTCGTTGACAACAACAAACACCTCTCAAAATACTACTTTTATTCTCTTTATATGATTTCAAAACTGAAAAAGCTCTAGCACATGATTTAATACCTGCTTCCCTCTGCGAAGGGCCTGTCTTTTACTTTTTGTTGAGTCAGTAAACCTATTTCCCTCCATCTCAAGCAAGCATTTGAGTAGTTGTGATCAAACCATTATATTGTGATCTGCTTCATCATGTCTTTTATTCTTCCTTGTTTAGTACAAGTTTTATCTGAATGAATATAGCTTTGCAAGTTATCAATGATCATGAGGAGACTATTATGATTGAGTATGCAAGTTGTGCAATATAAACTTTAACATGAGAGCATTGCTCGATAGATAAGTATAACCTGTTAATTGTTCTCTGACCAAGAACGAAGTTTGCCATCACCAACTATGATTTTTTATGCACCTTTATTTGTGATTACCTTATACTTGTTTCAAGTTGAGTTATATGAGGAAGTTGTCTACGGGAATATCTTGTGTGAATGAATATGATGCTTCTTGTCCGTATTTTATTTATCGACTCTTCACTCCATAAACATGTGGTCCTGTTTACTGAGTTCAGTTTCGCTTGGGGACAAGCGAAGTCTAAGCTTGGGGGGAGTTGATACGTCCAATTTGCATCACTATTTTGTATTATAATTTGCTGTTATTCATTGATATATTTCATGTTTGGACACAATACTTATGTTATTTCATCTATTTTGCATGTTTCATCATTATTGGAGGATCAAGCACCGGAGCCAGGATTCTGCTGGAAAAAGCACCGTCAGAACGCAATATTTTAGAAGATCAACTGTGGAAGGAAATTATACCAAAAATCTTATTTTACCAGATGACGAAGGAAGCCAGAAGGGGGAGCCAGCTGGACCCAAGGTGGGCCCAGACCATAGGGCGGCGCGGCCCATGGCCTGGCCGCGCCACCTGGTGGTGAGGGGGCCCCACAGCCCCTTTCGCCTCCTTTTCTTCGCGAAATCCTTCGTCCCGAAGACCTAAGCCACAGAGGGTACCTCACGAAGAGTTACAGCCGCCTCTGCGGGGCGGAGAACACCAGAGAGAAAAGAGCTCTCCGGCGGGCTGAGATCCGCCGGGGAAATTCCCTCCGGGAGGGGGAAATCGACGCCATCATCACCGTCATCGAGCTGGACATCATCTCCATCACCATCATCATCATCTCCACCATCATCACCGCCGTCTCCACCGCTGGACATCGTCACCGCCGTAGCAATTTGGGTTTGATCTTGATTGTTTGATAGGGGAAACTCTTCTGGTATCGATTTCTACTTGTTGTTGATGCTATTGAGTGAAACCGTTGGACCAAGGTTTATGTTCAGATTGTTATTCATCATCATATCACCTCTGATCATGTTCCATATGATGTCTCGTGAGTAGTTCATTTAGTTCTTGAGGACATGGGTGAAGTCTAAATGTTAGTAGTGAACTATGGTTGAGTAATATTCAATGTTATGATATTTAATTTGTGGTGTTATTCTTCTAGTGGTGTCATGTGAACGTCGACTACATGACACTTCATCTTTATGGGCCTAGGGGAATGCATCTTGTACTCGTTTGCCAATTGCGGGGTTGCTGGAGTGACAGAAACCTAAACCCCCGTTGGTATATCGATGCAGGAGGGATAGCAGGATCTCAGAGTTTAAGGCTGTGGTTAGATTTATTCTTAATTACTTTCTTGTAGTTGCGGATACTTGCAAGGGGTATAATCACAAGTATGTATTAGTCCTAGGAAGGGCGGTACATTAGCATAGGTTCACCCACACAACACTTATCAAAACAATGAAGATTATTTAGCCGTATGTAGCGAAAGCACTAGACTAAAATCCCGTGTGTCCTCGAGAACGTTTGGTCATTATAAGTAAACAACCCGGCTTGTCCTTTGTGCTAAAAAGGATTGGGCCACTCGCTGCAATTGTTACTCTCGCACTTTACTTACTCGTACTTTATTCATCTGTTACATCAAAACCCCCTGAATACTTGTCTGTGAGCATTTACAGTGAATCCTTCATCGAAACTGCTTGTCAACACCTTCTGCTCCTCGTTGGGATCGACATTCTTACTTATCGAAGATACTACGATACACCCCCTATACTTGTGGGTCATCAGTATGCATCGTTTGGTACTTTTGATAGCATGCATGACGAGAAGTGGTTTTTGGTTTCAAACATGAAAATTTCAAAAACCCCTCCCAAGAGTTTTGGAGTGACTAAGAAGGATAGATGCTTAATTTTTTATATTCTCATAATTTAAACTTGTTCAAATCTTGGTCAAACCTAGAATTTGACCAAGATTCAGATGGGCATAAAAATTCAAAAAAATTCAAAAAAACGTTGAAAAACCAAAGCACATTGTCTTCGTATGTTATACAGTAAGCATTCAAGTTGATAATAAACGTACAAAGGTCGATCTAGACATATTCAAACCAAAAAAATCATGTATCTACCACCTAACCCTAAACTCTGTCTTATGAAGTCAAGCATGAAGATAAGTGGTATTGGGTTTCAAACGTGGATATTCAAAACCTCCCACGAGCTTCATTTTGGAGTGACTAATTAAGAAGGATACATGCTTACTTTTTCATATTCATGTTTTAAACGTGTTTAACTCTTGGTCAAATGAACCTAGGATTTGACCAAAATTCAAATGGGCATAAAAATTCAAAAAAAAATGAAAAACCAAAGCACATAGTCTTCTTATGTTATACATTAAGCATTCAAGTTGATAAACGTACAAAGGTCGATCTAGACATATTCAAACCAGAAAAATCATGTATCTACCCCCTAACCCTAAACTATGTCTTAATTAATTATGAAGTCAAGCATGAAGAGAAGTGGTATTGGGTTTCAAACATGTAAATTCCAAAACCTCCCGACCACGAGCTTCATTTTGGAGTGACTAAGAATGATCGATTTTACTTAGGTATGTAGTATTGTACATCACAAATGTGAAATGAAACAGATGATGTCAATCTCTATAAACCCTAAACCCTAATTATATTAAACCCCTAGATCCTAACACTAAACCTTGTATATAAACCATAAACCTATATATAACTACCAAAAAATGAGTCATGCGATTCAAATGTTTGGCATTGTTTTTCTCGTAGCATGCAATGCTCCCACACACACTTCTGGGGAAGTGAGGCCTCAAACACATGGTGCAAAAAAATATGCAGGGTTCTTGTCTTAAAAAATAGAAGTGTATATATGCCATGTTTATTTGGTATTCTTCATAGAGGTATTATGTAAACCACAAATGATATGACTATGCATGCTTTGTTTCAATCTTTTCTATCAAGCCCCACAATAACTTATTAATTCGGCTTGTTTTGAAATTTAGCTACGTCGAGCAATCTCACGATGCTCTCTCCCTGCTTGTTTTAATTTGTTCTAGTAGGAGGGTGCGGTGCATGTGTTTGGCCATTATTATATAAAATGTACTTGGCTCGATCCACACATTCAGGTCACACACCCATGTATTTTTTAAATTATTTGTTTGATCTGTACTTCATCTACACACTGTATCAAATTTGCATTTTATCGGATTTAGCCCAAGAAATTGTATATATATGGATGCACATTGAGATAATTCATGAAACCTTGGAAATGGTCATCCTTTCATGCATGTTTCTCCGCAAATGAAAAGTTGATTGGTGGCAGACAAGCAAAAACACATTTACGGGCGACAACCCAAAATGCACATATTTTGCAAAGTATTCATGCATGCATGATGAAAAGTTCAAATATATACATAAAATTGGGCCATGATTCAAAACTTTGGCATGGTTCTTGTGTAGTGGTACCAAGATCACGTGCATGTGGGAGGTAATTTAGTTGGACGAAGTCCAACATGGTGCCAATCTAATTGAGGGTTCTTCTCTAAAACACTGGTATGGCATGTTTGGTATTTTCCCTATATATATGTACAAAATGATGAATAATCCATGTTTTTAGATTGCCTTTTGAAGCACGTGTGCCTTGATTTCAAATCTAGGTCAAATCACTGGGGGAGGGGGTGAATGTGTTTCTTTTTGATGCATCGCTCGTATTTCCGAGTTTTTTTTGGGTCCGACAAATTCAGGGTAGCATCACCCCCCTCCCTTCCCGCAGTAAAAGTTTTAAGCGAGTAGTAGAATGGCATGACCAACTAGTTTCAAGTAATAGTTTGAATATAACCAAAACATACCAATTGATTAATGAGTTAACTTGGCTTCATGGAAAAAATAATGTCTTGTAAATGAGATAACTTGGCTTTCCTACCCTTGGATCCATAGGAAACTATGGAGTACTAATACATTATAATAATCACCCGAGTACACCAATTGGTATGCCACTTACGTGTGGTTCCCATGCGTGAGGTCCCACACTTCAGTGAGCACAGGTCATGTGTCCACCAGTCTAGAGGCTCCAGTTAAAAGAAGAGCCCTCTATAAAGAAACATCAATCTCCATAAACATCAATCTCCCATCTCAGTTCTCAGCTTCTCACTGCTCCCCCCTCGCTCGCGCCGCCGCCGCCACAACACCCCGCGCCCCTTTCCGATCCCTCATCAGATCTTAGACTATGGAGTTGCCTGTGCCGAAGAAGCAGCCTCTGAAGCCGACGATCCAGTGCATCAACGACTGGTGCGGGAGGGAGTTCCCTTACAACGAGGAAGACAAGCACATGATGGAGTGCCCGCACGGCTCTTGCTTCTACACGCACCCCGACTGCAAATTCGCCGATTCGCAGGTACCGTTCATCCTACACCTCAGAGAAGCCCACTTGACCGTTGTGGATAGGTTCCCGTACGACGAGGACTTCGGATTGGTTCATCTGAAGGTGCCGGCACCGGGCTCGCCAAAATGACAGTTCATCGGCTAGGGGACGGATGGCACAGTGTTCGCCTTGCACATCCACCCTTGCGGCATGGACACCGCGGTATCCTTCGTGTGCGTCAGGCCGGCGGCGTGCAACTTGCCCCGGTATAGGGTGACGATGTGGGTGAACGGCCCGCCGATGCCGGGGCCGCGTAAGCTTACCGGGGAACACTTGTTTGACATGGTGAAGGCGGTATTAGAGCCGACGAGCAGCCCGACTCCGGGCACAGTTTCTTTGGGAGATGTCACTTCGTTCCTCTCGGTGCCGCCGCGGTACCTGTGCGGCAATGAATCATCGAAGCAGCTGACTATCTATTTGCGCATCGATAAGGAGTGAATGAACATAACACTACCCTCAATCTTGTTGGGACGATGCTAATGCGGATTTAAGTAATGCTGAATTAATTTGTTTTTCTTGTGACATGGCGATTAGCAAGGAGAAGAGGATCTCCGTGCACAGCTAGCGACCTATATCTCGGCGTCCACCAAGTGTCCCTGAGTAGGAGATCTTGTTCTGCCTCTTCTTTTGATGTTTATATTGCTTCACCACCGTAACAGGAAGGGTGTGTCTGGGGCTTCTGGCTTCAAAGTACTCAGTACAAGGACTAAAAGAGACGTTTTGCTGATGGTTCTTGTCAGGACGGCCGTAGTGTTGGCGGTGGTCATCTACTTCGGTAGGGAAGGACCTGATTGATGTTCCAATTAGACCTTTATCTAAAAATGTTGAGGGATTGGATGTATTTTATGTTTACCATGAATTAGTCTATGTAATATGTAACCCAATTCGCCGATTAATGCAACTCTGGATCCTTCACTGTTATACGACTACTAAAACAAAATAAATAAATAGGCATTTTAAGTTTAATGCATATTTAATCAAGCCACACAATGTTGGCGTACTTGGAAGCAATCAGGTTTACTATTGTTGGCATGTGTGGTACAATTTCATGGGGCAATACCCAATCTAGTTTGTTCAATTACATTAGATGAAGTAATTAAAATATGGATGCCTAGAATCATTCACTTCTGTACATTGCGATGGCTTATAGCGGTTTCTATGACCAATCTACATCACAAATCTAGTTCAAATTTGATCTATTTTTATGAACAAAATTGGAAACTCTACTTGGCATTTTCATTTATTATGACCAGATTCACATATGTAGTGATTCATTTTCTTTTCAAATCGCCATACCATTTCCTCGTGAACTCTTCATCTTTTTTTTAGTTTAATGAATTTCCTTTGGTTGCATTCAGTTTGCTCAAATTCACCGGCTTCGCCATTCGTACAAATTGTTCATCTTTTCTTTGTAGTTTTGTCATGCATGGAGCATAACACCCTACCATGGTAAAATCTGCATATTTTCTACCAAAACTCATGCCGAAATTTAAAGAACATGCAATTTTAAATTGACCAAAATTGGTTAAAACTCAACATAAGTCCACATATATTACAAACTCTACGAGAACTAATCAATATATATATCACCTAAATGGTCATCTTATGAAGTATGCCATGTTTCGAAATTGTTACCTTGAAAATTTGTCCCTTCTCTCAGGTAGCCACTTCACAATAAAGCTCACATAAAGCTCTTATTTTACACTAATAAAGTAGAATGTATTTTTGTGTGAAATGAAGTTGAATAAAATATATGCACATTGCTGCCAAAATTTGGGATAATTATTAATAAGTTCATACTAATATACAATGCAATCAACATGACCACACATGTGTAAGCAAGAAAATAAATCTTTTTTAAATTACCTTAAGGTTGTAAGTTTGTTATTTGTATAACAATTTTATCTCATACGATGACTCAAGCTAGCACATTTTTTTTAATTAGCTTCAATATTCTAGGACCCACCACATTCGTAAAATGGTAATGACAATTTTACATATCGTAGTGCACAAAACACACACACACACACACACACACACACACACACACACATATATATATATATATATATATATATATATATATATATATGCACACTTATTTCAATATTTAAACTATATTTTCTTCATTCAAATTTTCCGACCTGGCAATTTGAACATGTAGTTGAATTTTGAGTAAAATCGCTCATACGTCAAACATGAATCCAAATACGGTACCATTCGAGAAAATCTACACATCACATTTTGGCCAATATATATGGTATAATGCTTGTGAAAATGTAGAGTATGAAACAATCAACGTCGGCTTTTTAGGTCATGGATGTCTTGGGCATCGACCAAAGTCTGGTAGGATGGTGAGGCCTGAGTTACGAACATCCTTCTTCTCCTCTCACCCCCATTTGAGAGAGAGAGAGTGTGTGTGTGTGGGTGGGGTGGGGTGGGGTGGGGGTAGAAAGCCATGTTAATAAATTAACTCATACATGAAAGCAAGAAATCAAACTTGATTTATATAAATCACCCTTAGGATTGTAGTTTGTTATTTTTATAGCATCTATATCTCATATGACGACACAAGCTAGTCCACATTTTTATTTTCATTGAAGTTCTTTTTGTTGGAGTCAAATTACTTCAACTTTTAGGACCCACAATCCGTACAAGGGTAATGGAAATTTCTATGATCTTAGTGCAAGGCTTCACACAGAGACACTCAAAGTATTTCAATATTTAAAATTCATTTTATTCCCTCAAAATTGCCGACCGTCCATTCGTAATATGTAGTTCAATTTTGAGTAACATACACATATGTCAAACATAAATCTATTTTTTTGATAATTCGAGAAAATCTTCATATCCCATTTTTAGCCATCATATAAGGTGTACTGCATGTGAAAACATACACAGTGAAACATTCAGCGTCACCTTTTTTAGCCAAACTGGTGGGACGGTGAGGCCCAAATTAATAAAGCCACCACCATCATTCTCCTCCACTCTCCCTCCCCTCCCCTCCCCTCCCCATCAATATCCTCTTCAAATCAGATTAAAGAGGATGGAGTGCGTCCACGATGGGTGCGGGAGTGTGGTCGCCTACAACGGGCTCCACGACCACGAGCTCGCGTGCCCGCACGGCTCGTGCGGCTGCACAGAGGCCGGCTGCGACTTCGCCGCCTCGCCAGCAGCGCTCATCGCCCACCTCAGAGAAATCCATTCGATTTGTGTGGACATGATCCCGTACGGCACCGCGATGGCGTTCATCATCCAGGTGCTAGCACCGCCAGAGCCAAGACGTCCAGTCATCTTCTACGAGAACGATTGTACCGTGTTCGTCTTGCACACATATACGCAAGTCCATCCGGAGAATGGATGCGTGCTGGCCAGCCTATCCGTTGAGTGCGTTAGGTCGGCGGCGTGCGTGTGGCCGGAGTACAAGGTGAGTATGTCGTCGCAGGGCAAGCGATCACCTAATCACTCTGAGATCGGTTTCATGGGCCCCAACCATACGGCCACTATTCGGGCGAACAACACGACGACGCCGGGCGCCGCCAAAGCCTCGGAACTACTTTGGTCATTGAGATGGTTTCAATCGTGCACGGAGCTGACTATCTGGGTTCGCATCGACAGGTGATACATGCACCTATCTTAATCTTCGTGTTTATCTAATTGAAATTGCGGACTATGCAGTACTGAATTAATTAATTTTTGTTGTCAAAAGGTTGCCGTCGGACGGAAGTTCCTATTCGGAATAGAGCGGCCGGTTTAGGTTGCCAACTATGGGCTTTTTTCATTCAGAGGATTTCACCAGGGCGGCCCTAAGGGCATCTCCAGCGGCGCGACGCATTTCGGATGCTCAAAAGTGGTCGCGAGCGTCCGTTTGCGTCGCCCCGCGGACGCCAAATTGACCGCAAGGGGCGAAATGTCCGTTTGCGTCGGGGGCTGCCTCCAGCGGTCCGACACATTTTGGACATGCAACTGTTTTTTTTTTTGTGCTACTCTTATAGTTGAATGATCAAGTTAAACGCGAAAAAGATGTACTCATGATGTCATGTTGGTCCAATCGAATAGATTATAGCCTAAACGATACATCAATCGACTAGATTCAAACATATTTAACATACAAATAAGAATAAATTTAAAAACATATAAACTAAAACTATTTTTTGGCATTCTTCTTCGAAGGCCCTGCGTCGTCGTCGTCGTGGAAACTCCTCCGCCTCTTGCTTGTCACCTCATCGTCCGAACTGGAGGACGACGCGCCCATCGAGGACTTGAAGCTGGAAGAAATGCCGTCTTCGTCGTCGTCGTCGGTGAACGGACGACGACGCACCACCCGCGCCAGCGCCCTTGACTTCTTCGTTGCCGCCGCCTTGTCGTCTGCCTTGGTGTCGGAGTCCTCCTCCTCCTCCTCCTGGCCCTCCTCCTCGTCGTCCGCGTCGCTGGCAGCGCCGCCTCCGTCCTCCTTCTGGCCTTCGGTGCCATTGCCGCCTCCCTCATCCTCGTCCTCACTCGGTGTGGAGGTAGGGTAGCTGGGCGTGGAGCCCAGATCGCTTGGCGTCGCCGGCGATTCCCAACAAAGCAGGAATCCGGGCGACTTGCCCTCGCTGTCCTAGTCGGACGGCAGCGTGTAGTCCCTCATGGCGTGCCGGTGTTGGAGAAGAAGAAGAAGAGGAAGAAGAAGGAGGCGGTTGAACTTGAATTACCGTAGACGCGGGGGTTATATTGTGCGCGGATTAACGGCGGCGCGTAAAACGAAGAGGCCGGTGGTTGCTCTTCCGCGGCGGTTCGGCGCTCCATTGCGGCGGTTGGTCGCCGGCGGTTGTGAATTGGAGGCCGATCGAACCTAGGTCGCTGCCATGAGGGCCCGTGGGGATGCGAGCGGACGCTTGGAGCGACCGCCGAGCGTCCGCCGCGACGCAAACCTGGCGCATATTTGGGCCAGGTTTGCGTCTCCGCGGACGGCCCGGTCACTTTGCGTCGTCCCGCTGGAATAGGCCCCAGACGCATTTCCGGTCACGGCGGACACAAACGGTCGCTCAGCGTCCATTTGCGTCGCGCCGCTGGAGATGCCCTAACGACGATATATGATCTTATTTGGCGAAGAGGGACTTGCTTGCGTTTCCTATCTTCCGTTAGGGCCCTTTATGTAAACACTAAGTGCTTGATTGTATTCTGTGTTTATGTTCACATACTCTATGAGTCTATGGTGTAAAATATGGAATCCCATGTCCGATTAAATGCACCTCTGGACCCTGCCAGGCATTTCCCTTGTTATCTTTTCTTTTTACACATACTGTAACCATTGTTCAACGCGCAGTCCATCGGCTTGGGTGCTAGATGCTTCCTCGGGAAGGTACCCTATCTTGCCTAATTGCTTAGAAGCCCCGCGAGGGCATGATGGTCTTTTTTGGGTGTATGTAAGATTTAGCCTTGGCCAGCCTTCCACCCTTCTTCTCTTTCTGTTCTCCTGGTAGCTAGTAACTAGCCTTCACCAGCCCTCCACCCTAACTACTAGTAAAGTACCTCACAAGCCATGGCTCCATTGAGCCGGGCGGCCCGGCGGCAGGATATCCTAGGGAAGACGATGAGGACTAGGACCGCCGAGAAAAACTTCACATCTAGCCAGCTAGCGCGTCATTGTATGGCCACTTATGATCGCCTGAGCATTCTCGCAGATCAGTCTATCCTCTATTCGATGGAGAGCGAGCCAGTGGGCGAGGGTTCGTCCGGGTAGGTTTCTAGCAGCGTGTCCTCCAGTTCATTCTTATTTTCTAACTGTTTTTTCCATTTATTTACATCTCACAGGGCCGGCGGTCCAAACGTCTCCCCGGTAACCACCACGACGGTGGCGCCCCAAGTCCGGTCGTCGGAAGCTGAGTTCGGCCCCGTTTCACGGCCAAGCCAGGTAGGCTGTATACTCCCAACTTGTTTTTTTTATACTCCCTCCAATCCATATATGAATTAGTAGTACTCCTATTTTTTTGCGTGCAATTACTCATATATGAATTGGTTGCATTCTTTTTTTCCATACAATGATCGTGCCAGCAAATGGAGGTGAACATGGCCCACATAGGCAACTAGCTGGGGAATGAACTCTGCCTCACCCTGGAGTTTGAGCCTGTTCACGTAGATTTGGCGTCCGAGAACAAGATCTGCCTTTATCTTCAGCAAGGCATCAATACCTTTACTGCCGAGCTTGACAGGCTTAATGAGCAGAACCGCGTTTGTGTGGAACTGCATAACCAGAGCGTCACATTGATGAATGATGATGATGCAAACACCACCATCAAGGGCGAGGATTCGTCCGGGTAAGTTTCTAGCGGGGTGTTCTTCAGTTGATTCTTATTTTCTAACCGTTTTTACATTTATTTACATCTCACAGGGCCGGCGGTTCAATTGTCTCCCTGGTAACCACAACGACGGTGGCGCCCCAAGTCCGGCCGTCCGAAGCTAAGTTCGGCCCCGTTTCCCGGCCAAGCCAGGTAGGTTGTATGCCTCTGTCCACTTGTTTTTTTATAGTTTATGTATTCACTGCTTTCCGATTATTTATGTGTTGATGAACCCTGTGGTATTTGTGGAGCGTCCGAGTGTTGTCCATTCCTTTATCAATATCCATGCTAGAAATTAGTACTCCTATTGTTTGCGGATAATTAATACTCATATATGAATGGGTTGATTTCTTTTTTTATACAATGACTGTTGTAGCAAAAGGAGGAGAACAAGGCCCACATAGGCAACCAGCTGGAGAATGAACACTCCCTCACCCTGGAGTGTGATCGTCTTCACAGAGTTTTGGCGTTGGAGAAGGAGATCTCCTTTCATCTTGCGCGATGCACCTACTGGGTGGAACTGAACAACAAGAGCGTCACATGGATGGATACTGGAAGCAACCTCATCAAGTATCTCATGGAACAGAGGTTGAAATTAAAGCTCAAGAGGCGGATCTCGAGGGTGCTAATGCGCGGACAAACCGCCATCCTTAAGGCGATTATCAAGGAGAAGGAGGATCTCCGTGCACAGCTAGCGACCTATATCTCGGCGTCCAGCAAGAGTTTCCCTGAGTAGGTGAGCTTGTTCTGCCTCTTCTTTTGATGTTTATATTGCTTCATCACCTTAATATCGCCATGTGCTCGTAAAACTGCTAGTTAACTTTCTGTTGGTATGTTGCACATTTGATCTGAACTTTGTGTTTTGCAATGCACAATTGATCAACTACTAATAAGTGTATATTAAAATGGCGGATACTCTTTTTAGTGGCGAAATTTTTCCATTTGTTGCTATTGTAGCGAAGCTAAGCCCTTAAGAATCTTCCCTAACGTCAAGAAAACTTTCCAAAAACTTAAGCATTTTGGAGGGCAACCTTGATGATATAGGCTATGAGGATGATCCTGGGTTGTGGTTCTTAGCGTGATCTGTAGATGGCAATATGCTTCTTGTTCATACATGAGGCTTTACTGAGGCTGCAAGATGTTCTCTAAGGACACTGTCAGTTATGTTCAGATAAGCTAGGGAAGAGATTACTGGTCTTGGAGCATATTGTCTTTTCGTGGGATTGAATTATCCGCTCAACATTGCAGTAAATCATGCATATTTCGATTTATATTTTGGTGGAGTTTCATTCGATTTGAATCATAGGTTTGTGAGCAAATATATATTTAGTTTAAACTAGTGCTCGAATACGTAAGAAGCTATTTAATCACAAGCTAGTCGTCCGAATGGGATGAAATATTCATAGATTTTAAAACAACGCATCTACATATTACTGGATTTTTTTCAAAAGTTTCTGAATAGTTTTTTTAGCTTCGAAATAAGAGATAGTTTGGAACGTTGGATCTCGAATGGATGGTAGATGGTGGCACCTAGTCACAATGAGACTTGGAAGCATCAAGTCACTGAAGCTCCGTCCGGTTTCCAAACCAAGCTAGGAAAGGCATTAAAAATGAAGTTCTGCTCTAAAACATCTCTCATTTCATTTTGGTGCAGCGCGGTTGCATGCTGCCCACATGTTAAGGTACGTGTCTCTGGCATGTAGAGAACTACGATTATTGGCGAAAAATATATCGAAATGGAAACTGTAAAAGAAAAACCCTCTCTGGTCAACCTGATGTGACGATACATCACTGCACCAAACGTCGTCGCAAATTTATAGATGGGTGGCATGCTAGTATACCAACAGTCAAATCGGCGCCCAATCGCAGCAGCAGCCTAGAGTACTAGTACCTAGTTTTTGCCCTTGCATGTCTATCATCTTATTCTCCACCCTCCCAAAATCACGCGCACGCGCATGATCTCGATCCCCACCACGCCGCATCGTTCCTTCCATAGCGCTCGCCCTCTCCTCCGAAATCCCCAAGCGCGGTTGCATCCGCCATCCACCTAAATCCATCTTCATGCGATGAATTATTCTAGGATTTTCCGGGGGGGCGGGGAAGGCCACTGGGAGGCTCTCGCCGGCGACAACATCGACCTCATCGCTGCGCATCTGGACGTTACCTACACCGTTCGACTTGCCGCATGTTCCAGGGAGCTCTACGACCGGATCAGCAAGGATGAAGGTAAGATGCACCATTGGGATGAACCCAGCCTGCTGATGCCTCCGCCTGCTTATTGGTTCAATGAACACTGGGATTGGGTGACAGCATCTCGTCTGCATGATACAGTGTACGACCTGGTGCCCCTCGACCATCCTCGTCGTTCTATCACCCTGCCGTTCATGCACGGCAAAAAATGGCTTGGCGCGAACGGCGACTGGATCGCCGCCGCCGATCATCATGGGTGGTGCCTCGTGAACGTCTACACCGAGCGACATATCCCCCTTCCATCCCTACCTGCTTCGAAGATTTGTCATACTAGTGTTTCATATCCATCTGCTGTTGCATACGATGTTTCCTGGGGTCCAGTAAATACTAATTTGTTGAAGATTGTAATATGCCAAGTGCCCACAAAAGGTGGGAGGTACGCAGATTACAAGCTCATCGCCTTGTTCGACAAAAGGATTTTATACCTTGAAGGGGGTGGCGACTGGAGAACGCTGGAGGCCCTTATTACACCTGCATCTGATTATCCAAAGTACTGTGATGCCATTGAACTCGGTGGTCATGTTATTGCGGTGGACGAAACTGACGGCTCCACGTACTTCTGAGACACCGCAATTGGTATTTTTTCTGTCCTTATGTTGCATTGCATGATACAGTTCCTTAATCAATGAAGTTATTCATGAACTACCTTGTTTATATTTTACCTTTCATAAATGATTTAATGATCACACCCCTTTTGCTGAATATGAATGAACCGTTGCTTGCAATGAATTAGTACGAATTAGTCACCAACAAACATAGTATGCTCAGTATGTGATTGCATTACTGAATTAGTAACTCTACGCCACTGCAGAATATGGATGTAATTAACCAGTATCTCAAAAGATAACGTAGCACTATGAAGGCACCCTTTTTAATAACTTTTTACACCCATTGTTTCATATATAACTAATTGATTTTGCCTCCAAAAGGAGGACGAGAGACCCCCGCCATCTGCATCAGAGAGATGCATAAGGATTTTCATAAGTATATGACTTAACGATCACATCCTTTATCTGAATATGAATGAACCGTTGCTTGCAATGAATTAGTACTAGTCAGTCATCAGCAAACATAGTATACTCCGTATGTGAATGCATTCCTGAATTAGTAACTCTATGCAACTGCAGAATATGGATGTAATTAACAAGTATCTCAAATGTTAACGTAGAAACATAAAAATAGAAGAAAATCATTTGTAATTACATGCGTAGCTTATATTTTCTATAGATCGGGGAAAAAGCCTTGATTGGATGTACCTACATGCAGATCAAACAGTTCTTTGTTTATATCGGTGAACAATCTGCAAAATGTTATAATTAATTTTGTTTTTGATACATTACTTCTCCCATTTTCTTGAATAGATTTCAGTTTCCCACAATTATCTTTGATTAGTGATTGTGACGTCCCCTCATTCAAAATAACTCAGGTTATCTTTTTCCTAATTCAATGTTATTTAAGTTTGATTAAGTTTATGACTAATATCTACAACCTCATATATATATATATAAGATTTAGCACCTGCAGGCCTAACAAAGTTAGCTGCGTGTAGTCCCCTGTATAGTTCTTTCTTTTTGCTTTCTCAGTTTTTCGTAGCCTTGCTACAACCATGTATGCTCTAATATATAATGATGCACGACTAGGCATGTGTTCGAGAAAAGAAAATCTAAATATCTTTTGTAATATATGAACCTATATTGATGTTTTAGATGTTGGTAGTATAATTTTCGATAAACTTGAAAAGACTTAATCAGTTTAACTTAGCACAACCATATAGCGTACCTTTTTTAGAACGCGAAAATGAGGTAAACAAATACCATGTGTACCCTTTACTATCAATAGTAGAGAAGAGATTATGAACCTTCAACTCTAATATGCAAATTCTTCTACTGAATGGATAGATGCATCTGATACCTATTTTGCAAATGTTACCAGACTTGGGGTTAGCTACAAAGAGCATTTCTTTCTTGTCAAGCTTCATGCACTACCAACACAACCAAAAGTCCGAACTGATCGCAAGGGCGGCAATCCACTTATACAATTCAACACCCCCCCTCACGTATGATGGGAGACAAGTCAACACGTGGAAAGACTCAGAGGTATAGCTCAAGAGGCATATACGTGGACTCCGAGGGGGAAACAACAATTTTACGATAAATTGCGGAAGCTAGGACTCGAACTAGAGACCCTGGCTCTGACACCATGTCAAGCTTCATGGACTAGCCAACGCAACCAAAATTCCGAACTGATGGAAAGGTCTAGGCAATCCACTTATATAGTTAAATATTTCTTACCCTTCGGGTGGTCACAGGGAAGCTCTCTAATAGATCACTTAAGACAAAGGGAATTAACTACAGCACAGGACTTAAACTTAAGATGATATATATTTGTCAAAATTTGAATGTATCTATATGCTTTCACTGTCTAGATACATCTGAATTTGGACAAATCTCAGACACTTTCGGTGGGATAGAGGTAGTATATAACTGTGTATACACTAACTAGTGTCTAATTTTGGCGAAGTTAAGACTAGTTTCGTGGGATGCACTACTAGGGAAAGGCCCATTGCCGGCGCACCTAAAACCCCCATTGCCGGCGCACCACGAGCCCGCCGGTGCGAACGCGCCGGTGATAAACGGACACTGCCGGCGCACCAGGTAGTGCGCCGGCGATATCTCAGCTACTGCCGGCGCACCACCCTGCTTCGCCGGCAAAGATCTATTCCACCGGCGCACTATCAGGTGCGCCGGCAGTAGTGCTTCCAGCACTGGCGCATGCCACGTGCGCCGGCAATGTGTCATTTAGGTGCGCCGGCAATTAATTCGAAAATTCTTTTTTCCACTTTTTTCCAGCATATTACAATACAATTTTGACAGCAGTATATATTTACAACGCAGTTCATATTTATACAGTATTACATGCAATATGAGAAGCACATAGAGAGCCAAGTTTCATTTCGGTATCAGTACACAAATACGCAAGTCTCGTTTCGGAATGTGTTGATTCATACAACACATGTGCATATGCAACACCGAACGACGAAGTTTCACAAAGTTAGAAGTCTTGGTACATAGTCGTCACAAGTATCGTCATACACCTCACAATGTAGGTCCTAACCTAAACTAGAATCACATAGAACATGACCAACATGGTCATGACCATCATCACGAAGGCCATGGTCTTCATCCGGTTCCTCCTCATGTCCCTCATCTCTCCCGCTAGATAACGGGCGTATCTTCCTTCCGCCTCCACCCTAGTGGGGTATCCCTTGTAGCTGTTGCCGCTGAAACGGTGCACCTGTCTCCGACAGTCCTCCCAGTCGTCGTAGACTCCAGGAACCCTCCCCTTGTACACGACATATGTCGTCGGCATCTCCATTCACAAGACAAGTAAAACGTTAGTACCAATGCAATGAACAAGTGCCAACTCAAATAAGAGACAAGTAGTATGAACTAAATAGCATGTGCCTCATACTTTGTTGGTCGAAATAAATAATAACATACAGGGATGGGGTTAGTGAGGCTAGGTAGGATGCACAATAGATTGATATTTGTGGCCTTCACACCAAGCCTCACTGGCCCCACCCCGGAGTGTACAAGTGACCGAACATTTTAATCATCGGCCAATGCAATTAAGAAGTGCGAACTCAAATAGAAGACAAGTAGTACGAATTAAATAGCGTGCCTCATACTTTGTCGGTCGAAACAAATATTAACATCCAGGGATGGAGTCAGTGAGGCTAGGTAGGATGCATAATAGATTGATACTTGTGGCCGTCGCACCAAGGCTCACTGGCTCCACCCCCGAGTGTACGATTGACCGAACATTCTAATCATCGGCGAACTCCAAATACGAGGCAAGTAGTGGTCGAGTAAATGCAAATAATTATTAAGCTATGTACGCCATAATCTTGAAATATATAGCAAAGTAAATGAAACTACAGACACATGTTCACATGCACATTCATACAACTAAATAAAAGCAACTAGTCGATTCTATGGGAATATATAACAATTATTACAGTACGGAAGTTCAAGGACATATCGTTCAAGCTTTAGCAAGTGTTCCCGTCGTAGGATCAGGTTGTACGCCTAGGGGGGAATGGACGGCAGCCCTCAAGCGAGTTGAACGGCCTCTCATCACGCGACATCTCCAAGCGGAGGTCTATCTCGTCATTAGGTGGTAGACCATAGCCGTAGAAGAACTCGCCAGACCTATTGTTGACATCCTGCAGGATTATCGTGCAAATGAACTGCTGGATGCGACCCCAGTTCTTTCTAATCTCTCTATCAGGGACATCCGCCATGTTTGCAAACCTGTTTCTGAGATTATCTGGCAGCAACATGTCATCTGCGTACTTTATGTACTCCTGCATCTGAAGGATGGCGTACCACGCGTCCATCCCATTGTCGGGCGTCGACTGCCTGAGGCAGGGGAAGTTGGTTGTGTGGGTTAAGACGAAGCCTCCTCGGGATTTCCTCTCTAATTTGAGGGGGCCTGCCTTGTTGGCGAAGCCGGTGAGAGCATCATTGAGAAGGGCCCTGATGTGGGAGTAGTCTTTCTTGCGGTCCCTACCCGAGTCGAGATAGACTGCATGCGAGTGTTGCGGGTGCACGACGATGAGGGTGCAGAACTTGTCTCTGCGGAAAACACACGGATTAACCTTTGGAAATGCAAATGGAGATATAGGATAGAATGGTGATGGGGGACTAGCGAGTGATTACTTACTCGGGGAAGTAAGGGATGAGAATGGCGCCCTTCTTAATGTTCGCCAGCATGAAATCCTCGACCTGCTGGGTGGCAATCGCGCGATCCCCAGGGTTGCTGATGATGCTCTCCCGCATATAGAAGGGGTCCATGATCGCGATGGTCGGCGTCCCCTCCTTAACAATCTGGGAAGACATGCTAAGAGCAACTAGGCGAACCACACTAAAGTGGAGCGCTTGCATGCGATAGATGCTGAAGATGTCGTTGAACCGGATGAAGCACAAGTCTGCGGGGTACTTCTCGATGAAGTTCATGCCAGTTGGCACCTTCGCCACGAAGAGAGGGTAACCAGGATCTTTTGATTTGAGAAGAAGGTTCTCCACATGCAAGACAGTCTCATGCAAGCTCCTCATATCCGGGGTGAGTTTCTTCACGACATGCTCCGGCAGCATCGGTTGACCCAAGTGATGCCGAGGTCGCCAATTGTTTGGCAACTTGTCAAGGAGTGGGACCTTGTCCTTGGATTTGGCCGCCGCCGCCTTGTCTTGGGCGTCCTTCTTATTTGCCCTCTTCCTCTTCTTGGGTTGTAGTGCTGGACCATCCATCGCCGTAGTGGCCGTAGCACGGAGTGTGTTTGGGCTCAACATATTTTTCACGGCGGCGGTGGCGACCTCCTCAGGATTTTCCTCCTCATCAGCCGTTTCTTGAGAATCGAACAGCTTCTTGGAGCACACATATTTGAAGCCCGGCGCATCCTCATGGACAACTTGTGAAGACATAGGAATATCCCATTGGAAGTTGTCACGTTCATATTCCTCGGCCTCTGGCGCAGCTGGCTGTTGTGGTGGGGCGCTGACCTCTGGCGCAGCTGGCCGTTCTGGTGGGGCGATGACCACGGGCGCCGCTGGCTGTCGTGGAGGGACGCTGACATGTGGCGCCGCAAGGTGCTTGTCTTTGCTTGCCGTCGACCCCGAGTAGGTGTTGATCCGAATTAGGGTCTTCGGCCATAGCAGTACCCAACCCTTCAGTGAGGCCAGATTCAACGGGCTATCGTCATCGGCACCATGCGGTTGATTAGGAGGAAACAAATCCTCATAGCCCGGTAACGCCCGATCCACTTCAACCCGGTAAACGTCGGCCGGACTAAAAGTGAAGCAGGATACGTGGTGGGGGGCTGGTGGTGCAGAACGGCGGGTGGCGGCGCTGGCGGGTACGTGGTCGTCGTCGTCGGTACGGGGAAGATGTGAGGAAGAGGAAGAGAGAGATAGCACGCGCAGCGGTTAAGTCCCAGGTATAGCTGGGCTCACCTTATTGCCGGCGCACCACATGTTTGGTTCGCCGGGGACAACTATACCCCCGGCGAACCAAGCATTGGTGCACGTGTTCTGCCAGTACCCATGGCTCATTCTGCGCGGTGGCGTTCGTGGACTTTGATTTGTTGGCTTCGGGTAGAAACATGGTGGTGAAATACCAGTCTTCTTTTCTGACGCTCTTAGCCCATCTGATACGGAACATCGGCACTTTCTCCCCAGCGTAGCTAAGCTCCCAGATTTCCTCGATTCTTCCGTAGTATCTAGTCTTTACGTCACCCGTCCAGGAATCCATCGTTACCCCTGAGTTCTGGTAAACACTGTTCTTGTCTTTTTCTTCCGTGTAGAATGTGTACCCGTTGATATCGTACACTTGGTAAGTCATGATGTTGGGCGCGGGGCCATGTGACAAGGCCAATACTAGTTTATCCTTGTCAGAATCCATTGGTGGGGGATTAGCAACAATGTGGTCTTTGAACCAGCGCGCGAAAGAGGAGTTGTGCTCTCTGTATATTTCTGCTTCCGTCATCATCGGCTTGCCACTGTTCTCTATCATGGTTTTGTGCTCTTTCAACCAAGGATCGATCAAGTCAATGTGTTGTAGCGCTACTAAGTTGGCCCTGTCAAAGTCGGAACTCCGACCAGACATGTGCACGTGCAGTTCCTTCCTTCCATTTTTGTGGCCTACTCCCTCGAACCTACGGAGGTACTTGTTTTGAGGCAAACCAACAGGGTTCTCGATGTCTAGATAATTCGTGCAGAAAGAGATGCACTCTTCGGTGAGCCAGCCCTGTACGATGCTTCCATCTGGATGTGACCTGTTACGAACGTATCCTTTAATGACCCCATTCATTCTTTCAAACGGCATCATGTTGTGTAAGAATGCCGGCCCTAGACTGACGATATCATCCATGATATGGACCAACAGATGGACCATCACGTCAAAGAATGCAGGCGGGAAGTACATCTCCATCTCACATAGGATCACCACGATCTCTTCCTGGAGCCTTGCGAGTTTCTTCACGCTTATCGACTTCCGAGTTATGACGTCGAAGAAGTTACAGAGCCCAGTCAGCGTTGCACGGACATGGTCATCCATTATACCTCGGATTGCAACCGGAAGAATCTGCGTCATCATCACGTGACAGTCATGAGACTTCATGCCGCTGAAGTTTCGTTTCTTGGGGTCCATGTATCTGCTTATTACCCCGGAGTAACCGAAGGGCACTCTGACTCCTACAAGGCAATTGAAAAATTGATCGACCTCGGCCGGACTAAAAGTGAAGCAGGAGGGGGGACAGTAATAGTCTGGCTGCTTAATCCTTTTGCGCTTCTGACCGCCGTCCGCCTCCTCCTCCGACTGTCCCTCTTGGGCCGGCGGGATCTGAAGCTCTTCCCTGATGGCCAAAACTTTCAGGTCCTGTCTTGCTTTCGGCCCATCTTTGGTCCGGTCCGGCATGTTGAGAAGAGTGCCAAGCAAGCTCTCGCACACGTTCTTTGTAATATGCATGACATCAAGGCAGTGAGGTGTATCGAGAATTTTCCAGTACGGCAAGTCCCAAAACACGGACCTCCTTTTCCATACACCAATGAGCGGCGTCGTTTCCTTTTTCTTCTTCTTCTCTCCAGGCTTTTGACGAATCTTTCCCGGCGCAGGGCACTCCTTCCAACCTTTCGCAATGTATCGATCTCTTCGCCGCTCTTCTTACGTGGAGGTCCTCGGGGTTCATTTGTACCATCGAACAGATCTCCACGCTTTCTCCACGGGTCAGTTTTCTGTAGCCACCTTCGATGCCCCATGTAAACTGTTTTCGAAGAGCCATCCTTACCAAGCTGCAAAAACATCGTCTCTTCCATGCACCTGACACATGCCTTGTGTCCATGGCACACCTGGCACGAAATGTAACCGTATCCGAGGTAGTCCTGCACCGTCGTGATCAACGCGGCTCTCAAAGGGAAATATTCTTCCGCGACGGCGTCCCATGTATCTACCCCTTCCTCCGCCCACAACGTTTCAAGCTCCTCCTTTAATAGTTCGAGATACATGTTGATATCATTTCCTGGCTGTGTCGGCCCTTGAATTAGCATACTCATCTGTATGTACTTCCTCTTCATGCACAGCCAGGGCGGGAGGTTGTAGATCCATACAAACACGGGCCATGTGCTATGTGTGCTGCTCTGGTTTCCGAACGGATTGAATCCGTCCGTGCTCGCACCCACCCTGATGTGTCAGGGATCTGCCCCAAAACTTCCGAATTCATTGTCTAATGCTTTCCACTGGCTTGCATCCGAAGGGTGCGTCAGCACTGGGTGCTCAATCCGCTCTTTATCATTCAACACTGCCTCCTTTCTTTCTGCGTGCCAGCGCATGAGCTTTGCTTCCTTGCGGTCCGCGTAGAACCGTTGAAGCCGGGGGGCGAGCGGGAAGTACCACACAACTTTCCGAGGAGCTTTCTTCTTCCCTTTCTTGTACCGTTCAGCTTCACACACAGGACATTTGGTCTTGTCCATGTGCTCCTTGCGATACATGATACAGTCGTTGATGCAGGCGTGATACTTTTCGTGGGGTAAGTCGAGAGGGCACGTGATTCTCTTGGCCTCGGCTAGACTACCAGGACACGTGTTCCTGGCAGGAAGGAGATCTTTCACGTATTCCAGGATGTCGTCGACGCTTGTGTCCGTCCATCCGTGTTTCGCCTTCATCTGCAGCACATCGAGAGCTACTCTCAAGCGAGACTCCCCCAACCCGCGACCTAAGTCGTACAACGGAGTATTCGAGTCTATCTCGAGTTGCTCAAGCTTTGATTTCCGCTTGGCGCCTTTCGTCTTTTCGAGAAGCAGATCTTGAAGATGAGGGTCCCGCACGACTGAAGCTAGCGGCACCTCTTCGTCGTCGTCAAGGTTATTGTCGTCGTCAAGGTTATCGTCATGTGCGACAAACTCTTCATCGTCATCAGTATCATGATGCCCTCCTTCTTGCCGGCCATTTTTACCACCTGCCGCCGTCGCCCCATTGACCTCCGCGCCATCATCACTCATCCATTGAGTGTGTCCATGCATGAAACCATTAGTGAGCAGGTGCCCCTGCAACTTGCCTGAATACGGGTCAAACCATTTCCCTCGTTTGCATCTCCGGCACGGACACAATACCTCCGTGCGGTTATTTTCATACATGTCGATGATCGCGTGTTTCAGATATCTCATCACGATGCTTTCACTCATCTCGATAACCATTATCGCCTGCATGGTAAGATTACATAATTCATTAGAACCATGCATCCGTCGGTAGTTTTCACGGAAAATTTCGGCATGACCTTCCTACACGGTAGGACATAGGAGCGCCGTAAATGTGCCGAAACGGAAACTTGAAGAATCAACATTTCGGCGCAATGTTGGCAACTCATTTTCAACGCCAACACACACACAAGCACAAGCACAACATATATATATGCCACACACGAGAGCTTTTCTTCAAATGTCCAACATACATCGATTTCATTCCTTAATTTGTTCATTAATCACCTATTTGTTTGATATATTCGTCGATAAGATCGAGACGACGCGCCGCGACAATGGCGTATGGAAGTTTAAACTTTCTAGATCTAGATCTAGATTGAGCGGTCAATGCGGGATAGTAGATCTAGATCTACATAGGGGATGTGGGAGATGCATGTAGGAAGGGAAGATTTGCTCAAAAATTTTGATTTTGTTTGGTCAAATTGGTGAAATTGGGGATAGAAATGGGCAAAAATGAGCTGGGTTGGGAGAAGGCTCGGGTTTGTGTGGAGAAGTGGAGTGTAGTGAGTGTGTGAGTGAGTGGGCTGGTTGGTGGCTGAAATAATCGCCAGGTTATGGCCGGCGCACCAGGACCAAGGTGCGCCGCCAACATCACCCCCTTACGGCCATACCACACCCGGCCCAGGCCCATGAATCATTGCGCGCGCACCGGCCCAGGGGTGCGCCGGCAATAGCAAACTTTCCACCGGCGCACCACTGGGCCGGTGCGCCGGCAATGATTCTTGGGCCTGGCCCGAATCGGCCGGGGCCATGGCAGGAAATAGCGCCGGCGAGCCTTTCCCCGAGGTGCGCCGGCAGTAGCCCTTCATCGCCGGCGTGGCTGAAATGTGGTGCGCCGGCAATCCTTTCCACCGGCGCATGCACAAGGTGGTGCGCCGGCACAACTTGCCTCCACCTATAGGCTTTTCCCTAGTAGTGATGGATGCAGTATAACTGATATATTGGACACTCGATTTGAACACATGAATGACCAATGTCCTTAGCTTACATAGTCGTATTTATACTGTGAGCATGAACGATGAACAATGCTGCTGTTTGAATATGGTTGCCAGTAACACCCTATTCGTCTCCATTTCTAATATTGTAGAAAACCTGATGCTCCCTTTTGTAATCCCGCCACCGGTGGTGGATGATCAGCAGTACGCGTGGTTCCTCGCTCCATCTGCTGATGGCAAGCGATTGATGATCATCCTTACAGTAAACAACATTGGGATTGCCAATGCTGAAGTACCTCCTGACATTCCCTATGCTGCTAATGGGCTTCAGCTATGGCAGTATCCTCCTGTTGCCACCTAGCTACGTCTTTGAGCAGGATCCCTTATCTACTGCACGTGCAGGGGACTTTCTTTGGAGGCAGGTTAACAGCCTCGATGACCACTCTCTGTTCCTCGGACTCAATTACCCGATCATTGCCAACCTGAAGAAGCGTGAATCCAAAGCTCCTGATGGCACATTGGTTCCATTCATGAGGAAAAACTGCGTCTACACAACATACCGGAAGTTTCATCATAATCAATACCCTAAAATTTTGCGATGCAACCTCCAGCCAGATGAAGCTGAGACTGTGGGAGTTATCAGCCTTCCCATAGATGGTTGGGATAATGTCCGACAAGCGGCTATGTGGTTTAAGCCTGCTTTAAACATTGCCCGTTCGGTGTTACCCTTAAAAAAACACTGACACACTTTTTTATTATGCTTGAAGTGTTGAGAAGTAGTACACTGTTTTTAGTATGTACTAGTTCGAATCAGTTTATTTGAACACTGCCCCGCTTTTGTATTTCGTGTTGCCTTCATATTATAACCCATGCATGGCTGTTTTAGGATTGACTTTATTTCAGCACTATAATTACAATGTGTATACGTCCTTTATAATATAGCCACCTCTTGTTGATCATACTCATGAGAGGACAATTCCTATTTTTTCGCCGCTAAAGGGTAAAGTACATCCCTGGGGGCAGTGATTCTTGCTGCAGGCCACTAAACATGCATCAACTACGAGCAAGGAAGTAGATGTGCGACCTAGGTGACTGTGCGGACCCCACATGTGAACCAAAGAAAAAAACATGTCAATATGGAACTGATGTACATACGACAACTCCTATATGATATGTGTATGTACGATTGAGCATCTGGAGATGTGCTGCCACCTACTTCCTCACACGAAGGGCTGGATCTTGTGTTTCGTACATGGATCGGACTGAAATTGTCATGTGCATAGCAAGGTTCATGTCAATAAGGCTGAGTTTGGCATCTAAGTCTAGGCAACAAATAATTTTGGGTTCCAACGGCCATCTACCATGTATTTGCTATTGGCCTAATTGCTCCGGCTATCGAAGCCCAATAACTACAAATGGGCCTTTCTGCTCATGCAATGTTGGCCCTTTTCTAAAGAACCACAGATCCTATGATTGGCAAAAAACAAAAACACGGAGATTCTACATAAAAGTTGTTTGTATTTATTTTGAATTATTGGGTTGCAATTTTTGATACTGCTCATGGCCAATATGAAAATCCTTGATCGCTCCATACCCACATGGATCACGGTATTTTCAAAAATTCATAAAGTGGATTTGAAATTTAAAACATATCCTAATAGAGGATGACATGTGGGTCCCATGAGAAAAGTGGATTTGAACTTTATACATAGAGGATGACATGCGGGTCCCATTTTGCAGCAGCGGTCTCAACGTGGATTTGAACTTGATTGTGCATAGAGGATGACATGCGGGTCCCATGAGAAAAGTGGATTTGAACTTTATACATAGAGGATGACATGCGGGTCCCATTTTGCAGCAGCGGTCTCAATGTGGATTTGAACTTTATTGTGACCAATAAGCATCTATCCTTCTATTCATAAAGTGGATTTGAACTTTATTATACATAGAGGATGACATGCGGGTCCCATGAGAACAGAAACTTTTATTGTACATGGAGGATGACATATGGGTCCCATTTTGCAGCAGCGGTCTCAACGTTTCAAAGGCGGCATGAGATGGAAAGAAAAAGGCAAGTGCCAAAACATCAGTAGCCAAAAATAATCCAAGAAAAGAAACTTTATTGTACATAGAGGATGACATGCGGGTCCCATTTTGCAGCAGCGGTCTCAACGTTTCCAAGGCGGCACGGGATCAAAAGAAAAAGGAAGTAGCCAGAAATCAGGGGTAAAAATAATTCCAAGAAAGGAAACTTTTATTCTACATAGAGGATGACTTGCGGGACCCACGAGCCAGCAGCTTCCTCAATGTTTCAGAGGCGGCATGATACCGAAAGAAAAAGGCAAGTGACAAATATCAGGTCCCAAAAATAATCCAAGAAAAAATGTTTATTGTACATAGAGGATGACATGCGGGTCCCATTTTGTAGCAGCGTTCTCAACGTTTCAAAGTTGGCATGAGATCGAAAGAAAAAGGCAAGTGACAAATATCAGGAGCCAAAAATAATCCACGAAAGAAACTTTTATTGTGCATAGAGGACGACATGCGGGTCCCATAATGCAGCAGCGGTCTCGACGTTGCCAAGGCGGCATAGGACCAAAAGAAAAAGGAAGTAGGCAGAAATCATGGGGTCAAAAAATCCATGAAAAGAAACATTTATCATTCTGAGAGGCTGACATGCGGGACCATGAGGCAGCAGCATCCTCAACGTTTCAAAGGCGGCAGGGGATCAAAAGAAAAAGGAAGTAGCCAGAAATTAGGGGGTCAAAAATAAACTCCAAAAAAAGAAAGTTGATTGTACATATAGGATGACATGCGGGTCCCATGAGTCAGCAGCTTACTCAACTTTTCCAAGGCAGCAGGGGATCAAAATAAAAAAAGTAAATCGCCAAAAATAAACTTTTATAGTACATAGAGGATGACATGCGGGTCCCATTTTGCAGCAGCGGTCCCAACGTTTCAAATGCGGCTTGAGATCAAAAGAAAAAGAAAGTAGCCAGAAATTAGGGGGTCAAAAAGAACTCCAAGAAAAGAAAGTTGATTGTACATAGCGTATGACATGCGGGTCCTATGAGTCCGCAGCTTACTCAACGTTTCCAAGGCGGCTTGAGATCAAAAGAAAAAAGGAAATAGCCAAAAATCAGAGGGTGAAAAAAATCCAAGAAAAGAAACTTTTATAGTACATAGAGGATGACATGCGGGTCCCATGAGCCAGCAGGTTCCTAAACGTTTCAAACGTGGCATGAGATCGAAAGAAAAAGGCAAGTGACCAAATATCAGGAGCCAAAATAATAATCCAAGAAAAGTAATTTTTATTGTACATAGAGGATGACATGCGGGTCCCATTTTGCAGCAGCGGTATCAGTGTTTCGAAGTCAGCATGAGATGGAAAGAAAAAGGTGACAAATATAAGGAGCCAAAAATAATCCAAGAAAAGAAATTATTGTACCTAGAGGATGACATGCGGGTCCCATTTAGCAGCAGCGTTTTCAACGTTTCCAAGGTGGCACAGAACCAAAAAAAAAAAGGAAGTAGCCAGAAATCTGGGGGTCAAAAAAATCCAAGAAAATAAAGATTTCAATTGGGCTCGATCTGGCCGTCTGGGCCTTCGAACTATCCTGCTGGACGCCTTTGGACTCATACAATTTCAGCCCACTCCAAAACAGGAAAGTCCTATGCTTCGCAAAAACAAAAAACAAGGAGATTCAACATATAAGTTTGTTTATTTAAAAATAAAGATTTATTTTTTCCGTTTGCAATAGCTCAGAGCGAAATACACTGTTTATTGTCTGCAAAATAATCAAGATATCACATGTTTCTTGTACGGGGAGGCTGACATCCGGACCCATGAGCTAGCAGCGCCGTGAAAGTTTTAAAGGCGACAGGGGATCAAAAGAAAAAATAAATCAAAAATCAGTTGGTAAAAAAATCGAAGAAAAGAAACATTTATCGTTCTGAGAGGATGACATGCGGGACCCATGTGGCAGCAGCATCCTCAACGTTTCCAAGGCGGCACGGGATCCAAAAAAAGGCAAAATAGCCAAAAATTAGGGGTCAAAATAACTCCAAGAAAAGAAAGGTTTATCGTTCATAGAGGCTGCCATGTGGGACCCATTAGCCAGCAGAGTCCTCAACATTCAAAGGCGGCAGGGGATCAAAAGAAAAAAGGAAGTAGCCAGAAATTAGGGGTAAAAAATAACTTCAACAAAGGAAACTTTTATTGTTTATAGAGGATGACATGCGGGACCCATGAGCCAGCAGCTTCCTCAACGTTTCAGAGGCGGCATGAGATCGAAAGAAAAAGGAAAGTGACCAAATATCAAGAGCAAAAAATAATCCAAGAAAAGAAACTTTTATTGTACATAGAGGATGACATATGGGTCCCACTAATACAAGCTCTTTCGCTCCAAGATCTTGCAAGTTGATTGTACAAAGAGGATGACATGCGGGGCCCATGTGTCAGCAGCTTACTCAACGTTTCAAAGGCGGCATGAGAACGAAAGAAAAATGCAAGTGACCAAATATGAGGAGCCAAAAATAATCCAAGCAAAGAAACTTTATTTTACATAGAGGATGAGATGCGGGTCCCAATTAGCAGCAGCGGTCTCAACGTTTCAAATGCGGCTTGAGATCAAAAGAAAAAGAAAGTTGATTGTACATAGAGGATGACATGCGGGTCCCATGAGTTAGCAGCTTACCCAACGTTTCCAAGGCGGCAGGGGATCAAAAGAAAAAGGAAATAGCCAAAAATCAGAGGGTGAAAAAAATACAAGAAAATAAACTTTTATAGCACATAGAGGATGACATGCGGGTCCCATGAGCCAGCAGGTTCCTCAACGTTTCAAACGTGGCATGAGATCGAAAGAAAAAGGCAAGTGACCAAATATGAGGAGCCAAAAATAATTCAAAAAAATAAAGTTTTATAGTACATAGAGGATGACATGCGGGTCCCATGACCCTGCAGGTTCCTCAACGTTTCAAACTTTGCATGAGATTGAAAGAAAAAGGCAAGTGACCAAATATCAGGAGCCAAAATAATTCAAGAAAAGAAATTTTATAGTACATAGAGGATGACATTCGGGTCCCATTTAGCAGCAGCGGTATCACCGTTTGAGAGGCTGCACGGGATCGAAAGAAAAAGGCAAGTGACCAAATATCAGGATCCAAAAATAATTCAAGAAAAGAAAGTTATATAGTACATAGAGGATGACATGCGGGTCCCATTTAGCAGCAGCGGTATCACCGTTTGAGAGGCGTCAGGGGGTCGAAAGAAAAAGGCAAGTGACCAAATATCAGGAGCCAAAAATAATCCAAGAAAAGAAATTTTATTGTACATAGAGGATGACATGCGGGTCCCATTTTGCAGCTGCGGTGTCAACGTTTCCAAGGCGGCACGGGACCAAAAGAAAAATGAAGTAGCCAGAAATCAGGGGGTGAAAAAAATCCAAGAAGAAAGATTTCAATTGGGCTGCATTTGAACATCTGGGCCTTCGAACTATCCTGCTTGGCCTTTTGACTCGTACAATTTCAGCCCACTCCAAAACAGGAAAGTTCGGAATTTTCTAAAAAAAAATAAGAAAGTCCTATGCTTCGCAAAAACAAAAAAACAAGGAGATTCAACATATATGTTTGTTTATGTAAAAATGAAGATTTAATTTATCCGTTTGCAATAGCTCAGAGCGCAATACACTGTTTATTGTCTGCAAAATAATCAAGATATCACATGTTTCTTGTACGGGGAGGCTGACATCGGGGACCCATGAGCCAGCAGCGTCGTCAACGTTTTAAAGGCGGCAGGGGATGGAAAGAAAAAATAAACCAAAAATCTGCTGGTAAAAAATCCAAGAAAAGAAACATTTTCGTTCTGAGAGGATGACATGCGGGACCCATGAGGCAGCAGCATCTTCAGTGTTTATTGTTCATAGAGGCTAACATGTGGGACCCGTGAGCCAGCAGCGTCCTCAACGTTTTAAAGGCGGCAAAAGATCGAAAGAAAAAATAAGCCAAAAATCATTTGGTAAACAAAATCCAAGAAAAGAAACATTTACCGTTCTGAGAGGATGACATGCGGGACCCATGAGGCAGCAGCATCCTCAACGATTCCAAGGAGGCAGGGGATAATTCGCAAAAAACAAATCACAAAAAAGGCGGCAGGGGATCAAAATAAAAAAAGGAAATAGCCAGAAATTAATTAGGGGTCAAAAATAAATCCACCAAAGGAAACTTTTATTGTTCATAGAGGATGACATGTGGGACCGACCTGCCAACAGCGTCCTCATCATTTCAAAGGGGCAGGGGATCAAAAGAAAAAGGCAAATAGCCAGAAATTAGGGGTCAAAAAATAACTCCAATAAAGGAAACTTTTATTGTTCGTAGAGGATGACATGCGAGACCCATGAGCCAGCAGCTTAGTCAACGTTTCAAAGGCGGCATGAGATCGAAAGAAAAAGGCACGTGACAAAATATCAGGAGCCAAAGATAATCCAAGAAAAGAAACTTTATTGTACATAGAGAATGACATGCGGGTCCCATTTTGCAGCAGCGGTCCCAACGTTTCAAATGCGGCTTGAGATCAAAAGAAAAAAGAAAGTAGCCAGAAATTAGGGGGTAGAAAAAACTCCAAGAAAGGAAAGTTTTATCGTTCATACAGGCTGACATGTGGGACCTATGAGCCAGCAGAGTCCTCAACGTTTCAAAGGCGGCAGGGGATCAAAAGAAAAAGGAAATAGCCAAAAATCAGAGGGTGAAAAAAAACCAAGAAAATGAACTTTTATAGTACATAGAGGATGACATGCGGGTCCCATGAGCCTGCAAGTTCCTAAACATTTCAAACGTGGCATGAGATCGAAAGAAAAAGGCAAGTGACTAAATATCAGGATCCAAAAATAATTCAAGAAAAGAAAGTTTTATAGTACAAAGAGGATGACATGCGGGTCCCATTTAGCAGCAGCGGTATCACCGTTTGAGAGGCGGCAGGGGATCGAAAGAAAAAGGCAAGTGACCAAATTTGAGGTGCCAAAAAAAACTCCAAGAAAAGAAAGTTTTATAGTACATAGAGGATGACATGCGGGTCCCATTTAGCAGCAGCGGTATCACCGTTTGAGAGGCGGCAGGGGATCGAAAGAAAAAGGCAAGTGACCAAATTTGAGGTGCCAAAAAAATCCAAGAAAAGAAAGTTTTATAGTACATAGAGGATGACATGCGGGTCCCATTTAGCAGCAGCGGTATCACCGTTTGAGAGGCGGCAGTGGATCGAAAGAAAAATGCAAGTGACCAAATTTGAGGTGCCAAAAAAAACTCCAAGAAAAGAAAGTTTCATAGTACATAGAGGATGACATGCGGGTCCCATTTAGCAGCAGCGGTATCGCTGTTTGAGAGGCGGCAGGGGATCGAAAGAAAAAGGCAAGTGACCAAATTTGAGGTGCCAAAAAAAACTCCAAGAAAAGAAAGTTTTATAGTACATAGAGGATGACATGCGGGTCCCATTTAGCAGCAGCGGTCTCAACGTTTCCAAGGCGGCAAGGGATCAAAAGAAAAAAGGAAGTAGCCAGAAATCAGGGGGTCAAAAAAAATCCAAGAATAGAAAGAATTTTGGTTCATAGAGGATGACATGCGGGACCCATGATCCTGCATCGTAAACGGCTCGATCGGAGAGCGTTGAACGAGATGGCGCGATCGAGAAAAAAAACAATGCTAGAGAGGCTGCCGGCCCTACATCCCTCGGCGGTGCGGATTGGCGTTGACTCGGCCGGCGAACCCGAGAATTCGAGATGCACCACGTCCCGAGCCACCATACGCAACGTTTTGGCCGGTTTCGTCGGGCTAGGTGGCCTCAAAAACGAGAAAAAAAACGTTTTGACATGCACAACGGACAGACCCAAAATCATCGGCCATGGTACACCAGCAACCACGGCACGACTTCAACTTCGTCGGCCATGGCAACTTTTCTTGTAGTGATATATATGTTCCTACGAATCAACCAACATATATGTGAAGATAACTTTTCCTAGGATTGAAATCCTACGTACACTATTCCTATATATACAACTCCTATGTATCAAAGGATCCCTAAATGTGTTCACTCATACAAGCTACAAGAGCAGACATCCATAAACACAAGAGATTAGGGGCAAACTACAATACATCCAAACTTTGAAAAATCTCTAAACATAATTTAATTTATGGACAGAGGTGGTGCGCCTCTTTTCCCGTAGTGAATCAAACAACAGTCTGGTTCGTCATATGAATTCAAGTCGGATTGAGGTGCGCATTAATTACATTGGAAACTCTCTAGCTATTCGTGTGCTTTTCCTATCATATATATACTACCTCCATCGCAAACCTTAAGGCTTTTTTTAAGTCAATCCAAGTAAAGTTTGACCAAACTCTTAGAACAATCTACAACAAATATAGTATTTTGTAGATACCATACACAAATATATTTCATTATCTATTTAATGATATTAAGTGTTCATTTTGCATGTTAATGATTTTTGGTAAAATCTAGTCAAACTTGACATATAGTTGGACTTTCTAAAAATAATATAAGCCTTAAGCTTTGCGATGGAGGTACACACGAATCAAAGATCGATGCCTCTAATTAATTAGGGCTCCTTTGATTCATAGGACTTGTAGAGGAAATGTGTAGGATTTGGATCCTATATATAGGAAATTTTCTTATACAAGTTGTTTGATTCATAGGAACACATCCTATAGGAACTAATCCTATAGGAATCTTGTAGTGTAAATCCTATAGGAAAAAACATTAGGTTATATACCTTCATGGAAAAATTCCTTGGGATTTCTATTTTCGTGCCCTCGGGTCGTTAGTTGTACTCAGTTTTCCCCAGCCCCTTAGTTTTTCCTCAGTTTTCCCCAAGCCTATGTCTGAAACCCGCAGAAGGAGCTCAGACGGAAGGAATCCGTTTATTTGGACGTTCTGTGCTGACGTGTTGCACCGCGTCGTCTGTGGGGCCGCGTCGTGTGGGGCCGCGTCGCGTGGGGCTGCTAGAAAGGGACCGCGTGGGACATGACGAGAAGCGTTTGGTTGCACGTGAGCAGGAGCTGGGTTTTGTCTCTCTCGGTCCAAATTGGCATTTTTAAGAGCACCTTTTCCCCTCTTTCTCTCTGTCTTTTTCACCAAATTAGTATCAAATCTAGAGAAGCTTCTATTTCTGTCTTTCTTCAATATGGCAGCAAATCTAGTAGCAAATCTCTGGGGTTATTTATGCCTTTTGGCCCTCGTTTTTTGCCCAATATGGCAGCAAATCTAGAAGCTAGTATATGATAAATTCACAACAGCATAATCAGAAAACTAAGTATAATACATAAACTGCATACAACAGCCAAAAGCAGCCAATAACGTTGTTAATGTTCACGACAAACTAAGCTGAAAAATATACAAGATGCACGCAATGTATGGACAACAAGAAGATTAGGATACCCCAGGATGAATGAATTTGTTCTTCATTCCTCCTCATATATTTCTTCCTTTCTCCATTCGTGCATTACCCCAAGGAAATATTCATTGAACTCCTTCCGTCTGCAGTGTGAGGCCAATACATCCTCCAAACGGTATGGCCTGTGTTCATTTCTCATACCGTAGAGTCCTATTCTATCCACACGTAGTGGCCACTCATCCCAGGCCTTTGTATCATGAGAGTACTCTCTGATATAACCCAAATCCGTGTAGTAGATGCTGCCAGGTCGAAGTGTCGGGTACACTCTGGTGTCGACGGAGATACACCGGATATAATTCACGAAGAAGGCATTACTGCCAATGTTACTGACCGGATGGAGAGAGCGGCTCTGAGTGTCCACACGGTACACCAATGGTTTGCCCGCCAAAGCCTCGCTGACCAACAACACAAGCAGCAGATCACCATCCGACTTCACAAGGTAGAACTTCTGATGTCCAAGTTATGGAAATGAAATTAGTGTCTCCATCTTGACAGTACTCGCGCACTGCTGCAACTGTACATTGGTGCACACTGTTCTTCCGTTCTCAAAATTGTTCGCAGCTACTGCATACATTTCACCATTGAACGGGGTAATGCAACGCAGACAATGGTTCTTGATCGAAAATCTTCCTTCTCCCCAATCTTCATTTATATCCTTAGTTGGAGTGCTCTCATCGACCCAACCAATTTCCGGCGGGTAATGTGCGGCAACGAAGACCATAGTCGGGGATTTGATAACAGCGACTGATTTCAGTAAAACAGATGGCATCTGTGCCTCAAACATAGTGTTCGATTTCTTTCTGAGTGAGTTCAGAAGCCGTATCTTGTGTGGCGGGTTCTTCTGGGCAAGCACGATGACACCACGGCAAAAGCCGACGAAGTAGTATCTAAAATATATTGATGAAGATAACATTCAGCACTAAGATGTTTAAGATTGAAAATAAAAAGGTAGATATGGAGGAATTTGAACCTTGTATGAACTTCCGATAGATTTATGGTGACGTAGCGTGATGTGCCGAGTGATACGTCTCCGACGTATCGGTAATTTCTTATGTTCCATGCCAAATTATTGATGATATCTACATGTTTTATGCATACTTTATGTCATATTTATGCATTTTCTGGAACTAACCTATTAACAAGATGCCGAAGAGCCAGTTGCTGTTTTCTGCTGTTTTTGGTTTCAGAAATCCTAGTAAGGAAATATTCTCGGAATTGGACGAAATCAGCGCCCAGGGGCCTATTTTCACACGAAGCTTCCAGAAGACCGGAGAGTCAACGAAGTTGGGCCACGAGGCGGCCAGACCACAGGGCGGCGCGGCCCAGGTCTTGGCCGCGCCTGCCTGTCATCTGGGCCCCTCGTGTGGCCCCCTGACCTGCCCTTCCGCCTACATATAGTCTTCGTCGCGAAACCCCCAGTACCGAGAGCCACGATACGAAAAACCTTCCAGAGACGCCGCCGCGGCCAATCCCATCTCGGGGGATTCAGGAGATCGCCTCCGGCACCCTGCCGGAGAGGGGATTCATCTCCCGGAGGACTCTACACCACCATGGTCGCCTCCGGAGTGATGAGTGAGTAGTTCACCCCTGGACTATGGGTCCATAGCAGTAGCTAGATGGTTGTCTTCTCCTCATTATGCTTCATTGTCGGATCTTGTGAGCTACCGAACATGATCAAGATCATCTATCTGTAATGCTATATGTTGTGTTTGTTGGGATCCAATGGATAGAGAATACTATATTATGTTGATTATCAATTTATATCTATGTGTTGTTTATGATCTTGCATGCTCTCGGTTATTAGTAGAGGCTCTGGCCAAGTTTTTGCTAGTAACTCCAAGAGGGGGTATTTATGCTTGATAGTGGGTTCATGTCTCCGTGAATCTGGGGGAGTGACAGAAACCTCTAAGGTTATGGATGTACTGTTGCCACTAGGGATAAAACATTGATGTTATGTCCGAGGATGTAGTTATTGATTACATTACGCACCATACTTAATGCAATTGTCTGTTGTTTTCAACTTAATACTGGAAGGGGTTCGGATGATAACCTGAAGGTGGACTTTTTAGGCATAGATGCATGCTGGATAGCGGTCTATGTACTTTGTCGTAATGCCCAATTAAATCTCACAATACTCATCATATCATGTATGTGCATGGTCATGCCCTCTCTATTTGTCAATTGCCCAACTGTAATTTGTTCACCCAACATGCTATTTATCTTATGGGAGAGACACCACTAGTGAACTGTGGACCCGGTCCATTCTTTACATCTGAAATACAATCTACTGCAATTATCATCCACAATATACATCTAATCCTTTGTTACAGCAAGCCGGTGAGATTGACAACCTCACTGTTTCGTTGGGGCAAAGTACTTGGTTTGTGTTGTGCAGGTTCCACGTTGGCGCCGGAATCCCTGGTGTTGCGCCGCACTACATCTCGCCGCCATCAACCTTCAACGTGCTTCTTGGCTCCTACTGGTTCGATTAAACCTTGGTTTCATACTGAGGGAAAACTTGCCGCTGTACGCATCACTCCTTCCTCTTGGGGTTCCCAACGGTCGCGTGATGTACGCGTATCAAGACTGTTTTCTGGCGCCATTGCCGGGGATATCAAGACACGCTGCAAGGGGAGTCTCCACATCCCAATCTCTTTACTTTGTTTTTATCTTGCTTTATTTTATGTACTACTTTCTTTGCTGCGTTATATCAAAATACAAAAAAAATTAGTTGCTAGTTTGCTTTATTTACTATTGCTAAAATGGGTACTCCTGAAAATACTAAGTTGTGTGACTTCACAACCACAAATAATAATGATTTCTTATGCACACCTATTGCTCCACCTGCTACTACAGCAGAATTCTTTGAAATTAAACTTGCTTTACTAAATCTTGTTATGCGAGAGCAATTTTCTGGTGTTAGTTCTGATGATGCTGCTGCCCATCTCAATAATTTTGTTGAATTATGTGAAATGCAAAAGTACAAGGATGTAGATGGTGACATTATAAAATTAAAATTGTTCCCTTTCTCATTAAGAGGAAGAGCTAAAGATTGGTTGCTATCTCTGCCTAAGAATAGTATTGATTCATGGACTAAATGCAAGGATGCTTTTATTGGTAGATATTATCCCCCTGCTAAAATTATATCTTTGAGGAGTAGCATAATGAATTTTAAACAATTGGATAATGAGCATGTTGCACAAGCATGGGAAAGAATGAAATCTTTGGTTAAAAACTGCCCAACCCATGGACTGACTACTTGGATGATCATCCAAACCTTTTATGCAGGACTGAATTTTTCTTCGCGGAACCTATTGGATTCAGCTGCTGGAGGTACCTTTATGTCCATCACTCTTGGTGAAGCCACAAAGCTTCTTGATAATATGATGATTAATTACTCTGAATGGCACACAGAAAGAGCTCCTAAGGTAAGAAGGTAAATTCTGTCGAAGAAACCTCCTCCTTGAGTGATAAGATTGATGCTATTATGTCTATGCTTGTGAATGATAGGACAAATATTGATCCTAGTAATGTTCCGTTAGCTTCATTGGTTGCACAAGAAGAACATGTTGATGTAAACTTCATTAAAAATAATAATTTCAACAACAATGCTTACCGGAACAATTCTAGTAACAACTATAGGCCATATCCTTATAATAATGGCAATGGCTATGGTAATTCTTATGGGAATTCTTACAACAATAATAGTAATTCACCCCCTGGACTTGAAGCCATTCTTAAAGAATTTATTAGTACACAAACTGCTTTTAACAAATCTGTTGAAGAAAAGCTTGGGAAAATTGATATACTTGCTTCTAAAGTCGATAGTCTTGCTGCTGATGTTGATCTTTTGAAATCGAAAGTTATGCCTCATGAAAATCATAATAATACGATTGTTACTACAGCAAATGCCATCCAAGTTAGAATTAATGAGAATATAAGATTGATGGCCGAATTGCGTGCTAGGTGGGAAAAAGAAGATAATGAAAAAGAAGATAATATAGCTAAAGTTTGGACTATTACCACCACTAGCAATGCTAATGCTCCACAAGTTGCTGCACCTCCTACTAATAATGGTAAAAGAATTGGTGTTAGCAATGTTTCCACTTCTAATGCAAAGCGAAAACCGCTGAAACTGCTAAAGCTGAAGCGCTGTGATAAAACTGCTGAAATTTTTTCCAACATTAGGGATGATGATCCCATTGCTTTAGATTATAATGGTTTAGATTTTGATGATTGCCACATCTCTGAAGTTATAAAGTTCTTACAAAAACTTGCTAAAAGTCCTAATGCTAGTGCTATAAATTTGGCTTTCACGAAACATATTACAAATGCTCTCATAAAAGCTAGAGAAGAGAAACTAGAACGCGAAGCTTCTATTCCTAGGAAGCTAGAGGATGGTTG
The DNA here is from genome assembly GCF_019359855.2 of Lolium perenne. NCBI lineage: Eukaryota > Viridiplantae > Streptophyta > Magnoliopsida > Poales > Poaceae > Lolium > Lolium perenne. The sequence goes on along the minus strand of NC_067246.2, from coordinate 170,042,771 downwards.
GGAGCCCATCATTAAGATGAAGGTCAATGACTTTGATTGTAATGCTTTATGTGATCTTGGTGCAAGTATTTCTGTTATGCCTAAGAAAATTTATAATATGCTTGACTTGCCACCATTGAAAAATTGTTATTTGGATGTTAATCTTGCTGATCATTCTACAAAGAAACCTTTGGGGAAAGTTGATAATGTTCGCATTACCGTTAACAATAACCTTGTCCCCGTTGATTTTGTTGTCTTGGATATTGAATGCAATGCATCTTGTCCCATTATATTGGGAAGACCTTTTCTTCGAACTGTTGGTGCTATCATTGATATGAAGGAATGTAATATTAAATATCAATTTCCTCTCAAGAAAGGTATGGAACATTTCCCTAGAAAGAGAATGAAGTTACCTTTTGATTCTATTATTAGAACAAATTATGATGTTGACACTTCGTCTCTTGATAATACTTGATACACACTTTCTGCGCCTAGCTGAAAGGCGTTAAAGAAAAGCGCTTATGGGAGACAACCCATGTTTTTACTACAGTAATTTTATTTTATATTTGTGTCTTGGAAGTTGTTTACTACTGTAGCAACCTCTCCTTATCTTAGTTTTGTGCATTGTTGTGCCAAGTAAAGTCGTTGATAGTAAGGTTCATACTAGATTTGGATTACTGCGCAGAAACAGATTTCTTTGCTGTCACGAATCTGGGCAAAATTCTCTGTAGGTAACTCAGAAAATTATTCCAATTTACGTGAGTGATCCTCAGATATGTACGCAACTTTCATTCAATTTGAGCATTTTCATTTGAGCAAGTCTGGTGCCTCAATAAAAATCGTCTTTACGAACTGTTCTGTTTTGACAGATTCTGCCTTTTATTTCGCATTGCCTGTTTTGATATGTTCGATGGATTTTTCGATTCCATTGACTTTCAGTAGCTTTGTGCAATGTCCAGAAGTGTTAAAAATGATTATGTCACCTCTGAACATGTATATTTTGATTGTGCACTAACTCTCTAATGAGTTGTTTTGAGTTTGGTGTGGAGGAAGTTTTCAAGGATCAAGAGAGGGAGATGATACAACATGATCAAGGAGAGTGAAAGCTCTAAGCTTGGGGATGCCCCGGTGGTTCACCCCTGCAAATATCAAGAAGACTCAAGCGTCTAAGCTTGGGGATGCCCAAGGCATCTCCTTCTTCATCGACAACATTATCAGGTTCCTCCCCTGAAACTATATTTTTATTCCATCACATCTTATGTGCTTTGCTTGGAGCGTCGGTTTGTTTTTGTTTTGTTTTGTTTGAATAAAATGGATCCTAGCATTCTTTTTGTGGGAGAGAGACACGCTCCGCTGTTGCATATGGACAAGTATGTCCTTAGGCTTTACTCATAATATTCATGGCGAAGTTTCTTCTTCGTTAAATTGTTATATGGTTGGAATTGGAAAATGATACATGTAGTAATTGCTAAAATGTCTTGGATAATGTGATACTTGGCAATTGTTGTGCTCATGTTTAAGCTCTTGCATCATATACTTTGCACCCATTAATGAAGAAATACATAGAGCATGCTAAAATTTGGTTTGCATAATTGGTCTCTCTAAGGTCTAGATAATTTCTAGTATTGAGTTTGAACAACAAGGAAGACGGTGTAGAGTCTTATAATGTTTACAATATGTCTTTTATGTGAGTTTTGTTGCACCGCTTCATCCTTGTGTTTGTTTCAAATAAACCTTGCTAGCCTAAACCTTGTATCGAGAGGGAATACTTCTCATGCATCCAAAATACTTGAGCCAACCACTATGCCATTTGTGTCCACCATACCTACCTACTACATGGTATTTCTCCACCATTCCAAAGTAAATTGCTTGAGTGCTACCTTTAAACAATTCAAAATTTATTACCTCTGATTTGTGTCAATGTTTTATAGCTCATGAGGAAGTATGTGGTGTTTATCTTTCAATCTTGTTGGGCAACTTTCACCAATGGACTAGTGGCTTCATCCGCTTATCCAATAATTTTGCAAAAAGAGCTGGCAATGGGATTCCCAGTCCCAAATTAATTAACAAAAATAGACACTCCTCCATGGTATGTGATTGTTGGACGGCACCCGAAGGATTCGGTTAGCCATGGCTTGAGAAAGCAAAGGTGGGGAGGAGTGTCATCATAATAAAACTAAAATAAAAAGGCACTCCTTCATGGTATGAGATTGTTGGCAGGCACCCGAAGGATTCGGTTAGCCATGGTTTGTGAAAGAAAGGTTGGAAGGAGTGCCACACAAAAATAAAATAAAATGGGAGCCACTCTTTGAAGGTTTGTCTGGCAAGGGGGTTAGAGTGCCCACTACCATTCGTTGACAACAACAAACACCTCTCAAAATTTTACTTTTATGATCTCTATATGTTTTCAAAATAAAAGCTCTAGCACAAATATAGCAATCGATGCTTTCCTCTTTGAAGGACCTTTCTTTTACTTTTATTGTTGAGTCAGTTCACCTATCTCTCTCCACCTCAAGAAGCAAACACTTGTGTGAACTGTGCATTGATTCCTACATACTTGCATATTGCACTTGTTATATTACTTTGCATTGACAATATCCATGAGATATACATGTTATAAGTTGAAAGCAACCGCTGAAACTTCATCTTCCTTTGTGTTGCTTAAATACCTTTACTTTGAATTATTGCTTTATGAGTTAACTCTTATGCAAGACTTATTGATGCTTGTCTTGAAGTACTATTCATGAAAAGTCTTTGCTATATGATTCATTTGTTTACTCATGTCATTTACATTGTTTGGATCGCTGCATTCATTACATATGCTTACAATAGTATGATAAAGGTTATGATGGCATGTCACTCCAGAAATTATCTTTGTTATCGTTTACCTGCTCGGGACGAGCAGAAACTAAGCTTGGGGATGCTGATACGTCTCCGACGTATCGATAATTTCTTATGTTCCATGCCACATTATTGATGATATCTACATGTTTTATGCATACTTTATGTCATATTTATGCATTTTCTGGAACTAACCTATTAACAAGATGCCGAAGAGCCAGCTTCTTTGTTTTCTACTGTTTTTGGTTTCAGAAATCCTAGTAAGGAAATATTCTCGGAATTGACGAAATCAACGCCCAGGGGCCTATTTTCACACGAAGCTTCCGAAGACCGGAGAGCCAACCAAGTGGGGCCACGCGGCGGCCAGACCCACGTGGCGGCGCGCCTGTGTCTTGGCCGCGCCGGCCTGTCATCTCGTGCCCTCGTGTGGCCCCCGACCTGCCCTTCCGCCTACATATAGTCTTCGTCGCGAAACCCCCGATCGAGAGCCACGGTACAGAAAACCTTCCGAGACGCCGCCGCCGCCAATCCCATCTCGGGGATTCAGAGGATCACCTCCGGCACCCTGCCGGAGAGGGGATTCATCTCCCGGAGGACTCTACACCGCCATGGTCGCCTCCGGAGTGATGAGTGAGTAGTTCACCCCTGGACTATGGGTCCATAGCAGTAGCTAGATGGTTGTCTTCTCCTCATTATGCTTCATTGTCGGATCTTGTGAGCTGCCGAACATGATCAAGATCATCTATCTGTAATGCTATGTCCGATGGATAGAGAATACTATGTTATGTTGATTATCAATTTATATGTTGTGTTTGTTGGGATCCGATGGATAGAGAATACTATGTTATGTTGATTATCAATTTATATCTATGTGTTGTTTATGATCTTGCATGCTCTCCGTTATTAGTAGAGGCTCTGGCCAAGTTTTTGCTAGTAACTCCAAGAGGGGGTATTTATGCTCGATAGTGGGTTCATGTCTCCGTGAATCTGGGGGAGTGACAGAAACCTCTAAGGTTATGGATGTACTGTTGCCACTAGGGATAAAACATTGATGCTATGTCCGAGGATGTAGTTATTGATTACATTACGCACCATACTTAATGCAATTGTCTGTTGTTTTCAACTTAATACTGGAAGGGGTTCGGATGATAACCTATAGGTGGACTTTGGACTTTTTAGGCATAGATGCATGCTGGATAGCGGTCTATGTACTTTATTGTAATGCCCAATTAAATCTCACAATACTCATCATATCATGTATGTGCATGGTCATGCCCTCTCTATTTGTCAATTGCCCAACTGTAATTTGTTCACCCAACATGCTATTTATCTTATGGGAGAGACACCACTAGTGAACTGTGGACTCCGGTCCATTCTTTACATCTGAAATACAATCTACTGCAATTATCATCCACACTATACATCTAATCCTTTGTTACAGCAAGCCGGTGAGATTGACAACCTCACTGTTTCATTGGGGCAAAGTACTTGGTTTGTGTTGTGCAGGTTCCACGTTGGCGCCGGAATCCCTGGTGTTGCGCCGCACTACATCTCGCCGCCATCAACCTTCAACGTGCTTCTTGGCTCCTACTGGTTCGATTAAACCTTGGTTTCATACTGAGGGAAAACTTGCCGTTGTACGCATCACTCCTTCCTCTTGGGGTTCCCAACGGTCGCGTGCTGTACGCGTATCACCGAGTTGGAGGAAGGTGAACTCAGCGACGCGTGGAAGGGCGTGGTCTAGCATGATCCATTTGTCCAGGTGCACGTCGGGCTCAGGCAAACCTGAGCGCCAATTTCTACAGACTTGCCTCATAGCAGAGTAGGTGTCAGCGTACTCCTCATTCTACAGTAAGCATTCGCCGATCTTGTGAAGTGGTCCATCAGCCGAGAGAGAGGCCCAGTTCACGGAGGCGCCATGCTTGGATGCGCCGCCCTCGGCGGCGACGGGCTCGGAGGCGACGGGCGCGGAGGCGACGGGCTCGGAGGCGACAGCCGCCAGCGCATTCTTCTTCTCCATCGCTGGCAGGGTAGCGTGCGTACGGCGGTTGGGGTTTTTTCGATTTGGAGAAGTTCATGGGACGTGAGAGGGGTGGTTTCGTGCGTGAGCGAGAATGAGACGACTGTGTGCAGAGGGAGGGAGGGAGGGGCTTACGCGTCGTAAATGCGACCTGCGTCCTACGCGTCCACTATTTGCACGTCTGCACCGTGACACGCGTCAACAATGGCACGTCTTCCACTTCTGCACCGCAACACGCGTCCTCGGGTCTAACCCTGGAAATTTAGATATACTCAGGTATACCCTCGAGTCATATACTAGCATTTTTTGTGTGTTCAGTTTTCACCTTGAGTGCTAATACTGGCTAGTGCAATATACTCAGTTTTACCCTCAAGTGGCTGGTCAACAGAGAGTCAACAAATGGGATTAACTAGTTAAATGAGTTATTTAATGTGCAAAAAATTCCGAAAAAGAGTGGCACTTACTCATTGAGTCTTTACCACAAATTGCCACTTCTCAAATCATAGATAAATCATAGATAAATCAAGTTTCACCACAAATTGCCACTTCTCAAATCACCTAGTAGCTACGAAGGTGCATGGTTTTCCATAATAAGCCCTACCCAAAACAGCTTTCCCCAAAACATACTTTGTTTGAATGAGGCCATAATTTTCACACTCATGTAGATTTGTATTGCAAATAGTTTGAGGTAGGCCAAGATGGGTTTCATTGTACAAAACACGCATTTTCCATTTTTTAAATCTCATATTTGAATCCCTTAGTCTCTTTACTACTCACTTGCCCTTGGTTTCTTGATACTACTCAGTTTTGCCCTCTCCCTTCACAAACTCTCACAGACGCCCAACATTGCCCTGATTGGTCTAGCCCATGTCACGCGGATCGTGCCCGCCGACCGTTGATCGTATGATCTAACGGGCAGGATAACCCCTATCTCTCTCTCTGGTCGGGGCCACCACCCTCTCTCTCTCTGTCGTCGGTTAGCTTCACCCAAAGTTCGATTTTCTGCATTATTTTTCACGAGCTAAATTATAAACTCTTTTTAGGCATTACTTTTCATGCAAAAAATGATAAACCATCACCGATTTGTTGTAGCCATTACTTTTCACGCAAAAAAATGATACACCATCACCCATTTCTTGTACCCATTACTTTTCACGCAAAAAACAATAAATCATCACCGATTTTGTTGTAGCCATTACTTTTCACGCAAAAAATGATACACCATCACCCATTTCTTGTAGCCATTACTTTTCACGCAAAAAACGATAAACCATCACCGATTTTGTTGTAGCCATTACTTTTCACGCAAAAAATGATACACCATCACCCATTTCTTGTAGCCATTACTTTTCACGCAAAAAACGATAAACCATCACCAATTTTGTTGTAGCCATTACTTTTCACGCAAAAAATGATACACCATCACCCATTTCTTGTAGGCATTACTTTTCACGCAAAAAATGATAAACCATCACCGATTTTGTTGTAGCCATTACTTTTCACGCAAAAAATGATACACCATCACCCATTTCTTGTAGCCATTACTTTTCACGCAAAAAATGATAAACCATCAATGATTTGTTGTAGCCATTACGGTAAATGATAAACTATCACGAATTACCATTTCTTTTAGGCATTACTTTTCACGGTAAAATGATAAACTATATCACGAAGTTCCATTTCCGCCAAGATAGTCCGCATTACTTTTTGTTGAGATATATACCCCCACAACGGTCGTCTCCTCCTTAATTTATTGTGTAAACCCCCACAACGGTCATCTCCTCCTTAATTTATTGTGTAAACCCCCACCAACGTTCACCTACTCCTTATTTTATTGTGTAAACCCCTACAACGGTCATCTCTCCCTTATAAACACCCACACGGCCATTCCTTGTGTCAATAGGTTCTGCCTCTCTCTTCTTCGTTCACATACACTTGATCCATTGCCATGGCTTCCACGTCTCGGACACGGACCGGAAGGGGAAGGGGAAGGGGAAGGGGAAGGGGAAGTGGATCATCATCATTGCCACCACCACCGTCAACACTGCCATTGATCATAGAGGAGTTCTTCATCGTTGTCTATAAGACCCTTTGGTCAAGAAGGTACGTACGCGTTCCCACATATATGATGCATGTGATTAATTATGGGCATGTTCTAAAAAACCTTTAATTTCAAACGATCGGCGCTCGATCTCTTTGCAGGAACTCCCAAAAAAATTTGCGGACTATCTTGACGGCCAGGAGCCAGCTAAGGTGTATCTGCGAGCAGCTGACTGCGGTCCTTGTCTCTGGACCGTGGAGGTCCTATTTGATGGACAAGGCCGGATGTACCTCGACAAGGGCTGGGAGAAATTCGCCATCGTGCACGGTGTGGATTTTGGCTGCTACGTACACTTCAAATATGAAGGCGATGATGTGCTCACAGTGAAGGTGTTCGATGGAACAATGTGCAGGAGGTACTACTACTCAGACGACGAAGATACTGATGATGAAAGCGACGATGACGTGGATCAAAAAACAATCAAACACACTTCATCTTCCCATAGGATTCAAATGGACATGACATCACAATCCTATGCTTTTCCTATTCCTATATTTTTCCTATCCTATGAATCAAAGGATCCCTTAAGGATGGAAACCCTGGCATGCAAAAAAGTCCCCATGGCGGCTTTCCTAATTAACATGGATCAAAAAAGCCCAATATTGGTTCATATATATATGAATTCATGTATTCTTGTGTTTTATGTACCTATCATGCATACTGTGTATATATGATACAAAGATCGATGCCTCTAATTAAGGATGGAAATCCTACAAAATAAAGTCCCTATATATCGGGCTTTTACCTAGTTTGAACAGGAAAAAGGTCATTGGTTCATATGAAATCATGTAGGATTGCAGTGGACAAGCATGACATTACATGCAAATCTAGGTCTTGTGTAATAATCATGCATTTTTCATATCATATATATGAATAAAAGATCAAATGCCTCTAATAATATATGATGGAAATCCTACAAAGAAAGTCCCTATGGCCGGCTTTCAGAATTTGAATAAACAAAGGTCTTTGGTTGCTATGAAGTCACGTACTACTACCAAGCTCCATCCCGAAGATAAAGGCTTCTATTATTTTTAGAAAGTGAAACTATGTCAAATTTCACCAAGTTTTTACCAAAAATCATTAACATGCAAAATACAAAACAAAAATCATTAAATATATAATGATATATATTTTCGTGTTGTACCTACACAAATATTATATTTGTTGATAGATTGTTCTAAAAGTTTGGTCAAACTTTACTTGGTTTGACTTTTTGAAAAAATATAAGGCTTAAGCTTTGGGATGGTGGTACTAGGATCTATATATTGAAGTGGGCATTGCATGCAAATCTTGGTCTTGTGTAATAATCGTGTGTTTTTCCTATCATGCAAATATAGGCCTTGAAGTGGGCATTTCATGCAAATTTAGAGTATATTTGAGTGCAAATATCGAAGGCAGCTGGAATGTTCGTTCATGGAAAATCTGGATCAAGAGAAGAGAAGAGAAGAGAAGAGAAGAGAAGAGAAGAGAAGAGAAGAGAAGAGAAGAGAAGAGAAGAGAAGAGAAGAGAAGAGAAGAGAAGAGAAGAGAGGAGAGGAGAGGAGAGGAGAGGAGAGGAGAAGAGAAGAGAAGAGAAGAGAGCGTGACTTTTGGGGTGAAGCGGGAGACATGCATTGCCTTTTTGGGTGAAGTTGACTATCCTTATCGTACATGCTTCCACTGGATACGACTGAAGCGGGAGCTTGCTCGCGCACGATGCAAAGTAGAAGCTCTGCAATACTCTTGTCAGTACACCTCTATCAACTCCTTTGCGCACCCTCCATCATCCATATCTCTCTCCTTTTGTCCGTCTGGCAGCGGAGTGGCAGGAGAGCAGGCCCTAAATTGACTAGTATCTCGAGTGAAACAGAAAAAAAAATCCATACCCCACTTCCGCGACCATCGTTCTGATATTCCCAAAAGCTGATTGCACTGACACCGCATGCGCGAGCTATTAATAGACCACGCAACTACACTCCCAAACCGACAAGCACTCATCCTTCCACATGTATAGAATAATATTTGTCGTAGATCTGGAACAAATTTGTTCAAGATCTGCGACATGTAATATGTCCCGGAAGGGTCAGGCTAGACTTGATGTCGAGGGTGCTCCTCGGCAATGCCCACCTTGAGGGGCTTAGGGTTGATGGAATCGTACAGGATAACACGAGATATCGGATACCAAACAAATGGGGGAGAGAGATTTACCCAGGTTCGGGGCCCTCGACGAGGTAAAACCCTTACTTCCTGCTTGTCTGATCTTGATTATTGAGAATACCGGGTTACAATGGGGTAGCCGAAGGCTTTTACTAAGGACTCGACGGAAAGCTAGGATTGTATGTGACCTAACTCTTGACTTATGGTGGTTATGGCTAGATCGATTGTGTGTCCCTCGGCAGCCCCTCTCTTGGCTCTTATATTGTGAACCAGGTCTCAAGAGGTCTGTCCGGGTACGACTAGATTAAAAAGAATGCTACATCTAAACTTCCCTTGTTTCTTCATCTTTTTGCCTTGTTCTTCAAGAATCCTTCATGGAAACCGACATAGCGGCCCACCTTGGTTGGTGGATGATCTTCATGGGCCCCTGGTTGGGCCGTAGGAGGTAGCATAATACTAGTGACCCGAAGGGTAATGCCCACATCAGTAGCCCCCGAGTGACTTGCCGAAGAAGCTTCGGGCAGGGACTAAAATTTCCGTTTGTCGAACATCTATAATTGCCAGAAGATATTGACTCCTTCAAGATAGTAACGCCTTTTGTATCAGGTGCGCGTTCAGCGCTCCCGATGGGAGTAGCCCCCGAGTCTAGGCACGGATGCTTGCAACCGCGTGTAGAGTCAAGTTGTACTACTCGAATGTTTTCTTCATCCGATACGTCTTTATATTGGGACTTCAATACCTTCAAATAAGACCATGTTTGTTAGTAGTACGTAAAGGATATTGAGTAACGTGCCCGGCTTTACTCGATAAATCGATGCTGGTTAACTGCCGAATGGCAAAACAACGCTACTCTACACAGAAACAAGTCCCCGGGCATGATCCTGGATCTTGTGATTCCTTCGGGTTCATAATTTCTATCGGGTGCGTGACAAGCGCTCTCGATGGGAGTAGCCCCCAAGTCTAGGCACGGGTGCTTGCAACCGTGTGTATATTCAAGTTGCACTACTCAAATATTGTAGACTTCTTCGGATGCTTCCTTCAAATGTTTTGTTCAGATACTGATATTTCCCATGACATCATCAGTGACGTCGCTGCTGCGGTGGTTTGACTGACAAGACTTGACCTTGATAGGCCCACCCTACTTCTGCGCTGTTAGTTAGGAAATGACTAGTCCTTGCGAATTGACCAAGACGCCTCCTCGATTTCCGCGCGTAGTGGAGGAAATATTCCTTGGTAGGATAAGTTCAATGACATGTGGTGACCAAATTCCAGATCCCGCTTGTTTAACCTTTACTTTATAACCGTCGAGGACGAAAATCATTTTTTTCATTCTCCCTTTCTCACAGCCCGTGTTCCTCGTTCGCCCTTCTTCCTCAAAGCCACTGCACCGCCACCACTATTCTTGGGCTCTTCCCTGATTAAACTTCTCCGACGATGGGGAACAAGAGGAACCTCACGCTTGTCGTCTACTGCCAAAACCGCATCGGGGGAGTCAAGAAGGGGCGCATCTGAAGTTTCTGCTTCAGCTCCTGTGCCGCCCGCGCCGCCCACACCGGAGGCTTCCACCGCGGGGCCTATGCCCGGTGACTGGCCTGCTTCCACAACAACCAAGCTCGTAGCCTTGGCCTGATTTCAGCCGGCGATGGGAACGTCATCCTTCCAGGTTCGGCTCTGCGCCCCAATCCTCCTGCCGGTTTTACTGTGATGTTCATGTCCTTCGTGTATCGTGGGCTTTCCCTCCCTGCTCACGAGTTTCTCCGTCGTCTTCTTCATGTGTACGAGATTCAAATCTGGCAATTGACTCCTAATTCAATCCTTGACCTTGCTATTTTCATTACTCTATGTGAGGCCTTTCTGGGCATCGACCCTCACTTTGGTTTATGCAAGAAAATCTTCTTCGTGAAACGCTATAACTGTAGTAGTGGTTCTTTCGTCACTGGTGGAGTTGGTTTGTTGTCCGCAAAGAAGTGAACTACTTCGACTTCCCAAGGAGAGAGTCTGTTCAAGGATGGAGGTTGAAGTGGTTCTACATCAAAGACTCATCAGTAGCTGAAATGCGTCTGCCGAGATTTATCGATGTTCTTGAAGCCGTGCCCAAAAGATCTTGGAAAAATATCCTGTCACCCGAAGAAAAGTCGGCAGTCGACAAGTTGTTCGATAGGATTCTTCGAATCAAAGAGACTAATGACCAAACTATGATGTGTACTGAAATAGCGGCCGTTTTCTTGAAACATCGAATCCAACCAGTCATGTCTAGAGCTCGCCCGATGTGGTTATATTCGAGCCCTATGGATTAAACCAGAGTGAATGTTGCTGAATTGTTAGAGAAAGAATTATTAGATGAAGTTAGGTGCCTGACTCATTTCATTCAGGAGGATTCAATCCCACTTCTGTGTCCTCAAACGCCCTTCGATTCCGATCATCCGCCGAGCAAGGTAACTTCCCTTTCATACTTACAATAATTGTTGTATTCGAGATGCACCCTTTTTTCCTGTTTATCAAGACCTTTATTTCCTTCGATGGGTCCTATTAGCTCCCAAATGTTTCTCGAATATATCGAATGACAACCTCGAAGATAGAGATTCTTCCATTCCTATAGACTCCCGTACTGAAGAAAAAGCAGACTTTGGAGATGAAGACGATGAACCTCCAAATCCTAAAGCTCTTTCTACAGACCCTAGATCTTATGTTGATGACATAAGTGATACAGCGGAGTCAAATCACGATGATGATGCTGATCATACTGTCTTTATTGATGCAGCTCCAGAGAAGGCCAACTTGCAACCTTCAAAAAGACCGTCTGGCGGATTTGCAGACGAGGATGATTTGTTTGATCTATAAGTTTCTTTCATTGCTCCAAGAACTTCTTCATACTCTAGTACTTGTTTTGATTGGTTTATATGCTTTCAGTGACAAGGGATTAATTGAGCCTCCTTTTAAGAAGGCTAAAGCAACCTCCAACAAGCCAACCCCTGCAGCTTCAGAAGCTTCGGCTCTAGCGACAACCCCGGCAGCCCAACTTTCAACAGCTTCTTCCCTTTCTAAAGGGAAGGAGATTCCTTCGACAGCTGACATTACAACTTCTCCTCCTCCTTCTAGAAGACTTGTAAGTTTATCCATTTTCTTTGATGAATTCCTGCCTCTAGCAGCCCACAAGTCTATGCTCGACTGACCACAGCTGAACGTAAACTTTTAACAAGAATACTATTGCCATTAACAGATGCTTCGTTCTTCTTCTTCTTTTATAGGATCTCCAAACGATTATTACTACTTTGGAGGCTCAAGTTCTTCTTCTTCTTTTGACTCAACTGACCAGAGTTGAATCTACGTCTTCAAGCTTGCTAATGTAGTAAAAATAGCTACCGAAGCTTGCCAGAACGCAGATTCTTTAAAGGAAGAGCTTGAGCGGCTGAAGAACAAACTAAAGGATGAGGAAGCTCTGAGGGCCGCAGCCGAAGCTCAGAGGAATGAGAAGGACAGCCTTCTTCGTCAATCTACTTTGGCCCTACTCAGTAGTCCTCATTGACTTATCTTCTGACTTTCCTTTTCTCAATTTTATTGTTCCTAAAACTTCACTTTTTATCCGTTGTAGAAGCTGCCGATATTCATGCTGGTGCTTTGGACAAGCTCCCGGATGGTTCTCCCGTTGATGCTTTGATAATGACATTTGAATCCAGCAAGCTTATTCAGGCCCTTCTTTAGAAGAACAAAGGAGTCATGTCGAGGACGCATGCAATGATTTTTCCCAAGGTCGGCCAAGGAAAAACTCTGGAACAGCTGATAGATGCTTTCACCGTCGACACCATAGAAATTATCGAGGTATTCAAACACACCTCGCGTACCTACGGTGCTCTTCTTGCTTTCCATCTTTTGATGGGTCATGGCTTTAAAGCTGATATGGAACGGATGTCAAAAGAGCTGCTGAAGGAGCAAGATGGGCAACTTGTTGAATTGAGGCTCTACACATTATTGGCGCGCAAGTGTGCACTGCAGCTTCTTGAGTTAGTTTCGGCGAACAAGTAATCTCCTGGTCCAAGCTTATCAACCCAAACTTAGGCTCCCTGGTTCCTTTTTATCAGATTGTAATCTCGTCTGTTTGTTTTGAAACAATACCTTGTCAAAGGACCTTTTTATTGTAATGAATCATGTATTGGCAATGTTACCAATACCCCTTTGCCGTAATGCTTTAGAGTGTCGGGACTTTATGCTCCCAATGGGAGTAATGCCAACTGAAGGTGCACATATCCTGTAACATACTTAATGATATATCTTTGCAGGTGGCTCATGTGCCTTCTTTTACCGAAGATCCTTCGGATGGTTCTTCTGAAAGTGATCGGCTCCAACGTATGAAGTCCCGTATTCTTCAGATGGAAAAGGATATGCGCGGTATTCATGCCATGACTGTCGTAATAAAAAAGAAGGGCGAGCTAGCCACTAACGCGGAACGATACTCTCTTACTTTGTTGCAAAAAGAAACATAAAGTATGAATTGTAAGTATTTTCCTCTTCCTTAGGATTTTAAACATTACGAAGGATATCGTTCTAATGTCTTCTCTGTCATTGTTTCTTGTAGTCATAGCTTTGAACTTGTCAGAAGAAAATCAACCGTCCATGAATGTGTAGATGCTTTAACGAATCTTGCATCCTTTAATGAATTCTTCTGGAGGAACCGAACCAATCAAAAGCTTCCATTGTTGCAAAGTTCCAAGATCAAGTGCAACAAGTGCATCGATTCTTTGACAAGTGCTACACTGGTTTGAGGATGATATGGAAGACAATGTTTCCCTTGAATGAGATTTCTTCTCATTTTTTGACTTTGATGTCAAAGTTCAGTAACGTCAAGAAGATCTAGAGTCTAATTCGTTCACAGCTTATTGTTGGGGCCAAAATTGCTTTCGCTCTTGTTCTTTCAAGACATCCTTTCACGGATTTAATGGCTATTGCAAATGCCGATGGTAACGTGGGACATCTCTTTGCCAAGGCGAAAACTCCTGCTGCCATTGCAATTGAAAGGATGGAAGATAGTTCAAACATGGGCTACGAAGTAGAAAACCCAGACGAACGATCCTGAGTATGTTAAAAGTCCTGTTAGAGTAATGTCACCTATGCACTCGATATTTTTATGCATCCGATTGTTCGGGTGTAGTATGTGTATGATGTAAATTTTGTTAAAAACATCGTATTTTGTTATGCAAAACACAATTTCTTTTCCAGGTGCCGTTGACACATTGTTGTTTGTTCCAGGAGCAATTTTTATGCTCCCTGGGCATCGTAGATGCCACTGTTGGTAAGTTATCGGATGCAAATTTTTGAGTGATCAGCTTTTGTTGCAGGTTTGCTGAACCCGTAGCAATTTGCAACTTTCGTTTCAACCGATGATGTATGTTTTGGCGGCAGCCCCTGAATTAAATCGAGGGGACTGTGCCTGCCGTTGACTCCGTCGCTCTTTAGTACTTCTGTAGTTTAAAGTACTGGCATGGGCCTTGTTTGTAAGTATATGATTTGTTATCCTTGCTATTCGTTGCGCTCGCGTAATCTCGAGGCTTTAGCAAAAGGATATTTGTGTATTATAGGTCCCGCTTGCTTTACCTTCTATTGCAGCACTAGTATTTTCAGAGGCTTTAGATGGTAATAGCAGGTATAGTCTTGGACAACGACCCTCGAACTTATTAATCAAGTTTTATGGGCCGGAATTTATGTTCGTTGTAGTATGCGAACAAGTCTTGATGAGCCTGTTCGGGTGTCCGAAAGTAACTTATATAAACGAAACTTGAGTCTTTATTAGTAAGATAAACTAAAGATGATATGGCTAAATAAAAAGCCTTATTGAAAAAATGAAAAGCTTCTAAGGCGAAAAATTAAAGGTGCACTGCTCGTCTTGTTTTAAACAAGAGGAGGATTCTTCTTATCTTCAGTCTTGTCTAAGGGGCCGGTGACCTTGGATATGCCGATGATTTCATCAGAAGTACTTGCGGCAAGCGCCAAAGCATTAATGTCTTCGGCTGAGGCTTTATCATCAACTTTTGAGGGCCCAACCACTGATACCCCCAATGCTGTGTCATCTGGTTTCTTTTTTAACTTCTTGACCTTGTCATCCTCTTGAGAGGTCAATTGCTTAGACGGGAAGTCGATAGCTTCCTGTTTCATTCCAAATTTGGCAGCAATCCTCTAAAACTCGCGATCGCAGTTATCCGAGCAAGAAAAACCTCCATGTACTGTGATGTTTGTTCGATTGTTGTCTGGCATCTTGAGCTTGAGATACGCATAATGTGGCACAGCCATAAACTTGGCGTAAGCTGGTCTTCCAAGTATAGCATGGTACTGCGATACCCAATTAACTACTTCAAACTCGATCCTTTCTTTCCTAAAATTATTGGGTTTCCCAAACACAACATTCAAAGAGGTCTTACCGAGAGAATATGACGGTAAAGTAGGAAGGATGTTGTGAAAACATGTATCAAATTCTTCTAGCATCTTCATTGTAATCCCCATGTTCTTGGTTGTGTTTGCGAATAACGGATTCAATCTGCTTCCACCACCCATAAACACTTTGATCATACTGAATCCTCCTATTTGGGCCTCGACTACTAAGGCAGCATGACCTGGCTTTGGGATGGTCATCGGGTGATCTGCTGTGATGAACAGGATGCTCTGTGATGACCAGTCGACATATTCTGGGATATTTTCCATGGTACTTTCTGCGAGGTTGATTTCCTGTGTAAGTTTATTCATCTCTCTTCTTGAAACACCAGTTTTGCGAATCATACTCATCTGTCCACGTGGTGGAGGAAAGGACTCATTGGGGTTGTGAGGTTGCACTTGCTGGACTTGGTGCTGAGGTGGTGGTGGCGGTGGCGTCGGATTCGACTGCTGCGGCCCGTGAATGAACTTCTGCATCTCAATGAACTGTTGGCAGTCTCTGAGCAGATGACTCGACTTCTTATTGTCATCCTTGGACTCGATATATGCATGTAGATAATAGAGAGCATTTAACTGCTCAGCAAAAGGTAGTTCTGGGACCCTTGAAGGACGTCCTTTGTAGTTGCCATGGCTTCCTGAACTATTACGATTGTCCTATCGATCGTCACGTCTGTCATCATACCGATCATCTCGTCGATCAGAGTATCCAGTAGCTACGATGTTGGCGTCATTGTACCCACGATCTTTCATCCTCTTGCGTCGATCTTTTCGATTGCCCGAGTCATGCCTTGGTTGATCGTCATCTTCATCGTCGCTGCGCGGACGAGGTTTTCTCACATTATCTTCTCCATCAGCCCAACTGTTGGCGATTTCATCAACTTGGTGATAGTTTTTGGCTTCTTTCGACCAAGTTCTTCAATGTACGATTCCCGTCGAATGCCATCACTGAAGGCGTCAATTTCTCTGTCGACAGAAACGTATTTGGTAGCATTTAATAACTTGGTAAACCTTCCGATGTATGCCCTCATCGACTCATTTTGCTTCTATTGGCAGTGGTGCAATTCCTCGATTCGACAGGCCTCTTGTAAGTCGCCTGAAAGTTCTTGAAGTAAGCATCAACCAGGTCCTCCCATGATATGATGAAGCCCTTTGGTAAACCCCTCAACCTAGCTTGTGCCGAATCCTTTAAGTAAAGCTGCAAGCATTTCATTGCTGCTATCTGATTCCCCTCGTGTAAAATCACGGTTTGTAGATAATCATCTATCCAGGATCTCGGCTCCTGATGCCCGTCGTATTTGGAAGCGTCAGTGGGAGTAGGTTTGAACCTTTTGGGTGGCATTGTCTCTCGAATCTTATAACTCAAACAATCAACTCCTCGCATCTCGCCGTCGTACTCCCGAGTTTCTTTGGAATCGCTGCTATCATATCCTCCTCTTGCGGCTCGTCGTCACCGAGCTTTATCAATCCTACTTTGAGTAATGTCATCTCGAGCGTCTCTCGAACGATGCTTGGAGACACTTCCCTGATGTGTGGACTTTTCTTTTCGAGGAACAAGTTTATCTCCAAGAATTGTGAGGCTCTCCAGAGCACCCTGATGAGCATGCGCCATGGGCCCTTCTGGTGGTGGTTGCTGGTTGATCAAGTATGCCGCGAGGTTGGCCGTAACTCCCTCAATAGTTTTTGGTCTCAACATGCCCGCGGTGTCCATAGTCATAAAAGATTTGGGCAAGTTCGAAGTTATTTCCCTTGCATCTTCTTCCAAAAGCCGAGGCATCCTTGCTCGATATCTTCCTGAACCTTGGTTGCTCCGAGACGCGCCTGCCTTTGAGGCCCTTCGGTGTTCGCTAGATTGATCACCCACAACCCGACGTCGATCGAGAGTAGCCTGATCATTTGATAGCCACACTCTATTTCTCTCTAATATGGAACGATACGCATTAAGGGTGCCTACCGAGGTCCCAGAGGGGAGCCCAGTATTGTTGAGTATAACAGCTCGACCCGCCGCCCATTCTTCTTCGGCGATAGTGTAATCATTGTCATCATTGCTGGCGCTATTTTTGGGGTTACGGCAAAGTATAGCTGATCTGATGATGCGCCACCTTCCAAGTCATCATTTTGACAACGCTGTCGATACTTTCCTCACCCGAAGAATAATTGGCACTTCAGACAAACGGTGTGTCGTCTGAGCCCAACCCGTGTCTGGTATCGCAGTTTAAACAATAATATGAAGTCGTGTTGGATGATATAGAGTCATTAGATCCAACTGACATGGAGGACATTGATCGAGGGTTCGTTGGTGGTGAAGAATTTGTCGATGCAGATAACTCAGTTGATGAATCAACCAAGTCCGGATTGGTCGCGGTTGCCTCTGTTGACGTCGAGGATGGCGTCCTTGCTAAGTTGTAGACGATCTGATGCGGGGTGGCCTTTGGACACCTCCCCATCAAGACCGTCAAGCCCTCCTCGTGGCCCAATGACACAAGCTCGGGCCGAAGGCATACATGATAAGGTGAACTCGCTCCTCACTACCCTCGATCTCGGTACCCCATTGGATGGAATGCTACCTCATGCCGACACACTTTGTGTTATTAGGTACGAGGTGCGTCAAGGCCCCGGAGAGGAGGGCACACCATGGTCAAGAGGAGGAGAGGAGCGGCTGGGCGTGAAGATGGGCATGGAGCTGGACCCGGAGTCATCCGAAGCGCGCGGAGGAAGGAAGGGAGCCAGCCGGCCCAGGACCCGGCCCAACAGGATCCCTGACCGGGCCACCCGGTCGGAACCGGATCCCAGGCCGGAGCCAGCCGGGCGCAGTCCAGGGACCCCGGAACCCCGTCCGGTCGCCATCCGGCCCAGGGCCCGGTCTGGACCGGACGTGCCGGCCCCAGGTCCGGTCGGATCGGATCCCTGACCGGATCTCGCGGTTTGACTCGACCAGATCTGCCCGAGTCGGTCACTTTTGTACCTGTTCGACCCGTGTCGCCCTGTAAACCTATATAAGTACCTAGGACGCCCCCTTGACTCTTTAGACATAATCTTGGCTTAAAAACTACTTTTGAGCTGTTATCACCAGAATTTGACCGAGTCAGAGGTGGGCCGCGATCAAGATGGATTTGAAGAAGATACATGAAAGAAATACATGAATCGGCCTGTTATGCAAAGTTTGGGCTAGTTTGCCCTTGTATCTGTAACATAGTAGATTACGTGTCGTTTAGTTAGAGTTGGCCTCGTGCACGGTTGGGATTATTCCCACGTTAGAAAGTCCCCTGGACTATAAATATGTATCTAGGGTTTATGAAATAGACAACAACCAACGTTCAACCACAAATCAATCTCGACGCATCGCCAACTCCTTCGTCTCGAGGGTTTCTACCGGTAAGCATCATGCTGCCTAGATCGCATCTTGCGATCTAGGCAGCACAAGCTTATGCTCGTTGTTCATGCGTTGCTCGTACTGAAGCCTTTTTGATGGCGAGCAACGTAGTTATCTTAGATATGTTAGGGTTAGCATTGTTCTTCGTATCATATGCTGTCGTAGTGCAACCCTTGCATATCTAGCCGCCCTTACACCTATCTTAGGTGTAGGGGCGGCACCCCGCTTGATCATTATTTAGTAGATCCGATCCGTTACGGTTGCTCCTTGTTCTTCAAGGATTAGTTTAATATCTGCAATAGTTAGGCCTTACAAAGGGTTGGAGGATCCAGCGGCACGTAGGGTGTCGTTTGCTAGTCCTAGACAGGATGTTCCGGGGATCAACCTCGTGTTGGTTTTTAGGCCTTGTCTAGGATCGGCTTACGATCACCGTGCGTGGCCGCGAGGCCCAATCGTGAGTAGGATGATCCGATTATGCGGTGAAAACCCTAAATCGTCGTAGATCGCTTTAGCTTTATCTTGATCAAGCAGGACCACCATATATTCGTGCACCTCGTACGAATCATGGGTGGATCGGCTCCTTGAGCCGATTCACAGGATAACCTGAGAGCCGATCGAGGCTCGTATTTAATGTTTACGTGTATGCCATGCAGGAAACTAAGCGAGGCATCTCCATCACCTTCCTGACCAGGTATAGGTCAGGTGGCACGCCCTTGCATCAGCATCGGACGTGTGTACCAGAGGCTTTGCGGGCCGTCGCTCGGAGGGACCAGGGCCAGCCGCAGCCCTAAGTTGTTCCCGGCTCTACTGTGTTGCCCGTCGCTGCCCGCCGGTGGGTTTTGACCGCAACACATTCTGGCACGCCCGGTGGGACAAGCTTCGTCATCAACCACATCGCCATCTACATCTGAGATGGCGGACGGCACTCCAGTCACGTACGAGGATCTGACCGACGAGCTCAAGAAGAAGTATGACGAGGTCAAAGCCATCCTCGAAGCCGACCTCATCGGCTCTTTCCACAGAACCCGTTCACATGGCATCAGGTGGAAGGGGTTCTCGCCTGATGGTGCACTCGATGGGATAGACCTCTCTGCCCCGTCAGAAGAACGCACCAGGTCCCTACGTCAGGAGATCAACTACTTGGTGGCTCACTCGCTGCACCGCCACTCTGAGAACCTGGTGAACACTTTGGAGCGTGTCGCTCTCCGGGTGATCCAGGAGATCATGAGGCACCAGTACTCTCCATCAGGACCAGCTCTCGGGACACACCAAGGAGAGATGCCACTCCAGTCCCGTCCACCGCTGCCATTTGCGTTGGCAGCACCAGAAGTGCCGAATTCACCGGCATTCGTCGTCTACAAGATCGGTGGTGACCCTAGTGACTGCCAGTTCTTGCATGAGGCGCCTAAGGAGATCCCTCACGGGTACATGTGCACGTATGTGCCAGATTGCGGTAACTGGGCGCTCACAAACCAGGCCGCGACATCAGGGACTTCTGGGAAAACGGGAGGAACGTCAGCAACAGATCTTGAGAAGCAGACGTGGCTAACTAAATATGCCACCCCGACGAACCTCCAGAGCTCAGCTCCTGCAGTTGGCTCAGAGCTGGAAAAGCAAGCATGGCTGGCTAAGTACGCCACCCCGGCGAATCTTCAGAGTTCAACTCCTGCAGCCAGCACAGCGGATCAGATCAGTACCATACTGAGAGACCAGTTCGGCATGGTGCCGAAAAGGAGGGCAATCGGCTATTCCAAGCCGTACCCCGACGAGTACGAGTTGATCCCGCTACCACCTAAATATCGGCTCCCTGATTTCTCCAAATTCAGTGGATCAGATGGTTCCAGCTCCATCGAGCATGTGAGCCGATATTTGGCACAGTTAGGAACGGCCTCAGTGTCGGATCCACTACGCGTGAGGTTCTTCTCAGAGTCCCTCACGGGATCGGCTTTCGGGTGGTACACCTCGTTGCCACCAGACTCGATCCGGACTTGGAAGCTGTTGGAAGAACAGTTCCATATGCAGTACCACTCAGAGGCTTCCGAGTCTGGCCTTGCCGATCTAGCACAAATACGTCAGAAGCATGGAGAAACTGTGACAGAATACATCCAGCGCTTCAGGAATCTTAGGAACCGATGTTATTCGGTTCGTGTGACTGAAAAGGAAGCAGTCGAGTTGGCAGTGGCGGGCCTTGCAGCGCCGCTCAAGGACATGGTCTCCCAAGCAGACTACCCCTCACTGGCGCACATGGTTCAGAAACTGTCGGCATATGAACAGCGCCACCCGGACCTGTACCAGGACAAATTCAAGCGTGCAGTAGTCCTGGTCGAGGCAGAGGAAGACGAAGTTTCTGCGGGAGATCAAGAGGTAGCAGTGGCTGAATGGACTCGGGGGGCAACCCCCGTGTCCTGCAAATGGGTAAAGCCACCAGGCCCGCCCAGGGGGTTTGATTTTGACGTGACCAAAACTGAGCAAATCTTCGACCTCCTGCTCAAAGAGAAGCAGTTGAAGATACCCGAAGGTCTCAAATTCCCCACGGTACAGGAGCTGAACGGAAAGCCATACTGCAAATGGCATAACTCGCTCTCCCATGCCACCAACGACTGCAGGGTGTGGCGTCAGCAGATCCAAATGGCGATAGAACAAGGACGTCTGATTTTCAACCAGTACGCCATGAATGTCGACACTCACCCCTTTCCCGCCGTTAACATGGTGGAGTGCACTTACCCTGAAGGTTGCCAGCCAGGATCCTCGTTCAGCGTCAACATGGTAGGACCTGGGCACCACTCTGGCAAGGATGGAGACGAGGGCAGCTGCTCTCGTAGCAAGGACACAGAGGAGGCCGCTCCACGCAATCGGCTCCGTCATGATGGCAAGCGCTACGTCACAGAGGGAGAAGTGAAGAACATAAGATATCAGCGACCCCTCTCTGATCACCTCCTCAACAAATATGTGAGTCAGTATGACCAACGCCGACGATCCAGCGATGATGATGAAAGAGATCGTCTGACTAGAGAAGCCAGAAGACATCGTCGGCATGATCGCGATGAGGAGGAGTACGAGCGCTGTGCCAAAGGAAAGTCAAGGGAGCAAGACGACAACGATAGGCATTGGGACTGCCCCTTCTTCAGACACTGCTGGGATTCAGGAATGAGCCGATTGCCTACGATCGGCAATTGCCTAGAATGCAACCAGAATAAGAAGGAGGCAGCCAACGTGTCCGTGTTTAAACGTCTAGGGCCTCTCCCACCACAAAGCAAACGCGCTGAGTCCCCTCGGCTGGAAGATCTCGAGGATTCAGAAGACGAGGGAGAAGACGAAGAAGACAGGTACCACCGGCCAAGGTGGTGCCCTGATGGACTCAGCCGTTCCCAAATGCGCAGGGTTCAGCGATTGCGCGGCTTGGAGGAAGCCGAAAGGTTATACCTGCATACGCTAAGGAAGGCACGACCTGATCTGGCTGCGAAAGTTCAGCGAACCCTAGATAAAGAGGGTCGACCACGGAAAATGGAGTGGCGCCCCAAGCAAAGGAAAGCCGATGATGATACATCGGCTGGCACAAACATGGTGTTCATCCTTCCTTCAGAGTTCAATGCTCCAGGATTAGATGAGGCACCTGTGGCACAACTTGACTGCGGCCCACGGCCGGTTATCTTTGAGAAGCCACGAGAAAGAAGCTACAGACATCTGAAGGCCCTGTACTTGCGAGGTTATATCGATGGGAGGCCTGTCAATAAGATGCTGGTGGGCACCGGAGCGGCAGTCAACATTATGCCGTACTCTATGCTACGTCGGTTGGGACGCTCTAGCTCGGATCTAATCAAGACCAATGTGACATTGAGCGATTTCAACGGCCAAGCGTCTGACGCGCAAGGTGTTCTGAACGTGGATCTGACCGTAGGAAGGAAAACCATACCTACGACGTTCTTCATCGTCGATAGCAAGAGCACCTATGCTGTTCTGCTAGGAAGAGATTGGATCCACGCCAACTGTTGCATTCCCTCCATGATGCACCAATGCATAATACAGTGGGATGGAGATGAGGTAGAGGTCGTCCAGGCCGATGACTCAGCCGAAATTTCAACGGCTGGCATGAATGCATGGGAAGCAGCAGGCCAAGAACCCCTCTCAGGTATCAATTTGGACGACTGCGAGCGCATCGACGTGACGAAGGGCAGGGTTAGGCTGGTATTATCCACTGGCCTGACCGAGTAGCAAGAACAAACCGATTAGAAACGTGGCGAGGCCGATCCTTTGGATCGGCCCCAAGGATCTAGGAAGGAACATTACAGAGCCTTCATTGAGCACTTCAATCAATATGGAGGCCGATTTCAGCAATCGGCCAAAATTATCCTCACCACATGTTCTGCTTGTGTTCGACATTGATCCTATCGGAGCCGACGTACAAATTACAGAGCCGATATCTGCCGTTCCCTGACAGATTCGGCTCGGGGGGCACCTAAACACGATGAACATGTGAACATGTGCAGGAGAACATGTGTGCAGTGAAATATTGGGGCCGATAGGAAAAAATCGGCCAGTAAAAAAAAAATTTTACATGACATACAGCCGATGCGCAGCCATCGACTCTAGTGCAATTATACAAGGTTTACCGGATCTCCACCAAGTCCAGTTCAGCTGTGGGGCCCTCTGCTTCCTCGCGGGAGTAAAACAATGAGAACTTCCTCAGCTGCCTTGAGCCGATTCGGGTTCCTGAGCCTTCTGGTCAAGGATTTTCAGCCCTTGGTGCTAGTTCAGCAGTGTTGACAGAAAGGTGATCGGCTTTGGTGCATCCTCTCTGACATTCTCGCCTTGAGTAAGGCTCGGGGGGCAGCAGGCCTGGTGGATGCTCTGTTCAGGAGCCGATTGGGGGACCATCGGCTGATCTTTCGTCGCAACCTTCTTCACAAAATGATGAGTGTTTGAAGAAGACCATTAGGTTTGGTTGGAAGAATTCAAAGGCTTTCCTGAAGACTCTACATTGTCTACCAGATCTCAAAAATCATCAGTTGAAGAAGTGAAGGGTGAATTTTAAAGGACCGATGCATGGCTATCGGCTCATTACGCATTGGCTAAGGGGACAAATCGGCAGGATCAGTATGAGAGGAAATCGGCTAAATTAAGCTCAAAGGAAATCGGCAAAATCAAATTGGGAGAAGTTCTTCATTGATAAACAAGATTTCTTACATAAAGAGCTGATTGCTCTCAAAAGGAAGTACTAGGGGATACATTGCCCCATCTACTGCTACTGGTCCTATACTAAAGGTCCTATCTACGGGCCGTCGCTGCCCTCGTCGTCGCCGTCGTCGCCACTGTCGGCGCTACTCCCGGCGGACTCGTCGTCGCTGCTCCAATGGCCGACGACCGGGCCCTCATTGTCCTTGTCCTCCTCGTCAGCGTCGTCGTCGTCGCTGTCGAAGTCGCTGAGGTTCCCCGGCCAGGGGCAGAACCGTTTGGCCGGCGGCTCGTCGGAGGAGGGGTCGTCCTCCTCCTCCTCCTCCTCCTCTTCCTTCTCCTCCTCCTCCTCCTCGGAAGAGGTGAAGTCGCAGGAGAAGCGATCGTCATCGCTCTCCTCCTCTGTTTCCCCGTCGGCGAGGAAGCGGAGGTCGCTTTCCCCGTCGGTCAAGGACTTATCGTCCTCAGACCAGACGGAGAAGTCATGGCTGGACTCCTCCCCGGCTTCGATGGCGCGGCGGGTGTTCGCCGCGTGGACCTCCTCCTGGTTCGGCTCCGGCGTCGGCTCACGGGAAGAGGAGGACTGGCTGGAAAGATCCGATGGAGCAGAGGAGGAAGAAGACATGGTGGCGCAGGAGGGCTTTTGGGAGTGCTAATGCGAAGGGGATGCGGAAATAAACTGTTCGGAGCGGTTAAATAAAAGGGGATATAGTGGAAATTCAATGCCACAGCAGTTTCCGAGGAAGTGGTGCCTAAAAGAAAAAAAACTGCCAGGTCACGCGGAGAAGTTGAGAAGGCAAGGCATCATGATGAAGGATACTGCGACGGTTCTGCCACGACATGACCCAACGAAGGAAAAGCAGAGTGATTTTGGAATTATCAATTCCAAAACCAGGGGGGCATGTGTTATCACCAGAATTTGACCGAGTCAGAGGTGGGCCGCGATCAAGATGGATTTGAAGAAGATACATGAAAGAAATACATGAATCGGCCTGTTATGCAAAGTTTGGGCTAGTTTGCCCTTGTATCTGTAACATAGTAGATTACGTGTCGTTTAGTTAGAGTTGGCCTCGTGCACGGTTGGGATTATTCCCACGTTAGAAAGTCCCCTGGACTATAAATATGTATCTAGGGTTTATGAAATAGACAACAACCAACGTTCAACCACAAATCAATCTCGGCGCATCGCCAACTCCTTCGTCTCGAGGGTTTCTACCGGTAAGCATCATGCTGCCTAGATCGCATCTTGCGATCTAGGCAGCACAAGCTTATGCTCGTTGTTCATGCGTTGCTCGTGCGAAGCCTTTTGATGGCGAGCAACGTAGTTATCTTAGATATGTTAGGGTTAGCATTGTTCTTCGTATCATATGCTGTCGTAGTGCAACCCTTGCATATCTAGCCGCCCTTACACCTATCTTAGGTGTAGGGGCGGCACCCCGCTTGATCATTATTTAGTAGATCCGATCCGTTACGGTTGCTCCTTGTTCTTCAAGGATTAGTTTAATATCTGCAATAGTTAGGCCTTACAAAGGGTTGGAGGATCCAGCGGCACGTAGGGTGTCGTTTGCTAGTCCTAGACAGGATGTTCCGGGGATCAACCTCGTGTTGGTTTTTAGGCCTTGTCTAGGATCGGCTTACGATCACCGTGCGTGGCCGCGAGGCCCAATCGTGAGTAGGATGATCCGATTATGCGGTGAAAACCCTAAATCGTCGTAGATCGCTTTAGCTTTATCTTGATCAAGCAGGACCACCATATATTCGTGCACCTCGTACGAATCATGGGTGGATCGGCTCCTTGAGCCGATTCACAGGATAACCTGAGAGCCGATCGAGGCTCGTATTTAATGTTTACGTGTATGCCATGCAGGAAACTAAGCGAGGCATCTCCATCACCTTCCTGACCAGGTATAGGTCAGGTGGCACGCCCTTGCATCAGCATCGGACGTGTGTACCAGAGGCTTTGCGGGCCGTCGCTCGGAGGGACCAGGGCCAGCCGCAGCCCTAAGTTGTTCCCGGCTCTACTGTGTTGCCCGTCGCTGCCCGCCGGTAGGTTTTGACCGCAACATGAGCTTTGTCTCCCTAGGTTAGATCCCCTTTGTATCAAGGCTACTCTTGTTGAGGATTTGGCTACTTGTGATTGAGATTCAAGTGTGCTCCACTCTCTCTCACCGGTCTCCGTCTCCAACCCCGATCTCTCATCTCGGAATTCTACCTCGTGTCTCTTCTGGGTTGATTCTATTGGCGTGGTCCATCGATCCACGAGGGTAAGATTCGATTGTATCGGGTTGGTGTGCGTGTGTGTTCTTCGTGTTCATCTCGTTCTTTGTTTCCCCTCTTTTCCCTTTTTGATTTCGGGTCGATTTCGCAAGATTGGGCCACATCCTAGGTCTTAGACCTCATCATATGGTATCAG
Organism: Lolium perenne; assembly: GCF_019359855.2. NCBI lineage: Eukaryota > Viridiplantae > Streptophyta > Magnoliopsida > Poales > Poaceae > Lolium > Lolium perenne. The sequence goes on along the minus strand of NC_067246.2, from coordinate 170,016,319 downwards.
CAGCTTTTGGTTACCGCGATTTTGACCCCCACCCACCCAATTTCGTTTCTAAATTTTTTTTCCAAAAAATCCCCAAAAAATAGCCCTAAATTGCCTTTGGATGGATCTACAATTTTGTTGAGTTTTGAGTGTTTTTGATCCGTGGATTTGGTGTTTTTAGTGTTGATCTACTATTTCCCCCACCTTTTAGCCTCCAATTCCTTCGTTTCCCTTCGATTTGATCATTTGGTTTTGGTTTGGGGACGAACAGGAGAGAGAAAATGACCAGCCGGTGCAGAAATCGGTTAACCGGCCCCCAGACCGGACCGACCGGCCCAGAAATCGGTCCGACCGGCCTCCTGACCGGACCGTCCGGCCACACATCCGGCCGACCGGGCTCCACTCCGGTTTCGGCCCGAGTTCAATTTTTGATTTCCACCACCACCACCACCACCATCGCAGGTCTAACTTGCACTTCTCCCTTATAGCCCTCTTCTTTTTGCGATCTATCCCACCGAGCGAAGCTTTTCGAGTGTTGCGAAACATTGCACGAGCTCCCGACCATGAGGGTGTGTGTTGGGTTGAGTAAAGCTCTTAAGCAAAGCTCGGGGCGGAAAGCAAAAGTGTAAGAGCATAGTGTGCTAGTGAAAAAAAAGAGAAGCAAAAGAAACGTGCAAGTGCCACCGATACCAAAGGAGTTGATAAGCTTTTAAGCAAGCGTGAGAGATAGAGATGAGAGACCTCGTGCGAATCTTGGTGTTTCATCTCTGTGCAACCTAGCTATCGCCTCTCCTTGAGTTAGTGTGACATCGAGCATCAACTTCGCTAATTGCTTTTTCCATTTTTCCGCTCAATCCTTGGTTGCACTAACCCCATTTATCCTGTGTGTGTGTTCCACAACTTTTCCGTGTTTATAGTGATCTTCACTTTGACACTTGATTTTTGGACCTCGCCCACTTTTAACAACATACTTAATTTTGGATTTCATCTTTTGGTTTTCCACCATTCTCACCTACCACTAGATTTGCTAGCCTTTGTGTGTGGCTTTGCGTGTGTACCCGATAAATTTGGTTTTGCTCTCGGTTCGGTTGATCGCCTCGATACTATCACACCAAGGTAAAAGTGCAAGGTAGTCTTCTTCCACTAACATACACAACATAGTTCTTGTCTTTCTATCATGGATAGGCACGGAGACAAAGCAAGGTAGGAGGAAATCCTACGCAACACCGAGAGGTTGGCTACCCAACACAATCTATGGGCACAATGCCAAGAGTTCAAGGAGCAACTCGCCTTGTTCGAGACACGCATCGACGAGCAATATGAGGAGGTGGCCAACAACTTCTCCATCGTCAATCAAGATATGACCCTCCTTCGAGAAGCGACGGACAACTTAAATGGCCAAATGGCGGACAATGATGCGAACATGGAGCGGCGCATGGATAGTCTCGAGCGCGCCATCAACAACTTGGGTCGCCGACACCAACATCGCTCTACTTCCTCATCATCATCAAGCTCGGCGCAAGAGTACTACTCTCATGTGCGCCATACGTCCTCAAGCTCCAACTCAAGGCATGAAGACCATCATCGCCTTCGTCGCCCACATGCTCGTCATGAAGACTCTCGCTCCAACTCAAGGCGAGGAGAATTCCATCGCCATGCTCGTCCCCATGAACGTCCTCCACAAGAACAAGTTCTACACCAAGATCGTCATCAAGTGGATCGCCATGCCCACCATGGGCGTGACGACCAACCCCACGACAACGTCATCCACAACATGGAACCGGCACCTCATCGTGAACCACATGTTGATGCTCAAGACCGAGTTCATCAAGATCCAGCGAGGCGTGATTTCCGAAATCATCCTCGCCATGACCAACATGGAAGAGGAAACCCACAATATGCTCAAGATGAGATGGCCATCAATGGACGTCATCAACAACCTCAACAACCTCATCATGATCTTCAACAACATCATCATCGTGAACCAAGTGAAGCTTGTGTTCAACTTCAACGCCAACCCAATGCTATGGTTGGCCGTGGAAGACCTCCTCTACCACCTCAAGCCGCAAGAGATGAAGGCATCCGTCCTCGCCGAAGGAATTTGGAAGATGAAGAGAACATGTTTGGAAAGCTCAAGTTCAACATGCCCAAGTTCAAAGGTGAAGACGATGCCGAAGCCTACCTCTCATGGGCACTCAAGGTTGACAAGATCTTCCCCATCCACAACTACTCTGGTGCCAAGAAAGTGGCCATGGCGTCTCTTGAGTTTGAAGATTATGCCAACACTTGGTGGGAGCAAGTACTCACTCTAAGGGAAGAAAAGGGTGAACCCCCAATTGACACTTGGGAAGAGATGAAGGAAGTGTTGCAGATATGCCCAAGAGGCAATAATAAAGTGATTATTATATATATTTGTGTTTATGATAAATGTTTATATACCATGCTATAATTGTATTAACCGAAACTTTGATACATGTGTGTTATGTAAACAACAAGGAGTCCCTAGTAAGCCTCTTGTATAACTAGCTTCTTGATTAATAGATGATCATAGTTTCATGATCATGAACATTGGATGTTATTAATAACAAGGTTATATCATTATGTGAATGATGTAATGGACACACCCAATTAAGCGTAGCATAAGATCACGTCATTTAGTTCATTTGCTATAAAGCTTTCGATACATAGTTACCTAGTACTTTCGACCATGAGATCATGTAAATCACTTATACCGGAAGGGTACTTTGATTACATCAAACGCCACTGCGTAAATGGGTGGTTATAAAGGTGGGATTAAGTATCCGGAAAGTATGAGTTGAGGCATATGGATCAACAGTGGGATTTGTCCATCCCGATGACGGATAGATATACTCTGGGCCCTCTCGGTGGAATGTCGTCTAATTAGCTTGCAAGCATATGAATGGTTCATAAGAGATCACATACCACGATACGAGTAAAGAGTACTTGTCAGGAGACGAGGTTGAACAAGGTATAGAGATACCGATGATCAAACCTCGGACAAGTAAAAATATCGCGTGACAAAGGGAATCAGTATCGTATGTGAATGGTTCATTCGATCACTAAGTCATCGTTGAATATGTGGGAGCCATTATGGATCTCCAGATCCCGCTATTAGTTATTGGTCGGAGAGAGGTCTCAACCATGTCTACATAGTTCGCGAACCGTAGGATGACACACTTAAGGTTTGATGTCGTATTAGTAGATATGGAATATGGAATGGAGTTCGAAGTATTGTTCGGAGTCTCGGATGGGATCCAGAACATCACGAGGAGTTCCGGAATGGTCCGGATAATAAGATTCATATATAGGAAGTCATTTTATAAGTTTGAAAATGATCCGGTGCATTTATGGAAGGTTCTAGAAGGTTCTAGAAAAGTCTGGAAGAAATCACTATGGAAGGCGGAGTCCCGAAGGGACTCCACCTAGCATGGCCGGCCAACCCTAAGGGGAGGAGTCCAAGGTGGACTCCACCTAAGGTTGTCGGCCACCCCCCTCCAAGGAAAGGTGGGAATCCCACCTTGCGTGGGAATCCCACCTTGGGTAGGTTTCCTACCACATGGAAGTTTTTGGGTTGGGGTCTTATTCGAAGACTTGTAGACCAACTCTTGGGGGTTCCACCTATATAATGAGGAGCAAGGGGAGGGGGCCGGCCACACCAAGCCCTAGTTGGCCGCACCCCTATAGTGGCCGGCGCCCCCCTCTCCCAAACCCTAGCCGCCCCTCCTCCACCACCTCTCCCGCATACGCTTAGCGAAGCTCCGCCGGAGATCTCCATCGACACCGCCACCACGCCGTCATGTTGCCGGGATTCCAAGGAGGATCTACTACTTCCGCTGCCCGCTGGAACGGGGAGAAGGACATCGTCTTCATCAACACCGAACGTGTGACCGAGTACGGAGGTGCCGCCCGATTGTGGCACCGACAAGATCTTCTACGCGCTTTTGAAAGCGGCAAGTGATCATCTTCTGCAACAACGAGATCTAATCTCGTAGGCTTTGGAAATCTTCAAGGGTTAGTCTCGTTCATCACCTCGTTGCTACCGTCTTCTAGATTGCATCTTGGCTTGGATTGCGTTCTCGCGGTAGGATTTTTTTTGTTTTCTATGCTACGAATCCCTACAGTGGTATCAGAGCCGTGTCTATGCATATATTGTTTGCACGAGTAGAACACAATTATTTTGTGGGTGTTGATTCTTTGTTGTCTTTAGTTTGAGTACTTTGCATCTTTGTGGCATAGTGGGATGAAGCGCTCGGGCTAACTTTACATGACCGCGTTCATGAGATTTGCTCCACGCTCAACATGCAACTTGTATTGCATAAGTGGCTTTGCGGGTGTTTGTCTCTCCTACTATAGTGAAGATTCAATTTACTCTTCTATTGACAACACTAGTATCACCGTTGTGGTTCATGTTCGTAGGTAGATTAGATCTTACTCGGAAACCCTAAACCACGTAAAATATGCAAACCAAATTAGAGACGTCTAACTTGTTTTTGCAGGGTTTGGTGATGTGATATGGCCATAATGTGATGATGAATATGTATGAGATGATAATTATTGTATTGTGGCAACCGGCAGGAGCCGTATGGTTGTCTTTAAATTTCATGTTTAGTAGTATTTCAAAGAAGTTGTAATAGTTGATACATGGGAGAACAATCATGAAGACGACGCCATTGACCTTGACGCTACACCGACGATGATGGAGATCATACCCGTTGATGATGGAGATCATGTCCATGCTTTGGAGATGAAGATCAAAGGCGCAAAGAAAAAGGGGCCATATCATATCACATATGAATTGCATGTGATGTTAATCCTTTTATGCATCTTATTTTGCTTAGATCGTGATGGTAGCATTATAAGATGATCCCTCTCACTAAAATATCAAGATAATAAAGTATTCATCCTTAGTAGCACCGTTGCCAAGACTTGTCGTTTCGAAGCATCACGTGATGATCGGGTGTGATAGATTCAACATGTGCATACAACGGGTGCAAGCCAGATTTGCACACGCGGATACTAAGGTTGCCTTGACGAGCCTAGCATGTACAGACATGGTCTCGGAACACGGGATACCGAAAGGTAGAGCATGAATCATATGATTGATATGATGAACATTTTGAGTGTTCGCCATTGAAGTTACACCTTGTCTTGTGATGATCGGACTTGGTGTGGTGGATTTGGTTCGTGTGATCACTAAGACAATGCGAGGGATATTGTTTTGAGTGGGAGTTCACCTAGATTTTTAATTATGTTGAATTAAAATTTGAACTCAATTTGTCATAAACTTAGTCTAAACTATTGCAAATATATGTTGTAGATTATGGCGTCCCCATCAATCAATTTTAACCAGTTCCTAGAGAAAGAAAAGCTTAAGAGAAATGGTAGCAACTTCACCGACTGGTTCCATCATGTGAGGATTTTCCTCGCTGGTGAAAACCTGCAATATGTGCTTGATGCACCGCTAGGTGACACACCTGCAGAAACTGAAACCGATGAAGTAAAGAATGTTTACGTGACTCGGAAAACTCGGTACTCTCAAGTTCAGTGTGCCATCCTGTGCAGTCTGGAAGCCGATCTTCAAAAACGTTTTGAGCACCACGATCCTCATGAGTTGGTCAATGAGCTGAAAGCTATCTTTGAAACTCATGCGGCCGTGGAATGCTATGAAGCATCGAAACACTTCTTCAGTTGCATGATGGAAGAGGGCAGCTCCGTTAGTGAGCACATGCTCGCCATGACCGGGCATGCGAAAAAACTCAGTGACTTGGGAATAGTGATTCCTAACAGACTGGGGATTAAACGTGTCCTTCAATCACTGCCACCTAGTTACAAGAAATTTGTGATGAACTACAATATGCAGGAACAAAGAGTTACCTGAACTCTTCGCCATGCTGAAATCTGCTGAGATTGAGATAAAGAAAGAGCACCAAGTGTTGATGGTCAACAAGACCACCAGTTTCAAGAAACAAGGCAAGTCTAAAGGAAAATTCAAGAAGGGCGGCAAGAAAGCTGTCGCGCCTCCTATGAAACCTAAGACTGGCCCTACGCCTGATGCTGAGTGCTACTGCAAGGAGAAGGGACATTGGAAGCGTAATTTCTCCAAGTATTTGGCTGATCTGAAGAGCGGCCTTGTCAAGAAGAAGAAAGGTATATCTGATATACATGTTATAGATGTTTATCTTACTGGTTCTCGTTCTAGTGCCTGGGTATTTGATACTGGTTCGGTTGCTCACATTTGTAACTCGAAACAGGAACTATGGAATAAACGAAGCCTATTGAGGGATGAAGTGACGATGCGCGTTGGAAATGGATCCAAGGTCGATGTGATCGTTGTCGGCACGTTCCCTCTACATCTACCTTCGGGATTAGTTTTAAACCTCAATAATTGTTATTTTGTGCCTGCGTTGAGCATGAACATTATATCTGGATCTTGTTTAATGCAAGACGGTTATTCATTCAAGTCTGAGAATAATGGTTGTTCTATTTTTATGAATAATATCTTTTATGGTCACGCACCTGAGAAGAATGGTTTATTTCTATTAAGTCTCGATAGTAGTGATACACATGTTCATAACATTGATGCTAAGCGAATTAAATTGAATGATAATTCTACTAATATGTGGCACTGTCGTCTTGGTCATATTGGAGTGAAACGCATGAAGAAACTTCATTCAGATGGATTACTTGAATCACTTGACTTTGAGTCACTTGATAGATGCGAAGTATGTCTAATGGGAAAAATGACTAAGACTCCATTCTCTGGTATTATGGAGCGAGCTACAGACTTATTGGAAATCATACATACCGATGTGTGCGGACCAATGAGTGTAGCCTCGCGCGGTGGTTATCGTTATGTTCTAACCTTCACAGATGATCTGAGTAGATATGGGTATATCTATTTCATGAAACATAAATCCGAAAATTTCGAGAAGTTTAAGGAATTCCAAAGTGAAGTATAAAATCAACGTAACAAGAAGATTAAATTTCTGTGATCTGATCGCGGAGGCGAATATCTGAGTTATGAGTTTAGCATGCATTTAAAGAAATGCGGAATACTTTCACAGTTGACACCGCCGGGAACACCACAACGAAATGGTGTGTCCGAACATCGTAATCGAACTCTCTTAGATATGGTTCGTTCTATGATGTCTCTTACTGATTTGCCGTTATCATTTTGGAGTTATGCATTAGAGATAGCTGCATTCACTTTAAATAGGGCACCATCTAAATCCGTTGAAACGACACCGTATGAATTATGGTTTAATAAGAAACCTAAGCTGTCGTTCCTTAAAGTATGGGGTTGCGAAGCCTATGTAAAAAGTTACAAACGGACAAGCTAGAACCCAAAGCGGAGAAATGCGTCTTCATAGGATACCCTAAGGAAACTATAGGGTATACTTTCTATCACAGATCCGAAGGCAAAATCTTTGTTGCTAAGAACTGAACCTTTCTTTAGAAAGAATTTCTCACTAAAGAAGTGACTGGAAGAAAAGTAGAACTCGACAAGGTTACTGAACCTTCTCTCGTTGATCAGAGTAGCGCAGTACCGGAAGATGTTCCTGTGCCGCCTGCACCGGTGACAGAGGAAGCTAATGATAATGATCATGAAACTTCAAACGAGATAGGTACTGAACCTCGCAGATCGACAAGGGAACGTACCACTCCTGGTTGGTTTGATCCTTGTCTAAATGTCATGATTGTGGACAACAATGATGAAGACCCTGCGAAGTATCAAGAAGCGATGATGAGCCCAGATTCCAACAAATGGCAAGAAGCCATGAAATCCGAAATGGCAAGAAGTGTGGACTTTGGTAGACTTACCAGATAGCCACAAGGCTGTCGAGAATAAATGGATCTTCAAGAGAAAAACAGATGCTGATGGTAATATTACTGTCTATAAAGCTCGACTTGTCGCAAAGGGTTTCCGACAAATTCAAGGTGTTGACTACGATGAGACTTTCTCACCTGTAGCGAAGCTAAAGTCTGTGAGGATTTTGTTAGCAATAGCTGCATTTTTCAATTATGAGATTCGATAGATGGATGTCAAAACGGCGTTCCTTAATGGAGACATTGAGGAAGAGTTGTATATGGTACAACCCAAAGGTTTTTTCGATCCTAAAAATGCTGACAAGGTGTGCAAACTTCAGCGTTCAATTTATGGACTGAAGCAAGCATCCAGAAGTTGGAACCAACGTTTTGATAAGGTGATCAAAGACTTCGGGTTTATACAGTGTCATGGAGAGGCCTGTATTTACAAGAAAGTGAGTGGGAGCTCTGTAGCATTCCTGATATTATATGTAGATGACATATTTTTGATCGGGAATGATATAGAACTATTAAGCAGTGTAAAAGGTTATTTGAATAAATGTTTTTCAATGAAAGACCTTGGTGAAGCATCGTACATTTTAGGCATCAAGATTTATAGAGATAGATCAAGACGCCTAATAGGGCTTTCATAGAGTACATACCTGGACAAGATTCTAAAGAAGTTTAGAATGGACGAAAGTAAGAAAGGGTTCTTACCTATGTTACTAGGTAAGGTCTTGAGTAAAACTCAAGGTCCGGCTACGGCAGAAGGAAGAGGAAGAATGAATCAGATTCCCTATGCCTCGGCAGTAGACTCTATCATGTATGCCATGCTATGTACTAGACCGGATATAGCACATGCTGTTAGTTTGACTAGCAGATATCAAAGTGATCCAGGGATGGAACACTGGACAGCGGTCAAGAATATCCTGTTATGGAGGTGACCAAGAGCTCATTGTAACCAGTTACACCGATGCAAGTTGGAACACTGATCCTGATGACTCTAAGTCTCGGTCTGGGTATGTGTTTATATTGAATGGTGCTGCAGTAAGCTGGTCAAGCTCGAAGCAGTGCACGGTGGTGAAGTCTTCAACAGAATCGGAATACATAGCGGCTTCAGAGGCTTCATCAGAAGCGGTATGGATGAAGAGGTCCATTGTTGAGCTTAGTGTGGTTCCTAGTGCATTGGACCCACTAGTCATCTATTGTGACAACATGGGTGCCATCGCCAATGCACAAGAACCAAGGTCACACAAGAGGCTGAAGCATATCAAGCTGCGTTATCATTCGATTCGCGAGTACATCGAAGATGGAGAAGTAAAGATTTGCAAAGTACACACTGATCTGAATGTAGCAGATCCGTTGACTAAAGCTCTCCCTAGGGCAAAGCATGACCAACACCAGAATGCCATGGGTGTTAGGTACCTTACAATGTAATCTAGATTATTGACTCTAGTGCAAGTGGGTGACTGTTGGAGATATGCCCAAGAGGCAATAATAAAGTGATTATTATATATCTTTGTGTTTATGATAAATGTTTATATACCATGCTATAATTGTATTAATCGAAACTTTGATACATGTGTGTTATGTAAACAACAAGGAGTCCCTATGTAAGCCTCTTGTATAACTAGCTTGTTGATTAATAGATGATCATAGTTTCATGATCATGAACATTGGATGTTATTAATAACAAGGTTATATCATTATGTGAATGATGTAATGGACACACCCAATTAAGCGTAGCATAATATCACGTCATTTAGTTCATTTGCTATAAAGCTTTCGATACATAGTTACCTAGTCCTTTCGACCATGAGATCATGTAAATCACTTATACCGGAAGGGTACTTTGATTACATCAAACGCCACTGCGTAAATGGGTGGTTATAAAGGTGGGATTAAGTATCCGGAAAGTATGAGTTGAGGCATATGGATCAACAGTGGGATTAGTCCATCCCGATGACGGATAGATATAATCTAGGCCCTCTCGGTGGAATGTCGTCTAATTAGCTTGCAAGCATATGAATGGTTCATAAGAGACCACATACCACGATACGAGTAAAGAGTACTTGTCAGGAGACGAGGTTGAACAAGGTATAGAGATACCGATGGTCAAACCTCGGACAAGTAAAAATATCCCGTGACGAAGGGAATCGGTATCGTATGTGAATGGTTCATTCAATCACTAAGTCATTGTTGAATATGTGGGAGCCATTATGGATCTCCAGATCCCGCTATTGGTTATTGGTCGGAGAGAGGTCTCAACCATGTCTACATAGTTCGCGAACCGTAGGGTGACACACTTAAGGTTTGTTGTCGTATTAGTACATATGGAATATGGAATGGAGTTCGAAGTTTTGTTCGGAGTCTCGGATGGGATCCAGGACATCACGAGGAGTTCCGGAATGGTCCGGAGAATAAGTTTCATATATAGGAAGTCATTTTTTAAGTTTGAAAATGATCCGGTGCATTTATGGAAGGTTCTAGAAGGTTCTAGAAAAGTCTGGAAGAAATCACTATGAAAGGCGGAGTCCCGAAGGGACTCCACCTAGCATGGCCGGCCAACCCTAAGGTGAGGAGTCCAAGGTGGACTCCACCTAAGGTGGCCAGCCACCCCCCTCCAAGGAAAGGTGGGAATCCCACCTTGAGTGGGAATCCCACCTTGGGTAGGTTTCCTATCACATGGAAGGTTTTGGGTTGGGGTCTTATTCGAAGACTTGTAGACCAACTCTTGGGGGTTCCACCTATATAATGTGGAGCAAGGGGAGGGGGCCGGCCACACCAAGCCCTAGTTGGCCGCACCCCTATAGTGGCCGGCGCCCCCTCTCCCAAACCCTAGCCGCCCCTCCTCCACCACCTCTCCCGCATACGCTTAGCGAAGCTCCGCCGGAGATCTCCATCGACACCGCCACCACGCCGTCGTGCTGCCGGGATTCCAAGGAGGATCTACTACTTTCGCTGCCCGCTGGAACGGGGAGAAGGACGTCGTCTTCATCAACACCGAACGTGTGATCGAGTACGGAGGTGCTGCCCGATTGTGGCAGCGTCAAGATCTTCTACGCGCTTTTGAAAGCGGCAAGTGATCATCTTCTGCAACAACAAGATCTAATCTCGTAGACTTTGGAAATCTTCAAGGGTTAGTCTCGTTCATCCCCTCGTTGCTACCATCTTCTAGATTGCATCTTGACTTGGATTGTGGAGTTCCAACAATATTCAAACATGGTTGAGTTGGTTCACCAAGCTTCCAAGGACGAGCGCCAAGTGAATGAGGACATCAAGTACTCCAAGTCCAAGTCATACTTCGCCTCCAAGCTCGCTACAACAACTCCTACAACAAGTGTCAAGCCCGCCGTGTCCTCTACACCATCCAAGCAACCGACTATCCAAAGTCGCATGAAGCAAACGGTGTCCTCCACCACCGCCTCAAAGGTCTCTACGGGACCCTCTAATGTCACTTGCTTCAAGTGTGGCACTCAAGGCCACAAGTCCTTTGAGTGCAAGAATACCAAGGTCATGATCACTATGGAGAATGGTGACATAGAGACGCTAAGTGAAGGTGAATATGAAGCTCTTGTACAAGCCGTCGTCGCCAATGAAGAATATTATGATGAAGAAAGTGGAGAAGACCCTCTCTTATGTGTGCATGACCCAAGCCCTTCACTTGTGGTCACAAGGGTGCTAAAAACTCAACCTCAAGCTATGGAAGACCAAAGGTGCAACATCTTCCAAACCCGTGCCGGTATTGGTGGCAAGTCGATAAAGGTCATCATCGATGGAGGAAGTTGCCATAACCTTGCAAGCACCGAATTGTGTGAGAAGCTCAATCTCACGCTTTGCAAACACCCTTATCCTTATCATGTCCAATGTTGAGCGACAAGGGCAACGTCAAGATACAACATACCGTCACCGTCAACTTCAAGATTGGACCTTATGAACATACTATTGAGTGTGAAGTGGTGCCCATGACGGTGTGCCACATGTTGCTTGGCCGCCCTTGGCAATTTGACAAGAAGGCTATACATGATGGACACTCCAATGCATACACCTTCACGGTCAAGGATAAGAAGTTTGAGCTTCGCCCAGTGACACCTAGCCAAATCATCGCGGACAATGCGAAGGCTTTGGCGAGGGCACAACAACACAACCACCATAGTGAGTTGAGTGGTGAGGGAGCGACCCACCACAAGGAGAGTGAGCGCCACAAGCCATACATGAGTGAGAGAAAGAGTGTTCTCCTAGCCATCAAAAGCGCGTGGAGAGAAGTGCAAGAAAACCCATCCACCACATTGCACTATGTGCTCATTTGCAAGGGCCTATCATCGGTGACTAACGACTTAACCAATGTTCCTTCGTCTTTGTTGTCTCTTTTGAAGGATTTTCAAGATGTCTTTCCCGACGAGCTTCCTCATGGGCTTCCACTGCTTCGGGGCATAGAGCACCGCATCGACCTCATACCCGGTGCTCCTATCCCAAACCGCGCCGCCTACCGCACCGACCCCGAAGACACAAAGGAGATTCATCGTCAAATACAAGATCTCCTCGCTAAAGGGTATGTTCGTGAAAGCCTGTCGGGGGGAAGACCCCGGGTAGGGCAATGGACGAGGAGCAGCCGGCTGGAGGCTGGCCGGCTCGCGGCAAAGGCCGGCTGAGGAGCAGCCGGCTGGAGCCGTGGCCGGCTGCCTCGGAAGCCGGCTGGCTCTAAGTCCTAGTCGGCCTGGCTACGGCCGTCTGCGCTGTAGCTGGGCTGGCTTCTACAAGCCATATCCGACTGGGGTTTACACTCTAGACCGACTCGAGGCTGGCGAGTCTTGCACGAGAAGGAACTGGGTAGGTGGTCCGGGTTCGCGGGTCCACGCTGACCTCATCTCCCGTAAAGCATGGGGCACTGTGGAGCAACAGTGCCACGCGCCGGACAGGCCATCATGGCGTACGTCGGTCCGTACCGGCTACAGGGCATGATGGCGACAGAGACACCTCCTCTCCATACCGCTGACTCAGGCAGTCGGATGGGACAGGCCATGAGGCCTCAACGGCTACTGACGTCAATGCCTCGGGAAGGAGCGGAAGCCGGAGCCGGCCAAGCCGGCCAGTAGACCATAGGGACTTCTATGTAAAGTGCCAGCGCCTATATAAGCCGCACTACCCCCTCTCGTGCAGGGGATCGATCATTCTCACTTCATTCTAGTCTTAGCGCTGCCCTGTGAGAGAGACCTTCGTCTACCTTAGCCTCCCAGGGCAAGCCGGATACAGCTCAAGGAGCACCATTGCACTGTGTGATCACCATATAAACTCATAGAAGGAGTAGAGGTGTTACCTCCACGGGAGGGCCTCGAACCTGGGTACGTCGACCGTGTCGCTCGTCCCCATACTCGCATCCGGATACCGCCGTGAGACCATCTAGGAACCACCTTCTTTAGCCATCCTATGGCATATGCCGTGATGATACCACGACATTTGGCGCCCACCGTGGGGCCTTCAGCGTCCTCGGCCGGCGTCTTCATCCGGACGGGCCTCACCATCACCACCGGCGAGCGAGTCGCTTCAGGCTTGATCTGGAGATTCAGCTCCCTCGACTGCGTCAGCGACAACGCTGGCTGCTTCGCCGACCGGCCCTTCCCCGCCGGCGGCAGCGTCATCTCCTTCGGCGGCCACGACGTCTACGTCGCCACCGTCGCACCGCCGCGCTACCCGCGGCAAGTGCTGCGCTGCGCAAGCCCTCCTCCAGGAGCCGGCGCCAGCAGCGTTCCCGCCAGCCCCTGTGTCGAAGTCATGACGGCTGGCGAGGAGCTCCCCACCAAGTCCACTCGTGTTCGTGGCCCCAACCTGGAGCGCAACGTCGACCCCCACGCATCCGGCTCGGGCCCAAAGGAGCCCCCGGCACCATCCCGGCTGGACGAAGTCCGGGCAAAGCTGAGCTCTCCGCTCAACGCAGGCGGCGACGCCACCGCCGTCGAGGCGGATCTGGAGGCGCATCGCCAGCTCCTCCTCAAGCAGGCTGACGAGCTGGCCACTGCCAAGCGCCAGCTGGAAATCACCCGGCGCGAGTACGAGCGCGCCCACGGCTTCACGCCAGGCGGCAACAACCCCAGCCGAGCCGGCATGATCCGCTGGCGAGGAGGCGGCTTGGGCGCCGAGATCGACCGCGATGGCGCGGAAGCGCCGGCTCCATCCATGGAGCTACCCGTCTACAACACCCCCGACAAGAAAATCCTCGCAGCCGAAGCCGCTGCGGAGGAACTGGGCCTCCTCGAGGGAGAAGAGCTGCGCCGCCAGACGAAGCGGGTGGCTGATCTGTGCCGGGCTGCCGCTGAGCAGACAAAGGACCCCAGGTACAGCGCTCCCAGAGCTCCTCACGTTCGCGCTGCTGCAGGCAACAGCAAGGACGCCCCCAGGGATACGGCCGAGTCCTCTTCGCCAGGGCCAAGCCGGCGCAAAGACTCCCGCGCCACCCACGCAGGTTCAAGCCGGACAAGCCGGCTGGACAGCGGCCACAGCGGCCGCAGCCGGCCACCACCAAGCCAGAACCAGGAGCATGACTCCGAGCAGGCGGCGCCAAGGCACCAACACCGGCCGGCTCCAGAGCCAGCCGGCACTCGCCAGCCGGCACGTTCCCGGCTGGGCCCCCGCATCGAGCCCACCGACGCCAGAGACAGCCTTGACCGGCTGGTCGAGTCCCGCATCGCGGAGGAAGAGGGGCCAGCCGGCCCAAAGTGCTTCGGGCCCCGCATTGCCAACGAGCCCATGATAGACGGTTTCCAGCTCCCGCGCGACACCCCCAAGTACGACGGCACCGCCAAGCCGGAAGACTGGCTGCTGGACTACTCCACCGCAGTCGGCATCGCCAGGGGCAACAAGCGCTGGGCGGTACGATATTCCCCCCTGATGCTAATCGGCTCTGCCCGCACCTGGCTCCACAACCTGCCAGCCGGAAGCATCAACGGCTGGCTTGATTTTGAGGAAGCCTTCATCAGCAACTTCACCGGCACCTACCACCGGCCGGGTCGCCCCCAGCAGCTAGAGATGTGCAAGCAGGGCCCGGACGAGACGGATCGCGCGTACCTAACGCGCTGGTGCGAGATGCGCAACTCCTGCGAGGGCGTGCACGAGATCCAGGCCATCAGCTTCTTCATGGGCGGCTGCCGGCCCAACACCATGCTGTGGCACAAGCTGCGCCGCAGCGAGCCCAAGACCATGGCCTCCCTCATGGACATCGCCGACAAGTACGCGCTGGCTGAAGAAGCCGGCAAGGCGCCGACTGAGGCAACGCCGGCTCCCTCCAGGCGGGACCACCACAAGTCGGCTGAGAACAAGCCGGCAGAGGGCGCCTCTCATGGCAGCCGGCGGGACAACTACCGCGGCAAGCGGCACAGCGACCAGCCGGACCGCCGGTACGGTTCCGCCCATGTGGCAGCCGTGTCGGACCACGCGGCTGGCGGCAGCCGGCGCCAGAAGCAAGACCGGCCCTGGAAGCCGAAGTTCACCTTTGAGCAGATGCTCGACTCGCCGTGCAAGTACCACAGCGGCAAGAACCCCTCCAACCACACCACCCGCGACTGCCACTTCATGAAGCGGCTGACGAGCGGCGAACCTCTCCCGCCTCCACCCCCGCCCCCTCCAACCGGCGGGCCGGGTGGCCAAGCCGGCCCAGAGAACGCCAACCTCGAGCACCACGAGGCTAACCAAGTGCACCATGGCCGATACCTGGCCGAAGATGCTACCTACATCATCTTCACCTCCGAGCCCGAGGACAAGACGAGCCAGCAGAGCCGTTCCCTCGAGGTCAACGCGGTCATACCGCCGGTCCCCTAGTACCTAAACTGGTCAGAGCAGGCCATCACTTTTGATCGCCGCGACACACCGGCTGTCCTTCCGAAGCCGGGTAGCTACGCCATGGTCCTTGACCCCACCATTGGCACAACCCGGCGTAGCGTGCGCTTCTCGTGCGTCCTCATCGATGGGGGCAGCAGCATCAACATCCTCTACCGCGACACCGCCCGCAAGCTAGGCATCCAAGAAGCCGAGCTGCGTCCCACCCCCACCGTCTTCCATGGCATCGTGCCGGGCCACTGCTGCCAGCCGATCGGTCGGATCACGCTGGAGGTGATGTTCGGGAAGCCGGATCACTTCCGCACCGAAAGGATCGAGTTCGAGGTGGTGGACCTCGTCAGTCCCTACCACGCGCTCCTGGGCAGGCCGGCCCTGACCAAGTTCATGGCGGTTCCCCATTATGGGTACCTGAAGATGAAGCTGCCTGGCCCTAAAGGGGTCATCACCATAGCCGGCGACTATCGCCGCTCCATGGACTGCGCCACGCAGAGCTCCAAGATGGCCCAGACGCTGGTCATCGCCACCGAGAAGCAGCTCATCCACGACGCTGTCGCCTTGGCCAAGGCCGCGCAGACGGACATGCCGGCTGCAGGCAACCCGGCTGGGACAACTCACTTCTAGCCGGCCAAAAACACCAAGAAGATCCTGCTGGACCCGGCGCAGCCGGACAAGTACGTCACCATCGGTGCCGGCTTGAATAGCAAATAGGAAAGCGAGCTCACCAGCTTCCTCCGTGAGAATCGGGACATCTTCGCATGGACTCCAAGAGACATGCCGGGAGTGCCGAGGGAGTTGGCTGAGCACCACCTCCACGTCCGGCCTGAAGCCAAGCCGGTGAAGTAGCCTATCAGGCGCTTCGCCGAAGAAAGAAGGAAGGCCATCGGTGAAGAAATCGCCCGGCTGCTGGCAGCCAACTTCATCATGGAAGTGCTGCACCCGGAGTGGTTGGCGAACCCGGTCCTGGTCCTGAAGAAGAACGGCTCCTGGCGCATGTGTATCGACTACACCAGCCTGAACAAGGCGTGCCCGAAGGACTCCTTCCCCCTGCCGCGCATAGATCAAGTCATAGACTCGACTGCTGGCTGTGAACTGTTGTCTTTTTTAGACGCCTATTCAGGCTACCACCAGATTCCTTTGAATCCGGATGATCAAATAAAGACTTCGTTCATTACCCTGTATGGGGCTTATTGCTACACGACTATGCCGTTCGGCTTGAAAAATGCAGGCACCACCTATCAAAGGTGCATGCAAAAATGCTTGCAGGATCAACTCGGCAGAAACGTTCACGCATATGTGGATGATGTCGTTGTAAAGACCAAGGAGACGACTACCCTCCTTGATGATCTGAGAGAAACCTTCACCAGTCTGCGAAGATTCCGGATGAAGCTCAACCCGGCCAAGTGCACGTTCGGCGTGCCATCCGGCCAACTCCTTGGCTACCTCATCTCTCAGCGAGGGATCGAAGCCAACCCGGAGAAGATCAGTGCCCTAGAGAAGATGGAGCTACCGCAGTGCCTCAAGGACGTCCAGAAGTTCACCGGTTGCCTGGCCTCCTTGAGCCGCTTCGTCAGCCGGCTGGGGGAGAAGGCACTGCCACATGCCGATTCTTTGAAGAAGTCGGACAAATTCGTCTGGTCACCGCAGGCGGATGAAGCCTTCCGTGACTTAAAGCGCGTGCTCTCAACCGCGCCCATCCTCGCAACGCCGGCTTCAATGGAGCCGATGCTGTTATACATCGCTGCCACCAACCGAGTGGTTAGCGTTGTCCTGGTGGTAGAGCGCAAAGAAGCCGGCAGGGAGCAGCTGGTTCAGCGCCCAGTCTACTACCTCAGCGAGGTGCTTTCCCAGTCGAAGCAGAACTACCCCCACTACCAGAAGGTCACCTACGACGTGTACATGGCGGCCAAGAAGCTCAATCACTACTTCCAAGAGCACCCCATCAAGGTGGTTGCCACGGCACCCCTGGCGGAAATCATTGGCAGCAAGGACGCCAACGGCCGGGTTGCCAAGTGGGCTTTGGAGCTAGCCACCCACACCATCCTCTACGAGGCACGCACGGCCATCAAGTCGCAGATTCTAGCGTACTTCTTCGTCGACTGGGCCGAGATGCAGTACCTGCCGCCTCTACCTGACTCCACACACTGGAAGCTGCACTTTGACGGCTCGAAGATGTGCAACGGCTTGGGAGCCGGCATCGTCATCACCTCTCCTAAGGGAGACCGGCTGGACTACGTCCTACATATCCACTTCGCCGCATCCAATAATGTGGCGGAGTACGAAGCGCTCATCCATGGGCTGAAGCTGGCCAAGGAGATAGGCGTGCGTCGCATACTCTGCTTCGGTGACTCCGACTTGGTTATACAACAAGCATCTGGCGACTGGGACGCGAAGGACGCCAACATGGCCTCATACCGCTTCCACGTCCAGCAGCTATCCGGCTTCTTCGACGGCTGCGAATTCCACCATGTGCCACGAGCAAACAACGAGGTGGCTGACGCTGTCGAGGGTACTCCTCGGCAATGCCCTCCGTTTGGGGCTTAGGGTTAGCGGAATCCTGCAAGCTGACACGAGACATCGGTTCACAGACAAGCGGGGAGAGCGATTTACCTAGGTTCGGGGCCCTCGATGAGGTAAAACCCTTACGTCATGCCTATCTGTTCTTGATTATGATGATAATGGGTTACAATGGGGTGCCGAATAGTTCGGCTGAGATCTCGTCGAGAGGCTAAGTGCTATGGTGACCTAGCTCTGGACTTTCTGGTGGCTAGTATTGCTACGATTGGTTCTGTCCCTCGGCAGCCCCTCTCCTGGCCTTTATATAGGAGGCCAGGTCTCAAGAGGTCTAACCGAGTACGACTAGGTTTACAGTAGTTTTAGATCTAATCTTTCCTTGTTCGGCTGCTTCCTTGTCTTGCCCGTCAAGGATTCCTTTGGTGCACCGTCCAGGTGGCCCATCTTGCCTCCAGGTGTCTTCATGGGCCTCCGATTAGTCAATACAGGACAGGGCAATATCGGTTACCCGAAGGGTAATGCCCACGTCAGTAACCCCCGAGTGTCTAGCCGAACATTGTTCGGGTAGAGACTGAAGCATGTCTTCTGTTGCTGTTCTTCTCCTTGATTGTCCTTGTTCATCTTAAATCATCATCGTCCTTTTTATCGGGTGCGCGTCAGCGCTCCCGATGGGAGTAGCCCCCGAGTACGGATGCTTGTAATCCGTGAGTAGACTCAAGTTGTACTACTCGAACATTCTTCTTCGCCGAAGTTTTTCGCAGGTCTTCATAGGTCATCCGATATATTTTCCACTTGCAAGGGATAATGAGTAACGTGCCCAACTTTTGTTGGTTAACTACCGATGGTAAAACAACGTTACTCTACACAGAATCAAGTCCTCGGGCATGATCCTGGAGTGCGAAAAAATTTATCGGGTGTGCTTCCAGCGCTCCCGATGGGAGTAGCCCCCGAGTCTGGGCACAGGTGCTTTCAACTGGGTGCAGAATCGAGCTAAGCAACCCTTTTTCTCTTCATCACCCTTCTTTTTTGTTCGAGTCCTTAAACATATTGTGTGCGCGTCAGCGCTCCCGATGGGAGTAGCCCCCGAGTATAAGCGCAGATGCTTTGTAATATGTGCTTAGATTCAAGTCCACCATCCGATAGTTTTTCTTTTTTATTCCTTCGAGTGCTTCATGCAACTTTTATGACGTCATTGATGATGTTTTATCAATATCCCGATTCTGACTGACAAGACGTGACCCACCGGGCCCATTCTTTCTCTGTCTTGGTTCTGTTTTCAAGCAATTTCCGCTTTCTGTGCGCAGTTACCAAGATGTCTCCTCGATTTCCGCAACCATTAATCGGGAATAGGCCTGTTTGATAGACTGGCACCAACGACACGTGCTCACGCAACTCTTCTCCTCTTAAGATCTCCAAAGGGCGAGAAATCCCTAACCCTTTCTCACATCCTCCTTTGCCTTCCTTCTTCTTCCTTCCGCAACCGCTGCGCCGCCGCCGCCGCTTCTTCAATCTTCCCCAGATCTAGACAATGGTGAAGAAGAAGAATGTCACTGCCGCCGGCAGCTCTACGACTGGTGGTGCCGCCGCCAAATCTTCCTCCACTCTCTCAAGGAAGAATCCTTCAGATGCTCCTTCTACGGCTCCGGCGCCGCCGGCGCCGCCAAGCTCTTTAGCCAAGCCAGGAGATTGGCTGGCGTCCTCCATCACCAAACGTGATGAGAAGAGGGCTCGAAGCCTTGGGTTGGTCTCCCCCGACGAGGGGGACGTGATTCTTCCAGGTGCGATTTCTCGGCCTAATCCTCCTGCTGGTTTTACCGTGGTGTTCTTATCGTTCCTTCATCGGGGTCTTTCGCCTCCTGCCCATGAATTCCTCCTTTGCCTTCTTCGGACTTATGAAATCCAACTGTGGCAACTTACTCCCAACTCAATCCTTCGCGTTGCTGTGTTTATCACCCTTTGTGAGGCAGTTTTGGGCATTGAACCCCATTTCGGACTGTGGAAGAAAATCTTCTATGTTAAAAGGTACAGCAGTAGCAATGGTTCCTTCGTCATTGGAGGTGTGGGGTTCGTGGCTCGCTCGGAGGTTAACTACTTTAGTTTCCCGATGAGAGAATCCGTGCAAGGATGGAGACTGAAGTGGTTTTATGTCAAAGATTCCGTGACAAACGAATCCCAGCTCCCTTGCTTTGTCAACGTTCTTGAGGCTAAGCCGAAGGATTCCTGGAGGAACATTCTTTCTTCTGACGAAAAGGCAGTAGCCGTCGAGTTATTCATCAAATTCCTTCGGATCAAAGAAGCCGATGGACAAACCATGATTGGCACGGAGGTAGCAGCGGTGTTCCTGAGGCGTCGAGTTCAACCGGTCATGGCGAGGATTCGTCCAATGTGGATGTATACGGGTGCAAAAGATGAAACCAGAATCAATGTCGCTGAACTGTCAGAAAAGGAGCTGCTTGACAAAGTCCGTCGCCTTATCTCTTTAGTCAGGAGGACTCGATCCCATTGATATCTTCCTACGCTCCTCTCGACGCCAACCATCCGCTGTTAGAGGTAACTATCTTTCCTATACTCTTATTATGCTGCTTTTGCTTAGTCGACGGTGCTTGTTTAGTCGACATGTTTCCACTGTTCTTATCCACTCCATTCTTCAGCAGGTTCCCATAGTTTCCGGAAACTCGCAAGATTCACCAAATGATAATTCCGAAGGAAGAGGTTCCTCAGTCCCTGTTGATTTTCGCACTGCCGAACATGTAGAACCAGAGGATGAATGTGACAACCCGATAGATTCGGAAGCTGCCCATGCCAACCTTCCTTCCCCAGCCAATGATGCTTACAACACAGAAGG
This sequence comes from Lolium perenne, assembly GCF_019359855.2. NCBI lineage: Eukaryota > Viridiplantae > Streptophyta > Magnoliopsida > Poales > Poaceae > Lolium > Lolium perenne. The sequence goes on along the minus strand of NC_067246.2, from coordinate 169,995,327 downwards.
ATCAGTGCGTGATGATGATGCTGATCACGATGCCTTTGTTGATGCAGCTGTGGAGGAGGCCAGGTCTTCACCTGCAAAGAGATCGACCGGCGGCTTTGCTGATGAAGATGACCTCTTCGATATGTAAGTATCTTCTTCCCTGAAGCCGTATTTCATCCTTTTACTTCTTGTATTCCATCCATAACTTTTTCGTCGATCAATTCCCTTTACAGCGACGAAGGTTTTGTCGAGCCGCCGGCCAAGAAGGCCAAACCTGGAGCCACTCCGCCGAACGTCGCTGCTTCTGAAGCGTCGGTCCCTAAAGCAACCCCCGCAGCTCAGATATCAACCGCTTCTTCCCTTTCTAAAGGGAAGGATGCTCCTTCGACTGCCGCTACCAGGACTCCCCCTTCTGTAAGTCCCTCTCGATTGCAGCATGAACCTCTCGAGTGTGTATCTTGCTTGAATGATTTTTCATTGGATAACCCCCTTTTTTCTTCTTTAGGACCTTCGAGGAGTCATCTCCTCTTTGGAGGCCTTCGCTTCCCAATTCACTTCTCTGGAAGCAGAGAAAGTTCGTCTCCAAAAGGAGATTAAATCTTCTTCCTCGAAGTTAGATGGCGCGATCAAGATAGCTGCCGAAGCCCGCCAAGAAGTCGACTCCTTGAAGGAGGAGCTGGGCAAGCTGAAAGAGAAGTTGAGGGAGGAAGAGGCGACCAGGCTAGCTGCCGATGCTCGGGCGGCTGAAAAGGATGAACTCCTTCGCCAATCTTCCTTGGCTTTACTTGGTAATCTCTTTCGCTTTCCTCTGTCAATTATCGCACTTATGAGCTCAGCCTTTTATTGATGATCTCTTCTCATTCTGCAGAAGCCGCCAACATTCCTGCCGATGCCTTGGACAAAGTTCCAAACAACTCTCCGTCCAACGGCTTGTCGATGGCTCTTGCTTCCCATCAGCTCACTCGGGAGCTTCTTGAGAAGGGAAAGGGTGCCATGTCGCGGATACACTCGATGATCTTCCCCAAGATCAGTCAAGATAAAACTCTGGGGCAGTTGATCGACGCCTTCGCGATTGACACCAAGGAGGTTATCGAGGTATTCAAACGCACTTCACGTACCTATGGCGCCGTTCTTGCCTTCCAACTTATGATGGGTCACGGCTTTAAGTCCGACATTGAAGAAATGTCTAAGGAGCTGCCAAAGGAGGAGGATGGGCGGTTGGTCGATTTGAGCGCCTTCAAAGCGTCAGCCGTTAGATGTGCACGCCAGCTTCTTGAGTTGGTTTCTTCAAGGAAGACGTCGGCAGGCCCTAGCTTATCGACCCAGACTCAGGCGCTCTGATCTTTTGTAGCAAACTTTTCCTTAATTGGATGTGAAACATTTGTCTCGCTTGGATAACCTTCGATTGTAATAAACTTTGTGCTAGCAATGTTGCTAGCACACTCCTTTTAATAATATTGTCACTTGCATTCTCCCGATGGGAGTATCTTCCGATGTTCTAAGGAATTGGTCTGTCATGCTTTTTGACACTGTTTCTTACAGGTGTTCCCCGTGCCTGCATCTGTCGAGGATTCTTCGGGTGTTCTTTCTGAAGATGATCGGATCCAACGTATGAAAGATCGGATCACACAGTTGGAGAAGGATCTGCGCAGCACCTACGCCTTGGCTGCTATCATCAAGAAGAAGGGCGAAATTGCGGCTGATGTAGAGCGCTACGCCCTTGCTGAACTTCATAAGGCCACCGAAAGTTTAAACTATAAGTCCCCTGACCCTTGTATTCATTACTCTTCCACCAGAAACGTACCGCCTGATCTTTTATTGATCGCTCTGCCAATCATATCTCTGAATCGTGCGGAGGAGAACAAGCGGATTCACGGGCATGTACACGCGCTGACCCAGTTGTCGTCAGCCGAAGAAATTTTCTGGTGGGAGCAGTCGAAGACGTCGGCTATTGCACAGTTTCAGGATCGGGTCCAACAGGTTCACCACTTCTTCGACAAGTGCTATAAAGCCCTGAGGGTAGTTTGGAGGACAATGTTTCCTTTGAACAGAGTTCCCCCCACACTATTAACTCTGATGTCGGAGTTTGGGAATACCAGGAAGATTCGGGACTTGGTGCGAGCTCAAGTCTTTGCAGGGGCCAGATTTACGCTTGCTCTTGTACTGGCGCGTTATCCTTCAGTGAATTTACTGTCCATTGCCAATGCAATTGGTGACTTGGAAACGCTGTATCCGAAGGTTTTACTGCCTGCCAATATGATTTTTGACAAGCTGGAGAAGGAATCAAAGGCACCTGAAGAAAAAGACACTTCACAAGGGTGATTTCAGGAATTAGGGTTGTTTGTATAGATGTGATGACTACTTGATCCAAGTGTTAGGATCGTTTATTATTTGTTAGATACATGTATATGTATTTTTACCATGTTGATGCCGTTGGCAAGTTTTGAAGGAGCAAGTCTTAATTGCTCGTTTAGTCGTGTATGTATTTCGTTGGTCGGCAAAACTTTTGAGTGATCAGCTCGTGTTGCGGGTTTTGCTAATCCCGTTGTATGCGCAACTTTGCCTTCAACCGATGTATGCTTCGACAGCCACTCCCGGATTATTCGGGTATAATGACTGCCGGTGAACCCGTTGTTCCTTGATATTTCCGTAAGCAAAATATCGAACGTGGGTTGTGTTGATGTGTACCTCCGGACTCTTGCTACGTACGGCGCTCGTAGAGGCATCTATAGCAGAGGAGAGGGTTAATGTCCTTGTTTATTTTGCATCCTGTAGCACTCGTAGAGGCATTTTTCGGAGCACGATCCTTTGCCGCGTACTGTGTTGGGCCATCGTTTGCCAAGATTTACAAAGATGCGGTTTAGGTGCTCCGGTCAACTGCAAAGCTTTTCAAGGAATCGAAACTTGAGTTCTTATTAATAAAAAACGCTGGACAAAAGGGCGAAAAAGGGGAAGCCCTGTTTGGAAAGGAAAATGAAACTAAATGCTAGTAGATTGCTTAAGTACTGAAGGGGTTCTTCTCATCTTCTGGCTTGGTCACCGTGTTGGTGTGTTTAGAAGCGTCGTCGACTTCGCCAGGGATTTGGGCAGCGATTGTCAGTGTCTTGCTGCCTCCTATATCTTCTGCATCGTCAACTGCCGAAGCTTTTGCTGCCGAAACTTGGGCTGCCGAAGTTTGTACTGCCGAAGCTTCAAGGGCGGGGTCGACAGAATTCTTCTTTGCTCCTCTAACGCGTTCTTCTTCCTTAATACTGCGTGACGAGGTCTTCGGTGGAAGGTCAGCAATTTCCTGCCTCAGGCCAAACTTAGCAGCAATCCTCTAAAAGTCCCGATCACAATTGTCCGAGCGCGAGAAACTTCCATAGACTGTAATGTTTGTCCCATTGTTCCCAGGCATTTTCAGCTTGAGGTATGCGTAGTGCGGTACAGCCATGAACTTGGCATAAGCTGGTCTCCCGAGTATAGCATGATACTGCGACTCCCAGTTCACGACTTCAAACTCGATCTTCTCCTTCCTGAAATTGTCGGGTTTGCCAAAGACGACGTTCAGGTACGCTTTGCCAAGAGAGTACGCTGGCGAAGTAGGGAGGATCCCATGGAAGCGGGTGTATGATTCTTCTAGCTTTCTCATGGTGATCCCCATACTTTGGATTGTGTCAAGGAATATCAGGTTGAGTCCACTTCCTCCATCCATGAAGACTTTGGTCATCTTGAACCCTCCTATCTGTGCTTCGACCACTAGGGCAGCGTGTCCTGGTTTTGGTATAGTCATCGGGTGATCCGCTCGGCTAAACGTGATGTTCTGAGACGACCACTCGACATACTCAGGGATGTTCGCCATGATGCTTTCTGCCAGGTTGATTTCTCGGGTGAGCTTCTTCATTTCTCTCCTTGAAACGCCTGTCCTGTGGATCATACTCATCTGCCCACGTGGCGGTGGAAATGCCTCGTTGGGTTGATGAGGTTGAGCTTGCTGGACCTGGTGTTGCGGTGGGGGTGGTGGTGGTGGTGGTGGTGGCTGTTGCTGGCCTGCCTGCTGGATGAGTTTATGCATATCGATGAACTGCCGACTGTCCCTGAGCAGGTGGCTAGACTTTATTTTACCGTCCTTGGAATCGGTATATGAATGCAAGTAGCAGGGGGCGTTGATCTGCTCAGCGTAGGGTAGTTTGGGGGTTCTCTGTTGTCGTGGTTTATAGTTGCCACGGTTCCCAGAGTTGTTCCGATTACCGTCATGTCGATCATCTCGCCTGTCATCGTACCGATCGTCCTGCCGATCAGAGTAGCCTGCGGCCACCAAGTTGTTGTCATCGTAGTTGCGGTTCTTCCTTCTCTTGTTGTGATCCCTTCGACCACCCGAATCATGCTTCGGCTGGTCATCTTCTTCGTCGTTGCTGCGCTGTCGTGGCTTTCGAACATTGTCTTCGCCATCAGCCCAGCTATTGGCGATTTCCATTAACTTGGTTATGGTTTTCAGCTTCTTGCGTCCAAGTTCTTCTATATAGCTTTCAGGTCAGATACCATCACTGAAGGCGTCGATTGCTCTGTCGACAGATACGTCTTCCGCAGCGTTCAGGAGCTTGGTGAATCTCCCGATGTATGCGCGCATCGACTCCTTCTGCTTTTGATGACAATGTCGTAACTCTTCAATCCCGACGGGCCTTTTGTAGGTTGCTTGGAAGTTGGCGACGAAGGCTTCTACTAGGTCGTCCCATGACTTGATGGAACCCTTCGGCAGTCCTCTTAGCCAGGCTCGCGCTGAGTCCTTTAGGTAAAGCTGCAAGCACTGCATTGCTGCTATCTGGTTCCCTTTTTGCAGAATCACTGTCTGTAGATAATCCTCTATCCAGGATCTCGGCTCCTGCTACCCATCGTACTTGGCGGCGTCGGTAGGGGTGGGTTTGAACTTCTTGGGTGGCATCGCCTCCCGAATTTTGTAGCTTAAACAATCGGCTCCCCTAAGCTCGCCGTCGTTCTCCTGGGTCTCATCCGAAGAATCGCTGTCGTGTTCCTCTCTGGCGGCGCGTCGCCGCCTTGCTTTGTCGATCCTATTCTGAGTAATTTCATCCCGAGCGTCTCTCGCGTGGTGTTTTGAGCCACTAGCTTGCAACGTAGTCTTGTCCTTCCTTGGGACCAGATTGTCTCCGAATATCGCGAGAGTTTCTAGGGCACCTCGGTGGGCTTGAGCCATGGAACCTTCAGGGCGCTGATTGATGAGATATGCAGCGAGATTGGCGGTCGCTCCCGCGACGGTCTTTGGTCGTGGCATGCCCGCGGTGTCTGTGGTCATGAAGGACTTGGTCAAATTTGATGTTATTTCTCTAGCATCGTCTTCCGAGAGCCTGGACATTCTTGATCGATGTTTGCCTCCTCTGTGAGTGCTTCCAGAGGCGCTCCCCTGCGAGCCCCTTCGTCGCTCGCTGGATCGGTCTGCCGCAGATAGGCGTTTCTCGAGGCTGGCTTGCTCCTTGGATAGTCGCTCCCGATTTTTCTCCAATATAGAGCGGTAAGCATTGAGAGTGTCGACCGTGGTTCCCGCCGGAAGTGGCGTGTTGTTAAGCACGGCTGCCTTGGCTGCTGCCCACTCCTCCTCTGCGATGGTATGGTCGCTGTTGTTGTTGCTGGCGCTGTTCTCAAAACTAGCTCGGCTGCTGGATCGGGGGGTGCGATCTCCATCTCCCCTGTTAGCAACATAAACTTGGAGGGGCGCCACTCTTCGGGTGTTTCCTTCGGTGATGCTGTAGATGCTGTCCTCTCCCGATGAATAGTGGGCATCGCAGATGAACGGCGTGTCGCTCGACCCCAGCCCGTGCCTGGTGTCGCAGTTCATGCAGTAGTACGAGGTTAGCTCCGAGGACGCGGGATCATCGGATCCGACCGACATGGAGGATGTTGAACGGGGAGTCGAAGGCGTGGGCGAACTCGACGGGCTTGTCAGGCCAGCCGAAAGGTTGAGTGATGACGATGCGCTTGGACTCGTCGATCTGGAGATGGGAGATTTCCAGCAGCCGAAGGATTCCTTCCGAATTGACGTTGTAGTGGACGCTCCCGAAGGTCATCTCCATGTTGCCTTGTAGATCGGAGAAAGTCGAGCGAGACGAATCGCTATGTGGGGTGAATTCGTAGGAGCCGAAACGAATCGGGCTTCCCAGATGAGGCGATGACCGTGTTGATGCAAGCTGCCGATGACATGACGGGTTCAGCCGATGTCCGATCTTGTGCCGACAGGGTTCCCACAGACAGCGCCAATTGTCGAGGGTACTCCTCGGAAATGCCCTCCGTTTGGGGCTTAGGGTTAGCGGAATCCTGCAAGCTGACACGAGACATCGGTTCACAGACAAGCGGGGAGAGCGATTTACCCAGGTTCGGGGCCCTCGATGAGGTAAAACCCTTACGTCCTGCCTGTCTGTTCTTGATTATGATGATAATGGGTTACAATGGGGTGCCGAATAGTTCGGCTGAGATCTCGTCGAGAGGCTAAGTGCTATGGTGACCTAGCTCTGGACTTTCTGGTGGCTAGTATTGCTACGATTGGTTCTGTCCCTCGGCAGCCCCTCTCCTGGCCTTTATATAGGAGGCCGGGTCTCAAGAGGTCTAACCGAGTACGACTAGGTTTACAGTACTTTTAGATCTAATCTTTCCTTGTTCGGCTGCTTCCTTGTCTTGCCCGTCAAGGATTCCTTTGGTGCACCGTCCAGGTGGCCCATCTTGCCTCCAGGTGTCTTCATGGGCCTCCGATTAGTCAATACAGGATAGGGCAATATCGGTTACCCGAAGGGTAATGCCCACGTCCCGCCCTATCCAAGATTGGTTCAACTCGGCAAGCTATTCCGCCAGGCGTTGCCCTGGCATTCCTCAAGAAGCCGTCCATCACACCATCACCAGACTCGGATTCCATATTCGTGCCGGCTGACCCGGGGGCTGCTCAGCCGAACCCGGGGGCGTCATCGCCCAAGTCGGGGGCTTCAAAGCCAAACCAGCCGGCTTCCATGCCGAACCCGGGGGCTTCTCAGTCCAACCCGGGGGCTTCAAAGCCAAACTCGGGGGCTTCAAAGCCGAACCCGGCGACCATGCAGTCGAATCCGGAAGCTCCCACGCAGGAGGCCTTGTTGGTTAGCGTATTCGAGATAAGATGCGTACCTTCATGGGCACAAGATTTCCTCTCCTACCTCACCGACGGTGTGCTGCCTGATGACAGAGTCCAGGCCAGGCAGATTGAGAGAAGGGCCAAGGCCTATACCATCATCAACCACCAGCGGTACAAACGCAACGTAAGTGGGGTGTTCCAGCGGTGCGTCGAGCCGGCTGAAGGGATTGAACTCCTACGGGAAATCCATCAAGGAGAGTGCGGCCATCACGCCTCCTCCAGAGCCATAGTGGCCAAAGCTTTCCAGCACGGTTTCTACTGGCCGACTGCGCTCAGAGACGCAGAAGAATTGGTGAAGAAGTGCAACGGCTGCCAGCGCTTCGCAAAGAAGAGGCACTCGCCGGCTTCCGCCTTGAAAACCATCCCCATCACATGGCCGTTTGCCGTATGGGGCTTGGATATGGTGGGCCCGTTCAGAAAGGCGCGAGGCGGCATGACACATCTCTTGGTGATGATTGACAAATTCACCAAGTGGATTGAAGCCAAGCCTATCAAGAAGCTGGACGGCTCCACAGCTGTCACATTCCTCAAGGAAATCATCGTGAGATACGGCTACCCCACAGCATCATCACCGACAACGGCAGCAACTTCGCCCAAGGCATCTTCTCTCGCTATTGCGAGGAAATGGGGATCCGGATGGACCTAGCCTCTGTGGCGCATCCGGAGTCTAATGGACAGGTGGAAAAGGCCAACGGCTTGATCCTAGCCGGCATCCGGCCCCGGCTGGTGGAGCCGCTCGAGCGAGCAGCCGGCTGCTGGATTGAAGAGCTGCCCAATGTACTGTGGAGCCTGCGCACAATGCCAAACCGCTCGGTCGGCTACACACCATTCTTCCTTGTATATGGGGCCGAAGCCGTCCTGCCGACTGATATCGAGCACGACGCGCCAAGGATCAAGCTCTACACAGAAGCTGAAGCTAAAGAAGCTCGCGAAGATGGAGTCGACCTGGTCGAAGAGGCCCGACTGCTGGCCGTGTCCAGATCTACCATTTACCAGCAAAGCCTCCGACGCTATCACAGCCGGAAGGTCCAGCCCTTAGCATTCCGAGAAGGAGACCTAGTGCTCCGGCTGATCCAACGGACAGCCGGACAACATAAACTGTCATCCCCATGGGAGGGTCCCTTCATCGTGAGCAAGGCGGTAGGCAATGATTCCTACTATCTCATAGATGCCCAAGAGGCTAGAAAGAACAAGCCGGACAAGGCTGACGAGGAGACTAAACGTCCCTGGAATGTCAACTTGCTCCGCCCATTTTATACTTGAGAGCAGGAATGTATGTATCCCTTGTACTCCTTTTGTAAGCTATGAAAAAGCAAGCGCCAAGAGCGCCGTTTCCGACAAGTTTTTTGCGTACTCTACTTTGTTTCGCCGATTGGCTAACAACCTCTCACGCGGCCGGCTTAGTAACGTGATCCAGTTTTCGACAGCCGGCTTCCGACCAGCTACAGACCGCAACCCGGCTGTCCGGCTGGCGGGAGTAAGTGCCTAGGGAGCCGGCACGCGAAAGACGGCTAAGGGAAAGAGTGAAAGCAATTTGACTTGCACAACTTTTCATAAAAGTGCCAGATTGCCGAACTCGGCTCGTTCGACTGAAATACTGTCGGCCACAGCAGCCGGATCAGCTCCTCCGCCGCCTTCCGGAGCTCCCAGCCAAGCTTCGTGATGGGCACGACGCGGGCGGCCATGGACGCCAGGTAGTCCTCCATGGTGAAGTACTCCGCGCTGCCCTCGCCGGTCTCCCGCCTTCGGGCGTCGCGCGCAACACCAACTGCTGTTAGCGCCGCCTCCTGCGCCTCAGGGAAGGCCGCTGCAAAGAAGACGCATGTCAGAAATCTATCGAAGCTGGAAAAAAGCTGAAAAATGCAAATTTTCGAAGTCCTAAAGTAAGACTGGCGGCAGCTGACGTGGGCATTACCCTTCGGGTAACCGATATTGCCCTATCATGTATTGACTAATCGGAGGCCCATGAAGACACCTGGAGGTAAGATGGGCCACCTGGACGGTGCACCAAAGGAATCCTTGACGGGCAACACAAGGAAGCAGCCGAACAAGGAAAGATTAGATCTAAAACTACTGTAAACCTAGTCGTACTCGATTAGACCTCTTGAGACCTGGCCTCCTATATAAAGGCCAGGAGAGGGGCTGCCGAGGGACAAAACCAATCGTAGCAATACTAGCCACCAGAAAGTCCAGAGCTAGGTCACCATAGCACTTAGCCTCTCGACGAGATCTCAGCCGAACTATTCGGCACCCCATTGTAACCCATTATCATCATAATCAAGAATAGACAGGCAGGACGTAAGGGTTTTACCTCATCGAGGGCCCCGAACCTGGGTAAATCGCTCTCCCCGCTTGTCTGTGAACCGATGTCTCGTGTCAGCTTGCAGGATTCCACTAACCCTAAGCCCCAAACGGAGGGCATTGCCGAGGAGTACCCTCGACAATTGGCGCCGTCTGTGGGAACCCTGTCGGCACAAGATCGGACATCGGCTGAACCCGTCATGTCATCGGCAGCTTGCATCAGCACGGTCATCGCCTCATCTGGGAAGCCCGATTCGTTTCGGCTCCTACGAATTCACCCCACATAGCGATTCGTCTCGCTCGACTTTCTCCGATCTACAAGGCAACATGGAGATGACCTTCGGGAGCGTAATTCGGAAGGAATCCTTCGGCTGCTGGAATCTCCCATCTCCAGATCGACGAGTCCAAGCGCATCGTCATCACTCGACCTTTCGGCTGGCCTGACAAGCCCGTCGAGTTCGCCCGCGCCTTCGACTCCCCGTTCAACATCCTCCATGTTGGTCGGATCCGATGATCCCGCGTCCTCGGAGCTAACCTCGTACTACTGCATGAACTGCGACACCAGGCACGGGCTGGGGTCGAGCGACATGCCGTTCATCTGCAATGCCCACTACTCATCGGGAGAGGACAGCATCGACAGCATCACCCAAGGAAACACCCGAAGAGTGGCGCCCCTCCAAGTTTATGTTGCTAACAGGGGAGATGGAGATCGCACCCCCCGATCCAGCAGGCGAGCTAGTTTTGAGAACAGCGCCAGCAACAACAACACCGACCATACCATCGCAGAGGAGGAGTGGGCAGCAGCCAAGGCAGCCGTGCTTAACAACACGCCACTTCCGGCAGGAACCACGGTCGGCACTCTCAATGCTTACCGCTCTATATTGCAGAAAAATCGGGAGCGACTATCCAAGGAGCAAGCCACCCTCGAGAAACGCCTATCTGCGGCAGACCGATCCAGCGAGCGAGGAAGGGGCTCGCAGGGGAGCGCCTCTCGAAGCACTCACGGAGGAGGCAAACATCGATCAAGAATGTCCAGGCTCTCGGAAGACGATGCTAGAGAAATAACATCAAATTTGACCAAGTCCTTCATGACCACAGACATCGCGGGCATGCCACGACCAAAGACCGTCGCGGGAGCGACCGCCAATCTCGCTGCATATCTCATCAATCAGCGCCCTGAAGGTTCCATGGCTCAAGCCCACCGAGGTGCCCTAGAAAGTCTCGCGATATTGGAAGACAATCTGGTCCCAAGGAAGGACAAGACTACGTTGCAAGCTAGTGGCTCAAAACACCACGCGAGAGACGCTCGGGATGAAATTACTCAGAGTAGGATCGACAAAGCAAGGCGGCGATGCGCCGCCAGAGAGGAACACGACAGCGATTCTTCGGATGAGACCCAGGAGAACGACGACGAGCTTAGGGGAGCCGATTGTTTAAGCTACAAAATTCGAGAGGCAATGCCACCCAAGAAGTTCAAACCCACCCCTACCGACGCTGCCAAGTACGATGGGCAGCAGGAGCCGAGATCCTGGATAGAGGATTATCTACAGACAGTGATTCTGCAAAAAGGGAACTAGATAGCAGCAATGCAGTGCTTGCAGCTTTACCTAAAGGACTCAGCGGGAGCCTGGCTAAGAGGACTGCCGAAGGGTTCCATCAAGTCATGGGATGACCTAGTAGAAGCCTTCGTCGCCAACTTCCAAGCAACCTACAAAAGGCCCATCGGGATTGAAGAGTTACGGCATTGTCAGCAAAAGCATAAGGAGTCGATGCGCTCATACATCGGGAGATTCACCAAGCTCCTGAACACTGCGGAAGACGTATCTGCCGACAGAGCAATCGACGCCTTCAGTGATGGCATCCGACGTGAAAGCTATATAGAAGAACTTGGACGCAAGAAGCCGAAAACCATAACCAAGTTAATGGAAATCGCCAATAGCTGGGCCGATGGCGAAGACAACGTTCGAAAGCCACGACAACGCAGCGACGACGAAGAAGATGACCAGCCGAAGCATGACTCGGGTGGTCAAAAGGGATCGCAACAAGAGAAGGAAGAACCGCAGCTACGATGACAACAACTTGGTGGCCGCAGGCTACTCTGATCGGCAGGACGATCGGTACGATGACAGGCGAGATGATCGACAGGACGGTAATCGAAACAACTCTGGGAACCGTGGCAACTATAAACCACGACAACAGAGAACCCCCGAACTACCCTACGCTGAGCAGATCAACGCCCCCTGCTACTTGCATTCATATACCGATTCCAAGGACGGTAAAATAAAGTCTAGCCACCTGCTCAGGGACTGTCGGCAGTTCATCGATATGCATAAACTCATCCAGCAGGCAGGCCAGCAACAGCCACCACCACCACCACCACCACCCCCACCGCAACACCAGGTCCAGCAAGCTCAACCTCATCAACCCAACGAGGCATTTCCACCGCCACGTGGGCAGATGAGTATGATCCACAGGACAGGCGTTTCAAGGAGAGAAATGAAGAAGCTCACCCGAGAAATCAACCTGGCAGAAAGCATCATGGAGAACATCTCTGAGTATGTCGAGTGGTCGTCTCAGAACATCACGTTCAGCCGAGCGGACCACCCGATGACTATACCAAAACCAGGACACGCTGCCCTAGTGGTCGAAGCACAGATAGGAGGGTTCAAGATGAGCAAAGTCTTCATGGACGGAGGAAGTGGACTCAACCTGATATTCCTTGACACAATCCAAAGTATGGGGATCACCATGAGAATGCTAGAAGAATCAGACACCCGCTTCCATGGGATCCTCCCTACTTCGCCAGCGTACTCTCTTGGCAAAGCGTACCTGAACGTCGTCTTTGGCAAACCCGACAATTTCAGGAAGGAGAAGATCGAGTTCGAAGTCGTGAACTGGGAGTCACAGTATCACGCTATACTCGGGAGACCAGCTTATGCCAAGTTCATGGCTGTACCGCACTACACATACCTCAAGCTGAAAATGCCTGGGAACAATGGGACAAACATTACAGTCTATGGAAGTTTCTCGCTCTCGGACAATTGCGATCGTGACATTCAGAGGATTGCTGCTAAGTTTGGCCTGAGGCAGGAAATTGCTGACCTTCCGCCGAAGACCTCATCACGCAATATTAAGGAAGAAGAACACGTTAGAGGAGCAAAGAAGAAGTCTGTCGACCCCGCCCTTGAAGCTTCGGCAGTACAAACTTCGGCAGCCCAAGTTTTGGCAGCAAAAGCTTCGACAGTTGACGATGCAGAAGATATAGGAGGCAGCAAGACACTGACAACCGCTGCCCAAATCCCTGGCGAAGTCGACGATGCTTCAAAACACACCAACACGGTGACCAAGCCAGAAGATGAGAAGAACCCCTTCAATACTTAAGCAATCTACTAGCATTTAGTTTCATTTTCCTTTCCAAACAGGGCTTCCCCTTTTTCGCCCTTTAGTCCAGCGTTTTTTATTAATAAGAACTCAAGTTTCGATTCATTGAAAAGCTTTGCAGTTGACCGGAGCACCTAAACCGCATCTTTGTAAATCTTGGCAAACGATGGCCCAACACAATACGCGGCAAAGGATCGTGCTCCGAAAAATGCTTCTACGAGTGCTACAGGATGCAAAATAAACAAGGACATTAACCCTCTCCTCTGCTATAGATGCCTCTACGAGCGCCGTACATAGCAAGAGTCCGGAGGTACACATCAACACAACCCACGTTCGATATTTTGCTTACGGAAATATCAAGGAACAACGGGTTCACCGGCAGACATTATACCAGAATAATTCGGGAGTGGCTGTCGAAGCATACATCGGTTGAAGGCAAAGTTGCGCATACAACGGGATTAGCAAAACCCGCAACACGAGCTGATCACTCAAAAGTTTTGCCGACCAACGAAATACATACACGACTAAACGAGCAATTAAGATTTGCTCCTTCAAAACTTGCCAACGGCATCAACATGGTAAAAATACATATACATGTATCTAACAAATAATAAACGATTCTAACACTTGGATCAAGTAGTCATCACATCTATACAAACAACCCTAATTCCTGAAATCACCCTTGTGGAGTGTCTTTTTCTTCAGGTGCCTTCGATTCCTTCTCCAGCTTGTCGACAATCATATTGGCAGGCAGTAAAACCATCGGATACAGCGTTTCCAAGTCACCAATTGCATTGGCAATGGACAGTAAATTCGCTAAAGGATAACGCGCCAGTACAAGAGCAAGCGTAAATCTAGCCCCTGCAAAGACTTGAGCTCGCACCAAGTCCCGAATCTTCCTGGTATTCCCAAACTCCGACATCAGAGTTAATAGTGTGGGAGGAACTCTGTTCAAAGGAAACATTGTCCTCCAAACTACCCTCAGGGCTTTATAGCACTTGTCGAAGAAGTGGTGAACTTGTTGGACCCGATCCTGAAACTGTGCAATAGCCGACGCCTTCGACTGCTTCTGCCAGAAAATTTCTTCGGCTGACGACAACTGGGTCAGCGCGTGTACACGCGCGTGAATCCGCTTGGTCTCCTCCGCACGATTCAGAGATATGACTGGCAGAGCGATCAATAAAAGATCAGGCGGTACGTTTCTGGTGGAAGAGTAATGAATACAAGGGTCAGGGGACTTACAGTTTAAACTTTCGGTGGCCTTATGAAGTTCAGCAAGGGCGTAGCGCTCTACATCAGCCGCAATTTCGCCCTTCTTCTTGATGATAGCAGCCAAGGCGTAGGTGCTGCGCAGATCCTTCTCCAACTATGTGATCCGATCTTTCATACGTTGGATCCGATCATCTTCAGAAAGAACACCCGAAGAATCTTCGACACATGCAGGCACGGGGAACACCTGTAAGAAACAGTGTCAAAAAGCATGACAGACCGATTCCTTAGAACATCGGAAGATACTCCCATCGAGAGAATGCAAGTGACAATATTATAAAAAGGAGTGTGCTAGCAACATTGCTAGCACAAAGTTTATTACAATCGAAGGTTATCCAAGCGAGACAAATGTTTCACATCCAATTAAGGAAAAGTTTGCTACAAAAGATCAGAGCGCCTGAGTCTGGGTCGATAAGCTAGGGCCTGTCGATGTCTTCCTTGAAGAAACCAACTCAAGAAGCTGGCGTGCACATCTAACGGCTGACGCTTTGAAGGCGCTCAAATCGACCAACCGCCCATCCTCCTCCTTCGGCAGCTCCTTAGACATTTCTTCAATGTCGGACTTAAAGCCGTGACCCATCATAAGTTGGAAGGCAAGAACGGCGCCAAAGGTACGCGAAGTGCGTTTGAATACCTCGATAACCTCCTTGGTGTCAATCGCAAAGGCGTCGATCAACTGCCCCAGAGTTTTATCTTGACTGATCTTGGGGAAGATCATCGAGTGTATCCGCGCCATGGCACCCTTTCCCTTCTCAAGAAGCTCCCGAGTGAGCTGATGGGAAGCAAGAGCCATCGACAAGCCGTTGGATGGAGAGTTGTTTGGAACTTTGTCCAAGGCGTCGGCAGGAATGTTGGCGGCTTCTGCAGCATGAGAAGAGATCATCAATAAAAGGCTGAGCCCATAAGTGCGATAATTGACAGAGGAAAGCGAAAGAGATTACCAAGTAAAGCCAAGGAAGATTGGCGAAGGAGTTCATCCTTTTCAGCCGCCCGAGCTTCGGCAGCTAGCCTGGTCGCCTCTTCCTCCCTCAACTTCTCTTTCAGCTTGCCCAGCTCCTCCTTCAAGGAGTCGACTTCTTGGCGGGCTTCGGCAGCTATCTTGACCGCGCCATCTAACTTCGAGGAAGAAGATTTAATCTCCTTTTGGAGACAAACTTTCTCTGCTTCCAGAGAAGTGAATTGGGAAGCGAAGGCCTCCAAAGAGGAGATGACTCCTCGCAGGTCCTAAAGAAGAAAAAAGAGGGTTATCCAATGAAAAATCATTCAAGCAAGATAGACACTCGAGAGGTTCATGCTGCAATCGAGAGGGACTTACAGAAGGGGGAGTCCTGGTAGCGGCAGTCGAAGGAGCATCCTTCCCTTTAGAAAGGGAAGAAGCGGTTGATATCTGAGCTGCGGGGGTTGCTTTAGGGACCGACGCTTCAGAAGCAGCGACGTTCGGCGGAGTGGCTCCAGGTTTGGCCTTTTTGGCCGGCGGCTCGACAAAACCGTCGTCGCTGTAAAGGGAATTGATCGACGAAAAAGTTATGGATGGAATACAAGAAGTAAAAGGATGAAATACGGCTTCAGGGAAGAAGATACTTACATATCGAAGAGGTCATCTTCATCGGCAAAGCTGCCGGTCGATCTCTTTGCAGGTGAAGACCTGGCCTCCTCCACAGCTGCATCCTCCTCCTCCTGCTGCTCTGGCGAACGTCGGCCCCGTGGCGGACGTCGCCGGCTCCTCCTCCTCCTGCTGCTCTGGCGAAGGCGGCGGGTTGTGCTCCCCCTGGCCGCCCTGGTCGGGCACCTCCGGCAGCTCGTCGTCGCCGGCTTGGTCAGCCGGATCAGCATGATCCGGCGTCCAGATCTTCTGCGCCAGGTCGCCGTCCTCGATGCCCTGGCGGTCAAAAAGCTAAAAACAAAACAAAGACTGAGTAACAAGTCGGCCATGCAGCCGCAAGCCGGAAGTCGGCGAAAACACAGAAACTTACCAGCTCAGGCAGCGACGCCCGGCTGTGGGGCGTCAGCCCCCACTCCCAGTTCTCCGGCATGTTGGCCTTGGTGACATTGTTCACCCGGCGGGCCACCTGGGCCTTGGAGAGCTCCACCTTGGACGTCCGGATCGGATCAAACCGGCCGGACATGTGCCCGATCTTGTGGACGCGCAGCTGGAGCGGCAGCACCCGGCGCTCGGCGTAGGTGCAGAGGAGATCCTCGGCGCTCAGCCGGCCCCCGGAGACACAAGCCCCCAGGAAATCCCACAGAAGGTTTACCTCTGCGTCCGGGTCCATTGTCCTGGCGTTGTGGCCCCAGTTGATCCGGCCGACTGGCGGAGCCGGGTTGTACTCCGGCAGGTTGAGCCGGTCGAAGGCCGCGTTCTCGTTCCGGACGTAAAAGAAAGACATTTGCCAATTCTTCACCGAATCCACCGCCGGGATTCTCGGAAAGGGCGTGCCCGGGCGGGAGTATATCGAGGCGGCGCCGCAGGCCCGCAGGCCGTCAGTCGTCTGCGCCTTGATGAAGAAGAGCCAACTCCAAAAGTCGATGTCCGGCCACAAGCCGGCGTAGCCCTCCATGAAGGCCACATAGCATCTGAGGAGGACGCAGGCGTTGGCCGGCAGGTGATGAGGCTGCAGGCCAAAGAAGTCCAAGAACTAGCGGAAGAAGTCCAAGAACCGGCGGAAGAAGTTCGAAGCCGGCAGGCCCAACCCGCGGTCGAAGTGCGCTCCGAAGACCACACGCTCGCCGGGGTTCGGCCTGGGCTCCACCTCGTCGCCGGGCACCCTTGTGATCACCTCCGACGGAATCCGGCGGAGGCGCACAAGACGCTCGTCGTCGTCCTCCTGCATGTAGGAACCCCTCCAAGAACCGCTTGGATGGGCCATCGACGAGGAGGAAGAGGAAGAAGACCAAGAAAGAGGAAACGGCGAGGAAGAACCACGGGATGGCGGCGACGGCGGCGGCGGAGAGCGTACCGTGGACACGCGTGGCCCCGTGGCGCCGAATTGATGAAGTGGCGGCGGCGGATCGGCGGAGAAACGTCGAGGCTGCCGCCCGCCGAGTTCGCCAGGGAAGCGTTGGAGAAGATCCGCTGGAGCGACGAAAAGCTCGAGCGAAGAGGAGAAGTGGAGCGGGAGCGCGAGGCGGAAGAAAGTGGCACAGTGGCCGCCTCAATGCCCCCCCCCCCCCCCGCGGCATTTATAGCCATCTGCCACAGGCGGTTGGCCTCCAAGTGGCGGACGTGGGCCGCGGTCCCCGGATTTACTGCGCCTTAACTCCTCCCACGACCGCGGCGGTTACTGAAAACGGCCACATCACGTCCCCCACGACCGCACCGGATCCGGAGGTGACATTGATGTGACCAGACGAAACGGCAGCAGGAACCAACCGTCAGACCAGTCAAGTCGGGCGCAGGGCCCGAAGCGGCGGAGACTCCGGCGCACCCAAGCCGGAGCCGGACATTGAATTCAATCCGGCCCCAAACTCTACTAGCAAGGCGGAGACGTCGCCAACACTTGTGAAAAAGCAAAAGCTGCAGAAGCGAAAATAGTGTCCGGCTAGAAGCAGCCGGACAAAGCGAGCCGGATGAGGGCACAGCCGGCTGAATGGAAATTATCAGTCGGCCCCTCCGAGTGCCGTCAAAAACATTCAGGAGATATCTAAAGTCAGGAAAACCTGCCTAGGTCCCTCTTAACGCAGGACCTTGCCAGCTTCGGGGGCTAATGTCGGGGGGAAGACCCCGGGTAGGCAATGGACGCGGAGCAGCCGGCTGGAGGCTAGCCGGCTCGTGGCAAAGGCCGGCTGAGGAGCGGCCGGCTGGAGCCGTGGCCGGCTGCCTCGGAAGCCGGCTGGCTCTAAGTCCTAGTCGGCCTGGCTACGACCGTCTGCGCTGTGGCTGGGCTGGCTTCTACAAGCCATATCCGACTGGGGTTTACACCCTAGACCGACTCGAGGCTGGCGAGTCTTGCACGAGAAGGAACTGGGTAGGTGGTCCGGGTTCGCGGGTCCACGCTGACCTCATCTCCCATAAAGCACGGGGCACTATGGAGCAACAGTGCCACGCGCCGGACAGGCCATCATGGCGTACGTCGGTCCGTACCGGCTACAGGGCATGATGGCGACAGAGACACCTCCTCTCCATACCGCTGACTCAGGCAGTCGGATGGGACAGGCCATGAGGCCTCAACGGCTACTGACGTCAACGCCTCGGGAAGGAGCGGAAGCCGGAGCCGGCCAAGCAGGCCAGTAGACCATAGGGACTTCTATGTAAAGTGCCAGCGCCTATATAAGCCGCACTACCCCCTCTCGTGCAGGGGATCGATCATTCTCACTTCATTCTAGTCTTAGCGCTGCCCTGTGAGAGAGACCTTCGTCTAC
Organism: Lolium perenne; assembly: GCF_019359855.2. NCBI lineage: Eukaryota > Viridiplantae > Streptophyta > Magnoliopsida > Poales > Poaceae > Lolium > Lolium perenne. Next base: position 169,976,891 of record NC_067246.2, on the reverse strand, counting down.
CTTTGCCTCCCAGGGAAAGCCGAATACAGCTCAAGGAGCACCATTGTACTGTGTGATCACCATATACACTCATAGCAGGAGTAGAGGTGTTACCTCCACGGGAGGGCCTCGAACCTGGGTACGTCGACCGTGTCGCTCGTCCCCATACCCGCATCCGGATACCGCCGTGAGACCATCTAGGAACCACCTTCTTTAGCCATCCTATGGCATATGCCGTGACGATACCACGACAAAGCCTTAGTCCTTGTGCGGTTCCCGTGATTCTTGTGCCTAAACCGGATAAAATGCAATGAATGTGTATGGATTGTCGCCCCATCAATGCCATTACCGTTCGATACCGCCATCCCATTCCGCGTTTAGATGACATGCTTGATGAGTTAAGTGGTGCCACAATTTTCTCTAAAGTAGATTTGCGTAGTGGCTACCACCAAATCCGCATGGCAATTGGTGATGAATGGAAGACAACATTCAAGACCAAGCTTGGTCTCTATGAATGGCTTGTCATGCCATTTGGTCTTTCAAATGCTCCATCAACTTTTATGCGTCTCATGAATCACATCTTGCGACCTCTCATTGGCAAGAATGTGGTTGTCTATTTTGATGATATTCTCATTTATAGCAAAAATCTCGGGGACCATGTGCAACATGTGAGAGAAGTCTTATGCATCTTGCATCATGAGAAGCTTTATGCAAACCTCCCCAAATGCACATTTGCCCAAAACAAATTGGTTTTCCTTGGATTTATGATTTCCGCCAATGGCATTGAAGTAGACTCTTCGAAGGTTGACGCCATGCATAATTGGCCCACGCCTACCATCGTTGGTCAAGTTCAAAATTTCCATGGACTTGACGGTTTCTACCGCGGCTTTGTGAAAGATTTTAGCACCATTGCTTGCCCTTTGAATGAGCTTACCAAAAAGAATGTCCTGTTTGTGTGGGGCAAGGCTCAACAAAATGCTTTTGATGAGTTGAAGAAATGCCTTACCGAAGCTCCCCTTCTCGTCCTTCCAAACTTTGCAAAAACTTTTGAAAATGATTGTGATGCAAGTGGAATTGGTATTGGTGGCGTTCTTATGCAAGATGGAAAACCCGTGGCATACTATAGTGAGAAGTTGGATGGCGCACGCCTCAACTATCCTATTTATGACAAGGAACTTTATGCTTTGGTTCGTGTTCTTGAAATTTGGCAACACTATCTTTGGCCGAAAGAGTTTATCATTCATTCCGACCATGAGTCTTCGATGTATTTGAAAAGCCAACACAATTTGAACAAACGACATGCAAAATGGGTTGAGTTCATTGAGTCCTTTCCGTATGTAATCAAATGGGCAAGGACAATGTAGTGGCGGATGCTCTTTCCCGCAAAAACAACCTTTTGCTTACTCGTTTGGATTTTCATGTCTTGGGACTTGAGGAGATCAAAGAACTCTATCCTTCCGATTCTTTCTTTGCACCAATATTTGAGAAGTGTTCCGTTGAACGAGGATTTGATGACTTCTACTTGCACGATGGCTACTTGTTTAAAGCTAAAAAAATTGCATACCCGAGTCTTCTCTTCGAAAGTTACTTTTGCAAGAGTCACATGGAGGTGGCCTTATGGGACAATTTGGACGAGAGAATACATATGCAATGCTTTCAAACCACTACTATTGGCCAAGAATGTACCGCGACGTGGAACGCCTTTGCCGATGGTGCACAACTTGCTTACAAGCTAAGTCCACCTCCAACCCCTATGGTCTTTATACACCGTTGCCTATTCCTTATGCTCCTTGGTCGGATATAAGTATGGATTTTGTACTAGGATTGCCTCGCACCAAACATGTTCATGATTCAATCTTTGTGGTAGTGGATAGGTTCTCTAAAATGGCTCATTTCATACCATGCCATAAGACCGATGATGCTTCACACATTGCTTCGTTGTTTTTCAGGGAAGTCGTTCGCCTACACGGAATACCATTAAGCATTGTATCGGATCGAGACGTCAAGTTTATGAGCTATCCATGGAAGTCGCTCATGGCAAAGTTTGGAGTGAAGCTCTTGTTCTCATCATCCTCGCACCCGCAAACGAACGGACAAACGGAAGTGGTCAATCGAAGCCTCTCAACTCTTCTACGCACACTAGTGAAGAAAAACTTGAAGTCATGGGAAGGGTGCCTCCCGCACGCGGAGTTCGCCTATAATCGCGCCACGCACTCTACAACATCACGGAGTCCCTTCATGATCATCTACGGCTTCGACCCTCCCACGGCACTCGACATCCTCCCACTACCACTTCATGAGAGGACAAACATGGACTTCGACAAGCGCACCACCGCCATGAAGAAACTACACGAAGAAACAAGAGCAACCATCCAAGAGCACGTGCTTCGTCAAGCTACCCGTCTAAACGCCAAGAAGAAGGAAAGGATATTTGAAGAAGGAGACCTCGTTTGGATTCACCTTCGCAAAGAGTGGTTCCCTCATGAACGCAACTCTAAGCTAAAGCCCAGAGGAGATGGACCTTTCAAGGTCCTCAAGCGCATCAACAACAACGCCTTCGTCATCGACATACCAACCTCCAAGTACTTGGTGAGCAACACGTTCAACTTCTCGGATCTTTCACCCTATCATGGAGATGAGGAGGCACAAGAGTCGAGGACGACTCTCTCCCAAGGGGGGAGATGATGCGGGGTCGCCTTTGGACACCTCCCCATCAAGACCGTCAAGCCCTCCTCGTGCCCCAATGACACGAGCTCGGGCCGAAGCCATACATGATAAGGTGAACTCGCTCCTCACTACCCTCGATCTCGGTACCTCATTGGATGGAATGCTACCTCATGCCGACACACTTTGTGTTATTAGGTACGAGGTGCGTCAAGGCCCCGGAGAGGAGGGCACACCATGGTCAAGAGGAGGAGAGGAGCAGCTGGGCGTGAAGATGGGCATGGAGCTGGACCCGGAGTCATCCGAAGCGCGCGAAGGAAGGAAGGGAGCTAGCCGGCCCACGACCCGGCCCAACCGGATCCCTGACCGGGCCACCCGGTCGGAACCGGATCCCGGGCCGGAGCCAGCCGGGAGCAGTCCAGGGACCCCGGAACCCTGTCCGGTCACCATCCAGCCCAGGGCCCGGTCTGGACCGGACGCGCCGGCCCCAGGTCTGGTCGGACCGGATCTCGCGGTTTGACTCGACCAGATCTGCCCGAGTCGGTCACTTTTGTACCTGTTCGACCCGTGTCGCCCTGTAAACCTATATAAGTACCTAGGATGCCCCCTTGACTCTTTAGACATAATCTTGGCTTAAAAACTACTTTTGAGCTTTGTCTCCCTAGGGTTAGATCCCCTTGGTATCAAGGCTACTCTTGTTGAGGATTTGGCTACTTGTGATTGAGATTCAAGTGTGCTCCACTCTCTCTCTCTCTCATCGGTCTCCGTCTCAAACCTCGATCTCTCATCTCGGAATTCTACCTCGTGTCTCTTCCGGGTTGATTCTATTGGCGTGGTCCATCGAGCCACGAGGGTAAGATTCGATTGTATCGGGTTGGTGTGCGTGTGTGTTCTTCGTGTTCATCTCGTTCTTCGTTTCCCCTCTTTTCCCTTTTTGATTTCGGGTCGATTTCGCAAGATTGGGCCACATCCTAGGTCTTAGACCTCATCACGATCGGTTCGGGCAGTCGAAGGATACCCTCAGCATTGACGTTGTAGTGGACTCTCCCGAACGTCACGCCCAATCCTCCTTGTAGATCCAAAAAGGTTGGGCAAGACGAGTTGTCATGCGGTGTGAATTCGAAGGACCCGAATCGAATCGAGTTCCCCGAACTTGGTGACGAAGGGGCCGATGATACCGCCGGCGATGATGATGAAGTTGTTGATATCATGGCCGAAGGAACCGATGCCGAGTCTTGTGCCGACAGGCTTCCGACAGATAGCGCCAATTATCGAGGGTGCTCCTCGGCAATGCCCACCTTGTGGGGCTTAGGGTTGATGGAATCCTGCAGGCTAATACGAGACATCGAATACCAAATAAACGGGGAGAGAGATTTACCCAGGTTCGGGGCCCTCGACGAGGTAAAACCCTTACTTCCTGCTTGTCTGATCTTGATTATTGAGAATATCGGGTTACAATGGGGTAGCCGAAGGCTTTTACTAAGGACTCGGCGGAAAGCTAGGATTGTATGTGACCTAACTCTCGACTTACGGTGGTTATGGCTAGATCGATGTGTCCCTCGGTAGTCCCTGTCCTGGCACTTATATTGTGAACCAGGTCTCGAGAGGTCTATCCGGGTACGACTAGATTACAAAGAGTGCTACATCTAAACTTCCCTTGTTTCTTCGTCTTCTTGCCTTGTTCTTCAAGAATCCTTCATGGGAATAGCGTCCCACCTTGGTTGGTGGATGATCTTCATGGGCCCCTGGTTGGGCCGTAGGAGGTAGCGTAATATTAGTTACCCCAAAGGTAATGCCCACATCACTTGAGTTGGAAGATTCAAGGAACGACCGGATCGAGATGCATTGAGGGTCTCTGGGTCAGCTGACTCCGGCCGGTGGAAAAACCCAAAAACCTTCATTTCTTAGTGCTAGCAAATAGATAATACGCCGATTCATATTACTTGATTCAACTTTGCCAGAGTCACCTAGTTAATTTTCTAAACTCCATGTGTATCTAACAAAGTGGAGTCAACTAAATTGGGTCGGAGGGAGTACCTCCGTTCTAGTAATTACCTTTTTTAGAAGTCAACCGAAGTGAAGTTTAACAAAACATTTACGAGCAGTAAAAAATACCACGTGAAAACTACACGCACATAAGTCACATAATACCCATGTCTCCATTTTCCAACAATATAGCAGGGCCGCTGCAGCACTGACCTGACTAGACTATGTAGGAGTAGGTCTATAGCCGTGTCCCAACAGCTTAATTTGTAGGTCGCAGTAGCAGACTGTATTGTCATGTCTACCGACAGAGAGAGGGAGAGAGGATAGGAAGACATTTTCTCCACCTCCGCACTACCTCACCACTAGGGTTTCCCCACCACAAACACACAACCCCACACCCACGCCCCCACCACCATTAGGGTTTCCCCGCCTCGAGGGGCTATAGGGCCATGGACGTGCGGGTGCATCCTAGTCGAGGGTTCCATTTTTGTTGTTTTCCTAGCTTGGTTAGGCCTATTTGATTTGGAGTACGTAATGTTCTACACCTAGTTGATGTTTTTGAGGAATGTCAGAGGGAAACCATTGGAATAGGATTCTTTCTTGCATGACACCATTCATCCATTTGATTTAAATGAATGGAGCATAGGAAAAGTGTAGGATTTTTCCATTGGTTTCAGTTCCAAAAGGGAACAAAGCATTCTATACTACACACCAGGCTCATTTGATTCATACGAGAGAAAAAGCATAGGAATGGAAAAAGTATAGGATTGGAATGTCATGACTACTTGAATCCTATAGGAATATAATTTCTATTTGGTTGTACCAAATAAATTTGTCATGAGGTATCACAATGTTTTCTTACTATTGGTTTCAAACTCCGATTCAAATAGGAGGAGTACGCCATGCTAATGTGCCTTGGATGATCAACATCTTCGGGTCAGGCGCTGATGAGCACATTGAACTATCCATGTGGCTGAGAGCCCTCACAGCCCAGGCACAATAACGCAATTATCAGGGGCGCGCTCTACCACTGAGCTAATATCCCGTCGCGTGGGCCTCCCAAAGAAAGGGAGGCCTGCTACGCCAAAAGCGAGAAAAACTCCATCCCTTTCCTTTTTACATCCCCATGCGGCCATACCACAGGGGGGGACATGGGGACGTCAAAAAAGGGATCGTATCATTATCAACTAATTTGTTCCGACCTAGGATATGTTCCTAGCTATGAATTAAACAACTATAGGAAAAATTCCATAAGATCTAAACCCTACACAATTTTGGCTTCTTTGATTCATATTATATTCGTATAGGAATTAATTGTGTAGGATTTAGATCGTATGGGAGTTTTTCCTACATTATAGTTGCTTGATTCATAAGAACATATCATATAGGAACTAATCCTATAGGAACCAGCTACTTGTAGTTCAAATCCTATAGGAATCATGTAGTCATACCTCATGGAAATTTTCCTTTGGCACAATCAAACACAACTCATCTTAATTCCTATAGGATTCAACTAGCCATATATGACATCTCAATCCTATATGCTTTTCTTATCTATAATATCTAAATAGGAGCAACCCACTAAAGTAATTCTCTCAACATGCAAGCATGCCACATCATTTTTTCAGTTTCATATTTCATATACCCCACAAAACCTGCCAGGTCAGCGTTTTCCAAGTTCTGATCGGTCAATCCTCCATGTTAGTTCGCCCCAGGCTTTTGCTTTAGGATTTTCTGTTCGCCCAATGATGCAGCCGAACCGAATTTTCGGCCCACATCCAGCCCAGTCCTTCATCGGCCCACTTCTCTCCAGATTCTACGAACCAGCCAAATCTAAAAAAAGGGGAAAACGTGATGAACCAGCCCAATATTATTGGTCTTCCTCATCGACACAATGAACGGATCTCCCGCACAGCCTACGGCCATTAATGCATCCAGCTCTATCTTCGCCATCAATCCCGCGATGCCGACTGATGGTGGCAGACGATAAGTTCGCATAGATTTCTCGCCCTTTAAACTCTCACGTCCACCTTCACCCTCTCACCCTTCTCCAGTTCTGGTGGGTATGGACGCCGCCGCTGGTGAGCCACTCTCTTCCGTTTCCTCCATTGCCCCTAGAAAAGGATGACTAACAGATTTTTACTTGCAGGTGCTCAGTTTGACTTGAACGCCGAACCTGTTGTTCCCGGTCCTAGCTGCATGCCATACTGACAGCTACTCTTAGTAAAGTTTTTCATCCATGATCCATCCAGATGCAATCTGCACAAGGAGTCCGGTGTTACAAGATCTATCACTCCCTTTGCATTGATGCGCCTTAGGTTTATCCTCTTCACACTCTGGAAACAAATTTTCCATTATAAGCGAAAAGTCATGTAGATAAATTTATTGGCCTTTTAGAAGCTTGACGAATGCCAGCTTACTAGCTACTTGCCGAAATGACAAGCCTATTGTTTTCTCAAGAGCATCTATAATAATACCGTACCGCTAAATATTGTAGTATTTGCTGTAATCATTGTTGTTGTATCTCTTTTGCAGGTTAGTGGCATACATGGGAAGAAGGAAAAACAGGCAGTGTCTTTGAAAATGTTGTAAAATAAAGGTGACTGGAAGGCAGTGTCTTTGAAAATGCCATTTTCCTTACTAAGTGATCCGTTTCGTATAATATGCACAAGTTTTCTTTTATGCTATTCTCGAAATGGTCTAAGAAAAATATAGCAGTTCCAAAAAATTGTGTTCCATGGTGAAATCATTGCTAATCATAGTAATAAGAAATTTCATTAACCTCAATTTTTCTATTACACTTATATTCTACAATGTATTGTATCAAAATATTTTGTTACTACTTCCCGCTGCAACGCGCGGGGAATCATCTAGTTCCTATGATTTTCCTATCCTATATGAATCAAAGGAGCCCCTAAAACCTTAAACCATAAACCCTAGTTCCTATGTAAATCATATAAATCTAAGATCCCCTCAAATCTATCTTTTACAATCCTATATATGCATAAAGAACGATACAAAGGCCTTAATATAAACTGCACAATGATCACCTAATTTCATGTTTACATTTATTTTAACAATAATAATTCGATTGTTGTTTTAATTAGGGATTCCTGTGTATTTCCTATTACTACGAAATAAACACCTATTTCGTAAATTCTTGTGCTATTACAATCATGTGTCTCTGCACATGCATTCATATCATATATATTATTATATGTGCTTCCAATTCCTACACCCAAACCCTAAATTAACCCTAAACCCTAAAATTAACCCTGGTTCCTATGTAAATAATATAAATCAAAAAGATCCCCTCAAAACTCTCTTTTACAATGCTATGCACAAAGAATGAGATAAAGGCCATAATATAAATTGCATGACGATGACCTAATTTTATGTTTACTTTTATTTTAACAATAGTGATTTATTACTATTTTAGGGATTCTGGTGTATTTTCTATTCCTATAAATCGAACACCTAATTTCGTAAATTTGTGTGGTATATTATAATCATGTGTCTCTGCACATGAATTCATATCATATATTCTTAATTATATGTGCTGCCAATTCTACACCCTACCTAAACCTTAAAGCTCTAGTTCCTATATGTAAATCATATAAATCAAAGAGAGCCCCTCAAATCTCTGTTTTACAATAGTATGCACAAAGAAAGAGATAAAGGCCATAATATAAATTGCATGATGATGACCTAATTTTATGTTTACATTTATTTTCACAATATTGGTTTGATTACTATTTTAGGGATTCTGATGTGTATTTTCTATACTACGAATCAAACACCTAGTTTTGTAAATTCTAGCTTGTGCTATATTAATTAGAGAGTGGATTTGGTAACCGGGTGTATACGTGAGCACGCACTCCCTATCATTCGATTTGCTTTTAGATTCTCGCCAATGCTCACGGAAATGAAACGACGTTAACTGAATCAGCGCGGGGCGTGCTAGCAACGAAACAAACTGCTCCAAGCCAAAAGCTCTGTCGACATGTAGAGCCTACATACTTCTGACATCCATGACTAGCATCGCTGCCGTGTAGCTGGGGCAAAGTAGCGGCGGTCGAGGGACATCATGAGCAGCTTGCGGAGCTTGGAGACGGCGAGGCCCTCGGACTCGTTGCGGAACTGCAGCTCGTCGAGGTAGAGGCGCTCGACGGCGGGCGTGATGCGGAAGAAGAGCGAGTAGACCCCCACCACGGCGAGCCGGGGCCGGAGGAGGCGCAGCGGCGGCGGAGGCGGCGGTGGCGATGTGCGGCGAGCGGGAGTACCCGTTCGGTCTCTCCGCGCGGGCGACCTCCTCGGCTGTCCGCGTCCGGTCTCTCCGCGCGGGCGACCTCCTCCCGCGCGCCGCTACCACCGCGGAGAAGCCACTGCGTCTCCTCCTAAAGTTCCCGGCTTCGTCCCCGTCCTCCAAGCCCAAGAAGGCCGCCTCGCCGCCCGCGTCCGCGGCGCAGGAGTACCCGCCGGACCTCACGCTCCCGGACCTCAAGAGCGGCTCTCTTCAGCACCGAAGAGTTCCGCATGTACAGCTTCAAGGTGAAGCCCTGCTCGGGGAGCCGCTCGTTCCCGCGGTCAACGTACTAAAATCGCTTCTTCAGTTCTCAGATTTTCTAGGGCCACCGACGACCACCAGCCAAGAAGCGGGGCTTGCCGAGGATGTTCTATAGATCTTCCCCGCAGGGATTTTTCTTCCTTGATCTTCACTCCTCCAATTCCTAAAAAAGAAGAAAAGGCAAAGTAAATAAAAAAAGGAATCAATCTCCCTGTTTACACCTCAAAGGAATACAGAACTAGAGCTTAATCGGGAAGAAAATTACCTGCCAAGATGGCAAGATGGCCACCCAGGCAAAGCCAGGTCCCGAGGCGGCAACCACCATCACCACTGCTTGATTCGACCGCTTAATTTGGAAGCTAGATGTGGAGTAGTACCTTTTCTGGCCGACGTGGACTGTGAACCACGCGGGGCGAGCTGTTAGTTTGGCGTTGGGAAAGGACCAGCTCGCCGGACCGGGTCTAGCGCCGCCGCTGCAGTCTACCTCCGCCTCGAAGGCACCCTGTTCCACCCCTGCGGCCCCATGCCGAAATGTGCCAAGACGACCACTGAGGATGAGGGCTTGACTCGAACCTGATGGCCGCACTCACCGCGCCGGAATCGCAGAAGACGGTCGCGCTCGATGGGCCGGACTCACAAAAGACGGCCACTATTTGCTCGGCTGAGGACACCTCCTCCCAATTTCTTTGCTAGGATGTGCAGGGGAATCCCCGACCACGGCCCCGCGCTGTCCGGTTGCGGCCGTGCCGCCCCTCCTCCCGCGCGTCTGCTCAGGAAATCAGGAGATCGAACAACCATGGCGCTCAGGAAATCAGGAGAGAGACAGAAAAAGGAGGAAGAACGGGGGAATGGGAAAAGAGAGAAAAAGATAAGGAGGATAGTGGTGGGACCCATCATGTGATGTCTCTTTTAGTAGCACATCACCTCACGGAAAAACAAACGCCGTTAGACACATGTCAACTTCTGGGCGTGTGCTCACGTATACACCCGGTCACCAGGCTTCATCCGATATTAATTATAATCATGTGTCTCTGCACATGCATTCATATCATATATTATTCTTAATTATATGTGCTGCCAATTCCTACATACACCCTAAATCCTAAACCCTGAACCCTAGTTACTAAGTAAATCATATAAATCAAAGAGCCCCCTCGAATCTGTCGTTTACATTCCTATGCACAAAGATCGAAACAAAGGTCATAATATAAATTTCATAATGATGACCTAATTTTATGTTTACATATACTTTAACAATAATGATTTGATTATTGTTTTAGGGATTTCTGGTGTGTATTTCTATTCCTACGAATCAAACAACTATTTCATAAATTCTTGTGCCATAAAACAATCATTTGTCGTTGCGCATGCATTAATATCATATATTCTTATATATGATTCCAATTCCTACACCCAAAACCCCAAACCTAGGCCATTAGAGTTTGTGTCCTAGCTACTGCTTCCTGAAGATGGAATAAGTCCTCCCTGAAGAACTCTATCATCCGCTCTGATAATGTGTTTTGTGTCGTTGAAGGGTGTCTGGAGGTTGTTAATTCTCCGGCGGATCTCGCTGGATTTGGTTTTGTGATCCATCTGATTTACGCTTGTCGATCTTGCACCATCAGCGTTGGTTTGTTGCTCCCCTACGTTGGTTATTTGGGGTCTTAGCACGACGACCTGACTTCTTGTACTACAAAAAGCTCTAGTACGACAAGCTTTGCAAGACTCAAATGAGAGAGGGGCGAGGACTGGGGCACGCCTTCGATCTCCTCGATCATTCAGAGTGCTTATAGCAGTCGCTAGTTGGTCCAAGGACCTTTGTCATATTTTATTAATTACTTCGGGTTTCCTTGTACTATAGTACTTTAGGGTTATGAATAGATCACTGAACTTTTCATATAATAACAAATTAAACGGTATAAAATGCCACACAATGAAGGAAGGAGCCTATATAATTAAATTGAGTGTGAATTAATTAATGTGTTAATAACATACTTTTCCCATTTCCATAAGATTAACATAGTCTCTCGCACAACTATTAAAAATATCATGTATGCCACATAAATTATACTACTACCCCTGATTCAAAGTAAATGACTCCGCTTTATCTTGATACGGATGTTTGTTGACTAGATGCATCCGTGTATTTAGAGAAAGTGGAGTCATATAATTTGGATCGGAGGGAGTATTGGAACTTCTTTTGAATATGAATCCAATCTCTACTAATAAGTTACGGATCGGTGGTGTTGGTAGGTCAAGAAAACCGAAATAAATTTTCGTCCGTAAAAAAAACCGGATCAATTTTCACGTCTAATTAAAAAAAACGTGGTCTCGCCCCTACTTCCTCCGTGATGTCAGCTTACCGATGGAACAAAACTTGCCGAACGTCCCGAGTCGCTCCCGTCTCCATGTCACACACGATTGTCCGTCGTCGTCCGTCGTTAGTTTTTGTCAATTTTGTAGGAGCCAACGTATTAGGTCTGGTCTCTACCTTGTTCTGAGAAAGAGTCCAGGTCGATGTATGGTCACCCTATCTAAAAGCTCATATATACACCGCTCAATCTAGCCTCCAGGTATCCATCGATCAACTCTACCAGCACAACCGGTGAGTCGCGGAGTCGCGGATCAATTTATCTTTGTGGAGAGGATCCGATCGACACGAAGTTCGTGGCGGCTTACATGGTAGTTATGGTGGGTGCTGAGGTGGGGGAGGACAATAGCTGCAGCCTGCAATTGATGTCCATGGAGGACGAGTGGAGCTTCTTGCGACGGTGCTCTCGAGAGGATTGAGATCATGTCTAAGTGTGCCGCTAACCCCATGCCTTAGATGGCCAGACCTGAATCGTGTGTTAATGTAATGGTTGTTTATATCTACTGAACATCTTTATTATTTATTAGGAATTATATGTACTGTTGAAGGAGAGCTACTTTTAATTGTGGCTGCATATATTGCATCGATCTTTCTTTGCCACTAGCTATTTATTATACACGTTATATACTACCTCCATTCCAAAGCATAAGGGTTTTTTTTAAAGTCAAATTAAGTAAAGTTTGACCAAACTTTTAGAACAATCTATCAATAAATACAATATTTTGTAGATACCATACGAAAATATATTTCGTTATCTTTACCTACTAATAAAGGAAGTAAGGTTTCTCCCCAAAATTTTCGTCCGTTTTTGAATTACCCCTAATCTCCAGATAATATTACAGAAAATGCCACCGCTCTGTATAGAAAACGTTTCGTCCACGAGAAAATAAACTTCCATTGTCCTGCCAACGCGCGTGTCGCACTCACCCCCTGGACATCGGCATTTCTCTTGGGCCTGCCATTCGGTGGGCTTCTCTATTGGGATTCAGCAAAGCAGCAACCGATCAAATTATTATTTTTAAATAGTCCCACATCGTTTTCTTAGGATGATTCCAACCGGTTTATATACGTTCGAATTGGGGAATATCAGCAAGGTGAATCAACAAGAGGTACTTCGATTGATTGGCTGAAATCTGCTGTGCGCATATATGAATTAAAAGGAGGGGTTGCCTGCATGAATAGAGGGATTTCTGGTGATGTTGATCGAAACTGGCTGGCCTAATTAAGATCCAGATCCCGAAGGGAAAGAGGATGGGGAATATATACGGTGACCCGAAAAATCACACGGTGAAAGAGAAATTGGGGGATGTTCTGAAGTACCGGACCCCGGCAGCGGTGTGCAGTGCAGTTGGCCGGCCCGGCGGCGGCGTGCAGAGACATCGGCGGCGGTCGCTGCTCCTTCGCCGAAATCCACTCGCCGCCGCCACTTCAGGGCTCAGCACTTTGTCCGTACATCTCCAGAGGGATCACATGGAATGGGGATGCTCCTCTCTCCTCTGAATGGAACACAGAAGACAACAATAGGCCATGCCGCGCTGACCCGGACTTTTGGCTCTTGGGTGCAGGCGCACCCTATATACTCCAAAAAATGTAGTAATTTCAAATAAAGTTAAAAAAATTCGAATCCTTTTGGGAATCAAAGATAATCAAGTATTGTACTCGTATAAATTTGTTTGGCCAAGAAATGTTTCACATTGACTTCAGGCAAAAAAAAAAAACAAATCTATGACGAATATAGCGTGAATAGTACTTTAATATAGGACCTCCAAGTCTGTTTTTTTCATCCAGGAAACAAGAGAAGTTATTCCATGGTGAATCTTTCGTATACGAGTACAATACATGATCATCTTTGATTCCCAAAAAGATTTGAATTTTTTTGACCTTTTTCTGAATTACTAAATTATTTTTTAATATAGGGTGCGCTTGCTCCCAGGTTCACCCATGCAATTTCGCATGCCGCGCGGATTATACTGGGACCGTGAGTGACTTAATTTTAATTTGTCTTGCCTTTGATAGAATAATACGTATAAGCTCTCTCGTCTTATTATTTTTTTGCTACTGTACAATAAATTCTCGAACATAAGATTGTCTCCTGTTTTGTATTTATCAAGTAGAGTTTTTAATTTTGTGGAACCAAATATCAGGGATTACATGATTTTTTTTGAACATAGAGAATACCATGATTTTGTGAAAGAATCATTTATGATATATATAGTGATAAGCAAATCTAATATCAAAACACGTAAAATCTAAAAAAAATGTACCTCGGACGAATACATGCGAGCACAACATGATTGGAGAGACCCGTTACCTAGAATATATAGAAAAAAATTCCGCTAATCCAAAAATATGTATTTACATTGAATTCTAAAGACTATTATTCTTCTCTACGACACCCTAAGTTAACGAAAAGAACGTTTCGTCTTGCCCGCTCCCGCGAGCAGCAGGGTGGAACCCTAGCTACGCGCCGCCGGTCCTTCCCCCTTCTCCTCCCTCATCGCCGCCAGCTGGCGTTGCCGTGCAAAGCCCTGGGGCGTAGGCGGCGGGGACCCTCCTTCCTCCTCGAGCGGCGGTGGTGGCGCAGGCTGGCTTGGCCATCGGAGACGACGTGCTGGTCGAAGGGCGCGGCGGCGCAGCTGCCTGGCAGTGGTGTCGTGGCTTCGTGTGCAGATCGTGTTCGCCACAGCGGGCAACGCGGGCGAGCGCTCCGATCTGTCCAAGGCAGGCTGGCTCTTCTCCGGCGCAGGGGTGCATGCAGCGCCGAGCTGGGATTCTGGCGGGGGCGGGCAGAGCAGACGGTGGATGCCGCGAGCTCGGGCCAGGGTAGGGGCCTCGACCCTACGTGCCCATCTTCTTCTGCCCAAATCTTCGTCAAAGGCAACCATGGGGGCTGCTGGATGTCGATCTGGAAGGGGATCTCTGCTCTGGCGCCTTTTCTCTCGGTGGTGACCTCCGGTTTGTCTCGGTTCGTTGGCGTGTTGTGCCTGGTCCCTAGGGCGGCGGCCTGGACGGTTGGAGCCTTGTTGGTTGGTGGGCATGCCAGGGCTCCGGTGCTAGCTGGTTTCCTTGGTCATGTGGACGGCGGGGTGCCGACGATTTTTTCTGGCGTGGTGGTGGTATGGCTGCTGCTTCGGTGTCGTGCGATACCCTGTGTGGAGGACCAAGTGCTTTCGCTGGGGGAAACCATTGCCCTTTGGGGCACGACAGTGGCGTTTGCAGACGTCGTTCCCTTCTTGAAGGCGTCGATGTGGAGGTGCCCGATCTCTCCGCGTACTCCGGGTGAAACCCCAAGATCCTCTGATCTGGTGGTAGAAACGCTTCTACGTCGTGATCCTCTTGAAGATACCACCTTGGAGTTCCGGTGTTTGGGTGGCGGAGGTCCTCCTCACTTTTGCTCTCATAGACAAAGCTTTCTTTGTGTTCTGCACCCGCGGTGTTTCTCGTTGGGCTCTCCCTTAGTGTTCATCGGCCGGCCTATGGTGGCGTTTGCGACAGTGGTGTTTTCTGGTCAATTGCAGTGGTTGTCGGTCCGCCCGTGCTTGGCTGAGCACTGGTCCGACAACATATCCTGCACTGCGCTTCCTCAACCTCATCGTAGCTTGTAATAGTCATGCCGGCTGTTCACGTTTCCGTTTTTCGCACCCTCGAGTGGCCCTTGTCGTCTGTATGTGTACAGTTCTAGCTAGCTTGTAAGCTAGACTTATATTTGTTTCACTGTTGAAGTTCGTTATTAATTTAATATTCAGCGTGTGGCCTTTTATCTAAAGAGGTAAGGAGAAACTAACTTTCTTTGATCAAATTCTAAAATGTAATCCGTGGCAACGCACGGGCAAATGTACTAGTCTATACCTAATAATAAAGAAAATAAGGCTTCTTGTTCGTCCGTTTTTTTATTGGCCCTGATTTTCAGCCAAAATTACAAAGATTGCCACCGCTCACTAGAAAAAACGGTTCGTATGTCCGTCTTCTCCCGCACGAGCCAGCGGGTCCCGAACAGAATAAATCCTCCGTGAGCCGCCGCCGCACTGCAACCCCAGTACCCCACCTTA
This sequence comes from Lolium perenne, assembly GCF_019359855.2. Taxonomy (NCBI): domain Eukaryota; kingdom Viridiplantae; phylum Streptophyta; class Magnoliopsida; order Poales; family Poaceae; genus Lolium; species Lolium perenne. Next base: position 169,961,275 of record NC_067246.2, on the reverse strand, counting down.
TCCCCTCCCGGATCGGCTTGGCTCTACGACGCCGGCTATGGCGTCCTCCTCCTCGGCGCTGGTCACAGCGTAGCGGTTGTTCTCCTTCCTCTTCGCCACGCGCGTCGCGCTCGCTGCTCCGGCCGGCCTCGGCCTGACGGCTCCGACCACGGCGCTGGAACTGATTCTTGAGGAGAAGGTCCGGGATGGGGAGATCGAAACTCAGCGGTTGTACCTGGCGCTAAAAGATGTTAGCTCGATCCGGCCGACCTCGGGTATTCATGCACTTGAAACTCTCGGACGAGTAGGTATGGGGTGGGTTCGGTGGAGCACTCGTGCAGGGCCATGGGGAGTTGAGGACAGCCCGTCCGGTGCCGCCCCGGACTATGCGCGGCGAGGAGGCTACCTGGCGTCGCCCCATCTTGTTTGGTGCAGCACAAAATTGGCCCTCTTCTTCCGGACTTCTTAAGCCCCGACTCCTGAACTGCCCGGCTGCTTTGTTTGTTGCTTCTCCACTCAAATTAATTACTCTGCATCTGTACATGGAAGTGAAAGAAATAGGCAGTGGCTCGGTGCGGTATTGTAAACTTATCTGAATCTTTCAGAGTAAAATGGGAATCAGTTGTTTAGTATGATAGTATCTAGATGTTGTAATGTTAAGCTCTATGTCAGGTTGGTTGTTTTCTGAAGCTTATGTTTGATGAGACATGTAGTACGATCTTTATCTGATATGTTTGGTCAAGGTAGTCGTGTAGTTCCTCCCTGATTAGTGAAGTTTGTGAGCGGGTATGGTTTTCAGATGGTGCGTGTACACATTTGGCACATGTATGTGAGGATGAGTGTTGGAGAAAAATAGTGAATTGATAATATGTTTATATGTAATTTTTAAACCAAAGTGTGTAAGCTATTTTTAACCAGGGTATAGCATGGACAAACATGTTCTACTGAATACATGAGTTTCTTTTTATGGGTATTTAATAATGGAGTTACCGGCCTTAAATAGTGGCAAGCAATATTGAAGATATGCAATGAGATTTTGCAAGACAAGCGTACAATACCTCAGGCACCACCTATTGAATAAAAGAATTTTTTATCGATACTAATCATGGGTTGCAAAAATTAAGTATTGACAAAGTCACAAAAAATAGTCTTAGTACGACCAAAAAAGATCTAACATTGCAAAAAAATTGTACTAATAAGATAAACGCGACATCATAAATAGAATTTTGGTAGCTAATGGTTGTAGCTGAAAGTCTAACCTGTATGCTCAAATATTATTATCGTGTGCATATTCATTGTTCTGTTGTACCGTCCCATCATCAAACTTAAAGATTATGCCATGAGCAGAAGCAGAACGTTTTGAACTAAAAACCATATTTAGTGATTAGTAATGCCACGAGGAGTAAAAAGAGATTAAGAAAAAATTTAATCAACCCGTAGCAACGCACGGGTTTTGTACTAGTCTATTTAATGATATTAATTTTGTATTTTGCATGTTAATCATTTTTGGTAAAAGCTTAGTCAACCTTGACATAGTTTGAATTTCTAAAAATAATATAAGCCTTAAGCTTTGGGATAGCAGTAGTACAGAACCGTTTCCGTTTGCGGTGTGACTGCTTCTCACTTAACCACCAGTCAGGGGTCGACCGACCCAGCTGACACCGCACAAAAAAAAGGTATCCCACGAGTGGCGACCCGACCATGTCCTGTGTTTGGTCAAAATCCCTCGACCTCAACTCCTCGAGCATTCCCTTTCCTATATTCCTAGTCCCCGCCGCCACACACCGCCCGTCGAGGCCAACCCTCTACAATTCCCCTTCCCGCGTCGTCACTGCTCATCCCCTTGCTCATCTCCCGGTAGCCCCGCCCCGCTTCCTCGCCTGCCTTCACACGACGCCCTACCCCACCATGTGCTCTGATGGACACACTGATGAAGAGGATGCATGAATAAAGGGAGAGTAACCCGCAACAGCACTTGCATCTCAGGAAGAAGAACATGTGGCCTTCAGAAATAATAAGAGGGCAAGATACGATCGAGGAGGTTATTTTCCCCTATGTCCATATTTCAATTTGAATGTTGATGTCTACTTGTTTGCTAGTGGCCTGCTAGTGACTAGTATTGCGTAGGAGATTGTTCAAAGATTGATTTAGGTTTAAATATTGTAGCTAGGATAAAGAACAATAAAATGGGAGTTCGGAGACCAATTGATGAATATGGTACCCCTGAAATCGAAGATAAAATGAGATGGGCATATTATCGAGAGGTCGTAATCGTTTAACTGGTCACAATTTTCCCAAAACAAAATATGTTTGGTTAGAGTATATATAGTGGTTAGAAGGATGATGCATATTGCTTCCATTGTTTTCTTTTCGAATCTTCAAGAAATAGTTCACACTTTTCAAAGATTGCTCGGTGTTGAGCATGTTCTTGATAATACATCAGATCTTCGAAACGATATATATAGATGCAATGCTTGTTAAACATAATTTGTCCATATATGCATCTGTGTCGATTAAGAGAACAAGGGTACGATGGTGCCAAAAATATGCGTGCAGAGATACATTGTTTAAACACTTAATTGTATGATACAACACTATATCTTATAAAAATGTAGCTCTATTTTGTATGTTTTTTTTGTTATTTATAATCGTTTTGCGGCTGTACTTGATGAAAATATGGAAATAGAATCGGTTTGTACCTTTTTGGTTGAATAAAGTTGCTTTTCTATCACAACAAAATTTAAAGCTTATTTTTTCCGATCCGACTCGATTCAATTCCTAGCTCCACTGTTGCACATAACTAGATGATGTCATCGAATCTCATGCTATAAATTCATGGCTGGCATGAATCTCTAAGAAAATATGGCGGTTTGGAGATATTTTCGTGGTTTCATACCCGCTTGCAACTGAGAAAAAATCTTTACGAAAAATCCCCGTGGTCCACGTCGCCTCCTCCTCTGCGGCCATGTCGATGTTAGCCTTTCAAAGTTGAACCCACCCTTAAAAACTGATGTTAAAGTGTTGCTAGACGAAACGACACGCCCCAGAATTGGAAGAGAGATTTGGTGCACATGAGCACCAGTGATCTCATTATTTAAATTTTTTTCAAAATCATTTTTATCTTTTTAAAAAAAATCTAAAAATAAATCATGATATATCTAGTAATATATCTCACAATCATGCAAATTTGCAATTGAAAATATTGTGTAATTTGGGATGCACAATTCTTTTTTGTAGATTTGAGCATAGTGATTTCAAATCTCTAAAATAAGACAAACTTATTCATTTTTGTGCAACTCAGAATAGAAAGCATTTGAAATTAAGATTTCACACGTTATTGGAATATATTATTAATTAGTTTCAGAATTTTGTATCATAATTTTTTGCAACTTGTAAATATAAATTTTTGAATTTTCTAATATGGCTAGAGCACTGGTGCTCGGGAGCCAAAATAACTTTTCGCCAGAATTGGTAGTTTTTAGGAAAAATAGCAAAATCAAAATAGGTACTCTCACATGCTTCCCTAAGAAAAAGTAAATGTACTCGCGCATGCTTTTTCTGGCCACATCGCACGCGTAGTTACATCGTTGGGCAATTAATTCCATCTACTCCAAATTTTACTTCTTTGTAAGCTGCCCAAAACCCAAAGTAAAGGTAAACCGGAGGTATATACCTCTCGCACGGTCTATACTCATACGACTGCTTCCCTTCATGTGGAAGAGCAGTCGTCTCCAGTCCACTCACATTTAGCTAGGATGAACAACACCCATCCTTCAGTCGATGCAGCGGGTGGAGAGGTTAGGAGTATCAAAGGGCTCCAGGAGGAATTGGCTGAACTCCAGCAGAAACTACAAGCCGACCGGCAGCAGCATCTGTTCGCTTTCCTTGCTCTGCCATGCTAGGTGAATAAACCATCTCCGGCGGCGGCGGCTTGGGCTGCTGCTTCGAGACATTCGTCTGATGCGGAGCCGGGATGTGCATCGCCACCTGCTTGGATTGCGTCGGAGACGGTGGAGGAATCCTCATAGTGTCCGATCGATGTATCAGACTCACCACCCTTGCCAGCTGCTTGCATTGCGTCGGAGGCGGCTGCGGAGGGATCCTCATCGGCGCTTGATTCCAAGGACCTAGAGGCCACGGCGGCTGCTTCGAAGGCGTTTGACACGGTTGCTTCGAAGGAAAAGGCAACATCCTCGTCGACGCGTGCTTCCATGGTGGTGGCGGCATCCTCGTCGTCGCGTGCTTCCAAGGTGTTGGATGCGGCTAAATCCTCATCAGCGCCCGCTTCGACGACGTCGGAGGAGGCGGCAAAATACTCATCGGGACTGCTTCGGAGGTGTTGCAGTCGGCAACGGCGGGATCCTCATGGCCATTTGCTTGGAAGGCATTGGAGGCGTCGGCAGGAGCTTCGTCGGCAGGAGCTTCGTCTGCTGGTGCGCTGTCGCTTAGGCGTCTGTCCGCTCTTGTTACTCGGCCGTCTGCATCGAGCCCTTGCGGCGGAGTGGAGGTCATCAGCACTGGCTGCTAGTGCCGCGGACGAGCTCGCGTTGCTCATCACTTGGCCCTGTAAAATAAGTAGGGAGGACCCCGCGTGCAACCGAAAAGGAAAGTCAGAAAGAAAGGACCCCTGATGGTCTTCATCGGCACCGCCAGGTTCATCTGTTCGACCCATTGACCGCTCTGTAAGTTATGCTAGCCCCTCCTGCAGTTAATTCAGTTAATCTAAAGGAATATTGAGGTACGACGCAAATCCCACGCACGACACAAATCCCACGTAGGTAGTTTTGTTAGGCTTTGCAGTGGATTAAATCCATATTTGATTCACTTGGCTATGCCTCTGTCCTGGCTTATCTGGGCATGTCCATGGTTTCTACATGGTTTGCATCTCTGGCCTCTCCTTATTGCCAGCATCACATGGTCTAGGACCAAATGCCCTATGGCTTTGTGTTGGTGCATGCTAGTGCAAGTATGAGCAAAACCATTGGTTTGCTCATGGATTTTGGTATACCTCACTCCAACACCTTGATAAGTTGCTGATGTAGAGGTTTTGCTTCTGCTTTTGTTCTGCTGGTGATCATGTCCTTCTCCCCCTGGCTAGTTGTTGCTTGCAAGCTTCTCTAGCTACCCATGTTACTGGTTTTGGCTAAGTGTTGTTCTTGAGGATGAACAACTATATTGTTGTGGATGAACTGTCGATGGATGATCTAGTTTCCTGGAACTCTACCTTCTATATGGTTGGGCATTACTCTGCTTGTTCGACAGCAAAGGGTTTTTGCTGTGCTGACTAGCCTCTATGGCTGTGTGGTGTTGAGCATGCAAGTGTCCTAGTGAGTTGTGTGGTTTCTTTGGTTGGAACTTGCTCCCAACTCTGGATCAGCTCGGCTGTGGAATGTTTATCTACCCTGGTGTATTATTTCTAACAGCCAAGTGGCATTGCCACTTGGTTTAATGTCAAGTTTGAGTTCTTGTTGCTGTGCAGGTTTGGAGAAGATCAAGATGATCTGGATGGTTGACATGATCAAATGAAAAGGAACATTAGCTAGGGTTTTAGTGTAGTTACTTGTAATTTCCCTTTTTCTTATTTAATTTAGTTACTCATTGTTGTAACATAAATGGATTATGTAATTGACAATGTATATGTGTGTGATAATCAATAAAGCTCAAGTTTCTCTAATATTGTGCTTGTAATGATTTTATTTCTCTTGTCTTTTATTTTAAATTGTACGAATATCATATTCACTACAAGAAAAGTTCTGATAGACAACGTCCCAAAATCGTCCGCTAAGGGCCATTTTTCGTCGCCTATGAGCCTAACCCGACGATATGGGTTCTATTGTCGAAACTGCGTCAGGCAAAGTCCTACGACGATTTTTTCGGTCCGTCGCGCTTGGGCGCCCTTCCGCCACGGAAAATCGGACCGTTGCAGAAGTGTTTCCGGGAGCCCGTTGACTGCTGACGTCATGCAAACTGACACGTGGCAGACACCGTTAACTGGCAGTTAACGGCGTTAACCTGCTAAAACCCCGTGGTATATGGTAGGCCCACATGAGGCCTGCCACGTCTTAAGCGGGCCGGCCCATTAAGTTTGCGGGACGGGCCAGCTGACTTAGTTTGACCGGTCAACTATATAGCTGGGCTGGTCCATTAGTTACGTGGGCCGGGCCTAACCTCTAAGGTTGACTGGTCAAAACTTTAATGGGCCGGCCCACTAAGCATGTGGGCTGGTCCGAATGCACTCGTTTGACTGGTCAACAGGCAAAAGGGCCGGCCCACAAGACATGTGGGACCCACTTTCCTGTTATCGGGCCGGCCCATTTAACAAGTGGGGTCCACCTTAAAGCAAGTGGCGGCCCAAGAAGTTATTGGGCCGGCCCAATTAGCATGTGGGTCCCACTATCCTGCTATTGGGTCGGCCCATTTAGTACGTGGGGTCCACAATAGATCAAATGAGCTGGCCCAACAAGCCAGTGGACCGGGCCAAAAACACAGGTGGGTCCCACTTTCCTGTTAAAGGGCTGGCCCATTTAGGATGTGGGGTCCACCATATTGCAAGTGGGCCGGCCAACAAGATAGTGGGCCGGGCCAAAAACACAGGTGGGTCCCACTTTCCTGTTAAAGGGCCGGCCCATTTAGTATGCGGGGTCCACCATATAGCAAGTGGGCTGGCCCAACAAGTAAGTGGGCCGGGCCAAAAACACAGGTGGGTCCCACATTCCTGTTAAAGGGCCGGCCCATTTAGTATGTGGGGTCCACCATATAGCAAGTGGGCCGGCCCAACAAGATAGTGGGCCGGGCCAAAAAAACACAGGTGGGTCCCACTTTCCTGTTAAAGGACCGGCCCATTTAGTATGTGGGGTCCACCATATAGCAAGTGGGCCAGCCCAACAAGATAGTGGGCCGGGCCAAAAACACAGGTGGGTCCCACTTTCCTGTTAAAGGGCCGACCCATTTAGTATGTGGGTTCCACCACAAAAGCAATTGGGCTGGCCCAACAAGTTAGTGGGCCGGCCCAATCAGCATGTGGGGTCCACGGTAAATCAGGTGGGCTGGCCTGACGAGCTAGCGGGCCGGCCCAATAAGCTTGCGGGGCCCACTTTTCTTTTAAAGGGCCAGCCCAGTAGTGGGTGGGGTCCACCTCAAAGTAAGTGGGCCAGCCCGTTTAGTTGCTGCTTATATGCCGGCATAATAGGCGCTTTAGGATTTTATGGGCCGGCACATATGTGATTTCGATTAATTGGGCCGTTTAAGGGATGGGAATTTGTGATTTAGATATTGAGAATATTTACGCAACTCATGATTTCTGTCGGATAGCCTCACTTACCACAAGCACCATAGAAAAAATACGCGAAAGAACTATAAAAACTAACTAAATATTACATCAGCTGCAAGGCTTTGAAAAAATATTACAGAACCCACAGAAATTGAATGGTAATTAAACCTAGCAATAGAATGAAGCCATTCGGCAATGTTTTAAGTTGTCCATGCACCACCTATATCTGAAACAAAGACATTACAAGTTAAGACAGCAACAATGGAAAGGCAAAGACACTACAATATTGTTTGCCAAAGAATTTGGAACTCATCATTTCGTCGTTATAAGAAGATCATTGTAATGCGCACAATAAGCAAACAAAGAGTGCATGCCGCATAACAATAGCCAATATAACAGAGCACGTTAAAATGAAACAGCAGACTTACTACTGTTGAGTCCCATGCAAACCAACATGTTCAGGGAGTACAAAATTGGCATGAACAACATAGTACTAGACTATAAATTTTGTAACAACGACTGAGCAAGATGAAGTTATGATGGCTACATCTACAGAGCAGGGAATGTAAACCAAAAATAGAAGTTACGATGGCAAATGCTAAAGAGGAGGGAATGTGAACCAACATGTGCCAAGTGCAATTACTTCAAATTGGCCGTGAACTAAATAATACTCCTGAACTTATAATGAAGGGGATGCAAATCAAGATGTTTCGGGATATAAACTTGTAATGAGCAACACATAGAGGATAGTTAATGCTGGAGCTTAGGATGGACCAGATACAGAATATAGTGGGATCACATGTGAACTTGTATAAGAGGGAATGCAAACCAATGTGTTCAGCATTCCATATGTGAGCGTCATGCCAAGTCAGAGAAATAAGTCAATAATGCAGCTTTTGAAGAACAAGATGGCACACAAAATTATTATCTAGTAGTATGACAAGTTTATTTGTACTACAGGCTAGATAGCAGAGTGATACCATGCCAAACTAAGTCCTTACTTTGTTAGCTTACAATGAACTAGATACAAAACAATGGCATCACATGTAGTACAGGGAATGCAAGCCAACATGTTCATGGAGTAAAAAAATTGGCACAAACAGGCCATAATTTTTGTAACAACGACTGAGAAAGATAAAGTTATGATGGCTAGATCTACAGAGCAGGGAATTTAAACCAAATATAGAAGTTACGATGCCAAAAGCTATAGAGCAGGGAATGCGAACCAACATGTGCAATTTCTTAAAATTGGCCATGAACTAAATAATAGCAGGATGTTACTATAATAGCTAGGAATAAAACAGATAGGAGTTATAATGGCATCACTCATAAACTTGTAGATAAGGGAAACAAATCAATTTGTTTCGGGATATAAAGTTGTAATGAGCAACACATAGAGGATAGTTAATGCTACGGCTTAGGATGGACTAGAAACGGAATATAGTGGATCACATGTGAACTTGTAGAAGAGGGAATGCACACCAATATGTTCACCATTCTATATGTGAGGGCCATGCCAATTAAGAGAAACAAGTTAATATTGCAGCTTTTGAAGAATCAGATGGCAGACAAAATTATGATGGAAGTAGCTGCTGTGGCGAGTTCAAATAAATTTGTACTGCAGGATGGCAGAGCGATAGCATGCAGGAACTAATAGCAGGCAGTTACTTTGTTAGCTTACGACGAATTAGATAGAAATAACAATGGCATCACCTGTAGTACAGGGAATGCAAACCAACATGTTCAGGGAGAACAAGATTGGCATGAACAAAATAGTAGCAGCCTATAATTTTTGTAACAACGACTGGCAAGATAGAAGTTACGATGGCTACATCTACAGAGTAGGGAATGCAAACCAAAATGTTCAATCGCTTAAAGTTAGCAATGAACTAGAAAATAGCAAGGTGTTACGGTCATATCTAGGAATGAACTAAAAGAGCTTCACACAAACAAGCATCTGAACCCAGAACATGGCGCTAAAACAAGGGACTTACATTAGGAGAAGCACTCTGTGGGAGTCACAGCAGATCTTCCTGGGATTGATAGATCTGGTGATGTAGTACGCTACATGTGCTACTTGGGGTTGGAGAGACGGCCATTACAATTCATGGTTACTCATCTCATCTGCAAAAACGTAACGGCACGTCGTTAGCACAAACAGGTTCCCCCAAGATTAAACAAGAACTTGCAGGCAAGCAATAGAAAAGCGACAGTAGAAGAGTTTAGATCATGCACGGCGCCGGTGAAGCATATCTGGTTCATGCGGAGCGGTGTCGGTGAGCAAGATCCGATGCGGTGGACGGCGGATCCGGGGAAGCGGCTCCGGTGGGGTGGACGATACCGTAGCTGAAGCGACTGTGGTAGACTGCTGGATGAGCATATGGTTTCGAGGTTCGGCAGGTATGATCCGGTCCGGTTGATGACGGCGTCGATGAAGCGGCTCCGGCAAGCAGCCGGATGACGAGGATCGCCAGGCCTCGGGTAGGCCAGGGAAGTCCGGCGGGGATGTTCCGGTGCGGTGGTCGTGGAGGTGGGAGAAGAGGGACTTGGGAAGTTCCGGTGGGTGGTCTGAGGGAAATGAATTTTTTTGGGAGGGTTTCCGGGCTAGGGAGGTGGTGATCAAAAAAATGACGGGCATACCCCCCCCCCCACCAACCGACTTTGCTGTCATCTCCACAGGGGTAGAATGGGAATTTGGAAGCGTGTGAAATTTTTTATTTTGTGGGCGGGAAGTTTTGCCGTTATGAGATTTTGAATTTGGCTAAGGTCCAACTATAATGATAAAAAATTGTGAGACCGTACTAGTACCTATGTTCAAGGCCGAGTGCAAAATCAAATCATCATCACCTTGAATATCGGTCACTACCATGATCATGATCTATCTTTGAAATTAGTGTATCCGCTAGATCTTGCAAAGTATAATGATAAAAAGAATTGTGAGACCGTACTAGTACTTCTTTTCTAGGCCGAGTGCAACATCAAATCATCATCACGTTGAAAATTTGTTACCATGATCATGATCTACCTCTGAAAATGGGCGCATCCGCTAAAACTTGCAAAGTATGATGATACAAAATGGTGAGACCGTACTAGTACTTATGTTCAAGGTCGAGTGCAACATCAAATCATCATTACATTGAAAAGTGTGTTACCATGATCATGATCTATCTCTGAATTTGGCGCATCCGCTAAATCTCGCAAACTATAATGATAAAAAAAATTGTGAGACTGTACTGGTACTTATGTTCAAGGCCGAGTGCAGGATCAAATCATCATCACGTTGAAATTTGTTACAACGATCATGACATATCTCTAAAATTGGCGCATCCGCTAAATCTCGCAAAGTATAATGATAAAAAAATAGTGAGATTGTACTAGTACTTATGTTCAAGGCCGAGTGCAGGATCAAATCATAATCACGTTGAAATTTGTTACAACGATCATGACATATCTCTGAAATTGGCGCATCCGCTAAATCTTTCATGTGGCGCATCTTAGTGCGGAGCAACAGGCCGGTGCTATCAAGGTTGAGGCGTCGGTAGCGTCATCGGGCTCTCCTCTTTTGATAGATCTTCTACATGGCGCGGCGCACCGCCCGTCGAGAAGCAGTCACATGTGATACCGAGGTGGAGACGTCACCGGCATCCTCGAGGCGCGGCCGCCCTTCTACGAGCCAGCGTCGACTCAAGGTATGAATCCATGCGTTGTCACGCCCCTTCTTCCGATAAAGTGGGGTGCCTTAGATTTATTGTTCTTCTCTTACGATTATTTCGAGCCGAACATGTGTGCTCTTTATCTGAATATATTGCTTGAAAAGCTAACCAAGTTAGTTAAATTCACTTCGTTCTTAATCTTGCGTGCTAATTTTATTATTTTTGCTGACAGTGGTGCGCGCAAGGAGATTTATTTGAGGGTGTGCTGAGTTGTTAGGCCTAAGTCGAAATCCTCAGCTAAACGAGGCCTCAGCTTAACACATAAAAAAGGTGTTCAATCTCGCCCACAATGTCCTCTTCTTTCCTCTTCCTTTATTGGAACTTGTTTTGCAGACAAGGAAAGTGGCACATGTAATGTGAGTAAAACCCTCTTAGACAAAATCAGCTACGAGCAAGATTTTATGTATTGTAGATGCCCCAATTGACTCTCATCCCCAATGTAGTCTTTTTTATGTCAGTATAGACTTCTTTACATGGCATGCTTTTGCCTAATGAGCAGCATTGTATTGTCATTCTAGCCAACCTGATCGATATGTCAAGCTTCATGCACGAGATGCCATGTTTAATTTACTCCCTCACTCCGATCCATATTTCTAGGTGTAAAATGAATGTGAATCGAAGAGAGTACTTTTCTTAGATAGTACTATACCAGTTCAAAAAAAAGTACTACTACATCATAGTACTACATCACAAATGCATCAAAAGAGTACTACATCACAAGACCACCACGGTTGTACTAGTAGAGTTTAATGCTGAACTTCCAAAGGGAATAAGATTTCACATATGAACTTTAAACAGGACCAGGAGCATGAGGGCCAGCAGCAGGGGCGTTGACCGGGAACAAGCCAGACAAGACGTAATTCTGGAGAAAGAGGCCATATGCTGCGTGCTTGGCCTTGGTTGCAGGGCGGTGCTTCCCCGATGTACTTAGGCCTACACCCATCGCATGCTGGATCGGGCTGCGGATGTCCTTCTGGACGATTTTGCCACAGAATGGGCAAAATAGCTCCCCGCGCATGCGGAAACGAATTTCACCACCCTTCAGCCGCTTCAGAACGTAGCGGCTCTTCTGGTCCCTGCGCTCCTTGTTGTCGTCCATGTCATCAGAATATTCCTGTGAATTATAAAGTACATAATAATCAGGTGTTTAATGACAGATCGAATAAATACTGCACTATCATAAGCAAACCTTAGAAACCCTAAAATTAAATGTGTAGAACAAGTAAATGGCAGAAGAAATCATACTAAATCACGAGAAAACCCTATGAACAGCAATGAACATAAGCCACAACAATTGCAAGTCCACAAAGTATGAACACATGAATTAATTATATGACTAATCAAGACAACTACATGGCAGATTAGTCGAAATTAAACTAGAATCTGACCGTACGAACTGTAGAATCAAGTACGTCTACAAGAACAAGGTAGGAGATCAAATCAATCAAGAACCAGGTTCGTGCAAACCACGTGAACAGTAATATGACACAAAGAGGATCGGGATAGTTTCGGCAAAAGAGCAGTACCTCCTCGTCGTCACCCTTGACATCCTCCTGGAACTGAACGTTTGGGCCGAAATCGTCGAAGGGGTCGAGGTCCGCGTCCAACACCGGGTCTAGGAAGACCTCGCCGTGGTGGCCTGCAATGCCTTGCAGATCTTCGGCGGGAGCAACGACGTTGCTATCCACCTTCTCCTCGACGGCCAGGACGCCCGTTTTGACCGAGGTCGAAGAATCAGACAAGCAGAGGAGACGAGCGGCCTGGGTGCCCGGTGAAGCCTCACCCGCCGCGGCGGCGGCTACCGCAGAGGCATCCTCTGGGCGAGCGGCCGCCGATTGCTCCGCCTCGTACGCAAGACCTGTCTTCATGCTGCTGCGGTTGTAAACGAGGAAGTCGATGCCTCGGAGGTGCGGTGAGTTGATGGGGGTTCTTGACAGTGTGGGGGAGGGGAGAGGACGAGCTCGCGAGAGACGATGAGGCCGATTATTTTATAGCCTCTGACACTCTGTATCGAGTTGTGGACGCGTGAAGTCGTGCATGTACTCGATTTTCCACTTTCTGAGAAACGTGTACGAAACCTTTTTTCTTGGATTATTTAACTTCATGGGGGCTCATGTATACCAATACTTCCAAACGTCATAAGTAATTCACAATCATTCAGAAAAATATGAGACCTTAACATTTTATTGTTTGTGTCAGATATTGTCCATGAAAAATAACATACTTCAAAAAATAAATCCCCTATGCCAATCCGGTCATGCCCGTCTACTCCAACTAGCTTCCTCGAGTAATTTGTCACCTTACATTCTTAAAATGAACCAAAATTTGGCACAGGGGCATCACATGGAAAATGATGTTACCATTCTCTCTTCCCATTGTTGTTTCAATTTTTCAAAATTGTCATGCCCTAACGGAAAAATGTATGTTCCTTCTATGAAGCATGTATCAGAATAGCATTACCAAAACCTGGGGGTGGCGGGGCACATGGTGGTGTGATGATACATCACATTTGGACCACACAACACAATTTGGTCCAACCAAAAAAATTCAACCACCCTACACAAACCCTGGTCAAAACTAGTTTGACCAATATTACAAAAGTTGTACATAATTCAGAAACCGTCAGAAATATACGAAGCATTCAGGAGTCAATACTGAAGACAAAGCAATTATGCCAAAAGACGAAGGCAGAGGAGGAACAGGTCTTGCTATATTGCACAACAAAGCCAAATTCAACTTTTCATCGATTGCAAAATTCTGGCTGCAATTAGCACACCCTGGTCTCCTGAGATGTCGCAATAGTTGGCTGCTGGGAGCGGAGACACTCGACTTCCTTCTTCAACTTATCACACTCTGTGCGAACTTTCAAGTAATTCGTCTCGAAATATTGGGCATGTTCAGCTTGCAACTCCACTTCCTGTCGAAAACTTTCACAGTCACAGTTGCAATCACACTGACCAGCCTTATCAGTGACCACACTCATCGGTGGCTGGGCGCGTAGTTCCTTGACTTCCTTCTTCAACTTCTTACACTCAGCGAGATCGTCTGAGTACCGTTTATCAAAAGAAGATTGCACGGAACGGGCATTCTCATCCGATATGGCACGATTTAAAATGCACCTGCCCACGAGGTGGTGGATTTTCTTATGAAGGATGGTGTTGTGGCCCTTGATCTGGTCCAGTTTCACGGAGAATCCTGTTATCACATCCTGCATTGCAACTTCAACCGCAATGAAGTATGCAGAGTGCAGATGAGGGGGGAGAAATAAACAAACGGAGTGACAACCTCTTCAATATGCCTGAGAGCTGCAAAGTCCTTGTCCATAGGAACCTCTTCAACGATGGAACCGCCATCCTTGGAAGAAAGGCAGTTAAGTAGTTGGATCTGGCAGCCAGCAAGGAGGCGATGAAACTGCGGCACGCCAATGGAAACATACACGGCCGAAGATGCACACACGCGCACTGGCTGCTCCTCTCCCGGAGACTGAGCATTCGTCTCTGATTCTGCATTCAGGATACCAAACCTATGCAAGAGTTGGAGGTTTCTGTTATGAAGGGTGGTGTTCTGGCCCTTGATCTCAGCGGCTGTCGCCGATAATCTCATAATCCCTTCCTGCATTGAAAAATTCACCAGTAACGAATCAGGGATCCTTTTTCATTCACAGGATAGGAAAATCATAAGATTAGGAAAAGCATGGGATTTTGTATACATTAGAGTGGGTGTATGCGCTATTTTATGGGCTATTTGGAATGTACAAAATGAAGCCGTGTTTAATAAACCCAAATCTCATCCCTTCTTGCAGGTTATCCCTATGATTATTCACTAGATCCGTATGTTTCTTACCTCCAGCCCGAGGATTAGCAGGATATCATGGAGTCTGGGTGCAACTGACTAGAGACAGCCGCACGGGATTTTTACAGCCAGGGTGGCTGGCAGTTTCCTCATAGATTTACTTACTGATGTGTTTTTGCCTTTTTGGCACCCGCTGTTTTCTATGTTTCATTGGTGGATCTTTGTGTCGACTCTAGCTGATCCATGAGAAGTTGTCATAATTTGTGTATGAACTGAAGAAAGCAATAAAGAAGCCATATACATCATTTTGATGCAGAGGCTATGGTATGTCCCCCATTTCGAAAAAAGGAACAAACATAGGATTGAGATTTCATGGCTAGTTGAATTAATGTTTTATTCCAATATTATTCGCACTACTAGATTCCTATAGGATTAGTTCCTATAGGATATGTTCCTATAAATCAAACAACTAATGTAGGAAAATCCCATAGGATCTAAATGCTACACAATTCTTATAGGAGTCCTACGAATTAAAGAAGCCCTCATGCAGTATGGAGATGAAGAGGAAGAAAAAAAAGCAATGGATATATATTATATTGTGCATACATTATTAATGCTCTTGAGAGCTAACAAGTGCTCATCAAACAACGGGTCCTCGATAGCTAAGTACGAAGTGGATCCTGCGGTAGAAAGCACGAGCCTGGAACCATCGACCCTGGAAGATGATAGCCGGTTTAGTTGGCACTGCCTGCCAGCAAGGACTCAATGAAAATCCAGCATGGCGATGGAAACATACCCAAGAGCTTCGTACACACCAGGTTGGCGAGAAACGAGCGATTTCTCAACTTGGGTAGGAATGGCGCTGAAACAAGCCGCCATGGAAGAAAGATGGTTAAATTGTTTGATCCGCTAGCCAGCCAGAAGGCAGAGAAACTTCGGCATGGCGATGGAAACATACCGGGGAGCTTCGTACCCACCATCTTGGCGAAACACGGGAGATTTCTCGGCATCGGTAGGAAGGGCGACACTTGAACGGGCGGCCCTGGAAGAAAGACGGTCAAATAGCTGGTTCTCCTGGGTAAAAAAAAATAGTTGGATCTGTTTGCCTTGCTGTAATCTGCGTTCATGGGGGCAAAGAAAGGACATGGCGATAAAAATCTACCAGGACTCTTGCTGGATTACTCTGCCCTGACCCAACAAGCCCGAAGCAGACTGAGCTTGCGATGGAAGCGCAGACTGAGCTTGCGATGGAAGCGCAGACATGCCTGTCCGCCGGCGCCGCTGGTACACTTTCAAAGTCGGAGTTTGCAGGACTTTCAGCAGGATGGATTTCACCGCGGATTTAGTCTCAGACACCAACGCCTCCTTCCTCTTCTTACTCTTCTTCATGTTCTTCTTAGACAACTTGTTGAACGAGGGATGAATCGCTGGAGGAAGAAGGAATGGACAAGCAGGTGGGGATAGAAGGGGTCGGTGTAGAGCTCTCCGGGAGGGTTCCCCGGGGAGGAGGATGAAAACTGGAACGAACAGGACAGGGATGGGACTGGGCAATCTTGTCCTTCCATCCAAAATCAAAGAGTGGGAGCACATAAGACTTTGGGCCATTGACAGGCTGGTCCTGCCACAGGCGGACCCCAAGTTTCAGCGATTCAATGTCAGTGAAAAGATATATCGGCAATGCAAAATATTCTTGTTCGGGGTCGGCCGCGGAAGCCAAATCTCTGTGTCCCAAAGTCTACTAGTAGTCTACTCCTATATAGGTATAGCTGCATAGCCATCATACCATTGCATTGATCAAACTGTACGCCTTTACCACTCCGATTCAGGTCCAAAATATTAGTGTTCTCTTGTCAAATCAAAGGCCATGTCAGTTTGACGAAAGGGACGTTCTTTAACTCACAAACTACTCCAAGGACATCATTTACGGACTACTCGGGGCAAAAGATTCTTGAAGCCATGTACATATTTTCTGGATCGATTTAGTAATTTGCTACAACTGTAATATTATTTCCAATTTTCAGCAATTTATTTGAATTTTAGGATTTTACTTATAAATTTTGCTAATTGACATGTGTACGGAAAGATAGAAAACACTAGTGTATGCATGACCAATTAATCTGACTAAATAAATCTTATAGTGGCCACTTTGCATCACTCAAACTAAGAGGGCATGGTAGATTCATATGATAGAAAAATGGAGAATCGCTATGACATATGCCTCCTTGAATCCTACGGGAAAGAAATCTACAGGAATTGGTAAAGCTAGGTGTGTGATGGTATCATACGAAAGCCAAAGGAAATTTCTATAGAGATTGAGAGTGCATAGCATAGTTGTCACAGATGCATATGAATTTTTCCAGGAGGTCTAACCTCTTATTAGAAATCCTATAGGGTTGTACTAGTATAAGAAAACAATACATAGAAATTTTGGAGGATTCAATTCTTCAAATCAAACAAGCTATATAGGGGGAAAATCATATCCTTTGATTCATACAATTTGTATAGGAGTTATGTAGGATTTGACTATAGGAGTTATGTAGGATTTGACTATAGGATTTGAATATTTGTACGGTTGTGTAATATTTTTACCCAGATCAATTCACATACCACCGGTTATGTATTTTTTTGGGCTATAAAAATAGGAGGTGCGGTATATTTGATTTGTGTAGAGATAATCTCACCATCTTGTAGCCACCCCTAACATTTCGAGCAAAAAAAAATCTATACCACTAACCACCTCTCATCCTACACTCAATTCCTACACAACCAAACAACAAAAATTGCCTATCCCTAGGCAGGTGGTTGGGGATACTCTCATCCCATAAACCTATCCCCTAAACCAAACAACCCCTAATAGGGAGGGAAGGAAAACCTAGTACTCTGATACTGTACAAAAACACATAAAGCAATCTGGAACCGTCCACATAGAATCAACGGGCCAGAGCAGATGCCTTCTTTAGGAAGGGTCTTGCGCGGAAGCCAAGGAATCCTCTGCGTCAACAATCTGCTGTAGCAGTAAAATTGACCATCATAGCGGAACACTGATGGAGCCACTACATTGCGTCCAAATCAGGGTATAGTCTTGTCATATCAATGGCCATGTCAGTTTCTCCAGATATAATCTATCTGTTAGCTAGTACTACTACTCTAGAGGCTTCAACAACCATCTTGTACGCCACATGCAGAAGTTGTACAGTACTACGACTACTATCGAGTATCGACTAGTCCGATCACGTCCAGGTCGCAACTACTAAAAAATGGCCGTAAAGAAAATGCAGAAGTAGGATGGGGCCACGACAAAAGACATATCATATCAGCATGCATAGCATCTCATTTGCAACTAGTTGCACCCGCATCCTATTATCGGATATCACACTTCTGCACTTTTAAAAAATATGAAGAAAATCAAAACTAGGACACATATTATGTTGTGTATTGCTCCACGCCTCCACAGGTCACAAATGAGTATGCATCTGTGAAGTTTCATAAAAAAAATGAAATTTTCTAGCTTGCACAAAAAAGACAAATGATATGTGAATAGTTAAGGAATATTATTCACTTTGGTCTTTTCTTTTTTCCACAGCTCACATATGGTCACTTTTTGAAACAAATATTTAGATGTGCACAAGACAACATAACCCGTGACTATGATTTGAATTTACATTTTTTTAGAAACTCGAAATGTGATATCCGACAATAAGGTGAGGGCTCAACTAGTTGCGAAATGTTTGCTTTCTGACCATGCATCTGAATCTATCTACTAGACTACTACAACAACATACAAAATGCACCAGTTTTGAACTAGACATGTAACAATAGTACTAACCGTTGGTCTCCAAAATCTAACGCTTCTGATTAGAGGGATTCGCGTCAAGAGATACCACAACAGCATAAACTTCTTTCTAGAACCATCATGTAGCCATTATGTAGAAGAAGAAAAAGCAGGGTCACACCAATATCACACGTCCCACTCGATAGTAAGAAAGGTTCCAAGTTATCTTTCCCATTTCTCAACTGGTCATACCTATTTCGATGGTGTAACCTACGTAGTATAAGTTATATATTAGTTGTATGGAAAGTTTGAGCAACATTTAGAACATAATTTTGTACTCCTAATTGGTCCAAGATGCTAAGATTGGGGCACTGTATGAGAGACGGAGTGGGAAACGAGTGGGGCGTTGTATGAGAGACGGAGTGGGGGTGTAATAGGTACTATAGTAAGACGGCGAGGCGGCGAGGTCAGAGTGATTAAGACTAGTCACAATGGGAAGTACGTAGTACGTAGTATCATACACTACTAGTTTATGATACTACCTCCACAATGCATAGTATCATAATATGGTATCATACTTATGTCATATTTAAAGTTTTGTAGAATCTCAATGCAAATGTGTGTACATGATGTATTTGTCATGATGTTTTCTAAGTTTTCTAGGTTTATGTGTTATGATACTACTCTCATCTCTCACCTCATTAATTGATGTGACACATTAGATTTTTGGCAACATGACATGTATGATACTACTTATGATACTCCCATTGGGGCTAGTCTAAAGTGTTCGACGGTTACCAAGGCATCTAAGACGGCGAGACGGTGAGGTCAGAGTGATTAAAGTGTTCGACGGTTACCAAGGCATCTAGGATACCTTAAAAGCACTTTTTTGTGATGTTGATCAAATTGTACTCTAAAATTGTCACTGGACAACAGGCCGGCCTATTGCAAACTTGTTTGAATGAGCTAAAATAGTTAGAAATCTAGAAATTTTGTCACTTCAATGAATTTTCATCCTATAACGTTTACTTCATTTGAAAAACGAATGGGGACGTTTTCCATAATGGGGCAATCATTTCTACAAAAAAGAATAAGATGGAAAGTCTCACAATGTTATTTATCATGACAACATTGACAATGTCACAACCGTGGGGTGATTAGGGAATCCACTCCGCTAGAAAAAACAAACTTATATAAGGCATGTGTCGATGTGCAGCTATATATGGATTTTATTTTCCAACTTTAGATGATCAGTTTTTAGTTCACCATTTAATTAGAATTCATAACTTTTGGGAATAAAATACTTGGAGGTACCCTGCAAGTGTGGTACCACAAACAAAGCCCAAACATGGGTCCCAATAGTACAACATAGCGCGCATAGGAAGTGTGAGCAAATTTGAAACCAACCAAATGAGGTAGAAACAAATCAAAAAAAAAGTTGTGAAACATGTGCATGGAGCCATCACATGACATGTACTTACTACTAACAAGTAAAAAATATAAAACCCTATGATACATAGAGGTTTGGGGTGAAGAGTCATTATTCACACACATATACAATAAATATGGACTGCTTTTGGCTTTCTACCCATTAATTTGAGCAAGCTTCATGCAGTGTCCACTTCAAACTTGACAACATTGGAACCATAGCTGCTTGAGTTCGCCTCGCTAGCCGCGCCTCTTCCCATATGTAAGCTTAATTAATTGGTTACACTACGAAAACCATAGTCAACTTCTGAATAATGCATGCATTGCCCCCCTTTTGCACATATGCAACTTTGCAAAGTAGGGATTTTCGGTTTACCACACATTAGTGTGTTGTTTTCTTTTTATTAGGACCCCTGTTTGGTAGCCACATTTTTCCAAAGCTAAAGTGTGGTTAGCCAAAAAAAAAAGCTAGTATGGCTAGCAACCAAATTGTGGCTTAAAATATTAAAGCCAAACTTTGGCAAAACTTTGTAAAAAAAAATTGAGTCTATGACAAATGGACCATACATGCAATAAAGTGTGATAAGCCAAATTGTGGAAAAAACCAAACACATGCCAAATAAACTATATGGCTGCCAAATTTTGGCTTCTTGGCAAATTGTGGCTAGGAACCAAACATGCCCTTGCTGGCCAAAGGGGTCCAAATAGGTGTTTTGTTTATTCGACATGGTGGAGCGCCACCTTGAGGACGACTTTGACGAGCTCTACATCGACAATGGCTCACCAAGCTTGGACGACATGGTGGAGCAACACCACGAGTACGACATCGACGACATGGTGGAGCAACACAACGCCTACGACATCGACACCCTGGCGGAGCCTCACCTCGACCCCACCATGAGCAACGCCGATGCCTCCATGTGCCCCTACTTGGCCAATGGAGCTACATATGAAGATAGAGGACCTCCACGATGGCATCATCATATGGAGCATCAAGAGCGTCCCCAACATGATCGTCATCGACACACGTCTCCGAGCTCTACAAGGCGCCACCATGAGAGTGCTTATGCACAAGATCATCGACATCAAGGGCATCATATGCAGCATCAAGAGCGTCCCCAACATGATCGTCATCGACACTCGTCTACAAGCTCCACAAGGCGCCACAAGCAACATAAGGTAACTCCGACATCTTGTGCCACCACCACAATGGCCCCTACCTCGTCACATGCCTATGGACTCCGATGCTACAAGTGCAAGAAACAAGGCCACCCTCCACGGGAATGTCCCAATCTCCTATGTGAGGTGTGCAAGGCCAAGGGTCACGTGGCATGGCAATGCACAACACCAAGCGCCAAGACGCTCTACTTCGACAAGCTACAAGCACAAGCCACCAAGAAGCCTTTAGCGCCCACACTTCAAGATGAAGATCAACAAGGTCAACTCAAGGATGATGTGGATCCGAGCCTAGCTCTCCACGACACTACGGCACCCACGATGGAGGACGACTTGGGAGGCGATGGAGTTGAGCATGGTGAGCATGGGATTCTCCCTTCACCTATGGAGGCACATGGAGTTGAGATGGTTGAGCATGGGATTCTCCCTTTAACCAAGGAGGCGCATGGAGATGAGAAAGTCGAGCCCACTCCTATATGCTTGATTGATGAGTTGGTACCAATCCCATGTGAGCATGAGAGCCACCTAGCCCACTTGAGTGAGAGTGATAGTGACTTGAGTGACTTCCACCCCATATGTGAGTTTGAGTGCTTCCGTTTGGAGGACATGAGTGATACACAAAGTGAGTTGAGAGAGGTAGATAATAGGTCCATGGAGGACATCGCATTTGCTAACACATTAACCTCTCCCTCGTTTGTGTCTTCTTATGTTGCACTAGGTTCCGCGGAGGACGAGTTCCCGCTCATGGAGACGATGTACATGGTGCATGAAGATGATGATATCTCACCATGCTTGCTTCAAGACGGACATGTCGACCACATGGATCCTCCTACCTCCACAACACCTACCTCAAATGAGTCGGCCTACAATGGTAGCAACATAGGTGTTGATGATGCCATGATCCCACTAGTGGACATGATGCCTTATGAGTGCATGCATGATCTTGAGGATACATTTGCTACGTCACATGCTACTTTCACTTTCCCATGTGATGCTTTGCTTGATAACATTGTTGATCATGTGAAATTGATTGCTTATGATACCATGACCATGCCATGCTACGAGAGTTTCACTTTTCCCACGCTTGCTTGCCATGCTAATGATAATGATCATGCTTGTGTTGTGCCACCCTTGATCAACACTTGCTCTTCCCATAGGGTTGTCGACAACAATGATAACATTAGCTTCCGCATGCTTTGCCCAAAATGTTTATACCATTCCATGATCCTTGCATCCAAGATTCTGAACAATTGCTCTTTCTTATGCTTGGTATGCAAGAATGCTTATTTCCTTGTCCACGAGATGGCCCCCATAGCCTTCTAACTTTTTGATGATCATGAGTTACCACATGCCTTGAATGCACCTTCTTGCCATATGCACCATCGCCATGCATTTCATACTATCTTGCTTGACACTAATGGTGATGTGCACAAGTCATGGAACATCATGATGGATGATGTGTTCCTTTACCATGCACACACGCTTTTTGTTTTCTCTTTTGTGTGTATAGGTACCCGAATGACAACTTCCACCGCTACGGAGCATGAGCTCATGAAACACGCAATTGAGAGCTATCCCACCAAGGACGACATACATCATCCTCCCCATGGGATACACGCCAAAGGGTATGTTCCCAAACGCCTTCGCCCTCGTGTGTTTCCGGCTTGTCTTGTCGAGCTTTCGGTTTGGCCCAATTCCTTGTCACCTATTTTGCCTCTTATGCAACATAGCTTGACACATCTTGTTGGCACAATGGTTGTTGTATGTCTTGATACTTTCATCATACACTCCGACAATCTCAAGGACCATGTCATACATGAGAGAGACACCTTATGCATCTTGTGCCACATGTCACACAAAAAGTTGCTCTTCTTTGGATTTCTCGTTTTATCTATGGCATTTGAAATGGATCCTTTGACACTTGAGGATATTCACACTCGGCTCACGCCAACCATACTTTCCCAATCTCGAAGTTTCCGTCTATTTGCCATTGCACATAACAATTTTGCCCACAATTTTGCCGCTGTTACTTGCCTTTTGATTGTTCCATTTGTGTGGGACAATGCTACACATCACATTGTTGACACTTTACAAAGCAAACCTTTACATGCACAAATTTTTGCCCTACCAAATTTTGGATACTTCGAAACTCTTTTGGTTCCCATTTTTGCCAAATGCCTCTTGGAGAAACGACTTGATGCTTCGTATTTGATTGAGAGCCTCTTGTTCGCCGATCACCAAATTGGCATCCACAAGCTTTCCATTCGCAAGTTGTTTTTCCCCAAGTTCTTCTTCGACCGCGACTTTGTCCACCCATTACTCCATGGGAGAACTGTCATGGCCTACATCATCGTTGAGGAGGAACAAGAGTCGAGGACGACTCTTCCCCAAGGGGAGGGGGAGATGATGCGGGGTGGCTTTCGGACACCTCCACCTCAAGACCGTCAAGTGCAACCCCACCTATCGTCGACGCTACACCATGGTCAAGGAGTCCCCCAAGTGGACCAACAACACAAACCCCCGCCAAATATGTAAAGGTGAACCCCTTCCTCTCTATGGTCGACCTCAACACCAACTTGAATGGTATGCTACCTCATGCCCATTATCATGGTGTCTATAGGTGCCGACGTCGACAAGGACCAAGAGAGAAGGAACTCCCATGGTGCAAGGAAGAAGAAGAAGAAGAAGAAGAAGGAGAAGGGCTCCAGCCGCCTGCATCGACGCTCCGGCACTGCTGGCCTCTGGACGCCGGCACTGCCGGCCTGCACACCCCGGCACTGCCGGCCCCAGGATGCCGGCACTGCCGGCCTGCTCACCCCGGCACTGTCGGCCCCCAGACGTCGGCACTGCTGGCCCCACCTGCTGATGGCGCCTCGACCCCAGGCCGGCACTGCTGCCGGATCCTGACCGGCACTGCCGGTCCCACCCGAGTTGACTTCATCCAGACCGTTTATTTGTCATCTATGGACTAGGATACTTTCTGTAATGCCCCTTATGCCCCTGGACGGATCTAGGCCTATATATACCTCATCCCTCTCCCCAAATGAGGGTTAGACTTAAATTAGGCTTAAACACACTTTGAGCTTGGTCTCCCTAGAACTATGTTCTTTGTATCAAGGCACTCTTGAGTGATTTCTACTCTTCATGGATGATTCAAGGCAACCCCTCTCTCATCCATGTTCTAGTTGAGATCTCCTCACCAATCTCCCACTTGTTAGATTCTACCCAAGGGTCTCTCTAAGAAGTGGTTCTATTGGCTTGGTCTAACCTACCAAGGGAGTAAATTTGGTTTGTGTTGGGTTGTGTGTGTGTGTTCTTATTTGGATCTTGTGTTCTTCATCCTCTTCCCCCTCAATCACCCACTCACTTGGTCAAATTCGTGGGATCTGGGCACATCCTAGCCCTTAGGCCTCATCACGTGGTATGGCAATGCACAAAGCCAAGCGCCAAGATGCTCTACTTCAACGAGCTAAATGCACAAGTCCCCGAGATGCCTATAGCGCCCAGACTTCAAGATGGAGATCTACAAGGTCAATTCAAGGATGATGTGGATCGGAGCCTAGCTCTCTACGACACTACGACGCCACCGCTTGAGGATGACTTGGGAGGCGATGGAGTTGAGCATGGTGACCATGGGATTCTCCCTTCAACTATGGAGGCGCATGGAGTTGAGATGGTTGAGCATGGTAATTTTCCTTCAACCAAGGAGGAGCATGGGGATGAGAAAGTCGAGCCTACTCCTATATGCTTGATTGATGAGTTGGTACCAATCCCATGTGAGCATGAGAGCCACTTAGCCCACTTGAGTGAGAGTGATAGTGAGTTGAGTGACTCCCACCCCATATGTTAGTTTGAGTGCTTCCGTTTGGAGGACATGAGTGATACACAAAGTGAGTTGAGAGAGGTAGATGATAGGTCCATGGAGGACATCGCTTTGGCTAACACATTAACCTCTCCCTCTTTGGTGTCTTCTTATGTTGCACTAGGTTCCACGGAGGACGAGTTCCCGCTCATGGAGACGATGTACATGGTGCATGAAGATGATGATATCTCACCATGCTTGCTCCAAGATGGACATGTCGACCACATGGATCCTCCTACTTCCACAACACCTACTTCAAATGAGTCGGCATACAAAGGTAATAACATAGGTGTTGATGATGCCATGATCCCACTAGTGGACATGATGAATTTTGAGTGCATGCATGATCTCGATGATCTATTTGTTACTTCACATGCTACTTTCACTTTCCCATGTGATGCTTTGCTTGATAACATTGTTGATCATGTGGAATTGATTGCTTGTGATACCATGACCATGCCATGCTACGAGAGTTTCACCTTTTCCCCGCATGCTAACGATAATGATCATGCTTGTGTGTGACACCCTTGATGAACACTTGGTCTTTCAATAGGGTTGTCGACAACAATGATAACATTAGCTTTGCCCAAAATGTTTACACCATTCCATGATCCTTGCATCCAAGATTGTGAACAATTGCTCTTTCTTATGCTTGGTATGCAAGAATGCTTATTTCATTGTCCACGAGATGGCCCCCATAGCCTTCTCACTTGTTGATGATCATGAAGTACCACATGCCATGAATGCACCATCATACCATATGCACTATCGCCATTCATTCCATACTATCTTGATTAACACTAATGGTGATGTGCACAAGACATGGACCATCATGATGGATGATGCGTTCCTCTACCATGCACACACGCTTTTTGTTTTCTCTTTTGTGTGTATAGGTACCCGAATGACAACTTCCACCGCTACGGAGCATGAGCTCACGAAATGCGCAATTGAGAGCTACCCCAACACGGATGAGATACATGATCCAACCCATGGGATTCTCGCCAAAGGGTATGTTCCCAAACGCCTTCGCCCTCGTGTGTTTCCGGCATGTCTTGTCGAGTTTCTGGTTTGGTCCAATTCCTCGTCACCTCTTTTGCCTCTTATGCAACATATCTTGACACATCTTGTTGGCACAATGGTTGTTATCATCATACACTCCGAGAATCTCAAGGACCATGTCATACATGTGAGAGACACCTTATACATATTGTGCCACATGCCACACAAAAAGTTGCTTTTCTTTGGATTTCTCATTTCATCTATGGCAATGGAAAGTGATTCTTTGACACTTGAGGATATTCATACTCGGCTCACGCCAACCATACTTTCCCAAGCTAGAAGTTTCCATCTCTTTGCCATTGCACATAACAATTTTGCCCAAAATTTTGCCGCTGATACTTGCCTTTTGATTGTTCCATTTGTTTGGGACAATGCTACACATCACATTTTTGACACTTTACAAAGGAAACATTTACATGCACAAATTTTTGCCCTACCAAATTTTGGATACATCGACACTCTTTTGGTTCCCATTTTTGCCAAATGCCTCTTGTTCGCCGATCACCAAATTGGCATTCACAAGCTTTCCATTCGCAAGTTGTTTTTCCCCAAGTTCTTCTCCGACCGCGACTTTGTCCATCCATTACTACATGGGAGAACCATCATGGCCTACATCATCGTTGAGGAGGAACAAGAGTAGAGGACGACTCTTCCCCAAGGGGGGGGGAGATGATGCGGGGTGGCTTTTGGACACCTCCACCTCAAGACCGTCAAGTGCAGCCCCGCCTATCGTCAACGCTACACCATGGCCAAGGAGTCCCCCAAGTGGACCAACAACACAAACCCCCGCCATATATGTCAAGGTGAACTCTTTCCTCTCTATGGTCAACCTCAACACCATCTTGAATGGTATGCTACCTCATGCCTATCATCATTGTGTCTATAGGTGCCGACATCGACAAGGACCAAGAGAGAAGGAACTCCCCTGGTGCAAGGAAGAGAGAAGAAGAAGAAGGAAAGAAGAGAAGAAGGAAGAGGAAGAAGAGGCAGGAGGAAGAGGCCCAGCTGGCCCAGAGGCCGGTCAAACTGGGCCCCAGGCCGGCCAGGCCGGTCCCAGGGCCGGTCAGACCGGGCCCCAGACCGGATCCACCCCGGCGACAACCGGCGTCGTACCGACGCCAACCAGACGGACTTTTGCGAACTTCCCAGTTTGGTGCCCGGTTGACCGGCCCTGGCACCAGGCCGTCCGGTCCCAGGCCCGGTTGGCGCCCGGTTGACCGGATTTCACGGGACCGACTCGACCGGAAACTGCCCGAGTCGATCCACCGCATACCTTTTCGACCCAAGTGGCCTTGTACCTCTATATAAGCACCTAGGTCATCCCCTTTACTCCTTAGGCAAGATTTAGGCTTAGACATGGATTTGAGCTTTGTCTCCCTAGGGTTTCATCCCCTTTGTATCAAGGCTACCCTTGTTGGATGATTGGATTTGGTGTGTGAGATTCTAGTGCTACCCACTCTCTCTCCCACTCCTAGATTCATCTCCCTCACCAATCTCTCCGCTCGGAATTCTACCGCGTGTCTCTTCCGGGTTGATTCTATTGGCGTGGTCCATCGAGCCACGGGGGTAAGTATCGATTGTATCAGGTTGGTGTGCGTGAGTTCCTCGTGTTCTTCGTGTTCATCGTGTTCTTCGTGCTCTCCCTCTCCCCCTCCTTTGGATTTCGGGTCAACCGCAAGATCGGGCCACAAACGGGGTCTTAGGCCCTGTTTGTTTGGGCTGCAGCTTTTGAAAAGCAGCTGTAGCTGTTGAGCTGTGGAAAAGCAGCTGTAGGAAGCAGCTGTGAGAAGCAGTGATTTGATGTTTGGTTGGAGTGCTGTGGATGGCTGCTGTTGCTGGTAAGAAGGATGAAATGTCTGGAATGCCCCTAAATGCTGATGAACTTCTATAAATGCCGATTTGAGACGAATTAGTTAATTTTGAGTGTTTGTAACATAATTGTCATGCTTAAGGATTGAATTATGTCGATTTAATTATGTTATAAGACTTGTTCATATTAAATATGCAAGACTTGTTCATATTAAATATACAAGACTTGTCCATATGAACCGAAAAGAGCAACAAGTTTGTAACCAAATTACCTCAATTAATTTTTTTTGCTAGAATAATTTAAATACGATATTAGCATAATAATTTTGTTGTGTTTGATTAGAAATTATTTTTAGCTTTGGATTTGTTTTACAAATGATTTAAGTTTGGAATCATCCATGTAGCATATCCGTATAGATGTGTCATACACTATCCTACACACAGATCTATACACACATATCTCAAAATTTTATTCCCATCCAATACACATCACCAATAAAATTTGGAATCATCCATGTACACAAAATCAAAAAAAAAAATAAAAAAGGGAGAGATGGTGGGTCTGCCGGTGCCGGCGCGGTCAGTTGGAGGTCTGGCGAGGCGGCGGCTGGCGCGGTTTGGCGAGGCGGCAGCCGGCGCGGTCAGTTGGAGGTCTGGCGAGGCTGCGGCCGGCGCGGTCTGGCGAGGCGGCGGCCGGCGCGGGCTGCTGAGGTCCGAGCAGGCGGCGGCCGGCGCGGTCCGGGCGAGGCGGCGGCCGGCGCGGTCCAGAGGCGGCGGCCGTTAGTTGGAGGTCTGGCGAGGCGGCGGCCGGCGCGGTCTGGCGAGGCGGCGGCCGGCGCGGTCAGTTGGAGTTCTGGCGAGGCGGCGGCCGGCTCGAGTCTCCGGCAGCCGACGGGGACGAGGACGACCCGATCTGTTCTCCTCACCGATGGGGATGGGAATGACGCGAGTAGGGAATGGCGGCGCTGGCCGCGGGGAAGGGCGGTGGGATGGGAGCTAGGACGGCTGGGACGGCGGCACTAGCGACGGGGAAGGGCGGCGGCGGGGAAAGCTAACCCCATCCAACCATGGGAAAGGGACACGAGGGGGAGAGAGTGTCCGGAACTCGGGGTCGGGGTGTGTTCACGCGGTGGCAGTTTTTTCGTAATTCATCCGAAGTCACAGGGGTATTTCCGTGCAGTGTATTTCAGGAAGCTCGGGAAGCAGGGAAAAGCACCCCTGGCCCTGCTTTCGCTCGACAGCAGCTCGGTAGTGAATTTTCGCACAGCGCTTCTGTCAAGTGCTTTTCAGTTTTGGGGTGTTTGTTTGGGCTTCTGCTTTTTTGACCCAAAAGCAGAAGCAGAAGCCCAAACAAACGGAGCCTTAGACCTCATCAGTTCTGTTTTGACAGATTCTGCCTTTTATTTCGCATTGCCTGTTTTGCTATGTTGGATAGATTTCTTTGTTCCATTAACTTTCAGTAGCTTTGTGCAATGTCCAGAAGTCTTGAGAATGATTATGTCACCTCTGAACATGTGAATTTTTGATTATGCACTAACCCTCTAATGAGTTTGTTTTGAGTTTGGTGTGGAGGAGGTTTTCAAGGATCAAGAGAGGAGGATGATACAATATGATCAAGGAGAGTGAACACTCTAAGCTTGGGGATGCCCCCGTGGTTCATCCCTGCATATTTCAAGAAGACTCAAGCATCTAAGCTTGGGGATGCCCAAGGCATCCCCTTCTTCATCGACAAATTATCAGGTCACCTCTAGTGAAACTATATTTTTATTCCGTCACATCTTATGTGCTTTACTTGGAGCGTCTTTATGTTCTTGTTTTTGTTTGTTTGAATAAAATTGGATCCTATCATTCATTGTGTGGGAGAGAGACACGCTCCGCTGTTGCATATGAACACATATGTTCTTAGCTTTATTCTTAATGTTCATGGCGAAGGTTGAAACTGCTTCGTTAATTGTTATATGGTTGGAAACAAAAAATGTTGCATGTGGTAGTGGTATAATGAAATAATTGTAGATCATTGAGCTTTGATAATCTGATTCTTTGCAAACGTTTTGGGGTATTTAGATGGTAAGGCTTGTTGTTTAAGTATGTTAAAATCGGTAGTGGATTGTTGTCTTTAAGCTTGTGCCGTACTACAAACTCTACTTAAATAGTTGAAGGTGTAGTTGGACTTGATAGCTTTCCATATCTAAGAGTTCATCGTAATAACTAAGTTGTGCTGAAGGTCGAGGGAGCTAGCGGGGTACTTGTGTCGCCGTGAACGGCCCTCCTTGGAATAAATTTGAATCATGCTCTTAATGTTGAACCTGCTAGATGTTTTGATACGGGGTGGCCTTCGGACACCGCCTCCTCAAGACCGACAAGCCCTCCTCATGGTCCAATGACACGAGCTCGAGCCCAAGCCCTACACCAAGAGGTGAATTCGCTCCTTTCCACGTATGCATTTGATACCCCTTTGGATGGTGTGCTACTTCATGCAAGTGCTCTATGTGTCATCAGGTACCAAGCTCACCAAGAAACTGAAGAAGGAGAAGGAACGCTGCTAACGCCCCAAGGAACTGGAGAAGAAGAAGGATCGCTGTCAAACGGAGAAGACTGCCCAGGGCCGGCACTGCCGCCACCACCAGGCCGGCACTGCCGCCCAGAGCACCTCGGCACTGCCGGCCGAATCAGCCCGGCACTGCCGACCGAAGCACCCCGGCACTGCCGCCCCTGGAGCACCGGCACTGCCGGCCTCCTCGAAGCCAACTGCATCTGGACCATTCGATTAAATCATGTGGCTGAGTACTTTTCGTAAATGACTAAGTTACCCCTCCCCAGATCTGGGCTCTATATATAGGGCTCCTCCAACCACGAATTAGGGTTAGAGATGAACTAAGAAGAAACTTGAGCTTTGCTCTTACCCATGAGGGAAACCCTAGATCCTTGATCTTGTATCCACCCGGGCTCCTTATCGACTCGTGAAGATCTCTTTGGTGACTTCTACCGTTTGTTTGATCTTTTGCTTGCACTTCTACCTATTTGGTCTTTTGCTTGCACTTCTATCAACCTTCCGGTCTTTTCACCCTTCTAGATCTCTCGAGCTTCGATTTGTCGATCTCTTTGCGGGACTTCTACCGGAAGGTCTTTTCCTGCAACCTCTATCGAGTTGGTGGTTCGGGCCAACGAGGAAAAACCGATTTGTGTGCGTGTGTGTGTTGTATCCCCACGATTCCCCTCCGCGTTCTTCGTGTTCATCGCGTTCATCCACCTCCCCCACGAATTCCACCCAAATCTGTGAAGATCGGGCACATCCTTGGGCTTAGCCCATATCATATGGTATCAGAAGCTCTTTGGTTGCCATGGATTTGACCCCCCACAACCCCCAATTCCACCAATTTCGCCCAAAAAAATTTCCCAAAAAATAGCCCCAAATTGGCCTTGGATCGATCTCGCGATTTGTTGAGTTATTTGTGGTTTTGTTCCAATACAAACTTGTCTTTGGTGTTGATCTACAGTTCCCCCAACCTTTTCCACCAGATTGTGCCATTTTTCCCACGAAATCGAAGATTTTCGGGTTAGTTTTTCCGCCAAATCGACGAACAGCCGCTGAGGCTAGCACTGCTGCCTCCC
This sequence comes from Lolium perenne, assembly GCF_019359855.2. NCBI lineage: Eukaryota > Viridiplantae > Streptophyta > Magnoliopsida > Poales > Poaceae > Lolium > Lolium perenne. Next base: position 169,929,800 of record NC_067246.2, on the reverse strand, counting down.
AGACACCGGCACTGCCGCTGAGGCCGGCACTGCTGCCCCCCAGACGCCGGCATTGCCGCTGGCCCCGAAATTTTTCACACTTTATTCGTTTTCGTTTTGGCACTTCCCATTTGTGTTTGGTCCTCGGTGTTGAGTGCCATTTCAGCTACCACAAGCTTCCGCAACATCGGCAACGACGACGGCACCCCGAGGATTCAAGAGGTTCATTTGACACCTCCACCACCATAGCAAGTTCAAGATCGTCGGCCACCATCAACAAGTGGTATAACTTTCTCCTAACTTGTAGCCCTAGCCTCTTTTGCGTACCTTTCCTATCGAGAGTGGCTTTCTAGTGTTGCGAAGCATTGCGCAAGCGTCCCGACCGTGAGGGTGTGCGTGTGTTGAGCAAAGCTTCGAAGCAAGCTCGTGTGAAAAGATAAGCAAAAGAAGTGTGACATACTTACATAGATAGTAGTATCCTTGCATAGTGAGAAAAAGAAAGAAAAAAAAAACAAAAAAAAAAGAAAAAGGGATTTCTATTTTCGTGCCCTCGGTTCCTTAGTTGTGCTCAGTTTTCCCCAGCTCTTTAGTTTTTCCTCAGTTTTCCCCAAGACCTTGTCTGAAACCATCACAGATGCTGTAACGGCCGGTTGCCCGACGGTTGACCGTTATCTTCTGACTAGTGGGGCCACGTAGAGCCCGCAAAGACACGTCAGACCATCCATCTTTGTTTCAACGTAAGCATCACTGTATCCCTGACCAAAACACGCACGAGTGGGGCTTCGGTATATCGAATGACAAGTGGGCCATGGCGCTAATACAAGGGGCAATACACGGGTAGGAATAGATTTTTAAACGGAGCTCTACAGCGATGGCACGGAGGAGGTGGCCTGCGGGGTGCCGAGATGAGATCGACGTCCACAAAGAACTGCATGAGGCGAGACCAGACGCATTAGATAGATATGAACTAGACGCGTTTAACCATGCAAAGAAGAGAAGAAATGGTCGACGACATCGACGACTACCTCAAAACTTTGACTGACCGTGTCCGACACGAACGCAAGCAATGTAGAGAAAACTAGTGTCTCTCGTTTCTGGCGTGTATAGATGGGTGCTAGAAGAGAGTGGTGGCGAAGGGAAAGACCTCGCGGTGGTCTGTGGCGTCCAGCATAGCGGGGCGGTGTGGCCGTGCCCACATCGGCGTGGATGCATGTTCGGCATTGGCATCATCATGTACGTTCGTCATTGGCCTCGGCGGTATCTCTGGTGTGTCAGTGATCGAATGAGGGGACGGGATTGAGGGTGCATCCCGACGGTGACCTAGCAGTGGCGTCGAGCATAGCCGTTCTGACCATGCTGATATCGGCATCAGCAAAGTTTGGAGGCTGTGGTGCTCGAATCAAGGAGGGATTTGTTTCTTGTACGCCAAAAGTGATTTGAAACAAGTTTCGTGTTGAAGGTTAGGTAACGAATGTTTGTAACTAAGCCCAAAATTATACTAGCGCCATGGTGAGGTTCTTTTTGATAGAGCTATATGGTTGGGCAAACTTTTTTGACACTTTTTAGATAGGATTCCTTGTTGTTACACGTATGGCATCATGTATGGCAAATTTGGGATCATTTGGAGATGTTCGAAAAAATCACTTTGCTTAAACGCATGCCGTTTCGTCTCACTAAAACCAGCTTTTCTAACAAGGTGATTTATTCTACCTTCTCTAAATGACCTCAAATTTCATACAGCTGATCTTCTATACATAGATAGATAGATTGTTTCGTTTTTATATTTTTCGAACTTTTTATTTCCCTTTATAATATCCAATTGATTTTCAGGTCAAAACCTCGAAAAACAACATCATGTATGGCATCATTTTCGCCATAAATTTCAAATTTTGTGAAACTTTCCCTTTTAGATATTCCTTGTTGTTATAGATATGGCATAATGTATGCCAAATTTGGTTAGGTCTCACTGAAACTAGCTTTTGTAACAAGTTAGGTTTTTTGACCTTCTCAAAAGGGATTTTTTCTACCTTCTCTAAATGACCTCAAAAATCATACAGACGATCTTCTATACAAAGATAGGTAGATTGTTTCGTTTTCACATTTTTTTTGAACTTTTATTTCCCTTTGTAATACCCATTTGTTTTCAGGTCAAAACCTCGAAAGTTAACATAACTAGATGGTGAACTCTTCCAAACTTCAAATACAGAGATAGATAGATTGGTTCGTTTATCATTTTTACCGTGAATAGTAATGGCTACAAGAAATCGGTGATGGTTTATCATTTTTTGCATGAAAAGTAATGGATACAACAAATCGGTGATGGTTTATCATTTGGGATTTTCATGAAAATTAATGGCTACAACAAATCGGTGACGGTTTATCATTTTTTGCGTGAAAATTAATGGCTACAACAAATCGGTGATGGTTTATCATTTGGGATTTTCGTGAAAATTAATGGCTACAAAAAATCAGTGACGGTTTATCATTTTTTGCGTGAAAATTTATGGCTACAACAAATCGGTGATGGTTTATCATTTTTTGCGTGAAAATTAATGGCTACAACAAATCGGTGATGGTTTATCATTTGGGATTTTCGTGAAAATTAATGGCTACAACAAATCGGTGACGGTTTATCATTTTTTGCATGAAAATTTATGGCTACAACAAATCGGTGATGGTTTATCATTTTTTGCGTGAAAAGTAATGCCTAAAAGAGTTTATAATTTTTAGCGCGTGAAAATAAATACAGAAAACCGCCCTTTAGCATACTTAGAGAGTGGAAGGTAACCGCAGATAGAGAGAGAGAGGGGTTATCCTGCCCGTTAGATCATACGATCAACGGTCGGCGGGCACGATCCGCGTGACATGGGCTAGACCAATCAGGGCAATGTTGCACGTGTGAGAGAATTTGTGGAGGGAGAGGGCAAAACTGAGTAGTATCAAAAAACCAAGGGCACCTATGTAATAAACAGACTAAGGGATTCAAATATGAGATTTAAAAAATGGAAAATGCGTGTTTTGTACAATAAAACCCATCTTGGCCTATCTCAAACTATTTGCAATACAAATATACATGAGTGTGAGAATTGTGGCCTCATTTAGACAAATTATGCTTTGGGGAAAGCTATTTTGGGAAGGGCTTATTGTGGAAAACCATGCACCTTCATAGCTACTAGGTGATTTGAGAAGGCCTTTGAGAAGTGGCAATTTGTGGTAAAACTTGATTTATCTATGACTTATCTATGTTTTGAGAACTGGCAATTTGTGGTAAAGACTCCATGAGTATCTGCCACTATTTTTCGGAATTTTTTTGCACATTAAATGACTCATTTAACTAGTTAATCCTATTTGTTGACTGTCTGTTGACCAGCTACTTGAGGGTAAAACTGAGCATATTGCACTAGCCAGTATTAGCACTCAAGGGGAAAACTGAGCACACAAAAAATGCTAGTATAATACTCGAGGTTATACCTGAGTATATCTAAATTTCCAGGGTTAGACTCGAGGACGCGTGTTGCGGTGCAGAAATGAAAGACGTGCAATTGTTGACGCGTAGACGCCGGTCGCGGTGCAGAAGTCGAAGACGTGCAATCGTGGACGCGTGGCGCATTGCAGAAGTCCAAGACGTGCAGACGTGCAGCGGTGGACGCGTAGGACGCGGGTCGCATTAACCACCCCTTGCCTTTATAGACGCCTCCTCCCACTATCTCTGTCACTCTCACTCGCCTATGCAACGCCACCTCTCTCACGTCCCATCATCTTCTCCAAAGCAAAAAACCCTCTCCCTCTCCCTCTCCTCTGCCGGCGAGATGGACAAGGAGAATGCCAATCCCATCGTCCACGGCGCCGTCGGCTCCAAGCGCGACGCCTCCCTCTTCGACGCCGTCCCCTCAACGGACGTCGCCGCCATCCCCTCAACGGACGTCGCCGCCACCTCCGCCGGTGCATCGGAGGCTGCTGCCGCCGGTCGCGGTCAGATCCCGGCGGGATCTGACCCCTACGAGCCGGTGCCGTACGTCCCGTCCCCGAACCCCTACGACACCTCCATGGAGGATCCATGGAACGAGGTAACTACGGTTTGCTTCCTTTTTTGTTCCCCATTCCTTTTTGAACCCTATTTGTGCTGGTGTAGTTTAAGATTTGGGGTTCGGCCGTTCGGTTAATTTATGCAAGTAATAATGGGATCTCAATCAGTTAATTTATGCAAGTAATCATAGGATCTCAATCAGTTATTTTATGCATGAATCAAAAGATATCAACCGTTTAATTTTGCAAATAATCTGGAATGTGTTCAAGTTCAGATCTGGAATATGTTTCTTTGCCTATGATGAATCGGTGGGCACAAATTTTTACAGGGAGGGTTCGGCGAAACATTTCTGTGTACAAATCTGTTGTGCATGAGCTTTGGTTCGCTTACACCGTCCCTGTAGACATATAATCGTGTCCACTCTAACTGAGGCTGCCTCTGTTTTTCCTAACTTTGTTATCATGCACGTTAGTCATCGTTGCAACTCATTCACTAATAAATTCCCGTTTGATATGGATCAGCTGTCTGGCAGCGACGTCGGCAGCGACGACGAGCACCATGACGTCAAGACTCGCCAGGTGCTGCGGAGGCTGCAGGTCGGCCAGTACGTCTCCTACCTCGCCATCGGCAAGGGTGTCTATAGGTGCCACTTCTGCACTAGGAGGCTCGGCGGCACTGACTTCAACTGCCTCCTCACGCATGCCGAGAACATCGGCAACACCAACCCCAAGGTCGGTGCGTCGGTGAACCCCAACTCCTTCCACGCCAAGCACTTGGCGCTCGGCATGCACCTCCGCAGCATTCAGCGGGTGGAGATCTCCGGCGGGCGCATGCCTCCGCTCAAGCCCAAGGCTCCCAAGGGGAGCAACAAGTGGAGGCAGAGGCAGATGGGGTAGGCAGAGTCCTGGACGTGTGCTGCTGCTGCCTCCTCCATTTTGTTGTTGGGATCCCTTTGTTGTTAGCTAGGGATCCCTCGTTGTTATGTTGTTTGTATGATGGTGCTGTACTGCTGTGAAGAACCTCGAACCCTACTATGTTTGGCCGCTGAATGCAGCTTATTATCTATATTATCTATCCCTATTCTACTATATGACCTTGTGAATTTATCGTACATTCCCTGTAGATTTGCTTCTAGATTTAACTACATACATATGGACCAGATGGAGTACTAGATTGGGCTCCCTACTAGATTTGCTGCCATATTGGGCAAACAACGAGGGCCAAAAGGCACAAATAATAATTGAAGAAAGACAGAAATGCAAGCTTCTCTAGATTTGATACTAATTAGGTGAAAAAAGGCAGAGAGAAGGAGGCAGAAAAGGTACTCTTAAAAGGGAAATGCCAATGGCCGAGAGAGACAAAACCCAGCTCCTGCTCACGTGCAACCAAACGCTATCTCGTCCTGTCCCACGCGGTCCCTTTCTACCAGCCCCATGCGACGCGGGCCCACACGACGCGGCCCCACACGTCAGCACGGAACGGTCAACTTAACGGGAATCCTGCCGTCTGAGCTGCTTCTGCGGGTTTCAAACAAGCACTTGGGGAAAACTGAGGAAAAACTAAGGAGCTGGGGAAAACTGAGCACAACTAAGGAACTGAGGGCACGAAAATAGAAATCCCAAAGAAAAAAGTGTGTGAGTGACACCTATACACAAAAGAGTCCAAAGCTTTTAAGCAAAAGAGAGAAAAGAGAAGAGAGGCGTCTTGCGCAAATCTTGTTGCTTCTCAATTTTGCAACCAAGCCACGGTCTCTCTTGCGTTAGCGTGACACCGAGCTAGTAGTCTTCGTTAGGACCATTTTGTTCTTGCTCATTTTCCAAGTCGCGCTAACCCCATTTTGTCCCACTCGTGTGTTCCTCCTTGTGTATTCCTTTTGTGATCACCGCCTTTGACTTGTGACTTTTGGATCTTACCCACTTTTGACAATAGACTTTTCGTTTGGTTCTTCCATTTGGCTTTCCACATCCATACCTAACACCATATAGAGTTTTTGTTTTTGTGTGTGTGCATACATATCGGTTGCCCTCCGCCTTGAAACACCTTTTCGATTTTGGTTTGCAAGTTTTGACACTTTTGGTAGTCTTTCCTAACCACCCACCACATAGTTCTTGTTTTAGTTGTAACCATGTCTAGTGGAGAAGGGAACCAACTACCGATGACGTGGCACCAACATTGGATAGCTACTCAAGCCGTCCACGCCAAGCTCAATCAATTTGAAGCCATGATCAAGGATACCAATGTCCGCTATGAAGAAAGAGCTCAAGTGCAAAGGATTGACCTCAACAACCAAGTTCAAGACCTCAATGAGAAGATTGAAACTCAAGGGAACGAGCTGAAGGCAACACTCGCCATACAAGGTCAAGAGACAAGGGAAATGAAGACGGCGTTGGACAACATCCTTCATACACTCAACCGTCAAGAAGATAGAAGACACCACTCAAGGTCTTCGCGCTCTCATAGTTCAAGGACAAGAGCTCCTACACCGTCTCACCATGATTCCAATGAAGACCCATGCCAGCATAATGTGGATGTTCAAGTGCTTCACCAACAAGCTCAAGAAGCAGAGCAAGCTCGACTTCGACTTGTCCAAGAACGTCAACGCCTTGAAGAAGAGCGCCTTCAACAAGAGAATCTCCATGCTCAATTCCAACAAGAGCAAGAACGCCTTCGACATGATCAAGAGCTAGTTCGAGCAAGGGAACAAGAGCGTCTCCGCAATGAACAACAAGCACTTGAAGAACAAGAACGGCAACGACAAGTACAAGAAGCTCAAGCTAGAAGACAACGACTTCATGAAGAGGAACAAAGGCAAGCGCACCAAGAGCGCCAAATCATCAATGTTGTTCATCCTCAACGCCCTCAAGGTCAAGATAATCGCCGCCATCATGATGATCGACATCATGCTAGAAGACCACCTTCAAGGGCAAGAAATGAGGAATCAAGTCATCACCAAGCATCAAGTGAAGAAAGTGTGATGCCTCGACCACGCCACAACAATGATGATCAAGATGAAGGTCATGGAAGACCACCTCCTCGTCAACAACATAACAACAACAATAGAGATGCTCAAGGTCCACAACATCTACCGCAACAACATCAAGACCTTGGTGAAGAAAGACCACCTCCTAGATGCAATGACCGCAATGAAGAGGAAATCTTTGGGAAACTCAAGTTCACCATGCCCAAATTCCACGGAGAGGAAGACCCCGATGCATACTTATCTTGGGTACTCAAGATTGACAAGATTTTCCTCATACACAACTTCTCCGAAGCAAAGAAAGTGGCTATGGCATCACTTGAGTTTGAAGGATATGCAAATGTTTGGTGGGAAGAAGTGAACAAGAAGCGTGACAAGGAAGATCTAGAGCCTATTGACACATGGGAAGAGATGCAAGAAGTCATGCACAAACGCTTCGTGCCCAACCACCACAAACGTGACCTCTTCAACAAGCTCACTCAACTCAAGAAAAGCTTCAAGTCCGTTGAGGAGTACTACAAGGAGATGCACATGACCATGATGAGTGCCAATGTGGATGAGCCAGAAGAGCAAACAATGGCAAGATTCTTGAATGGATTGAACATTCCCGTCAAGAGGATAGTGGAGTTATTGCCTTACACCAACATGGTTGACTTGCTTCATCAAGCTACAAGAGCCGAGCGCCAAGTGCGAGAAGACATAGCAAGTGCAAAAACAAAGTCCTTCTTCGCCGCGCGAAATGCAACAAACACCTCCTCAAGCATCAAGAACACAAGTGCTATGGCCTCCAAGGATCCTCCCAAGCAAACGAAGAGTGCCTTCAAGACAACAAGCTTCAAGCCGGATCAATCAACTATGTCCTCCAAAGCTTCCACGGGATCTAGTAACATCACTTGCTTCAAGTGTGGGGCACAAGGACATAAATCCTTTGAATGCAAGAACACAAGAGTTATGATAACTCGAGATGATGGAGATGTGGAGTACTTGAGTGAAGGTGAATATGAAGCCTTGGTACAAGCCGCAACCAATCATGAAGATGATGACTTGGAACACCAAGAGCAAGTCCTATGTGTGCATGATGCAAGCCCATCTCTTGTGGTGACCAAAGTGTTGACAACCCATGCACTCCCCAATGAAGATCAAAGGTGCAACATCTTCCAAACAAGAGCCGGAATCAATGGCAAGTCAATAAAGGTTATCATCGATGGAGGGAGTTGCCACAATCTTGCAAGCACCAAACTATGCTCCAAGCTCAACCTCACACTCCGGAAACACCCCCACCCTTACCATGTGCAATGGCTAAGTGACAATGGAAACGTCAAGATACAACACACCGTCTCCATGTCCTTCAAGGTTGGCGCCTATGAAGACACCGTTGATTGTGATGTAGTACCCATGACGGTGTGCCACATGCTACTTGGTCGCCCTTGGAAATATGACAAAAGAGCAAGCCATGATGGCTACACAAATGCCTATAGCTTCAAGGTCGGCGACAAGACATTCATCCTACGCCCAATGACTCCTAGCCAAGTAATTGCGGACAATGCAAAGGCTTTAGCGAGGGCTAAGGAAGCTACCATCACTAGTGAGATGAGTGGTGAGAGAGTGACCCACCAAAAACAAAGTGAGCGTCACAAGCCATATATGAGTGAGATGAAGAGTGTCCTCATAGCTACCAAGAGTGAGATGAGAGAAGTGCACCACAACCCATCCACCAAATTGCACTATGTGCTCATTTGCAAGGGGCCATCCTCGAAGACTAACAACTTAACAATACTTCCTTCGTCTTTGTTGTCTCTTTTGAAGGAGTTCCAAGATGTCTTCCCAGACGAGCTCCCTCATGGACTCGCACCGCTTAGAGGAATTGAACACCGCATCGACCTCATACCGGGTGCCCCTCTACCAAACCGCGCCGCCTACCGCACCAACCCCGAAGACACAAAGGAGATCCAACGCCAAATACAAGACCTCCTCGAAAAAGGGTATGTTCGTGAAAGCTTAAGCCCTTGTGCAGTTCCCGTGATTCTTGTTCCTAAACCGGATGAGACGCAACGAATGTGTATGGATTGTCGCCCCATCAATGCCATTACCATTCGATACCGCCATCCCATTCCGTGTTTAGATGACATGCTTGATGAATTGTGTGGTGCCAAGATTTTCTCTAAGATTGATTTGCGTAGTGGCAACCACCAAATTCGCATGGCAATAGATGAATGGAAGACGACATTCAAGACCAAACTTGGTCTCTATGAATGGCTTGTCATGCCATTTGGTCTTTCAAATGCTCCATCTACTTTCATGCGTCTCATGAATCACATCTTGCGACTTCTCATTGGCAAGAGTGTGGTTGTCTATTTCGATGATATTCTCATTTATAGAAAAAATCTCGAGGACCATGTGCAACATGTGAGAGAAGTCTTATGCATCTTGCGCCGTGAAAAGCTCTTTGCAAATCTTCCAAAGTGCACCTTTGCACAAAACAAGTTGGTTTTCCTTGGATTTGTGGTTTCCGCTAATGGTATTGAAGTTGATTCTTCCAAGGTTCAGGCCATCCACAATTGGCCCATTCCTACCAATGTTGGTCAAGTTCGAAGTTTTCATGGACTTGCCGGTTTCTATAGACGCTTTGTGAAAGATTTTAGCACTATTGATTGCCCTTTAAATGAGCTCACTAAAAAGAATGTTCCGTTTGTTTGGGGCAAGGCACAACAAAAAGCTTTTGATGAGTTGAAAAAGAGACTTACCGAGGCTCCACTTCTTGTTCTTCCGAACTTTTCCAAAACGTTTGAGATTGAATGTGATGCGAGTGGACTAGGTATTGGAGAAGTTGGATGGCGCACGCCTCAACTATCCTATATATGACAAGGAACTTTATGCTTTGGTTCGTGTTCTTGAAGTTTGGCAACACTATCTTTGGCCAAAAGAGTTCGTCATTCACTCTGACCATGAGTCTTTGAAGTATTTGAAAAGTCAACAAAATTTGAACGAACGACATGCAAAATGGGTTGAGTTCATTGAGTCCTTTCCATATGTAATAAAATACAAGAAGGGCAAGGACAGTGTTGTTGCGGATGCTCTTTCCCGCAAGCTCACCCTCTTAATTACTCACTCGTTTGGATGTCCATGTTTTGGGTCTTGATGAAATCAAAGATTTATATGCCTCCGATACTTTCTTTGGCCCAATCTTTGCAAAGTGTTCTAGTGATAAGGGCATCGATGATTTCTATTTGCACCAAGGATTCTTGTTCAAGGGCAACAAACTTTGTATTCCCATGTCTTCGCTTCGCCTTTTGCTCTTACAAGAATCGCATGGTGGTGGTCTTATGGGACACTTTGGACGAGAGAAGACATATGCCATGCTCTCCACTCACTATTATTGGCCAAGAATGTACCGTGACGTGGAGCGCCTTTGCCGACGGTGTACAACATGCTTACAAGCTAAGTCAACTTCCAACCCCTATGGTCTTTATACACCATTGCCTATTCCTTATGCTCCTTGGTCCGATAAAAGTATGGATTTTGTGCTTGGATTGCCTAGAACCAAATATGGTCATGATTCAATTTTTGTAGTGGTTGATCGATTCTCTAAAATGGCTCATTTCATACCATGCTCCCGAACGGATGATGCTTCACACATTGCCTCCTTGTTTTTTTAGGGAAATTGTGAGACTCCACGGTGTACCAAGAAGCATTGTGTCGGTTCGAGATGTCAAGTTCATGAGTTACCTTTGGAAGACACTAATGGCCAAGTTCAACGTCAAGCTTTTGTTCTCGTCATCCTCGCACCCACAAACCGATGGGCAAACCGAAGTGGTGAACCGAAGCCTCTCCACTCTACTACGAGTCCTTGTCAAGAAGAATTTGAAGTCATGGGAAGATTGCATCCCGCATGCGGAGTTTGCCTACAACCGCGCCAAGCACTCTACAACAATGAGAAGCCCATTGATGGTTGTCTACGGGTTTGAACCACCAACGGCGATTGACCTCCTTCCTCTTCCGCTACATGAGCAAGTAAACATGAACATCGACAAGCGAGCACAATACATGAAGAAGCTACATGAAGATACAAGGGCAACAATCGAGCAACAAGTTCTTCGTCAAGCAACACGCCTCAACATGAAGCAAAAGGCACGAATCTTCAATGAAGGAGACCTAGTATGGATACATCTTCGCAAGGACCGTTTCCCTCAAGAAAGAAACTCCAAGCTCAAGCCCCGATGCGATGGTCCCTTCAAGGTCCTCAAGCGCATCAACGACAACGCTTACGTCATCGACATACCAACATCCAAGTACTTGGTAAGCAACACATTCAATGTGTCCGACCTCTCACCCTATCATGCCGATGAGGAGAAAATAGTGTCGAGGACGACTCTTTCCCAAGGGGGGGAGATGATACGGGGTGGCCTTCGGACACCGCCTCCTCAAGACCGACAAGCCCTCCTCGTGGTCAAATGACACGAGCTCGAGCCCAAGCCCTACACCAAGAGGTGAATTCGCTCCTTTCCACGTATGCATTTGATACCACTTTGGATGGCGTGCTACTTCATGCAAGTGCTCTATGTGTCATCAGGTACCAAGCTCACCAAGGAACTGAAGAAGGAGAAGGAACACTGCTAACGCCCGAAGGAACTGGAGAAGAAGAAGGATCGCTGTCAAACGGAGAAGACTGCCTAGGGCCGGCACTGCCGCCACCACCAGGCCGGCACTGCCGCCCATAGCACCTCGGCACTGCCGGCCGAATCAGCCCGGCACTGGCGGCCGAAGTACCCCGGCACTGCCGCCCCTGGAGCACCGACACTTCCGGCCTCCTCGAAGCCAACTGCATCTGGACCATTCGATTAAATCCTGTGGCTGAGTACTTTTCGTAAATGACTAAGTTACCCCTCCCCAGATCTGGGCTCTATATATAGGGCTCCTCCATCCACGAATTAGGGTTAGAGATGAACTAAGAAGAAACTTGAGCTTTGCTCTTACCCATGTGGGAAACCCTAGATCCTTGATCTTGTATCCACCCTGGCTCCTTATCGACTCGTGAAGATCTCTTTGGTGACTTCTACCGTTTGTTTGATCTTTTGCTTGCACTTCTACCTATTTGGTTTTTTGCTTGCACTTCTATCAACCTTACGGTCTTTTCACCCTTCTAGATCTCTCGAGCTTCGATTTGTCGATCTCTTTGCGGGACTTCTACCGGAAGGTCTTTTCTTGCAACCTCTATCGAGTTGGTGGTTCGGGCCAACGAGGAAAAACCGATTTGTGTGCGTGTGTGTGTTGTATCCCCACGATTCCCCTCCGCGTTCTTCGTGTTCATCGCGTTCATCCACCTCCCCCACGAATTCCACCCAAATCCGTGAAGATCAGGCACATCCTTGGGCTTAGCCTATATCATGTTTGCAATAAGCTTGTGAGTTCTTTTTGACTAATGTTAAGCTACGGTTCTTTGGCACTTCCACCATCCAAATTTGCTAGCCTCTTCGGTACTGTGCATTGCCTTTTGCTCACATTGAGAATTGTGCATACTTCGCCAGTACATCCAAACCCGTGGGAGGACTTTCTCTTGTTCTCCTACACATAAGCCATACATCTTCCTCAAAACATCCACTATACCTACCTACCACAGCATTTCCATAGCTGTTCCGAGATATATTGCCATGCAACTTCCATTTACATTACATGACTTGTTGTCATTTATTATTTATATATTGCTTTGCATGATTCTATACAGCTGATGTGTGGTTTACCCATGTTACGCTAGATCATTGTACATCCTGCTACACTGGCAGAGGCATACATTTTTATACATCATATTTTATTCATTATGAGTTATTTGTACCAAAAAGTGTGTTGTCATATTAGGATGTTGCCCCTAAAAGTGAAAAGAGCCATGGAGGCCATCAAAAAGAGAAATAAAAAAAGGGAAAAGAAAAAAAAGAAAGAGAGAAAGAAAAAGGGGGGGCAACATTACTATCTTTTATCCACACCTGTGCTCATGTTTTAGCACCTGCAGTATTCATAGTCATCATTTGTGCTCGTGTTTAGCACCTACACTTCATATGAGAGAGTTTTCATGTTTTACTAGTATAACTATGTGAAAAATTTACACTATAGAACTTGGGTTGTATATTCCAATGATGAGCTTCCTCAAAACTGCTCTAGGTCTTCATGAGCAACCAAGTTGGATGCACCCCCACTAGTTCCATTGGAGAGCTTTCATACACATATAGCTCTATGTGCATCCGTTGCATGGCAATCACTACTCCTCGCATAGCTTCGATTATAAGACTTCCTCTTGTCTAATGATCACTTATAGCTTTGTGAGACTTTCTTTCATTGGCCTTCCAAACCCCCATTAACGTTCTTCATGCCATAACATCCTGGTGCCAATACCAAATGCTTGCGCTCACCGGTTGAGTAGGCTTCGAAAAAGTTGATTCATGACGTTCATGTTTAATTTTACTTGACTGAATCCTTCTTTGTTGTGAAAATTTACTTGATGCTTGGAATGAACGATAGAACTTCTACGCTGGATACTTAAAACATCTCTAATGAACTTTGTACCATTTCATGTCTTTAAAGCAATAGTTCATGAAAACTTTTAGCTTGTTTAACTCTTGCAGTATCATCTCTTATATCAATTATAGATATTTGCTTTGAATAATTTGAGCTCAGCTCATGTGCTTTACAATAGTATTGATCAAGATTATGATAGCATGTCACTTCAGAAATTATCTTTGTTATCGTTTACCTACTCGAGGACGAGTAGGAACTAAGCTTGGGGATGCTTGATACGTCTCAAACGTATCTATAATTTCTTATGTTCCATGCTACTTTTATGATGATACTCACATGTTTTATACACACTTTATGTCATATTTATGCATTTTCCGGCACTAACCTATTGACAAGATGCCGAAGAGCCAGTTGCTGTTTTCTGCTGTTTTTGGTTTCAGAAATCCTACAAAGGAAATATTCTCGGAATTGGACGAAATCAACGCCCAGGGTCTTATTTTTCCATGAAGCTTCCAGAAGACCGAAAGGATTACGAAGTGGGACGACGAGGCGCCGACACAACAGGGCCGCGTGGCCAGGGCTGGGCCCGCGCCGCCCTGGCGTGTGGGGCCCTCGCGCCGCCTCTAAACCTACCCTTCCGCCTACCTAAAGCCTTCGTCGCGAATACCCCAGTACTGAGAGCCACGATACGGAAAACATTCCAGAGACGCCGCCGCCGCCAATCCCATTTCGGGGGATTCAGGAGATCGCCTCCGGCACCCTGCCGAAGAGGGGAATCATCTCCCGGAGGACTCTTCATCACCATGATCGCCTCCGGATTGATGTGTGAGTAGTTCACCCCTGGACTATGGGTCCATAGCAGTAGCTAGATGGTTGTCTTCTCCTCATTGTGCCATCATGTTAGATCTTGTGAGCTGCCTATCATGATCAAGATCATCTATTTGTAATGCTAGATGTTGCGTTTGTTGGGATCCGATGAATATGGAATACTATGTTATGTTGATTATCAATCTATCATATATGTGTTGTTTAAGATCTTGCATGCTCTCCGTTGCTAGTAGAGGCTCTGGCCAAGTTGATACTTGTAACTCCAAGAGGGAGTATTTATGCTCGATAGTGGGTTCATGCCTCCATTGAATCTGGGACAGTGACAGAAAGTTCTAAGGTTGTGGATGTGCTGTTGCCACTAGGGATAAAACATCAATGCTTTGTCTAAGGATATTTGTGTTGATTACATTACGCACCATACTTAATGCAATTGTCTGTTGTTTGCAACTTAATACTGGAAGGGGTGCGGATGCTAACCTGAAGGTGGACTTTTTAGGCATAGATGCATGCTGGATAGCGGTCTATGTACTTTGTCGTAATGCCCAATTGAATTTCACACTACTCATCATGATATGTATGTGCATTGTTATGCCCTCTTTATTTGTCAATTGCCCAACTGTAATTTGTTCACCCAACATGCTATTTCTTATTGGAGAGACACCACTAGTGAACCGTGGACCCCGGTCCATTCTTTTACATCGAATACAATCTACTGCAGTACTTGTTCTTTATTGTTCTTCGCAAACATCATCTTCCACACTATACAATTAATCCTTTGTTTACAGCAAGCCGGTGAGATTGACAACCTCACTGTTACGTTGGGGCAAAGTACTTTGATTGTGTTGTGCAGGTTCCACGTTGGCGCCGGAATCCCTGGTGTTGCGCCGCACTACACTCCGTCACCAACAACCTTCACGTGCTCCTTGACTCCTGCTGGTTCGATAACCTTGGTTTCTTACTGAGGGAAAACTTGCTGCTGTACGCATCACACCTTCCTCTTGGGGTTCCCAACGGACGTGTGCTTTACGCGTATCAAAGATATCGACCGACTCTCCAAAGACCTCGAAGTAAAGGACTTGGAGAAGCTTGTCCGAAGAATCTCCTCGCTTAGCAAAAAGGACGCCGTTCCATCTACCTGTCGCGTGGAGCCGTATAGCGGTTCCAACGCCCTTCCCGAGGTAAATTTTGTCGACTACTGTTTTTGTCCTTTGTCGATTACTATTTCGCAGACACCTTTAATCTTACTTCTTGTCGACATATCTTGTCCTTGTAGAATCATCAAGTTCTAGCTTCTCTTCCTCCTCTTCCTGAAGGCGGGGAAATCGAAGAACGGGTTGTTGTCACCGATGAAAACCAGGGTACTTCTCGCCCTGGGAGCGAAACTGCGGGTTCTCAAAAATCCTCGGCTTCCTCTGAAAGAGAAGTTGAGTCCGAGGCTACCGA
Organism: Lolium perenne; assembly: GCF_019359855.2. Classification (NCBI taxonomy): domain Eukaryota; kingdom Viridiplantae; phylum Streptophyta; class Magnoliopsida; order Poales; family Poaceae; genus Lolium; species Lolium perenne. The sequence goes on along the minus strand of NC_067246.2, from coordinate 169,914,039 downwards.
GTCGACACACTCCCTTCCCTCAGCTGTTTCTCCACGGAAAAAAAAGAAAAAGGGATGAAGTCGTCGACTCCGGCACCTCCAAAGACAGCGCACCTCCTGCCGAGGAAGTTGTTCCCAATGAAGAAGGGACAACTTTCAACCCTTATGAAGATGCCCTTGTCAGCTCGTAAGTTTCCGTCGATATCTTTGCACCCGATATTTTTGCCTGTGTTTGTTCTTATACTGTCGCTTATTTATTATAGTGCGACGAGGACGAAAATCCTCCTATTGACGTGACTGCTCGAACGAGTACGTCTCGAACTTTAGTTATTTCTGAAGCTCAACCAGATGAGGATGAGACCTTGCCTCCTCAGCAACACATAGAGCATCCGACTCCAGTTGCAAGCCCCCGTGCCTCTTCACGAAAGAGAGCTAGGGTAGAGCCAGTCGAGGAGCCTACTCTGTTGATTGGTGGTTCTATGACTCCTTCGATGGATGATGTAAGTCCTTTCATTTATGTTGCCACCTTTTCAGCATTTTTTGACTCTCCCCTGATTTTTGTTTTTGCTGTCGAACTTGTGCTTCCTATGTTGATTTCCCTTTCTCTATTTTCCCTTTCAGCCTTTGATAAAGGAATTTATCCGTCTCAGTACCCAAATCGTCGGGTACCGTGACCATGCTAAGAAGCTTGAAGGTATTCTTTTCTTGCCGCTTTCCATTGAATAGATTCTCCTTCATTATTTTGTCATGACACTCGCTGTCCTTTGTTTTGCTATACACTCTTGTGGAAGCTAAAAAACATGCTGATGCTCTTGCTCTTAAGTTAGAGCAAAGCGAAAAAGCTCGCAAGAAAGCTGAGTCAGATGCCGCCGCTGTCGAAGATCTTCGAAAAAGACTTCATGACGCACAAAGTTCTTTAAGCGAAAACTTAGCTCAGCAGTCTGCTCGTGACAAATAAATTATCACTCGCTTGGAGTCACAGAGTCGACGTTTTGTTAGTAAGTACTCTGACCGTTTCTATTTCTTCGGGTCACCATGTTTTTCCTGGCGCGCTTTTTGACAAGCTTTATTTTGCTTCATTAGGGAAGACGCATCAAGATTTTGATCTCGAGAAGCCTGAGGGTGATCGTCTTCTCGACGCGCTCTCCCTCCTTGAAATTCATGGAGACGAGGCACGCCATGGGCCTTGCTGATGCTAGATCAGGTCTGTCCCAGCTTTTTCCCTACTTCTTCGCGAAGAAAGAAGAACCCGAGACTTTTACAGCTCTGGCCAATTGCTTCAATTCCCTAGAAGATCTTGGGCTCGCTCTTCGGCAAGAAGGCTTGAAGATTGAGGTTGAAGGCACCATCGCCTTGGTTGCTGACAGCCAACAAGATGTTGACTGGGCGAAGGTTGGTGATGTGAAGAAGATGGAGACGAAAATGTGGTAGTCTTTGATTAAGGCTGCCAAGCCGAACTTGAAGAAGATCCTCTCCTTCCTCGGATGCAAACCGACTCCTGCCCCTAGTTCAACGAAGCCGGAGGTCAAGTAGACCATCCAGTCTCTACTTTTTTTTTGTTTCTCTTTTGATGCTATCGCCGTAGTAGTTTAGCGACAACTGCCCCAGTAGTTCACTAGGAACCCTCCTTTGTAATAGCCATGTAAATATCTTGATCTTATCAATGAAAAGCTATGTTGCCGAATTATTGATATTGACATATTTCTTTCCAGTTGATTTTTTACAACTATACTGTGATGCCTCACTCATCGAATGCTGTAAGGGTATTTTACCCTTATCCATTATTTTGGTAACGATGACACCGTGCTAAAGTATTTGGCCTAATATGATGAGGTCTAAGACCCCGTGTGTGGCCCGATCTTGCGGTTGACCCGAAATCCAAAGGAGGGAGAGAGGGAGAACGCGAAGAACACGATGAACACGAAGAACACGATGAACTCACGCACGCACACCAACCCGATACAACCGATACTTACCCCGTGGCTCGATGGACCACGCCAATAGAATCAACCCGGAAGAGACACGCGGTAGAATTCCGAGCGGAGAGATTGGTGAGGGAGATGAATCTAGGAGTGGGAGAGAGAGTGGGTAACACTAGAATCTCACACACCAAATCCAATCATCCAACATGGGTTGCCTTGATACAAAGGGGATGAAACCCTAGGGAGACAAAGCTCATCTTCATGTTTAAGCTATCATCTTGTCTAAAGAGGTAAGGGGGGTGTCTGGGGTCTATATATAGGCCTACAAGACAACACATGGCGAAAAGGCACATAGGTGGGTAACTTAGGCAGTTTGGTGGGTAGTTCCCGTCGGATCCGGTCTGGGGCCGGTCAGACCGGGCCTGGGACCGGGCGGTCCGGTTGTGGAGCCGATCGACCGGTCGCCAACCGGGCAGGTCGGTCCGGGGGCCCGGTCGGACCGGACTGGGGCCGCTGGGCCTCCTCCTCCCTCTTCCTTCTTCTCTTCTTTCCTTCTTCTTCTTCCTTCTTCCTTGCACCATGATGAATGGCTCCTCTTCCCTTCCCTCGCTTCCTTGCACCATGGGTGTTCCTCCTCTCCGGTTCCTCGATGATTCTTGTACCTAATGATATGTAGCACACCGATATGAGGTAGCATTCCATTCAAGGTATTGACGAGGTCGAGTATCGAGAGGAAGGAGTTCACCTTGTCGCGTGTAGCGTGGTTTAGGGTTGAAGGTCCACTTGGGGGACTCTTTGGCCATGGTGTAGCGTCGACGATAGGCGGGGTTGCACTTGATGGTCTTGGTGTAGCGACGTCGGTGACCGGGGCTACATCATCTCCCCCCCCTTGGGGAAGAGTCGTCCTCGACTCTTGTTCCTCCTCATCGAAGAGGTAGTCCATGACGGTTGTCCCATGTAGAGTTGGGTAGTCGCGGTCGAAGAAGAACTTGGAGAAAAACCACTTGCGAAGGGAAAGCTCCAAGAGGCATTTGGCAAAAATGGGAACCAAAAGAGTGTGGGTGTATCCAACATGTGGAAGGGCAAAAATTTGTGCATGTAAGAGTTGTATGGTGTCAAAAATGTGCGGTGTAGTATTGTCCCAAACAAGTGGAACAAACAAAAGGCAAGTGTCGGCGGCAAAATTTGGGGCAAAATTGTTATGTGTAATGGCAAAGCGATGGAGACTTCGAACTTGGGAGAGTATGGTTGGCTTGAGCCGAGTATGAGTGTCCTCAAGTGTGAAAGAATCCAATGCAATTGCCAAAGATGAAATGAGAAATCCAAAGAAGAGCAACTTTATGAGTGACATGTGGCACAAGATGCATAAGGTGTCTCTCACATGTATGACATGGTCCTTGAGATTCTTGGAGTGTATGATGATAATATCAAGACATACAACAATCATTGTGCCAACAAGATGTTTCAAGATAGTTTGCAAAAGAGGCCAAAGAGGGGACGAGGCCTTGGGCCAAACCGGAAACTCGACAAGGCAAGTCGGAAACACACTAGGGCGAAAGCTTGTGGGAACATACCCTTTGGTGTGATTCCCGCGGGTGAGGTCCTTGTTGGGGTAGCTCTCAATTGCGCGTTTCGTGAGCTCATGCTCCGTAGCGGTGGAAGTTGATGGTCGGGTACCTACACATGGAATGAGCAAAACAAAGAGCGTATGTGCATGGTAGAGGAACACATCATCCATCATGATGTTCCAAGACTTGTGCACATCACCATTAGTGTCAAGCAAGATATTATGAAATGCATGGCGATAGTGCAAATGGCAAGAAGGTGCATTCATGGCATGTGGCAACTCATGATCATCAAAAATGGAGAAGGCTATGGGGGCCATCTCATGGACAATGAAATAAGCATTCTTGCATACCAAGCATAAGAAAGAGCAATTGTTCACAATCTTGGATGCAAGGATCATGGAATGGTGTAAGCATTTTGGGCAAAGCATGCGGAAGCTAATGTCATCCTTGTCATTATCATTGCAAGCAATACATGGTAAAGAGCAAGTGGTCGACATATTGCAAGCAATGGTGGAAAAATTGAAGCTCTCATAGCATGGCATGGTCATGGTATCACAAGCAATCAATTTCACATGATCAACAATGTTATCAAGCAAAGCATCACATGGGAAAGTGAAAGTAGCATGTGAAGGAGCAAATGTATCATCGAGATCATGCATGCACTCATAAGTCATCATGTCCACTAGTGGGATCATGGCATCATCAACACCTATGTTGTTACCTTTGTAGGCCGACTCATGTGATGTAGGTGTTGTGGAAGTAGGAGGATCCATATGGTCGATATATCCATCTTGGAGCAAGCATGGTGAGATATCATCATCGTCATGCACCATGTACATCGTCTCCATGAGCGGGAACTCGTCCTCCGTGGAACGTAGGGCAACATAAGAAGACACCAACGAGGGAGAGGTTAATGTGTTAGCAAATGCGATGTCCTCCATGGACCTATCATCTACCTCTCTCAACTCACTTTGTGTGTCACTCATGTCCTCCAAACGGAAGCACTCAAACTCACATATGGGGTGGAAGTCGCTCAACTCACTATCACTCTCACTCAAGTGGGCTAAGTGGCTCTCATTCTCACATGGGATTGCTACCAACTCATCAATGAAGCATAGGGGAGTAGGCTCGACTTTCTCATCTCCATGCGCCTCCTTGGTTGAAGGGAAATTCCCATGCTCAACCATCTCAACTCCATGCGCCTCCGTAGGTGAAGGGAGAATCCCATGCTCACCATGCTCAACTCCATCGCCTCCCAAGTCATCCGCAAGCGGTGGCGTCGTGGTGTAGTAGAGAGCTAGGCTCGGATCCACATCAACCTTGAGTTGACCTTGGCGATCTTCATCTTGAAGTGTGGGCGCGATAGGCATCTTGGAGACTTGTGCATTGAGCTCGTCGAAGTAGAGCTTCTTGGCGCTTGGCGTTGTGCATTGCCATGCCACGTGACCCTTGGCCTTGCACACCTCACATAGGAGATTGGGACATTCCCGTGGAGGGTGGTCTTGTTGCTTGCACTTGTAGCATCGGAGTCCATAGGCATGTGACGAGGTAGGGGCCATTGTGGTGGTGGCGCAAGAGGTAGAAGTCGCCTCATGAGGAAGGTATGCGCGATGTGCACTTGCCGTCCTTGTAGTGGTGGACACCCTATCATGGTGTTTGTCGCCTTCATGTCGAGGCTCTCGTCTTCGGGCATCATCACCATGGCTTGAGTGGTGTCGTCGAAGACTCGTGGAAGATGTTGGTCGATGGCGATCATGAAGTGGCTTGTGGCGGCGAAGCTCATGTGGTGACGTATGTCGATGACGGTCCTTGCCATGCCTAGATGATGGCTCGTGCGACTTGGCATGTTGCTTGCGGCGCCTTGTGGAGCTTGGAGAAGAGTGTCGATGACGATCATGTTGGGGGCGCTCTTGTTGCTCCATATGATGTACGTGAGGTCGACGATCTTGTGCATAAGCACTCTCATGGTGGCGCCTCGTGGAGCTCGAAGAAGTGTGTCGATGGCGATCATGGTGGGGACGCTCTTGATGATCCATATGATGGTGCCATCGTGGCGGTCCTCCATCTTCATATGTAGCTCCAATGGCCAAGTGGTGGTACTTGGGAGCATCGTCGTTGCTCCTTGTGGAGACTAGGTGAGGTTCCGCCATGGTGTCGATGTTGTAGACGTGGCGTTGCTCCACCAAGTCGTCGATGCCGTAGTCGTGGCGTTGCTCCACCATGTCGTCCATGCTTGAGGAGCCATTGTCGATGTAGAGCTCCTCGATGTCGGTCATGTCGTTGATGCTCGCGGAGCCAAAGTCGGTGTAGAGCTCCTCGATGTCGGTCATGTTGGCGATGCTCGCGGAGCCATAGTCGGTGTCGAGCTCCACATGTTCCTCCACATCCGCGGTGCTTGAAGAGGTATCCTCCTCGAAGTGCTCCGTGTACTCCTCCGTATCTTCTTCGTCGCTATACATGTTAGCATGACAAGATCTATATGGTGTATGTTAGTGGAAGGAGACTACCTCGCACTCTTACCAAGGTAAGATAGTATTGAGGCAATCCACCAAACCGAAAGCAAGATCAAGTGTATCGGGAACACACGCAAAACCACACGCAAAAGCTAGCAAATATGGTGTTAGGTGAGTGTTGTGGAAAGCCAAAAGACGAAATCCGAAATCAAGTTTGTTGTTAAGAGTGGGTGAAGTCCAACGAAATCAAATGTCAAAGCGATGATCACTAGAAACACGGAAAAGATATGGAACACACACACGAGATGAACGGGGTTAGTGCGACCAAGGAATGAGCGGAAAAGTGTATGAAGCCCTTAATCAAGGGTGCTCGGTGTCACACTAACACAAGAAGAGATCAAAGCTTTGGTTGCAACGAAGAGACAACAAGATTTACACGCGGCCTCTCTTCTCTTTTTCTCTCTTTTGCTTAAAAGCTTTTCCCTCTTTTGTATTTGGTGGCACTTGCACTCTTTTGTATCTATGGTGGCGCTTTGTACACTTTGGTATGTATGATGGCACTATGCACACTTGTGCTCTTTTTGTAGTTTGGCGGCTTTTTCTCGCACTATGTTAGCGTTAGCTCGCTTTTGCTATCTTGCCACACGAGTTTTGCTTAGAAGCTTTACTCCACACGACACACACACCTCACAATCGGGGCCACGTGCAATGTCTCGCAACACTCGATAAGCAATGCTCGTAGGATAGATCGCAAAAGGAAGAGGGGTTACAAGGTGAAAGCTGCAAGTTATACCTGCGATGGTGGTGGTGGTGGTGGTGGTGGAGATCGCCGGACGTCGAGGTCGAAGGAGGGCGCGAGGATGCGCCCGGTCTGGGGCCCGGTTGGACCGGCGCCTGGACCGGCCTGTCCGGTTTCCGCCCGGTCGACCGGGTTCTGTGCTGGCTCGTCCGGTCTGTGGCCCGGTTGACCGGGTTCATCTCGTCCGTCCGTGCAGCCCGGCCGACCGGGTTCTCAGGCTTCATCCGTCCTGCTCAGGCCCGGTTGACCGGGTTCTGTCTTTAACTCGTCCGATCGTGGCCCGATTGACCGGGTTCTGCTGGCTCGTCCGGTTGCCGCCCGGATCGACCGGGTTCTGTGCTGGCCCGTCCGATCTGCCAGGGTTGGCCTGGGCCGAAACCGAGTTTCGCGGGATGAAGCTTTCTCTCTCCTGTTCTTCACGAAAACCAAGCCAAATCGACCAAAACGAAGGGAAATGATGGAATTGGGGGCTAAAAGTTGGGGAGATAGTAGATCAAGCACTCCAACACCAAATCCATGGACCAAAACCACTCAAAACGCAACCAAATCACAGATCGGTCAAGAGGCAATTTAGGGCTATTTTTGGGGATTTTTTGGAAAATTTTCTAGGGACGAAATCGGGTGGGTGGGAGGTCAAATCCGCGGTAACCAAGAGCTGCTGATACCATATGATGAGGTCTAAGACCCCGTGTGTGGCCCGATCTTGCGGTTGACCCGAAATCCAAAGGAGGGAGAGAGGGAGAACGCGAAGAACACGATGAACACGAAGAACACGATGAACTCACGCACGCACACCAACCCGATACAACCGATACTTACCCCGTGGCTCGATGGACCACGCCAATAGAATCAACCCGGAAGAGACACGCGGTAGAATTCCGAGCGGAGAGATTGGTGAGGGAGATGAATCTAGGAGTGGGAGAGAGAGTGGGTAACACTAGAATCTCACACACCAAATCCAATCATCCAACATGGGTTGCCTTGATACAAAGGGGATGAAACCCTAGGGAGACAAAGCTCATCTTCATGTTTAAGCTATCATCTTGTCTAAAGAGGTAAGGGGGGTGTCTGGGGTCTATATATAGGCCTACAAGACAACACATGGCGAAAAGGCACATAGGTGGGTAACTTAGGCAGTTTGGTGGGTAGTTCCCGTCGGATCCGGTCTGGGGCCGGTCAGACCGGGCCTGGGACCGGGCGGTCCGGTTGTGGAGCCGATCGACCGGTCGCCAACCGGGCAGGTCGGTCTGGGGCCCGGTCGGACCGGACTCTGGGCCGGCTGGGCCTCCTCCTCCCTCTTCCTTCTTCTCTTCTTTCCTTCTTCTTCTTCCTTCTTCCTTGCACCATGATGAATGGCTCCTCTTCCCTTCCCTCGCTTCCTTGCACCATGGGTGTTCCTCCTCTCCGGTTCCTCGATGATTCTTGTACCTAATGATATGTAGCACACCGATATGAGGTAGCATTCCATTCAAGGTATTGACGAGGTCGAGTATCGAGAGGAAGGAGTTCACCTTGTCGCGTGTAGCGTGGTTTAGGGTTGAAGGTCCACTTGGGGGACTCTTTGGCCATGGTGTAGCGTCGACGATAGGCGGGGTTGCACTTGATGGTCTTGGTGTAGCGACGTCGGTGACCGGGGCTACATCATAATATGTTTATAAGGATAATGATACGGGGTGGCCTTCGGACACCACCGCCTCAAGACCGACAAGCCCTCCTCGTGGTCCAATGACACGAGCTCGAGCCCAAGCCCTACGCCAAGAGGTGAATTCGCTCCTCTCCACGTACTCCTTTGACACCCCTTTGGATGGCTTGCTACTTCATGCCAATACCCTATGTTCAATCAGGTACATCGACCAAGAAGCGAGCCATGAAGACCAAGCCAATGGAGAGAGAGCTGGAAATGACGAAGATGGAGCTACAGCTGCCAGGCCGGAACTTCCGCCCTCCAGGACCGGAACTTCCGCCCAGATGCTCTCCAGATGCCTTCCAGCGCCCAGGAAACAGGGTCCGGCCGGAAGTTCCGCCCAAGAGGACCGGAACTTCCGCCCACCGGAACTTCCGCCCAAGTTCCGCTCAAGTTCCGAAAGTCGGCGAAAACCTTCTTTGGATGTTCTTTGCGGGACAATGGCGCAATTCCGGAACAAGGCCGGAACTTGGCCGGAACTTCCGCCCCGACCGGAACTTCCGCCCCTCCAGACCGGAACTTCCGCCCCTGACCGGAACTTCCGCCCAAGTTGACCGGAACTTCCGCCCCATCGAACTTCAGCACAACAGCAATTTTAGTTGTAACTTATGCCTTCGCCCCACCTACTATAAATAGCCTTGTTGGCTCAGATCTGAGATTAGACTTGATGTGAAATTAAACCTGAGCTTAGCTCACCCTTGTGGGAACCCTACCTAGATCTATGATCTTGTACCCACCCGGGCTCCTTATCGACTTGTCAAGATCTCTTTGGTGACTTCTACCGTTTGTTTGATCTTTTGCTTGCACTTCTACCTATTTGGTCTTTTGCTTGCACTTCTATCAACCTTCCGGTCTTTTCACCCTTCTAGATCTTGCGAGCTTCGATTTGTCGATCTCTTTGTGGGACTTCTACCGGAAGGTCTTTTCTCGCAACCTCTATCGAGTAGGTGTATCGGGCCTACGAGGGAAAACCGGTTTGTGTGCGTGTGTGTGTTGTATCCCCACGATTTCCCCTCGCGTTCTTCGTGTTCATCGCGTTCATCCACCTACCCCCACGAGTTCCACCCAAATCCGTGAAGATCGGGCACATCCTTGGACTTAGTCCACATCATATGGTATCAGCAGCTCTTTGGTTGCCACGGATTTGACCCCCACATACCCCAATTCCACCAATTTCGCCCAAAAATTTTCCAAATTTTTTTTCCCAAAAAATAGCCCCAAATTGGCCTTGGATCGATCTTTCGATTTGTTGAGTTATTTGTGGTTTTGCTCCAATAGAAACTTGCCTTTGGTGTTAATCTGCAATTCTCCCACCTTCCCACAGCTTCTAGTGCCAAATTTTCCTCGAATTCGAAGGATTTGGGCCCGGATTTCCGCCCAAATCGACGAACAGCCCGCAGATCTGATTGCGACCGGAAGTTCCGCCCGGAAGGACCGGAAGTTCCGCCCCCGGACCGGAAGTTCCGCCCCTCAGGACCGGAAGTTCCGCCTGGCCGAAATTTTGACAGCAACCTTTGTTTTTCGTTTTGGTACTAACCCCCTTGTGTTTGGACTTCGGTGTGAGTGCCATTTCAGCTACCATAAAGCTTCCGCAACATCGACAACGACGACGGCACCCCGAAGATCCAAGCGGTTCATTTGACACCTCCACCATAGCAAGTTCAAGATCGTCGGCCACCATCATCAAGTGGTATAACTTGCTCCTAACTTGTAGCCCTAGCCTCTTTTGCGTACCTTTCCTATCGAGAGTGGCTTTCTAGTGTTGCGAAGCATTGCGCAAGCGTCCCGACCGTGAGGGTGTGCGTGTGTTGAGCAAAGCTTTGAAGCAAGCTCGTGTGAAAAGATAAGCAAAAGAGTGTGACATACTTACATAGATAGTAGTATCCTTACATAGTGAGAAAAAGAAAAAGAAAAAGTGTGTGAGTGACACCTATACACAAAAGAGTCCAAAGCTTTTAAGCAAAAGAGAGAAAAGAGAAGAGAGGCGTCTTGCGCAAATCTTGTTGCTTCTCAATTTTTGCAACCAAGCCACGGTCTCTCTTGTGTTGGCGTGACACCGAGCTAGTAGTCTTCGTTAGGACCATTTTGTTCTTGCTCATTTTCCAAGTCGCGCTAACCCCATTTTGTCCCACGCGTGTGTTCCTCATTGTGTATGCCTTTTGTGATCACCGCCTTTGACTTGTGACTTTTGGATCTTACCCACTTTTGACAATAGACTTTTCGTTTGGTTCTTCCATTTGGCTTTCCACACCCATACCTAACACCATATAGAGTTTTTGTTTTTGTGTGTGTAACCGGTTGTTCCTCAACTTGATACACCCTTTCGATTTTGGTTTGCAAGTTTTGACATTCTTGGTAGTCTTTCCTAACCACCCACCACATAGTTCTTGTTTTGGTTGTAACCATGTCTAGTGGAGAAGGGAACCAACTACCGATGACGCGGCACCAACATTGGATAGCTACTCAAGCCGTCCACGCCAAGCTAAATCAATTTGAAGCCATGCTCAAGGATACCAATGTCCGCTATGAAGAAAGAGCTCAAGTGCAAAGGAATGACCTCAAGAATCAAGTGCAAGACCTCAATGAGAAGATTGAAACTCAAGGCAATGATTTGAAGGCCACACTTGCCATACAAGGTCAAGAGACAAGGGAAATGAAGACGGCTTTGGACAATATCCTCCACACACTCAACCGTCAAGAAGAAAGAAGACACCACTCAAGGTCTTCGCACTCTCATAGCTCAAGGTCAAGAGCTCCTACACCATCTCGCCATGATTCTAATGAAGACCCACGCCACCATAATGTGGATGTCCAAGTGCTTCACCAACAAGCTCAAGAAGCGGAGCAAGCTCGACTTCGACTTGTCCAAGAGCGTCAATGCCTTGAAGAAGAGCGCCTTCACCAAGAGGACCTCAATGCTCAATTCCAACAAGAGCAAGAACGCCTTCGCCATGATCAAGAGCTAGTTCGAGCAAGGGAACAAGAGCGCCTCCGCAATGAACAACAAGCACTTGAAGAACAAGAAGCTCAAGCTAGACGACAACGCCTTCTTGAAGAGGAACAAAGGCAAGCGCACCAAGAGCGCCAAATCATCAATGTTGTTCGTCCTCAACGCCCTCAAGGTCAAGATAATCGCCGCCATCATGATGATCGCCCTCATGCTAGAAGACCTCCTCCAAGGGCAAGAGATGAAGAATCAAGTCATCACCAAGCATCAAGTGAAGAAAGTGTGATGCCTCGACGCCGCCACAACAATGATGATCAAGATGAAGGTCATGGAAGGCCACCTCCTCGTCAACAACATAGCAACAACAATAGAGATGCTCACGGTCCACAACATCCACCTCAACAACGTCAAGACCTTGGTGAAGAGAGACCACCTCCTAGACGCAATGACCGGAAATCTTTGGGAAACTCAAGTTCACCATGCCTAAGTTCCATGGAGAAGAAGACCCCGATGCATACCTCTCTTGGGTTCTCAAGGTTGACAAGATATTCCGCATACACAACTTCTCCGAAGCAAAGAAAGTGGCCATGGCATCACTAGAGTTTGAAGGGTATGCAAATGTTTGGTGGGAAGAAGTGAACAAGAAGCGTGACAAGGAAGAGCTAGACCCCATTGCTACATGGGAAGAGATGCAAGAAGTCATGCACAAACGCTTTGTGCCCAACCATCACAAATGCGACCTCTTCAACAAGCTTACCCAACTCAAGCAAAGCTACAAGTCCGTTGAGGAATACTACAAGGAGATGCACATGACAATGATGAGTGCAAATGTGGACGAGCGAGAAGAACAAACAATGGCACGATTCTTGAATGGATTGAACATTCCCGTCAAGAGGATAGTGGAATTCTTGCCTTACACCAACATGGTTGAATTGCTTCATCAAGCTACAAGAGCCGAGCGCCAAGTGCGAGAAGACATAGCAAGTGCAAAAACAAAGTCCTTCTTCGCCGCGCGCAATGCAACAAATACCTCCTCAAGCATCAAGAACACAAGTGCTATTGCGCCCAAGGATCCTCCTAAGCAAATGAAGAGTGCCTTCAAGACAACAAACTTCAAGCCGGATCAATCAACTATGTCCTCCAAAGCGTCCACGGGATCTAGTAACATCACTTGCTTCAAGTGTGGAGCTCAAGGACATAAATCCTTTGAATGCAAGAACACAAGAGTTATGATAACTCGAGATGATGGAGATGTGGAGTACTTGAGTGAAGGCGAATATGAAGCCTTGGTACAAGCCGCAACCAATCATGAAGATGATGACTTGGAAGACCAAGAGCAAGTCCTATGTGTGCATGATGCAAGCCCGTCCCTTGTGGTGACCAAAGTGTTGACAACCCATGCACTTCCCAATGAAGATCAAAGGTGCAACATCTTCCAAACAAGAGCCGGAATCAATGGCAAGTCAATAAAGGTCATCATCGATGGAGGGAGTTGCCACAATCTTGCAAGCACCGAACTATGCTCCAAGCTCAACCTCACACTCCGGAAACACCCCCATCCTTACCATGTGCAATGGCTAAGTGACAATGGAAATGTCAAGATACAACACACCGTCTCCGTATCCTTCAAGATTGGCGCCTATGAAGACACCGTTGATTGTGATGTAGTGCCCATGACGGTGTGCCACATGCTACTTGGTCTCCCTTGGCAATATGACAAAAGAGCAAGCCATGATGGCTACACAAATGCCTATAGCTTCAAGGTCGGCGACAAGACATACATCCTACGCCCAATGACTCCTAGCCAAGTGATTGCGGACAATGCAAAGGCTTTAGCGAGGGCTAAGGAAGCTACCATCACTAGTGAGATGAGTGGTGAGAGAGTAACCCACCAAAAGGAAAGTGAGCGCCACAAGCCATATATGAGTGAGATGAAGAGTGTCCTCATAGCTACCAAGCTAAGAGTGAGATGAGAGAATTGCACCACAACCCATCCACCATATTGCACTATGTGCTCATTTGCAAGGGGCCATCCTCGGAGACTAACAACTTAACAACTCTTCCTTCGTCTTTGTTGTCTCTTTTGAAGGAGTTCCAAGATGTCTTCCCCGACGAGCTTCCTCATGGACTACCACCGCTTCGAGGGATTGAGCACCGCATCGACCTCATACCCGGCGCTCCTCTACCAAACCGCGCCGCCTACCGCACCAACCCCGAAGACACAAAGGAGATCCAACGACAAATACAAGACCTCCTCGAAAAAGGGTATGTTCGTGAAAGCTTAAGCCCTTGTGCGGTTCCCGTGATCCTTGTGCCTAAACCGGATGAGACGCAACGGATGTGTATGGATTGTCGCCCCATCAATGCCATTACCGTCCGTTACCGCCATCCCATTCCGCGTTTAGATGACATGCTTGATGAACTTAGTGGTGCCACGATTTTCTCTAAGATTGCCATCAAATCCGCATGGCTATTGGTGATGAATGGAAAATGGCATTCAAGACCAAACTCGGTCTCAATGAATGGCTCGTTATGCCTTTCGGTCTTTCCAATGCTCCATCTACTTTCATGCGCCTCATGAATCACATCTTGCGTCCTCTCATTGGCAAGAGCGTGGTTGTCTACTTCGATGATATTCTTATTTATAGCAAAAACCTCGAGGACCATGTGCAACATGTGAGAGAAGTCTTGTGCATCTTGCGACATGAAAAGCTTTATGCTAACCTCCCTAAATGCACATTTGCTCAAAACAAATTGGTTTTCCTTGGCTTTGTGGTTTCCGCTAATGGTATTGAAGTTGATTCTTCTAAGGTTGAGGCCATCCACAATTGGCCCACTCCTACCAATGTTGCTCAAGTCCGAAGTTTCCATGGACTCGCCGGTTTTTACCGTCGCTTTGTGAAAGACTTTAGCACCATTGCTTGCCCTTTGAATGAGCTTACCAAAAAGAATGTTCCGTTTGTTTGGGGCAAGGCCCAACAAAATGCTTTTGATGAGTTGAAGAAACGCCTTACCGAGGCACCACTCCTTGTTCTTCCAAACTTTTCCAAAACTTTTGAGATTGAGTGCGATGCAAGTGGACTCGGTATTGGTGGAGTGCTTATGCAAGATGGAAAACCCGTGGCATACTATAGCGAGAAGTTAGATGGCGCACGCCTCAACTATCCTATATATGACAAGGAACTTTATGCTTTGGTTCGTGTTCTTGAAGTTTGGCAACACTATCTTTGGCCAAAAGAGTTTATTATCCACTCCGACCATGAGTCTTTGAAATATTTGAAAAGTCAACACAATTTGAACAAAAGACATGCAAAGTGGGTTGAGTTCATTGAGTCCTTTCCATATGTGATCAAATACAAGAAGGGCAAGGACAATGTTGTGGCGGATGCTCTTTCCCGCAAACTCACCCTCTTACTCCCTCACTTGGATATTAGTGTTTTGGGTCTTGATGAAATCAAAGATTTATATGCTTCCGATGCTTTCTTTGGCCCAATCTTTGCAAAGTGTTCTAGTGAGAAGGGCATCGATGATTTCTATTTGCACCAAGGATTCTTGTTCAAGGGCAACAAACTTTGTATTCCTATGTCTTCGCTTCGCCTTTTGCTCTTACAAGAATCGCATGGTGGTGGTCTTATGGGACACTTTGGAAGAGAGAAGACATATGCCATGCTCTCCACTCACTATTATTGGCCAAGAATGTACCGCGACGTGGAGCGCCTTTGCCGACGGTGTACAACATGCTTACAAGCTAAGTCTACCTCCAACCCTTATGGTCTTTACACCCCATTGCCTATTCCATATGCACCATGGACCGATATTAGCATGGATTTCGTTCTAGGCTTGCCTCGCACTAAGCATGGTCATGATTCTATATTTGTGGTAGTGGATAGATTCTCTAAGATGGCTCATTTCATACCTTGCCATAAGAGCGACGATGCTTCACACATTGCTTCATTGTTTTTCAGGGAAATTGTTCGCCTACATGGAGTACCGCAAAGCATTGTGTCGGATCGAGACGTCAAGTTCATGAGTTATCTTTGGAAGTCGCTCATGGCAAAGTTTGGAGTGAAGCTCTTATTCTCATCATCCTCGCACCCGCAAACGGATGGCCAAACGGAAGTGGTCAATAGAAGCCTATCCTCTCTTCTACGCATCCTCGTGAAGAAAAACTTGAAGTCATGGGAAGAGTGCCTTCCACACGCGGAGTTCGCCTACAACCGCGCCAAGCACTCGACAACATCAAGGAGTCCCTTCATGGTCGTCTATGGGTTTGAGCCGCTCACAGCACTCGACATACTACCACTTCCACTTCATGAGCGGACAAACATGGACTTCGACAAGCGCACCGCCGCCGTGAAGAAGCTACATGAAGATACAAGGGCAAAAATCGAGCAACTAGTTCTTCGTCAAGCAACACGCCTCAACATGAAGAAAAAGGCACGGATCTTCAACGAAGGGGACCTAGTGTGGATACATCTTCGCAAGGACCGTTTCCCTCAAGAAAGAAACTCCAAGCTCAAGCCCCGAGGTGATGGTCCCTTCAAGGTCCTCAAGCGAATCAACGACAACGCCTACGTCATCGACATACCAACATCCAAGTACTTGGTGAGCAACACATTCAATGTGTCCGACCTCTCGCCATACCATGGAGATGAAGAGACGTTAGAGTCGAGGACGACTCTTTCCCAAGGGGGGGAGATGATACGGGGTGGCCTTCGGACACCACCGCCTCAAGACCGACAAGCCCTCCTCGTGGTCCAATGACACGAGCTCGAGCCCAAGCCCTACGCCAAGAGGTGAATTCGCTCCTCTCCACGTACTCCTTTGACACCCCTTTGGATGGCTTGCTACTTCATGCCAATACCCTATGTTCAATCAGGTACATCGACCAAGAAGCGAGCCATGAAGACCAAGCCAATGGAGAGAGAGCTGGAAATGACGAAGATGGAGCTACAGCTGCCAGGCCGGAACTTCCGCCCTCCAGGACCGGAACTTCCGCCCAGATGCTCTCCAGATGCCTTCCAGCGCCCAGGAAACAGGGTCCGGCCGGAAGTTCCGCCCAAGAGGACCGGAACTTCCGCCCACCGGAACTTCCGCCCAAGTTCCGCTCAAGTTCCGAAAGTCGGCGAAAACCTTACTGGATGTTACTGCGGGACAATGGCGCAATTCCGGAACAAGGCCGGAACTTGGCCGGAACTTCCGCCCCGACCGGAACTTCCGCCCCTCCAGACCGGAACTTCCGCCCCTGACCGGAACTTCCGCCCAAGTTGACCGGAACTTCCGCCCCATCGAACTTCAGCACAACAGCACTTTTAGTTGTAACTTATCCCTTCGCCCCACCTACTATAAATAGCCTTGTTGGCTCAGATCTGAGATTAGACTTGATGTGAAATTAAACCTGAGCTTAGCTCACCCTTGTGGGAACCCTACCTAGATCTATGATCTTGTACCCACCCGGGCTCCTTATCGACTTGTCAAGATCTCTTTGGTGACTTCTACCGTTTGTTTGATCTTTTGCTTGCACTTCTACCTATTTGGTCTTTTGCTTGCACTTCTATCAACCTTCCGGTCTTTTCACCCTTCTAGATCTTGCGAGCTTCGATTTGTCGATCTCTTTGCGGGACTTCTACCGGAAGGTCTTTTCTCGCAACCTCTATCGAGTAGGTGTATCGGGCCTACGAGGGAAAACCGGTTTGTGTGCGTGTGTGTGTTGTATCCCCACGATTTCCCCTCGCGTTCTTCGTGTTCATCGCGTTCATCCACCTACCCCCATGAGTTCCACCCAAATCCGTGAAGATCGGGCACATCCTTGGACTTAGTCCACATCAGATAATCTCAGGTATTAGGCAATGAGGCGTAAATGGTGTATCAAAGGAACAAGAAGGCTAAAGGAGACCCCCCACTTCGACAACAATCAAAAAGGGTCTACAGGAGAAATCCGGTCTGCAGCCCAGTCCAACCGGGCCAGCAACCGGCCAGTCCAGCGTGCTGGCCGGTCAACCGGGCGCCAACCGGGCTTCAAACGAAGAGCCAGCAGATCCGGTTGCCGCCCGGTCCACCGGGCTACTGACCGGCGGGTCCGGCGCTCCGTCCGGTCGACCGGGCGCCAACCGGGCGCCAACCGGCCACCAACCGAAGGAGCGCCAGGACGACGCAAAGGGGATCCGGTCGCTGATCCGGTCTGACCGGCCTCACGACCGGGCTCTCCGGTCTGTGGTCCGGTCAACCGGGTTTGTCGAGGAAAATGCTGAGGTGGCAAGTTGCAACGGCCACATTTTGAAGAACACTATAAATACCCCTTCTCCTACCTTGGAAGGGTTAGGCAACATACTACAAGCTGTTCTTGAGCTCTCTCTCTCTCTCTTACTCCATTATTAGAAACACCAAAAGCCTCTGATCTCCCTCCTCCTCCACCCAAACTCAAATCCCTCCGGGGAATCACTAGAGGAGGACCCGATCTACTGTTCTACCAAGCCAAATCTCATTCCCCCTTGTATTCATCAAGAAGCTTGCTTCCTAGGGTTCTTTGGAAACCCTAGGTGGGCAAGAGGAGTCCGGAAGCATCCGGGCTGTGGATTTGCTCCGGGCAAGATTGTGAAGGTTTGGAGGCTACCTCAAAGTCTACCACAAGTGAGTGAGCTATTCCTTCATGGGATAGGCTCCGGAGAATAGGGTGAGCCTTCGTGGCGTGGGGAATCCTTCGTGGGACCTCCACCCCTCCAAACGTGGCGTACCTTGTTGCAAAGCAAGGGAACATGGGAATACATCCTCGTCTCCGCGTGCTATCTGTTATCTCTAACCGAACTCCTTACTTGTGATTTAAACTGCCTGAGAGAGCCTTCGTGCTTGAGATAGTTGTATCTTCATATAGGTTGCTTCACCTAGTTTGCATTAGGCTCACCTTTATATTCCGCAAAGCCTAATATTGCAAAGAAAGGATTAAAATCTGTAGAAACCTATTCACCCCCCCTCTAGGTTTACCATCTCTATACTTTCAATTGGTATCAGAGCCTGGACTCTTATTAAGGGCTTCACCGCCTTAAGAGTGAGATGGAAAAACTATTCGAGGGTCTAGATGAAAACTCTAACCTTTCGGTTAAAGAGATGAAATCTAGATTCTTGGCATATGATGCCGAGAAGAAGAAAAAGGAGGAGCTTGAAGTTGCTCATGCTTCTCTCACTAGGGATCTTGACCACCTTGAAAGAGCTAACAAGCTTGTCAAGGATGAGCTCAAGAAACTTGGAGAGAACCATGATCTACTTCAAGAATCCTACAAAAAGGCTCTTGGATCAATGAAGGATCCCATTGATGTTGAAAAGCTTGCTTGTTCCTCCACTTCCTTTACTAGTGAGCATCCTAAACTTGTTGAGGAACATGTTCGTTTACAAGAGGAACTTTCTTTGCATGTTGAGACCAATGCATATCTTGAGTCCTTGGTGACCAAATATGGTCTTGACTATCATCCTAATGAATCTTCTTGTGAGCAAGCATCTATTCTTGAGGAAAATGTTAGGCTAACGAAGGAACTTGCAAAGTTCACCACCGCCAAGAACAAGATGGGATTGGATGACCTCTTGAGTAAGCAAAGGTCAAACAATCAAAAGTATGGACTTGGATATGCTCCCAAGTCACACAAGAAGAACAACTACAAGAAGGAGAAACCCGCTCAAGATAAGAATAAGAAGGTCACTAACAATGGCAAAGCCTCAAAGGGCAAAGCCACTAGTGGTGACCGCACGGGGCCAAACAATCACTATGCATTATTTGTTGATTATTATGGTGATGTCTATGCTAACTATGTTGGCCCTCCTAATGGCTATGCTTATAGAGAGTACTCAATTTGGGTACCAAAAGATATTGTTGCCATTGCAAAGGAACCCATTAATCGATGGGTTCCTAAATCCTCTACTTGATTTTGTAGGGGTATTCCTCTGGTGGTCCAAAATGGGTGTTTGATAGTGGATGCACCAATCATATGACCGGAGGAAAAGGTGTGCTTGATCAATTCATTGAAGATATCAACAAGAAGTCAAGCATCACCTTTGGTGACAACTCAAAGGGAAAGGTACTTGGGTATGGCAAGGTAGCAATCTCTAAGGACTTGTGCCTTGAGACGGTTATGCTTGTTGAACACCTTGGCTATAACTTACTTTCTATATATCATCTTGACGATGCCGGTTACAATTCATATTTCACTAAATATTATGTGAAAGTCTTTAGGAGTGACAATCTCAAATTGGTCCTTGTTGGATATGTGGAGAACAACCTTTACGTGGTTGACCTCTCGAAAGAGAGCCCCTCCTTCTCCACATGTCTAATGGCGGCCAAGCATGACGAAGGTTGGTTGTGGCATCGCCGCCTTGGTCATGTTAACATGAGGAATCTTAAACAACTCCTAAAGGGTGAGCATATTGTGGGACTAACTTAGGCATTTCTTTTGAGAAAGATCGTGTTTGTAGTGCATGTGTAGCCGGAAAGCAACTCAAGAAGAAGCATCCCATCAAGAGTATTGTTACCACATCTAGGCCTTTGGAGCTCCTTCATTTGGATCTCTTTGGGCCATCACATTATGATACTCTTGGTGGGAGCAAGTATGGACTTGTCATTGTTGATGATTACTCAAGATACTCTTGGGTCTTTCTCCTTAAGTCTAAGGACGAGACCCATAGAGAGTTCATCACCTTCGCCAAGAAAGCTCAACGTATGTATGAATCCGAGATCAAGGCAATTAGGACCGACAATGGCACCGAGTTCAAGAACTACACTATGCAAGAGTTTGTTGATGATGAGGGCATCAAGCATGAGTTTTCAGCGCCATACACCCCTCAACAAAACGGTGTTGTTGAAAGGAAGAACCGGACTATCATTGAGATGGCAAGAACCATGTTGAGTGAATTCAACTCACCCCACAACTTTTGGGGGGAAGCCATCTCTACGGCCGTCCACTACTCCAACCGGCTCTTTCTCCGTCCCCTCCACAACAAAACCCCATACGAGCTCCTTACCGGTAACAAGCCTAACGTCATGTACATTCGTGTTTTTGGATGCAAATGTCTTGTTAAAAACAACAAAGGAAAGCTCGGTAAATTTGAAACTAGAACCATAGAGGGTATATTTGTTGGATATGCGGAGAACTCTCACGCCTATAGATACTACAACCGGTCCACCGGGACTATTGAAGTATCTTGTGACGTGGTGTTCTTGGAGGATAATGGCTCCCAAGTGGAGCGAGTTGTTCCATGTGTTGCAGATAATGATGATGATCCATCTAGTGCCATCAAGCATATGGGCATTGGACACATCCGGCCCATGGAGGTTCATAATGATGATCAAGATGATGGAGTAGATGTTTCAAGCACGCCACAAGTGGAGCCTAGCTCAACACAAGTCGAACCATCAAGTGCAACTCAAGAACCATCCTCTACTCAAGATGAGTCACAATCCGAAGAACAAGAAGAAGATCCTCATTCCGCGGAGCAAGACCATGATGATGATCAAGAAACATCCTCAACTCATGATCAAGCTCAAGTGGTCCCTCATGATCAAGTACTAGCAAGAGATGAATTCATTGATCATGAAGGGACCGTTCGGAAGATCAAGGCCGCTACAAGGGCAAGTGACATGAAAGTGGATCAAGTCCTTGGTAGCATCTCAAGAGGAGTGGTAACTCGTAGACACCATGCATTACTTATCACTTATTGTCAACATCATGCTTTTGTGTCTAGTTTTGAACCACTTAAGGTACATGAAGCCTTGGTCGATACGGATTGGGTAATTGCCATGCAAGAAGAATTGGAGTGTTTCACTCGTAATGAAGTATGGTCTCTAGTTGAGAGACCCAAGGATCATCGCATCAATGTCATTGGGACCAAATGGGTATTCAAGAACAAGCAAGATGAGAATGGCATTGTCATACGAAACAAAGCAAGGTTAGTGGCGCAAGGGTTTGCCCAAATAGAAGGTATGGATTTTGAGGATACCTTTGCGCCGGTAGCCCGTCTTGAAGCTATTCGTCTTTTGCTTGCATTTGCATCTTTCCACAATTTCAAATTATATCAAATGGATGTGAAAAGTGCATTTTTGAATGGTCCCCTAAAAGAAACCGCATATGTGGCTCAACCCCCGGGTTTCGAAGACTCATGCCGACCCAACCACATGTATTTACTCCATAAGGCACTCTAAGGTCTCAAGCAAGCTCCACGTGCTTGGTATGAGTTCCTTAGGGATTTCTTACTACATGATGGGTTTTGCATGGGTACGGTCGATTCCACCCTTTTCACCAAGCGGGTTAAAGGGGGTGGCCTCTTTATATGTCAAATATATGTTGATGATATTATCTTTGGTGGAACTAACCCCAATCATAACAAAGCTTTTGAGCTATTGATGACTAGGAAATTTGAGATGTCCATGATGGGAGAGTTGAAGTTCTTTCTAGGCTTCCAAGTGAGGCAACTTGCAAAAGGCACCTTCATCTCTCAAGAAAAGTATGTGAGGGGCATGCTCAAGAAATTCAACATGACCAATGCGAGTCCAATGAAGACACCCATGCCCGTAAAGGGGCAACTTGGTTCATGTGACGGTGAGAAGGATGTGGACATAAAGGTATACCGCTCCATGATAGGATCCTTGCTCTACCTTTGTGCCTCTAGGCCGGATATCATGCTAAGTGTAGGGATGTGTGCTCATTTCCAATCCGCTCCCAAGGAGAGCCATTTAGTGGCGGTCAAACGGATACTAAGATACCTTGTTCTCACTCCTACTCTCGGGCTATGGTATCCAAAGGGGTCAACCTTTGAACTCATTGGCTATTCAGATTCCGATTGGGCCGGTGATAAGGTTGATCGGAAGTCTACCTCCGGGGCTTGCCAATTTATTGTCCGGTCATTGGTGAGTTGGTCATCCAAGAAACAAAACTCCACCCCCTATCCACCGCCGAAGCCGAATACATATCCGCGGCATCTTGTTGCACTCAATTGTTATGGATGAAGCAAACCTTGAAAGACTATGGTGTGTCTCTTGGTACGGTGCCTCTTCTTTGTGACAATGAAAGTGCAATAAAGATCGCCAATAACCCGGTTCAACATTGTCGCACCAAACATATTGACATTCGCCATCACTTCCTACGTGATCATGTTGCCAATAAGGATATTGATCTCACTCATGTGGGAACAACCTACCAATTGGCGGATATTTTCACTAAGCCTTTGGATGAAGCCCGCTTTGTTAACTTGAGAGGAGAATTTGGTATTCTTGATCCTAAAAACTTGGATTGATTAACTTCTTGCACTATATTCTTGCATTTATCTTGCTATCTAGCTTAGAGGCATAGCACATATGGGGATAGTCATCCTACCATGTCTTGGTATGATGCATACCTATGTGTGCAACATAAATAGACCCAATGTCATTATATGGACCAAGCATGATGAGGTCTAAGACCCCGTGTGTGGCCCGATCTTGTGGTTGACCCGAAATCCAAAGGAGGGAGAGAGGGAGAACGCGAAGAACACGATGAACACGAAGAACACGATGAACTCACGCACGCACACCAACCCGATACAATCGATACTTACCCTCGTGGCTCGATGGACCACGCCAATAGAATCACCACGGGGGAGACTCGAGGTAGAATCCCGGAGTGAGAGATCGGTGTTGGGGACGGAGACCGGTGAGGGAGAGAGAGTGGAGCACACTAGAATCTCACTCACATAGATCCAATCATCCAACATGGGGTGCCTTGATACAAAGGGGATGAAACCCTAGGGAGACAAAGCTCAAAGTCATGTTTAAGCCTAAATCTTGTCTAAAGGGGTAAGGGGGGTGTCTTGGGTCTATATATAGGCCTACAAGACAACACATGGCGAAAAGGTACATAAGTGGGTAACTTAGGCAGTTTGGTGGGTAGTTCTTGTCGGATCCGGTGCAGGGCCGGTCGAGGCCGGGACAGGACCGGGCGGTCCGGTTGTGGGGCCGGTCGTCCGGTCGCCAACCGGGCAGGTCGGTCTGGGGCCCGGTCGGACCAGACTCTGGGCCGGCTGGGCCTCCTCCTCCCTCTTCCTCCTTCTCTTCTTTCCTTCTTCTTCTTCCTTCTTCCTTGCACCATGGGAGTTCCTTCCCTCCGGTTCCTCGATGACTCTTGTACCTAATGACATATAACACACCGACATGAGGTAGCATTCCATCCAAGGTATTGACGAGGTCGAGTGTCGAGAGGAAGGAGTTCACCTTGACATATATGGCGGGGGTTTGTGTTGTTGGTCCACTTGTGGGACTCCTTGACCATGGTGTAGCGTCGACGATAGGCGGGGCTGCACTTGACGGTCTTGAGGCGGTGGTGTCC
Organism: Lolium perenne; assembly: GCF_019359855.2. Classification (NCBI taxonomy): domain Eukaryota; kingdom Viridiplantae; phylum Streptophyta; class Magnoliopsida; order Poales; family Poaceae; genus Lolium; species Lolium perenne. The sequence goes on along the minus strand of NC_067246.2, from coordinate 169,890,346 downwards.
GAAAGCCACCCCGCATCATCTCCCCCCCCTTGGGGAAGAGTCGTCCTCGACTCTTGTTCCTCCTCATCTCCATGATGTGGCGAGAGGTCCGACATGATAGTTGCCCTTGTGTCCTTAGGGATGTTCGTCGTGGTGCGGGCGTCCTTGTTGTAGTCCATGACGGTTCTCCCATGAAGTTGTGGAGGGAAAAAGTCGCGGTGGAAGAAGAGCTTGGGGAAAAACAACTTGCAAATGGAAAGCTTGAGGATGCCAATTTGGTGATCGGCGAACAAGAAGCTCTCAAGCAAATACGAATCATCAAGTCGTTTCTCAAAGAGGCGTTTCGCAAAAATGGGAACCAAAAGAGTGTCGATGTATCCAAAATGTAGTATGGTAAAAATTTGTGCATGTAAGGGTTGTAAGGTGTCAAAAATATGTGGTGTAGAATTGTCCCAAACAAATGGAACAACCAAAAGGCAAGTGTCGGCGGCAAAATTTGGGGCAAAATTGTTATGTGCAATGGCAAAGAGATGGAAACTTCTAGCTTGGGAAAGTATGGTTGGCGTGAGCCAAGTATGGGTATCCTCAAGTGTCAAAGAATCCATTTCAATTGCCAAAGATGAAATGAGAAATCCAAAGAAGAGCAACTTTGTGTGTGACATGTGGCACAAGATGCATAAGGTGTCTCTCACATGTTTGACATGGTCCTTGAGATGCTCGGAGTGTATGATGATAACATCAAGACATACAACAATCATTGTGCCAACAAGATGTTTCAAGATAGGTTGCAAAAGAGGCAAAAGAGGGGACGAGGCCTTGGGCCAAACCGGAAACTCGACAAGGCAAGTCGGAAACACACGAGGGCGAAGGCTTGTGGGAACATACCCTTTGGTGTGATTCCCGCGGGTTAGGTCCTTGTTGGGGTAGCTCTCAATTGCGCGCTTTGTGAGCTCATGCTCCGTGGCGGTGGAAATTGTCATGCGAGTACCTATACATGGAATGAGCAAAACAAAGAGCGTATGTGCATGGTAGAGGAACACATCATCCATCATGATGTTCCAAGACTTGTGCACATCACCATTAGTGTCAATCAAGATAGTATGGAATGCATGGCGATGGTGCAAATGGCAAGAAGGTGCATTCATGGCATGTGGTAACTCATGATCATCAAAAAGTGAGAAGGCTATGGGGGCCATCTCGTGGACAAAGAAATAAGCATTCTTGCATACCAAGCATAAGAAAGAGCAATTGGTCATAATCTTGGATGCAAGGATTATGGAATAGTGCAAGCATTTTGGGCAAAGCATGTTCAACATGTTATCATTGTTGTTGACTACCCTATGTAAAGAGCAAGTGTTCATCAAGGGTGTCACAACACAAGCATTTGCATAATCATTATCATTAGCATGGCAAGCAAGCGTGGAAAACGTGAAACTCTCGTAGCATGGCATGGTCATGGTATCACAAGCAATCAATTTCACATGGTCAACAATGTTATCAAGCAAAGCATCACATGGGAAAGTGAAAGTGGCATGTGATGTATCAAATGTATCATCAAGCTCATCATGCATGCACTCATAAGTCATCATGTCCACTAGTGGGATCATGGCATCACCAACACCTATGTTGTTACCTTTGTAGGCCGACTCATTTGAAGTAGGTGTGGTGGAAGTAGGAGGATCCATGTGGTCGACATGTCCGTCTTGAAGCAAGCATGCTGGGATATCATCATCTTCATGCACCATGTACATCTTCTCCATGATCGGGAACTCGTCCTCCGTGGAACCTAGAGCAACATAAGAAGACACAATAGAGGGAGAGGTTAATGTGTTAGCAAATGCAATGTCCTCCATGGACCTATCATCTACCTCTCTCAACTCACTTTGTGTAACACTCATGTCCTCCAATTGGAAGTACTCAAACTCACATATGGGGTGGAAGTCACTCAACTCACTATCACTCTCACTCAAGTGGGCTAAGTGGCTCTCATGCTCACATGGGATTGGTACCAACTCATCAAGCAATCATAGGGGAGTAGGCTCGACTTTCTCATCTCCATGCGCCTCCTTGGTTGAAGGGAAATTCCCATGCTCAACCATCTCAACTCCATCGCCTCCCAAGTCGTCCTCCATCGGTGGTGCCATAGTGTTGTGGAGAGCTAGGCTCGGATCCACGACATCCTTGCGTTGGCCTTGTAGGTCTTCATCTTGAAGTGTGGGCGCCGTAGGCTTCTTGGTGGCTTGGCCTTGTAGCTCGTTGAAGTGGAGCATGTCGGTGCTCGTCGTTGTGCATTGCCATGCCTCATGACCCTTGGCCTTGCATACCTCACATAGGAGATTGGGACATTCCCGTGGGAGGTGGCCTTGTTGCTTGCACTTGTAGCATCGGAGTCGATAGGCACGTGACGAGCTAGAGGCCATTGTGGTGGTGGCACAAGAGGTGGAAGTCGCCATATGAGGACGGTATGCGCGATGTGCACTTGCCATCCTTGGAGTGGTAGACACCCTATGATGGTGTTTGTCGCCTTCATGTCGAGGCTCTCGTCTTCATGCGTCATCACCATGTCTTGAGGAGTGTCGTCGATGATCCTTGGAGGATGTTGGTCGATGGTGATCATGAGGTGGCTTGTGGCGGCGAAGATCATGTGGTGACGTGCGTCGATGAAGACCATGAGGTTGTTGTGGTCGACGACTATCATGAGATGGTGTGAGTCGATGACGGTCCTTGCCATGCCTAGATGATGGCTCATGCGACGTGGCATGTTGCTTGCGGCGCCTTGTGGAGCTTGGAGAAGCGTGTCGATGACGATCATGTTGGGGACGCTCTTGAAGCTCCATATGATGTCCTTGATGTCGATGATCTTGTGCATAAGCACTCTCATGTTGGCGCCTTGTGGAGCTCGGAGAAGTGTGTCGATGACGCTCATGATGGGGACGCTCTTGATGATCCATATGGTGCCATCGTGGAGGTCCTCTATCTTCATATGTAGCTCCATTGGCCAAGTAGGGGTGCGTGGTAGCACCGGCGTTGCTCATGGTGGAGTCGAGGTGAGGTTCCGCCATGGTGTCGATGTCGTACTCATGGCGTCGCTCCACCATGTCGTCCATGCTTGGTGAGCCATTGTCGATGTAGAGCTCGTCGAAGTCGTCCTCAAGGTGGCGCTCCACCATGTCGTCCATGTCGGCGATGCTCGCGGAGCCATAGTCGGTGTAGAGCTCCTCGGTGTCGGTCATGTTGGCGATGCTCGTGGAGCCATAGTCGGTGTAGAGCTCCACATGTTCCTCCACATCCGCGGTGCTTGAGGGGGCGTCCTCCTCGAAGTGCTCCGTGTACTCCTCCATGTCGTCTTCGTCGCTATACTTGTTAGCACGACAAGATCTATATGGTGTATGTTAGTGGAAGAACACTACCTCGCAACCTTACCGTGGTATGACAAGATTGGGGTGATCCAACAAACCGAGAGTTAGAACAATTGTATCGGGCACTCACACAAAGACACACGCAAAAGCTAGCAAATATGGTGGTAGGTGAGTGTGGTGGAAAGCCAAAAGACGAAATCCGAAATCAAGTTTGTTGTTAAGAGTGGGTGAAGTCCAACGAAATCAAATGTCAAAGCGATGATCACTAGAAACACGGAAAAGATATGGAACACACACACGAGATGAACGAGGTTAGTGCGACCAAAAAGTGAGCGGAAAAGTGTATGAAGCCCTTAAGCAAGGGTGCTCGATGTCACACTAACACAAGAAGAGATCAAAGCTTTGGTTGCAACGAAGAGTCAACAAGATTTACACGCGGCCTCTCTTCTCTTTTTCTCTCTTTTGCTTAAAAGCGTTTCCCTCTTTTGTATTTGGTGGCACTTGCACTCTTTTGTATCTATGGTGGCGCTATGCACACTTGTGCTCTTTTTGTATTTTGGCGGCTTTTTCTCGCACTATGTTAGCGTTAGCTCGCTTTTGCTATCTTGCCACACGAGTGTTGCTTAGAAGCTTTACTCCACACGACACACACACCTCACAATCGGGGCCACGTGCAATGTCTCGCAACACTCGATAAGCAATGCTCGTAGGATAGATCGCAAAAGGAAGAGGGGCTACACGGTGGGGAGCAAGTTATACCTAGATGAAAAGTTAGGCGGTGTCGTAACACACAACTTGCGAGGATGGCGACGATGGTGTCGTAGTTGCGCCGAAGTCCGGGGTGCCGAAGGTGTCGCCGCAGTGTTGATGTAGACGCGGAAGCTCGAAAGACAATCCTTGCACTCCAAAACGGAAACCGGGCAAAATAAGTCAATGCCCAAAATTTTGGGTCACGACGAGCGATCGAAGGTGTCAAAATTTTGGAGTCGAAAAATTTCGGAAACGGTGTCAAAATTAGAGTCAAGATGAAAGGGGATAACTGTGAAAGTTTGGTGTCAAACGGGCGCCGGAAAGTTGTCAAAATTTGGAGCAAAAAGTGGAGTCAGAATTGGGCGGCGGGTCAAACCCGGTCCAGAACCCGGTCAAACCGGACCTGGAACCGGCCGGCCCGGTCCAGAACCGGATCTGGAACCGGATGGGCCCCTGGATTGTGCCCGGATGGCACCGGTCTGGGACCCGGTTGTAGACCGGACGGCCCGGTCAGAAATCCGGTCTGGCCGGATTTTGCGCTGGGCGTGCGAGCAGATGTGGAGCTTGGCCGCGCGGGGAGTCCAGGCGTGGGCGGCGGGCCTGTGCGTGGCTTGGCGCGCAGGGAGGCGAGCCTGGCGGCTTGGGCCTGGTCAGGCGGACGCGGCGGCGTGGTGGTTGAGCGGTGGAGCCGGACCTTGGCTACTTGGTGCGGGCGCGGGCGGAAGGTGGCGTGGCCTGCTGGGGCACTGTGGTGATGCGAGCGGCGGGGCGTCTCAGTGGTGCGGCGGCGTTGACCGCGGCCTGAGCGGAGGCGTGCGGGCGAGGGAGAGCCAGGCGGTGGCGGCAGCTGGCTTGGTGGGCGCGCGAGGTGGTGGCAGCAGCAGTGCGCGCGCGGAGAGCAGCGGCCTGGCTCGAGCGTAGAGCGGCGGCAGGTGGGGCCGGACAGAGCGGAGGCAGCCAGGCAGCGGCAGTGGGGTGGCAGGGCGGCCGGCGGCCAGGGGCGAATGGATGGCACGGCAGGATGAACAGCCACGAAGAACAGCTCGTGTTCTTGACGAAAAACGGATAGAAAATGCTCAGATTCGAGCGAAATTGGATGAAATTGATGGGGAAAAGATGGGGAAGTAGTAGATCAATCACTCCAACACCAAATCCATGGACCAAAACCACTCAAAACGCAACGAAATCGCAGATCCGTCCAAAGGCAAATTAGGGCTATTTTTTTGGGGATTTTTTGGAAAAAATTTAGAGGGCAAATCCGGTGGGTGGAGGGTCAAATCCGCGGAAACCAAAGGCTGCTGATACCATATGATGAGGTCTAAGACCCCATGTGTGGCCCGATCTTGCGGTTGACCTGAAATCCAAAGGAGGGAGAGAGGGAGAACGCGAAGAACACGATGAACACGAAGAACACGATGAACTCACGCACACACACCAACCCGATACAATCGATACTTACCCTCGTGGCTCAATGGACCACGCCAATAGAATCACCACGGGAGAGACTCGAGGTAGAATCCCGGAGTGAGAGATCGGTGTTGGGGACGGAGACCGGTGAGGGAGAGAGAGTGGAGCACACTAGAATCTCACTCACATAGATCCAATCATCCAACATGGGGTGCCTTGATACAAAGGGGATGAAACCCTAGGGAGACAAAGCTCAAAGTCATGTTTAAGCCTAAATCTTGTCTAAAGGGGTAAGGGGGGTGTCTTGGGTCTATATATAGGCCTACAAGACAACACATGGCGAAAAGGTACATAAGTGGGTAACTTCGGCAGTTTGGTGGGTAGTTCTCGTCGGATCCGGTCCGGGGCCGGTCAGACCGGGCCTGGGACCGGGCGGTCCGGTTGTGGGGCCGGTCGTCCGGTCGCCAACCGGGCAGGTCGGTCTGGGGCCCGGTCGGACCGGACTCTGGGCCGGCTGGGCCTCCTCCTCCCTCTTCCTCCTTCTCTTCTTTCCTTCTTCTTCTTCCTTCTTCCTTGCACCATGGGAGTTCCTTCCCTCCGGTTCCTCGATGACTCTTGTACCTAATGACATATAACACACCGACATGAGGTAGCATTCCATCCAAGGTATTGACGAGGTCGAGTGTCGAGAGGAAGGAGTTCACCTTGACATATATGGCGGGGGTTTGTGTTGTTGGTCCACTTGTGGGACTCCTTGACCATGGTGTAGCGTCGACGATAGGCGGGGCTGCACTTGACGGTCTTGAGGCGGTGGTGTCCGAAAGCCACCCCGCATCAAAGCATGTCTCTTCGCGGTCACATGACATTTGCGCTTTCACATAGGGGGAGTAATCCCCCGCCCCTCATTGAGCCTTCATTACAACTTGATTTGACTATATAAGGCCAAATGATCTTATTGCGAACATCATTTCCAAAATGACTTATGATTCTTGATATATACTTCGAATCATGCCCATTGTTGCTATTCACATCTTGTTTGGATTTTCTCTCCAATGGGTATTCCTAGAGAACTTTGTGTTTCCAACCCCATGTCTATGCTCATCTCATCATCATCTATCTATCTATATGTACATGTCATCATTTGAGGACTCACACACATTTACACAAAGCATAGGGGCAAAAACGAGGAAAAATTAGACAAATTTGGGCTGGCCGGTCCCTGGCCCAGTTGGACCGGGTCCCTGACCGGATGGTCCGGTTGACCGGGCGCCAACCGGGGTCTGGGCCGGGTCAGCTGGCGCCAGGTCCGGTCGACCGGATGCCTGACCGGCCGCGCAGCCTACTATATATTGGGGAAGGGATACCCTTTGGGGTCATCTTCCCCATTGTTCCCCAACCTCCACACTCCATGGCCGGCGCCCTGACCATCTCCACCACAGCCTAGGTCCTTCCCACCACTAGTTTCTCCCCAAACTACACCCAACCGTAGATCGGGATCTCTCAAGCTTCTTCACCGAAGGATTTGGTCCTTCTCAAGCTCGTTTGGGAGATCTTGGGGATTTGGCCCTCAAGCCCTCTTCACGTGTTCTTCTTGCTCACTTGGGCAACAAGGACAATGTCATCGGGTAAATCTCCCTTCCATTCCCTCTCCTTCTTGATTTCCCTCTCCCATTGCCACATGTTGAGGAAAGTTGAGAAAAATTAGGGTTAGGGTTAGGGTTTGTAAGTCCTCATGCCTTTAGAGTGTCTCACACCACAATGCACTTACTCCACTATATTGCTATAGTCTATATTCAAGTTTATGAGTTTTTGCATGAATTTGTGGTAGAAAATCTGGGCAAAACTTCACACCTCGACAGATCCGGTCACCAGCCCGGTCGACCGGCCGCTCAACCGGCCGGCCCGGCGTACGGCCCGGTCAACCGGGCGCCAACCGTCTTGTCCAGTCACTCTCGGCGCTCCCAGCATGGGGCCGCTCGATTCTTCTCCAGCATGTGGCAAATGTGCAAGAACAGCAATGATGTTGCACATCAGACTCTGACTATGACCCAGGAGACACGGAGGCGCTAGACTGAGTTCACGGCCTCTAGGAACCACCCTGTTCCTCCTCCTGGACCTGAGATGGAGCCTGTGGTAGCACCTCAGTGGGAGATGCCTCCTCTTACCGATGAGATGATCCAGAACTTCGACTTCTCCGTCTACGCTCATGGTGCTCTCCCTCCTAGTACTGCTCGTGCTCCCACTCCTGCTGATGATGATGATGGTGATGATGATGAGGTTGATGCGGCTGCATGCGATGGTGATGGCGAGAGCTCCTCCTCGATGGGGCTTTGTTACTACTGATGGGTGCGATAGCATCTCTCCTCTTTTCTTCGCCTTTTTGGTGTTCCGATGCCAAAGGGGGAGAAGAGAGTAGAGTCTAGGACCACGGGGTTCGTTGATTGCCACAAGCCATGGGAGTTGCTTTATTTGGATTTTATATGGCTTGTGCTTGTTTACTTTGAGTTTTTCAAGAACCATTTGCTATCTCCAATAATTAGTGTATGGATGTGTATGGACGACTATTATGTGTGCTACTCTATGTTAGGATGATTATGTATGCTATGCTTATATATCTTGATATGCACATCTCCATACCATGCTTGTTTCCTAAAGATATTGGGGGAGCTTCTCATGTTTCACAAATGGTGCACTTTGCATTCAAACGCAAATTCTCCAAGTGCACACATTATGGGGGAGCTGTCGTAATATCTTATATGGAATCAAGGTTTAGAGCTTATCATAATATCTATTTGTGACTCTAGCTCGGTTTGTCATCGTATACCAAAAAGGGGGAGATTGTAAGGGTATTTTACCCTTATCCATTATTTTGGTAACGATGACACCGTGCTAAAGTATTTGGCCTAATATGTTTATAAGGATAATCTCAGGTATTAGGCAATGAGGCGTAAATGGTGTATCAAAGGAACAAGAAGGCTAAAGGAGACCCCCCACTTCGACAACAATCAAAAAGGGTATACAGGAGAAATCCGGTCTGCAGCCCGGTCCAACCGGGCCAGCAACCGGCCAGTCCAGCGTGCTGGCCGGTCAACCGGGCGCCAACCGGGCTTCAAACGAAGAGCCAGCAGATCTGGTTGCCGCCCGGTCAACCGGGCTACTGACCGGCGGGTCCGGCGCTCCGTCCGGTCGACCGGGCGCCAACCGGGCGCCAACCGGCCACCAACCGAAGGAGCGGCAGGACGACGCAAAGGGGATCCGGTCGCTGATCTGGTCTGACCGGCCTCACGACCGGGCTCTCCGGTCTGTGGTCCGGTCAACCGGGTTTGTCGAGGAAAATGCTGAGGTGGCAAGTTGCAACGGCCAGATTTTGAAGAACACTATAAATACCCCTTCTCCTACCTTGGAAGGGTTAGGCGACATACTACAAGCTGTTCTTGAGCTCTCTCTCTCTTACTCCATTATTAGAAACACCAAAAGCCTCCGATCTCCCTCCTCCTCCACCCAAACTCAAATCCCTCCGGGGAATCACTAGAGGAGGACCCGATCTACTGTTCTACCAAGCCAAATCTCATTCCCCCTTGTATTCATCGAGAAGCTTGCTTCCTAGGGTTCCTTGGAAACCCTAGGTGGGCAAGAGGAGTCCGGAAGCATCCGGGCTGTGGATTTGCTCCGGGCAAGATTGTGAAGGTTTGGAGGCTACCTCAAAGTCTACCACAAGTGAGTGAGCTATTCCTTCGTGGGATAGGCTCCGGAGAATAGGGTGAGCCTTCGTGGCGTGGGTAATCCTTTGTGGGACCTCCACCCCTCCAAACGTGACGTACCTTGTTGCAAAGCAAGGGAACACGGGAATACATCCTCGTCTCCGCGTGCTATCGGTTATCTCTAACCAAACTCCTTACTTGTGATTTAAACTGCCTGAGAGAGCCTTCGTGCTCGAGATAGTTGTATCTTCATATAGGTTGCTTCACCTAATTTGCATTAGGCTCACCTTTATATTCCGCAAAGCCTAATATTGCAAAGAAAGGATTAAAATTTGTAGAAACCTATTCACCCCCCCTCTAGGTTTACCATCTCTATACTTTCAAATGCTTTACCTGCTGCGTCTTGCTCGAAAAAATCCTCTGCTGTCGGGTTTATTGGAGGTTCTTCGAGTGCTGCTCAGGGTGAAGACTTGGATGATCTCCGACAACAACTGCAGTTGATGAAAAAGCAAGCTGTTGTGATAATGGCGCAGTCTCGAAGATCGTCTGAAAGGGAAGAACTTGCTGTTCAACAAGCTCGAGAAGCCATGGCGTTGAAGGAGACTACAGTTGCTGAGGCTGCTGAAGCTGCTTCCCGAGAAAATTATATGCTTCAACTGATGAACGACTCCAGCTTGGATATGACGGGTAAACTTCTTTGAACTTGGTCGTATTATGTTTTTCCCGTCTATTGTTCCTCTCTAATGCTTCCGTTGAAAATAGGTTCGTTTTTGGATACTGCTGCCGAAGATCAGCGTGTTGAAGCTCGATCCAATGTGCTTCTCAAGCTTGCCATGGAGCATGGTTCTAATTTCTGGGTTACACCTGAACATACCCGTCAGATCGTCAGATTTCAAGATCGCGCGAGTCAAGTCCGTGATTTTCTCGATTTCTGCATGAGGACATTGTCTTTGATTTATAACACAATGTTTCCGCGCAACAAAACGCCAGAAACTCTTCCTGCTCTGATGGATAAGTTTCGGGATGCCCCTCGAATCCATGAGTTTGTGCGGGCCCAACTGTCTGCTGGAGCAAGATTTGCCATGATTATGCTTCAAGTTTGCTATCCGAAATTAGACATGACTCGACTTGTCTCCAAGTGCCAGGCCAAACTGACGAAGAGGAGAAGAAACGTTGACAAGATCAATGATGCTGTAACCACTATAGCAGAAGAGATGATGGATGAGCTGCTTCGGCTAGATGCCGAATTTTTCGTGAGAGGTAGCTATGCTGAACATAGAACTAGTGCTGCAAACAACGAAAGTGTAAACATAGATGATATATTAGGTAGCAACTTAAAGTTTATTTCTCCTTGTCAAATTTTTTCTTGACGATGAGGTTATATGTATTGTAAATATAATCTATATTGCAAAGCCCCCGAGCCTTTTGTTGGTCGGTGCTCGAGCTAGTTTTACACCATGGTCAATTACTATTTTGCGGGAGTTCATATATATGTTGTTGCCACGGGTTATGAGCCCCCGAGCCTGTCGACGAAAAAGATGTATATCACCAATATCTTTTACTATATTGCAGCACCGTGAGCCCGCCTCATTAAAAACCTTTCAGCCCCACTCGGTGCCCTGAAAGGAAAAGAGTGTGTCTGAAAACTTACAGGCATTTCAGTACATTGTGTGTTTACAGAGAGGACTATATTTCGACTTCAAGCGTAGAAACGCCTGAGTTGCGCCACGTTCCAGGGATTTGGCTCTGCGACCCCTGTTTTCTTGTTCTTTATTCTATACGCTCCTCCTTCAAGTACTTCTGTGACGATGTATGGGCCGACCCATGGTGACTCAAGTTTCTCATGGCTAGTTTGCAGGAGCCGAAGAACTAAGTCGCCCACCTGGAAGGATCTTGGTCGCAGACGTCGACTATGGTAGTTTTTCAGATCTTGCTGGTACTTGGTAACTCGTGATAGTACTTCGTCTCGAGCTTCATCGAGTGCGTCGACATCGTCCTCTAATGCCTTTCGTGAAGCTTCTTCGTTATATTCCGCCACTCTCGGAGAATCGTGCTCTATTTCTATTGGCAGTACTGCCTCAGCTCCATGAACTAGAAAAAATGGTGTTTCCTGTGTCGCTGTATTTGGTGTTGTTCGGATACTCCATAAAACACTGGGCAAATCTTCTGGCCATGTGTGTCTAGCTTTTTCCAATGGTGTGAGCAGACGTTTCTTGATACCATTGCATATGATACCGTTTGCTTTCTCGACTTGCCCATTGGTTTGCGGGTGCGCAACTGATGCAAAGTGTAGTTTGATGCCTACCTCTGCACAATAAGCTTTGAATTCCTTTGATGTAAAGTTACTGCCGTTGTCTGTAACTATGCTGTGAGGAACTCCAAACCGAAAAATGATGCTTTTCACGAACTTAATTGCAGATGCTGCATCTGGTGAGTTTATCGGTTTTGCTTCTATCCACTTTGTGAACTTATCGACAGCTACGAGCATATACTCGTATCCTCCTGGTGAGGCCTTGTGCAGTTTTCCCACCATATCGAGGCCCCATTGGGCAAAGGGCCATGACAATGGTATTGGCATCAATTCTGTTGCTGGGGAGTGTTGTTTTGCGGCAAACCTTTGGCACGCGTCACATGTGCGTACTATGTCCTTTGCATGCTCGATTGTTGTTAGCCAATAAAATCCTGCTCTGAAAACTTTAGCTGCTATAGCTCGACTGCTTGCGTGGTGTCCGCATACTCCTTCGTGTACGTCCTTCAATATTAGCCTTCCTTCTTCGGGTGTAACGCATCTTTGTAACACTCCCGAAATACTTCGTTTGTATAACTCCCCTTTGACCACAGTGAAGGCTTTAGAGCGTCTAATAAATCGCCTTGCTTCGACTGGATCGTCGGGTATTTCCTGTGACCAAGGAATTTGTACCATCATCACTACGTCTGATTCTTCTTCTTCTGGTGACGCTTTTTTAGCCCCCGAGGGTTTCTCATCCTTCTCCTTCTTCTGTGGTTTCTTCGGCTTTGTAGATCTCTCGGCTATCTCCTCCCAGAACACGCCTGGTGGAATTGCGAGGCATTGCGATCCGATGTTTGCGAGAACATCGGCTTCATCGTTGCTGAGCCTGCTGATACTATTTACCTCGCATCCGTCGAATAACCTCTCGAGCTCATTGTATACCTCTTTATATGCTATCATGCTATCATTGACCGCGTCGCATTGATTCATCACCTATTGAGCCACCAGCTGCGAGTCGCCAAAGATTTTTAGTCGAGTTGCTCCACAAGATTTTGCCATCTTCATCCCGTGTATGAGTGCTTCATACTCTGCTTCATTATTGGATGCGTTTGGAAACGTCATTCGCAACACATATTTCAACTTGTCGCCTTGGGGTGATATTAGTATCACGCCTGCTCCTGCTCCCTCTAATCTCTTGGACCCGTCGAAGTTCATAGTCCAGGTTCTCGACAAATCTGGAGGTCCCGTGTTTTGCAGCTCCATCCACTCTGCGATGAAGTCTGGCAGGATCTGTGACTTTATTGCTTTCCTCTTCTCGTATGTGATGTCCCGAGGGGAAAGTTCTATTCCCCAAAGGGAGACACGACCCGTAGCTTCTGGATTATTTAATATGTTGGACAAGGGCGCTTCATTGACCACTATTATCTGATGTGCCGAAAAATAGTGTCGTAATTTTCTTGCCGTTGTAAATACTCCATACGCTAACTTCTGATACTGCGGGTACCTTTGTTTTGAAGGTGATAAGACTTTGCTAACGAAGTATACCGGCCTCTGTACTCCGTGGAGTTTTCCTTCTTCTTCTCTTTCAACCACCAATACCGTGCTGACCACCTGAGGCGTGGCCGCTATGTATAATAAGAGAGGTTCCTTCTCCTTAGGTGCCACTAAGATTGGTGGTGTCGAAATTGTGCGCTTAAGATCCTCGAAAGCTCTGTCTGCTTCTTCGTTCCATTGGAATTTGTCGCCTTGTTTGATTAGGGCATAAAATGGCAATGCCTTTTCTCCTAGCCTGGCGACGAATCTGCTTAGAGCTGCGACTCGCCCAGTTAGCTGTTGTATTTCCTTCAGTTTCGTTGGCTTCCTCATCGTTACGATGGCTTGAATTTTCTCTGGATTAGCTTCAATTCCTCTTGCTGAGACTAGGAAACCGAGAAGTTCTCCCGCAGGGACGCCAAAGGAGCACTTTGTTGGGTTCAACTTGAGGCAGAATTTATCAAGGTTGTCGAAAGTTTCCTTCAAGTCCTCGATTAGAGTTATCCCCTTCTTTGTTGTTATGACGACATCATCGATGTAAACTTGTACGTTTTTGCCAATCTGTGTTGCGAGACACTTCTGCATCATCCGTTGGTATGTTGCTCCCGCATTTTTCAAACCAAAAGGCATTGTTTTGTAGCAGAACACACCATACGGTGTTATAAAAGCTGTTTTGACCTCATCATCTTCCTTTAATCTGATCTGGTTATAACCAGAATATGCATCCAAGAAGGAAAGACGTTCACATCCTGTCGTGGAATCGATAATTTGATCGATCCTAGGGAGGGGAAAGTGATCCTTTGGACAGTGTTTATTGAGACACATGAAGTCGACGCACATGCGAAGGACTTTTGTGTTTTTCTTCGGGACCAGTACGGGGTTAGCTACCCACGTGGCCTCTGTATGTAGTTCTTTGATAAAGCCAGCCTCTCTTAGTCTATTGATTTCAGACAACATGGCCTTGCGGTTTGGTTCCGAAAAACGCCGCAAGGGTTGTTTTATTGGCCTCGCCACTGGATCCAAGTTAAGGTGGTGCTCGGCAAGTTCCCTGGGTACTCCTGGCATGTCAGCTGGACACCACGCGAAGATTTCCCAGCGCTCACGGAGGAACTCGACGAGCGCGCTTTCCTATGCGAGATCCATATTTGTTGCAATGGATGTCGTCTTCTTGGGATCTGTCAGATGGATCTGTACTTCCTTAGAATCCTTGGTGGTGCTGAAGGTTGGTTCCTTGAGTGGTCTCCCCACGTCGGGCAACACATCATAATCAGTTGTGAGCCATGATTCTATATACTCTGCTTGCATCCCGAAGGTTTTCGATAGTCGATGAAAGTCCCTCTTGCACTTATCAGCTAGCGCAAAACTGCCTTTTACTGTAATTGGTCCCTTGGGTCCAGGGATCCTCCACAATAAGTGTGTGTAATGTGGTACCGCCATAAACCTGGTGTAGGCTGGTCGTCCCAACAAGGCGTGGTATTGTGATGGGAAGTCAACAACCTCAAATTTCAGCCTCTCGATCCAGTAATTTTCTCGGGTTCCAAACTGAACGTCGAGATTGATCTTTCCCAATGGATAACTCGGCTTGTCTGGTGTGATACCATGGAAGCGTGTGTCAGTTGGTTTTAAATTTGCTAAGGAGATATTCATCTTCCTCAATGTATCCGCATACATAAGGTTTAAGCTGCTGCCTCCATCTATAAATACTCGGGAGACGTCGAATCCTGCGATCACTGCTGGCAAAATCAATGCTGATTGCCCTGGTCTAGGAACTTGCTGCGGGTGGTCCGCTATGGTGAAGCCAATGTCCTGCCCCGACCAATCTAAGTACTCGACTGTTGGTGGGGGCATCTTTTCTGCCTTGAACACTTGTTGCGAAATTACTTTCTGAGCTCTATTGGATGGCCTGGCTTTTGAGAGCTCCATCAAATAATCATGCCCATCTTAAATGGCTATAATGAAAGAGCTTTATGGGAGACAACCCAATATGTTTATATTTCTGTTATTTACTGCTTTGTTGATTCTTGGGAGTCATTACTACTGTAATGACCTCTCCTTATCATGTTTGTTTTGTTTTTGTGCCAAGAATCTTGTTTACTGTTTCTGGTTCGTCACGAGAAAAATCGTCAAAAATCACCAGGACTTAAGTTTGAGCTGCCAATTTACGAGCATCTTTCCCAGGTATTTATCTAACTTTCATTAGTTCAGAGTTTTTCGATTTACGCAGCGTAACTATTTTTCAAAAATCAGTTTTTACGAACTATTCTGTTTTGACAGATTCTTGCACTGTTTTGCATTTGCATATTTTTTCCCACCTTTTTGAGTTCTCTTGATCAAAGAAGCTTATTGAAGTTGTGCTACAGTAGCTAATGCTTATTAAAATGCTTTTCATATGTCATACTGAACTTTGTAGATTTGATTAATATTATCATTGCACTAACGCTGCTAATGAGATTTGTGATGAGTTTTGTATGAAGGAAGTTTTCAAGTGTAGGAAAGAAGAATGATGAGATGAGATGAAGAATGGACAAAAGCTCAAGCTTGGGGATGCCCATGTCACCCCAAGATATATTCAATAATTACAAGCGTCAAAGCTTGGGGATGCCCAAGGCATCCCCTTCTTCATCAATAAAAATATCAGGTCCTGTTTCTGTTCACTATATTTTTATTGCTTCATATACTATGTGTTATTCTTGGAGCATCTTTATTTTCTGTTGTGTATTTTATTTTCAATAAAGTGGGCACCATCATACCATGTTTGTTTGGGAGAGAGACACGCTCCGTTTTAATTGTATGAACGCTCTAGTTTTCACTCTTATTGTTCAACGAGCGTTTTATTTTTGCTAGTACTGCGTTTAGCTCTGGTTTTTCACTCCTATTTTTTCAGAGCTTGTTAGTATGCTTCAGTTATATATGATTAGCTCTCTGATCTTTAATGAATATTATAAATGAGAGTTGTTTCAAATAAGTTGATTGGTGTTGGATACGAGTAAAAAGGTTTCATATTAATAGTGATGCAAATGGAAGATCTCCTCTGATATTTCAATTGGGTTGAATTGATAATTTAGTTTAGACTTTTAATATCATCATATGCTTTAATTAATAAGTTTTGTCGCTATGCATGATTATGACCATTATTGCTCTCTTAGTTGGTCGCTATCTTTCTTTTTGCCAGCCTTCATTCTGTACTGAGTATGATCTCTACTCATGCATCCAACCACTAAAAACCAAAATATGCCAAAAGTGTCCACCATACCTACCTATATGTGGTATTTCACCGCCACTCCAAGTAAATTTACATGTGTGATACGCGTACAGCACGCGACCGTTGGGAACCCCAAGAGGAAGGTGTGATGCGTACAGCGGCAAGTTTTCCCTCAGTATGAAACCAAGGTTTATCGAACCAGAAGGAGCCAAGAAGCACGTTGAAGGTTGATGGCGGTGAGATGTAGAGCGGCGCAAGACCAGGGATTCCGGCACCAACGTGGAACCTGCACAACACAATCAAAGTACTTTGTCCCAACCTAACAGTGAGGTTGTCAATCTCACCGGCTTGCTGTAACAAAGGATTAGATGTATAGTGTGGATGATGATTGTTGGCAGAGAACAGTAGAACAATTGCAGTAGATTGTATTTCAGATGTAAAGAATAGGACCGGGGTCCACAGTTCACTAGAGGTGTCTCTCCCATAAGATAAATAGCATGTTGGGTGAACAAATTACAGTTGGGCAATTGACAAATAGAGAGGGCATGACCATGCACATACATGATATGATGAGTATTGTGAGATTTAATTGGGCATTACGACAAAGTACATAGACCGCTATCCAGCATGCATCTATGCCTAAAAAGTCCACCTTCAGGTTATCATCCGAACCCCTTCCAGTATTAAGTTGCAAACAACAGACAATTGCATTAAGTATGGTGCGTAATGTAATCAATAACTACATCCTCGGACATAGCATCAATGTTTTATCCCTAGTGGCAACAGCACATCCATAATCTTAGAGGTTTCTCTCACTCCCCCAGATTCACGGAGACAAGAACCCACTATCGAGCATTAATACTCCCTCTTGGAGTTACTAGCAAAAACTTGGCCAGAGCCCCTACTAATAACGGAGAGCATGCAAGATCATAAACAACACATAGACATAAATTGATAATCAACATAACATAGTATTCTCTATTCATCGGATCCCAACAAACACAACATATAGCATTACAGATAGATGATCTTGATCATGTTCGGCAGCTCACAAGATCCGACAATGAAGCACATAAGGAGAAGACAACCATCTAGCTACTGCTATGGACCCATAGTCCAGGGGTAGACTACTCACTCATCACTCCGGAGGCGACCATGGCGGCGTAGAGTCCTCCGGGAGATGAATCCCCTCTCCGGCAGGGTGCCGGAGGCGATCTCCTGAATCCCCCGAGATGGGATTGGCGGCGGCGTCTCTGGAAGGTTTTCCGTATCGTGGCTCTCGGTACTGGGGGTTTCGCGACGAAGGCTATTTGTAGGCGGAAGGGCAGGTCAAGGGGCGTCACGAGGGGCCCACACCATAGGTCGGCGCGGCCAAGGCCTGGGCCGCGCCGCCCTATTGTGTCGCCGCCTCGTGGCCCCACTTCGTTAGCTCTCCGGTCTTCTGGAAGCTTCGTGTGAAAATAGGCCCCTGGGCGTTGATTTCGTCCAATTCCGAGAATATTTCCTTACTAGGATTTCTGAAACCAAAAACAGTAGAAAACAGCAACTGGCTCTTCGGCATCTTGTTAATAGGTTAGTTCCAGAAAATGCATAAATATGACATAAAGTATGCATAAAACATGTAAATATCATCAATAATGTGGCATGGAACATAAGAAATTATCGATACGTCAGAGACGTATCAGCATCCCCAAGCTTAGTTTCTCGTCGTCAGAAGGTGTAAACGATAACAAAGATAATTTCTGGAGTGACATGCCATCATAACCTTGATCATACTATTGTAAGCATATGTAATGAATGCAGCGATCAAAACAATGTAAATGACATGAGTAAACAACTGAATCATATAGCAAAGACTTTTCATGAATAGTACTTCAAGACAAGCATCAATAAGTCTTGCATGAGAGTTAACTCGTAAAGCAATAATTCAAAGTAAAGGAATTGAAGCAACACAAAGGAAGATGAAGTTTCAGCGGTTGCTTTCAACTTATAACATGTATATCTCATGGATATTTTCAATGTAAAGTAATATAACAAGTGCAATATGCAAGTATGTAGGAATCAATGCACAGTTCACACAAGTGTTTGCTTCTTGAGGTGGAGAGAGATAGGTGAACTGACTCAACATAAAAGTAAAAGAAAGGTCCTTCAAAGAGGAAAGCATCGATTGCTATATTTGTGCTAGAGCTTTGATTTTGAAAACAAGAAACAATTTTGTCAACGGTAGTAATAAAGCATATGTGTTATGTAAATTATATCTTACAAGTTGCAAGCCTCATGCATAGTATACTAATAGTGCCCGCACCTTGTCCTAATTAGCTTGGATTACCGGGATTATTGCAATGCACATGTTTTAACCAAGTGTCACAAAGGGGTACCTCTATGCCGCCTGTACAAAGGTCTAAGGAGAAAGCTCGCATTGGATTTCTCGCTATTGATTATTCTCAACTTAGACATCCATACCGGGACAACATAGACAACAGATAATGGACTCCTCTTTAATGCATAAGCATGTAGCAACAATTAATTTTCTCATATGAGATTGAGGATATATGTCCAAAACTGAAACTTCCACCATGATTCATGGCTTTAGTTAGCGGCCCAATGTTCTTCTCTAACAATATGCATGCTCTAACCATTAAATGAGTGGTAAATCTCCCTTACTTCAGACAATACAGACATGCATAGCAACTCACATGATATTCAACAAAGAGTAGTTGATGGCGTCCCCAGGAACATGGTTATCGCACAACAAGCAACTTAATAAGAGATAAAGTGCATAAGTACATATTCAATACCACAATAGTTTTTAGGCTATTTGTCCCATGAGCTATATATTGTTAAGGTAGAGGATAGAAATTTTAAAGGTAGCACTCAAGCAATTTACTTTGGAATGGCGGAGAAATACCATGTAGTAGGTAGGTATGGTGGACACAAATGGCATAGTGGTTGGCTCAAGGATTTTGGATGCATGAGAAGTATTCCCTCTCGATACAAGGTTTAGGATAGCAAGGTTATTTGAAACAAACACAAGGATGAAGCGGTGCAGCAAAACTCACATAAAAGACATATTGTAAACATTATAAGACTCTACACCGTCTTCCTTGTTGTTCAAACTCAATACTAGAAATTATCTAGACCTTAGAGAGACCAAATATGCAAACCAAATTTTAGCATGCTCTATGTATTTCTTCATTAATAGGTGCAAAGTATATGATGCAAGAGCTTAAACATGAGCACAACAATTGCCAAGTATCACATTATCCAAGACATTATAGCAAATTACTACATGTATTATTTTCCAATTCCAACCATATAACAATTTAACGAAGAAGAAACTTCGCCATGAATACTATGAGTAAAGCCTGAGGACATATTTGTCCATATGCAACAGCGGAGCGTGTCTCTCTCCCACACAATGAATGCTAGGATCCATTTTATTCAAACAAAACAAAAACAAAAACAAACCGACGCTCCAAGCAAAGCACATAAGATGTGATGGAATAAAAATATATTTTCAGGGGAGGAACCTGATAATGGTGTCGATGAAGAAGGGGATGCCTTGGGCATCCCCAAGCTTAGACGCTTGAGTCTTCTTGATATATGCAGGGGTGAACCACCGGGGCATCCCCAAGCTTAGAGCTTTCACTCTCCTTGATCATGTTGTATCATCTCCCTCTCTTGATCCTTGAAAACTTCCTCCACACCAAACTCAAAACAACTCATTAGAGAGTTAGTGCACAATCAAAATATACATGTTCAGAGGTGACATAATCATTCTTAACACTTATGGACATTGCACAAAGCTACTGAAAGTTAATGGAATCGAAATATCCATCGAGCATATCAAAACAGGCAATGCGAAATAAAAGGCAGAATCTGTCAAAACAGAACAGTTCGTAAAGACGAATTTTATTGAGGCACCAGACTTGCTCAAATGAAATTGCTCAAATTGAATGAAAGTTGCGTACGTATCTGAGGATTACTCACGTAAATTGGCATAATTTTCTGAGTTACCTACAGAGAATTAGGCCCAGATTCGTGACAGCAAAGAAAACTGTTTCTGCGCAGTAATCCAAATCTAGTATGAACCTTACTATCAACGACTTTAATTGGCACAACAATGCACAAAACTAAGATTAGGAGAGGTTGCTACAGTAGTAAACAACTTCCAAGACTCAAAATAAAAATAAAGGTACGGTAGTAAAAACATGGGTTGTCTCCCATAAGCGCTTTTCTTTAACGCCTTTCAGCTAGGCGCAGAAAGTGTATATCAAGTGTTATCGAAAAATGGTGCATCTACAGCGGGGTTTGGAGTTTTCTCAACTATGCATTTTATCTTTTCTATGTGAGTTTCAGAGGCTCCCTTTTCATTAGTCTTAGGTTTGCTATCCTCATCAAACAAATTTTCAGGTACAAGCCAACCATAATTATTTTCTAGAGCGTCACTCATTCCTAGGAGCTTACAAGGTATTGTTGTCTTAATCTCCCCACAATCATTAATATTATTAGTGTGCCTTACTCTCTCCATGTCCATCTTTTCAAGGATACTAACAAAATTGGTATAAGAACCAAGCATCTTATATTTAATAAAGACCTTTCTAGCCTCTCTTGCTACACCACCAAATTCTTTAAGAAGGGTTTCTAAAACAAAATCTTTCTTTTCCCCTTCTTCCATATCACCGAGTGTAAGAAACATGTGTTGGATTAGAGGATTGAGATTAACAAATTTAGTTTCCAACATGCGAACTAAAGAAGCAACAGCAATTTCATAAGTAGGAGCAAGTTCTACCAAGTGTCTATCTTCAAAATCTTCAACGGTACTAACATGATTGAAAAATTCTTCTATATTATTTCTCCCAATTATAGACCCACGTCCTACTGGTATGTCTTTTAGGGTGAACTTAGGAGGAAACATGATGAAATAAACTAAAGGTAAATAAAGTAAATGCAAGTAACTAATTTTTTTGTGTTTTTGATATAGAGTGCAAGACAGTAAATAAAGTAAAACTAGCAACTAATTTTTTTGTGTTTTGTTTTAGTGCAGCAAACAAAGTAGTAAATAAAATAAAGCAAGACAAAAAAAAAGTAAAGAGATTGGGATGTGGAGACTCCCCTTGCAGCATGTCTTGATCTCCCCAGCAACGGCGCCAGAAAACAGTCTTGATACGCGTACAGCACGCGACCGTTGGGAACCCCAAGAGGAAGGTGTGATGCGTACAGCGGCAAGTTTTCCCTCAGTATGAAACCAAGGTTTATCAAACCAGTAGGAGCCAAGAAGCACGTTGAAGGTTGATGGCGGCGAGATGTAGTGCGGCGCAACACCAGGGATTCCGGCGCCAACGTGGAACCTGCACAACACAACCAAAGTACTTTGTCCCAACGTAACAGTGAGGTTGTCAATCTCATCGGCTTGCTGTAACAAAGGATTAGATGTATAGTGTGGATGATGATTGTTGGCAGAGAACAGTAGAACAATTGCAGTAGATTGTATTTCAGATGTAAAGAATAGGACCGGGGTCCACAGTTCACTAGAGGTGTCTCTCCCATAAGATAAATAGCATGTTGGGTGAACAAATTACAGTTGGGCAATTGACAAATAGAGAGGGCATGACCATGCACATACATGATATGATGAGTATTGTGAGATTTAATTGGGCATTACGACAAAGTACATAGACCGCTATCCAGCATGCATCTATGCCTAAAAAGTCCACCTTCAGGTTATCATCCGAACCCCTTCCAGTATTAAGTTGCAAACAACAGACAATTGCATTAAGTATGGTGCGTAATGTAATCAATAACTACATCCTCGGACATAGCATGAATGTTTTATCCCTAGTGGCAACAGCACATCCATAATCTTAGAGGTTTCTCTCACTCCCCCAGATTCACGGAGACATGAACCCACTATCGAGCATTAATACTCCCTCTTGGAGTTACTAGCAAAAACTTGGCCAGAGCCCCTACTAATAACGGAGAGCATGCAAGATCATAAACAACACATAGACATAAATTGATAATCAACATAACATAGTATTCTCTATTCATTGAATCCCAACAAACACAACATATAGCATTACAGATAGATGATCTTGATCATGTTCGGCAGCTCACAAGATCCGACAATGAAGCACATAAGGAGAAGACAACCATCTAGCTACTGCTATGGACCCATAGTCCAGGGGTAGACTACTCACTCATCACTCCGGAGGTGACCATGGCGGCGTAGAGTCCTCCGGGAGATGAATCCCCTCTCCGGCAGGGTGCCGGAGGCGATCTCCTGAATCCCCCGAGATGGGATTGGCGGCGGCGTCTCTGGAAGGTTTTTCGTATCGTGGCTCTCGGTACTGGGGGTTTCGCGACGAAGGCTATTTGTAGGCGGAAGGGCAGGTCAAGGGGCGTCACGAGGGGCCCACACCATAGGTCGGCGCGGCCAAGGCCTGGGCCGCGCCGCCCTATTGTGTCGCCGCCTCGTGGCCCCACTTCGTTAGCTCTCCGGTCTTCTGGAAGCTTCGTGTGAAAATAGGCACCTGGGCGTTGATTTCGTCCAATTCCGAGAATATTTCCTTACTAGGATTTCTGAAACCAAAAATAGCAGAAAACAGCAACTGGCTCTTCGGCATCTCGTTAATAGGTTAGTTCCAGAAAATGCATAAATATGACATAAAGTATGCATAAAACATGTAAATATCATCAATAATGTGGCATGGAACATAAGAAATTATCGATACGTCGGAGACGTATCAATGTGCTACCTTTAAAACCTTCAAAATAATTCCTTGTTTTTGCAATACATAGCTCATGGGAAAGTAGCCTAAAAAAATATTGTGATGAGGAATATGTCACATATGTACCTTAGTTCTTATAAGTTGCTTATTGTGTGGCAACCATGCTGACATGGGGACACCATCATCATATTTTTGACAAATATCATGTGAGTTACTATGCATGTCCGTCTTGTCTGAAGTAAAGGAGATAACCATAATAAAAGGTTAGAGTATGCATATTGTTAGAGAAGAACATTGGGCCGCTAACCCAAGCCATGTTTACATGGTGGAAGTTTCAGCATGGACATTAAAACCTCAAAAATCTCTTATGAGAAATTTATGTTGCCAAAAGCTTTAAGCTTAAAGAGGAGTCCATTTGTCTGTTGTCCATGTTGTCCCGGTATGGATGTCTAAGTTGAGAATAATCAAAAGCGAGAAATCCAATGCGAACTTTCTCCTTAGACCTTTGTACAGGTGGCATGGAGGTACCCCTTTGTGAAACTTGGTTGAAACATATGTAATGTGATGATAATCCATGGAAATCCGAGCTAATTAGGACAAGGTGCGGGCACTATTAGTATTCGATGCATGAGGCTTGCAACTTATAGGAAGTTTTATACATAACCTATATTACTTATTGCTACCGTTGACACAATTGCCTCTCTTAAAATTTTATATCTCTATGTTTTCAAAATAAAAAGATCTAGCACATGTTTACTCTCTGCTTCCCTCTGCGAAGGGCCATTCTTTTACTTTTATGTTGAGTCTTCATCTTCTAAGTTATATGCACCGTCTTATGAGAGCATAGTTGTCATTCTTAGTTCTATGTGTATGGTCCCAAAATTATTATTGATTGAACCATGAATATGTTATTACTTGTTCTTAAATTGTTTGTATCTAGTCATTCTTTGAACTTTGAAGGTGCATGCCACCTCAAAAATTATTCTTTTTATCACTTACCTACTCGAGGACGAGCAGGAG
This sequence comes from Lolium perenne, assembly GCF_019359855.2. Lineage (NCBI taxonomy): Eukaryota > Viridiplantae > Streptophyta > Magnoliopsida > Poales > Poaceae > Lolium > Lolium perenne. The sequence continues at coordinate 169,866,434 of NC_067246.2, read as the reverse complement.
TTAAGCTTGGGGATGTTGATACGTCGCAAACGTATCTATAATTTTTGTTGTTTCATACTTGTTTTACACCAATTACTATATGTTTTAAGGGACTAACCTATTAATAGTTGCAAAAGTGCACAAGTTCTTGGTTTCAACTTTGTTGTGCAGGAAATAGGCAAATATGGAAGGAAATAGCTCATTATGGTGAAATCTGGAATTTCCCGGAATATGTCCCTGCCGAACACTTTTCAACGATCGCTTCAAAACTCCATCAAAAAGACGTCCAATGGAAAAGTCGTAAACTACAAAGTTGTAGAGAATTTCAAACCGAACAATTTGGACATCTTATTCGTCCAGAACGGACAACGGATGCATCCGGCAGAGCATAATTACTGCGGAGGTTCGTGCAGTCTCGGGACTCCGAAAGTTGGTGACGTATTTGACACAAACTCTTTCCATACCTGGATATTTCGGCCCAGCCACGAGTTGTGAGGCTCATGAAGGACATAGGGGAGTCCTAGGAAGGTTCTAGAGGTGCCCAAGAGCCCTTGGATCAAAGGGGCATCCATCCCATGGCCTTGATTGCATCTCCAACACTATATATTGATGGAAAACCCTATTTTTGGAGGCCCCCAAGCATTGTCACGAAAATCCTCCTCCTTTGATGAGATCTAAGATCCCGGGAGTGGCCTGATCTCGTGATTTGACCCCGGAGACCAAGGGAAGAGGTGGGAGAACGCGATGAACACGAAGAACACAAAGAACGCCGGTACTCACGCACGCACACCAACCCGATACACCTGATACTTACCCCCGTGGCTCGATGGACCACGCCAATAGAATCTCCTGGAAGAGGCACGCGGAAGAATTCCCGGAGAGAGATTGGGGTTGGAGAAGAAGAGATTGATGAGGGAGAGAGAGTAGCTTGTACTAGAATCTCACTCAACAATATCCAAATCGACAACCAGGATGCCTTGATTACAGAGGGATGATAACCCTAGGGAGACTAAGCTCAAAGTTATGTTTGAGTTCAAAACAAGTCTAAGGGGTAAAGGAGGGGTCCAGGCTACTTATATAGGCATACATGGCCAGCAAGGGCGAAAAGGTACGCGAATGGATAACTTAGGCAGTTTGGTGAGTCATTCCCGTCAAACCCGGTTTGGAATCCGGTCTGACCGGGCCTATTACCGGGTGGTCCGGTCCTGGGTCCGGTCGACCGGGCGCCAACCGGGAACTTGCGAGGTTTTCCGGTTTCCTTCCAGTACGATGCAGGGAATCCGGTTGGGCGCCCGGTTGACCGGGCCTGGGACCGGATGGCTCGGTTGTGGGGCCGGTCTGACCGGGTCCTGGGCCGGCCAGCTCCCTTCTCTTCCTTTGAGCGCTTCGAGCGACGTCGAGTTCAGCTTCGTGATCATCTCCATGTCCCGCTGCTCCTCTCCTTCCCTTGACCTTGGCGTGTCCTCCTCTCCGGGGTCTTGATGCGCCTTGTACCTAATGACACATAGCACATCGGCATGAGGTAGCATTCCATCCAAAGGGGTACCGAGATCAAGGGTGGTGAGGAGCGAGTTCACCTCATCATGTAGAGCTTTAACTCGAGCTCGCGTCATTGGTCCACTTGGGGGACTTGTTGGTCTTGGTGTGGAGGTGTCCGGAGGCCACCCCGCATCATCCCCCCCCCCTTGGGAAAGAGTCGCCCTCGACTCTTGTGCCTCCTCATCTTCATGGTATGGCGATAAGTCCGTGATACGTCTCCGATGTATCGATAATTTCTTATGTTCCATGCCACATTATTGATGATATCTACATGTTTTATGCATACTTTATGTCATATTTATGCATTTTCTGGAACTAACCTATTAACGAGATGCCGAAGAGCCGATTCTTTGTTTTCTGCTGTTTTTGGTTTCAGAAATCCTAGTAAGGAAATATTCTCGGAATTGGACGAAATCAACGCCCAGGGGCCTATTTTCACACGAAGCTTCCAGAAGACCGGAGAGCTGACGAAGTGGGGCCACGAGGTGGCCAAACACTAGGCCGGCGCGGCCCAGCCCCTGGCCGCACCGACCTAGTGTGTGGGCCCCTCGTGACGCCCCCTGACCTGCCCTTCCGCCTACAAATAGCCTTCGTCGCAAAACCCCCAGTACTGAGAGCCACGATACGGAAAACCTTCCAGAGACGCCGCCGCCGCCAATCCCATCTCGGGGGATTCGGGAGATCGCCTCCGGCACCCTGCCGGAGAGGGGAATCATCTCCCGGAGGACTCTACACCGCCATGGTCGCCTCCGGAGTGATGAGTGAGTAGTCTACCCCTGGACTATGGGTCCATAGCAGTAGCTAGATGGTTGTCTTCTCCTTATGTGCTTCATTGTAGGATCTTGTGAGCTGCCGAACATGATCAAGATCATCTATCTGTAATGCTATATGTTGCGTTTGTTGGGATCCGATGAATAGAGAATACTATGTTATGTTGATTATCAATTTATATCTATGTGTTGTTTATGATCTTGCATGCTCTCCGTTATTAGTAGAGGCTCTGGCCAAGTTTTTGCTAGTAACTCCAAGAGGGAGTATTTATGCTCGATAGTGGGTTCATGTCTCCGTGAATCTGGGGGAGTGAGAGAAACCTCTAAGATTATGGATGTGTTGTTGCCACTAGGGATAAAACATTGATGCTATGTCCGAGGATGTAGTTATTGATTACATTACGCACCATACTTAATGTAATTGTCTGTTGTTTTCAACTTAATACTGGAAGGGGTTCGGATGATAACCTGAAGGTGGACTTTTTAGGCATAGATGCATGCTGGATAGCGGTCTATGTACTTTGTCGTAATGCCCAATTAAATCTCACAATACTCATCATATCATGTATGTGCATGGTCATGCCCTCTCTATTTGTCAATTGCCCAACTGTAATTTGTTCACCCAACATGCTATTTATCTTATGGGAGAGACACCACTAGTGAACTGTGGACCCCGGTCCATTCTTTACATCTGAAATACAATCTACTGCAATTGTTCTACTGTTCTCTGCAAACAATCATCATCCACACTATACATCTAATCCTTTATTACAGCAAGCCGGTGAGATTGACAACCTCATTGTTTCGTTGGGGCAAAGTACTTTGGTTGTGTTGTGCAGGTTCCACGTTGGCGCCGGAATCCCTGGTGTTGCGCCGCACTACATCTCGCCGCCATCAACCTTCAAGGTGCTTCTTGGCTCCTACTGGTTCGATAAACCTTGGTTTCATACTGAGGTAAAACTTGCCGCTGTACGCATCACACCTTCCTCTTGGGGTTCCCAACGGACCCGTGTTGTACGCGTATCAAGCAGATTTTTTGGCGCCGTTGCCGGGGAGATCAAGACACGCTGCAAGGGGAGTCTCCACATCGCAATCTCTCTACTTTGTTTTTGTCTTGCTTTACTTTATTTACTACTTTGTTTGCTGCACTAAAACAAAACGCAAAAAAAATAGTTGCTAGTTTTACTTTACTTGCTATCTTGTTTGCACTCTATATCAAAAACACAAAAAAAAATAGTTACTTGCATTTACTTTATATAGTTTGCTTTATTTACTGTTGCTAAAATGGGTACTCCTGAAAATACTAAGTTGTGTGACTTCACAACCACAAATAATAATGATTTCTTATGCACACCTATTGCTCCACCTGCTACTACAGCAGAATTCTTTGAAATTAAACCTGCTTTACTAAATCTTGTTATGCGAGAGCAATTTTCTGGCGTTAGTTCTGATGATGCTGCTGCCCATCTCAATAATTTTGTTGAATTGTGTGAAATGCAAAAGTATAAAGATGTAGATGGTGACATTATAAAATTAAAATTGTTCCCTTTCTCATTAAGAGGGAGAGCTAAAGATTGGTTGCTATCTCTGCTTAAGAATAGTATTGATTCATGGACTAAATGCAAGGATGCTTTTATTGGTGGATATTATCCCCCTGCTAAAATTATATCTTTGAGGAGTAGCATAATGAATTTTAAACAATTGGATAATGAGCATGTTGCACAAGCTTGGGAAAGAATGAAATCTTTGGTTAAAAATTGCCCAACCCATGGACTGACTACTTGGATGATCATCCAAACCTTTTATGCAGGACTGAATTTTTCTTCGCGGAACCTATTGGATTCAGCTGCTGGAGGTACTTTTATGTCCATCACTCTTGGTGAGGCAACAAAGCTTCTTGATAATATGATGATTAATTACTCTGAGTGGCACACGGAAAGAGCTCCACAAGGTAAGAAGGTAAATTCTGTCGAAGAAACCTCTTCCTTGAGTGATAAGATTGATGCTATTATGTCTATGCTTGTGAATGATAGGACTAATGTTGATCCTAATAATGTTCCGTTAGCTTCATTGGTTGCCCAAGAAGAACATGTTGATGTAAACTACATTAAAAATAATAATTTCAACAACAATGCTTACCGGAACAATTCTAGTAACAACTATAGGCCATATCCTTATAATAATGGCAACGGCTATGGTAATTCTTATGGGAATTCTTACAACAATAATAGGAACACACCCCCTGGACTTGAAGCCATGCTTAAAGAATTTATTAGTACACAAACTGCTTTTAACAAATCTGTTGAAGAAAAGCTTGGGAAAATTGATATACTTGCTTCTAAAGTCGATAGTCTTGCTGCTGATGTCGATCTTTTGAAATCGAAAGTTATGCCTCATGAAAATCATAATAATAAAATTGTTACTACAGAAAATGCCATCCAAGTTAGAATTAATGAGAATATAAGATTGAAGGCCGAATTGCGTGCTAGGTGGGAAAGAGAAGAAAATGAAAAAGAAGATAATATAGCTAAAGTTTGGACTATTACCACCACTAGCGATGCTAATGCTACACATGTTGCTGCACCTCCTACTAACAATGGTAAAATAATTGGTGTTCGCAATGTTTCCACTTCAAATGCAAAGCGCGAAAAACTGCCTGAAACTGCTAAAACTTCTGAAACTGCGTGTGATAAAACTGCTGAATTTTTTTCCAACATTGGGGATGATGATCCCATTGCTTTAGATTATAATGGTTTAGATTTTGATGATTGCCACATCCCTGAAGTTATAAAGTTCTTACAAAAACTTGCTAAAAGTCCTAATGCTAGTGCTATAAATTTGGCTTTCACAAAACATATTACAAATGCTCTCATAAAAGCTAGAGAAGAGAAACTAGAACGCGAAGCTTCTATTCCTAGGAAGCTAGAGGATGGTTGGGAGCCCATCATTAAGATGAAGGTCAATGACTTTGATTGTAATGCTTTATGTGATCTTGGTGCAAGTATTTCTGATATGCCTAAGAAGATTTATAATATGCTTGACTTGCCACCATTGAAAAATTGTTATTTGGATGTTAATCTTGCTGATCATTCTACAAAGAAACCTTTGGGGAAAGTTGATAATGTTCGCATTACCATTAACAATAACCTTGTCCCCGTTGATTTTGTTGTCTTGGATATTGAATGCAATGCATCTTGTCCCATTATATTGGGAAGACCTTTTCTTCGAACTGTTGGTGCTATCATTGATATGAAGGAAGGTAATATTAAATATCAATTTCCTCTCAATAAAGGTATGGAACACTTCCCTAGAAAGAGAATGAAGTTACCTTTTGATTCTATCATTAGAACAAATTATGATGTTGACACTTCGTCTCTTGATAATACTTGATACACACTTTCTGCGCCTAGCTGAAAGGCGTTAAAGAAAAGCGCTTATGGGAGACAACCCATGTTTTTACTACAGTATTTTTGTTTTATATTTGAGTCTTGGAAGTTGTTTACTACTATAGCAACCTCTCCTTATCTTAGTTTTGTGCATTGTTGTGCCAAGTAAAGTCGTTGATAGTAAGGTTCATACTAGATTTGGATTACTGCGCAGAAACAGATTTCTTTGCTGTCACGAATATGGGCCTAATTCTCTGTAGGTAACTCAGAAAATTATGCCAATTTACGTGAGTGATCCTCAGATATGTACGCAACGTTCATTCAATTTGAGCATTTTCATTTGAGCAAGTCTGGTGCCTCAATAAAATTCGTCTTTACGAACTGTTCTGTTTTGACAGATTCTGCCTTTTATTTCGCATTGCCTGTTTTGCTATGCTTGATGGATTTTTTGATTCCATTAACTTTCAGTAGCTTTGTGCAATGTCCAGAAGTGTTAAGAATGATTATGTCACCTCTGAACATGTAAATTTTGATTGTGCACTAACCCTCTAATGAGTTGTTTTGAGTTTGGTGTGGAGGAAGTTTTCAAGGATCAAGAGAGGGAGATGATACAATATGATCAAGGAGAGTGAAAGCTCTAAGCTTGGGGATGCCCCGGTGGTTCACCCCTGCATATATCAAGAAGACTCAAGCGTCTAAGCTTGGGGATGCCCAAGGCATCCCCTTCTTCATCGACAACATTATCAGGTTCCTCCCCTGAAACTATATTTTTATTCCATCACATCTTATGTGCTTTGCTTGGAGCGTCTATTTGTTTTTGTTTTTGTTTTGTTTGAATAAAATGGATCCTAGCATTCTTTGTGTGGTAGAGAGACACGCTCCGCTGTTGCATATGGACAAATATGTCCTTAGGCTTTACTCACAGTATTCATGGCGAAAGTTTCTTCTTCGTTAAATTGTTATATGGTTGGAATTGGAAAATGATACATGTAGTAACTGCTAAAATGTCTTGGGTAATGTGATACTTGGCAATTGTTGTGCTCATGTTTAAGCTCTTGCATCATATACTTTGCACCTATTAATGAAGAAATACATAGAGCATGCTAAAATTTGGTTTGCATATTTGGTCTCTCTAAAGTCTAGATAATTTCTAGTATTGAGTTTGAACAACAAGGAAGACGGTGTAGAGTCTTATAATGTTTACAATATGTCTTTTATGTGAGTTTTGCTGCACCGCTTCATCCTTGTGTTTGTTTCAAATAACCTTGCTAGCCTAAACCTTGTATCGAGAGGGAATACTTCTCATGCATCCAAAATCCTTGAGCCAACCACTATGCCATTTGTGTCCACCATACCTACCTACTACATGGTATTTCTCCGCCATTCCAAAGTAAATTGCTTGAGTGCTACCTTTAAAATTTCTATCCTCTACCTTTACAATATATAGCTCATGGGACAAATAGCTTAAAAACTATTGTGGTATTGAATATGAACTTATGCACTTTATCTCTTATTAAGTTGCTTGTTGCGCGATAACCATGTTCCTGGGGACGCCATCAACTACTCTTTGTTGAATATCATGTGAGTTGCTATGCATGTTCGTCTTGTCTGAAGTAAGGGAGATTTACCACTAAAATGGTTAGAGCATGCATATCGTTAGAGAAGAACATTGGGCCGCTAACTAAAGCCATGAATCATGGTGGAAGTTTCAGTTTTGGACATATATCCTCAATCTCATACGAGAAAATTAATTGTTGCTACATGCTTATGCATTAAAGAGGAGTCCATTATCTGTTGTCTATGTTGTCCCGGTATGGATGTCTAAGTTGAGAATAATCAATAGCGAGAAATCCAATGCGAGCTTTCTCCTTAGACCTTTGTACAGGCGGCATAGAGGTACCCCTCTGTGACACTTGGTTAAAACATGTGCATTGCGATAATCTCGGTAATCCAAGCTAATTAGGACAAGGTGCGGGCACTATTAGTATACTATGCATGAGGCTTGCAACTTGTAAGATATAATTTACATAACACATATGCTTTATTACTACCGTTGACAAAATTGTTTCTTGTTTTCAAAATCAAAGCTCTAGCACAAATATAGCAATCGATGCTTTCCTCTTTGAAGGACCTTTCTTTTACTTTTATGTTGAGTCAAGTTCACCTATCTCTCTCCACCTCAAGAAGCAAACACTTGTGTGAACTGTGCATTGATTCCTACATACTTGCATATTGCACTTGTTATATTACTTTGCATTGACAAATATCCATGAGATATACATGTTATAAGTTGAAAGCAACCGCTGAAACTTCATCTTCCTTTGTGGTGCTTCAATACCTTTACTTTGAATTATTGTTTTATGAGTTAACTCTTATGCAAGACTTATTGATGCTTGTCTTGAAGTACTATTCATGAAAAATCTTTGCTATATGATTTAGTTGTTTACTCATGTCATTTACATTGTTTTGATCGCTGCATTCATTACATATGCTTACAATAGTATGATCAAGGTTATGATGGCATGTCACTCCAGAAATTATCTTTGTTATCTTTTACCTGCTCGGGACGAGCAGAAACTAAGCTTGGGGATGCTGATACGTCTCCGACGTATCGATAATTTCTTATGTTCCATGCCACATTATTGATGATATCTACATGTTTTATGCATACTTTATGTCATATTTATGCATTTTCTGGAACTAACCTATTAACGAGATACCGAAGAGCCGATTCTTTGTTTTACTGTTTTTGGTTTCAGAAATCCTAGTAAGGAAATATTCTCGGAATTAGACGAAATCAACGCCCAGGGGCCTATTTTCACACGAAGCTTCCAGAAGACCGGAGAGCTGACGAAGTGGGGCCACGAGGTGGCCAAACACTAGGCCGGCGCGGCCCAGCCCCTGGCCGCGCCGACCTAGTGTGTGGGCCCCTCGTGACGCCCCCTGACCTGCCCTTCCGCCTACAAATAGCCTTCGTCGCGAAACCCCCAGTACTGAGAGCCACGATACGGAAAACCTTCCAGAGACGCCGCCGCCGCCAATCCCATCTCGGGGGATTCGGGAGATCGCCTCCGGCACCCTGCCGGAGAGGGGAATCATCTCCCGGAGGACTCTACACCGCCATGGTCGCCTCCGGAGTGATGAGTGAGTAGTCTACCCCTGGACTATGGGTCCATAGCAGTAGCTAGATGGTTGTCTTCTCCTTATGTGCTTCATTGTAGGATCTTGTGAGCTGCCGAACATGATCAAGATCATCTATCTGTAATGCTATATGTTGCGTTTGTTGGGATCCGATGAATAGAGAATACTATGTTATGTTGATTATCAATTTATATCTATGTGTTGTTTATGATCTTGCATGCTCTCCGTTATTAGTAGAGGCTCTGGCCAAGTTTTTGCTAGTAACTCCAAGAGGGAGTATTTATGCTCGATAGTGGGTTCATGTCTCCGTGAATCTGGGGGAGTGAGAGAAACCTCTAAGATTATGGATGTGCTGTTGCCACTAGGGATAAAACATTGATGCTATGTCCGAGGATGTAGTTATTGATTACATTACGCACCATGCTTAATGCAATTGTCTGTTGTTTTCAACTTAATACTGGAAGGGGTTCGTATGATAACCTGAAGGTGGACTTTTTAGGCATAGATGCATGCTGGATAGCGGTCTATGTACTTTGTCGTAATGCCCAATTAAATCTCACAATACTCATCATATCATGTATGTGCATGGTCATGCCCTCTCTATTTGTCGATTGCCCAACTGTAATTTGTTCACCCAACATGCTATTTATCTTATGGGAGAGACACCACTAGTGAACTGTGGACCCCGGTCCATTCTTTACATCTGAAATACAATCTACTGCAATTGTTCTACTGTTCTCTGCAAACAATCATCATCCACACTATACATCTAATCCTTTGTTACAGCAAGCCGGTGAGATTGACAACCTCACTGTTTCGTTGGGGCAAAGTACTTCGGTTGTGTTGTGCAGGTTCCACGTTGGCGCCGGAATCCCTGGTGTTGCGCCGCACAACATCTCGCCGCCATCAACCTTCAACGTGCTTCTTGGCTCCTACTGGTTCGATAAACCTTGGTTTCATACTGAGGGAAAACTTGCCGCTGTACGCATCACACCTTCCTCTTGGGGTTCCCAACGGACGCGTGTTGTACGCGTATCAGTTCGCAACGTTGAACGTGTTGCTCACCAAGTACTTGGAGGTTGGGATGTCGATGACGTAAGCGTTGTTGTTGATGCGTTTGAGGACCTTGAAGGGGCCATCTCCTCTTGGCTTGAGCTTCGAGTTGCGTTCATGAGGGAATCTTTCCTTCCGGAGGTGGATCCAAACGAGGTCGACTTCTTGAAATATGCGTTCCTTCTTCTTGGCGTTGAGGCGGGTAGCTTGACGAAGCACATGTTCTTGAATGGTTGCTCTTGTTTCTTCATGTAGTTTCTTCATGGCGGCGGTGCGCTTGTCGAAGTCCATGTTCGTCCGCTCATGAAGGGGAAGTGGTAGTATGTCGAGTGCCGTTGGAGGCTCGAAACCGTAGACGACCATGAAGGGACTCCTTGATGTTGTCGAGTGCTTGGCGCGGTTGTAGGTGAACTCCGCGTGTGGGAGGCATTCCTCCCATGACTTCAAGTTTTTCTTCACTAGGATGCGTAGGAGAGTGGAGAGGCTTCGATTGACCACTTCCGTTTGTCCGTCCGTTTGCGGGTGCGAGGATGATGAAAACAAGAGCTTCACTCCAAACTTTGCCATGAGCGACTTCCAAAGATAACTCATGAACTTGACGTCTCGATCCGACACAATGCTTGTCGGTACTCCGTGTAGGCGAACAATTTCCCTGAAAAACAATGAAGCAATGTGTGAAGCATCGTCGCTCTTGTGACAAGGTATGAAATGAGCCATCTTAGAGAATCTATCCACTACCACAAATATGGAATCATGACCATGCTTAGTGCGAGGCAATCCTAGGATGAAATCCATGCTAATATCAGTCCATGGTGCATATGGAATAGGCAATGGTGTGTAAAGACCATAAGGGTTGGAGGTAGACTTAGCTTGTAAGCAAGTGGTGCACCGGCGGCAAAGGCGTTCCACGTCGCGGTACATTCTTGGCCAATAGTAGTGGGTTGAGAGCATGGCATATGTATTCTCTCGTCCAAAGTGTCCCATAAGACCACCTCCATGTGACTCTTGCAAAAGCAATTTTCGAAGCGAAGACTCGGGTATGCAAATCTTGTTAGCTTTAAACAAGTAGCCATCATGCAAATAGAAATCATCCACTCCTCGTTGAACGGAGCACTTCTCAAATATTGGAGCAAAGAAAGAATCGGAAGGATAGAGTTCTTTGATCTCTTCAAGTCCCAAAACATGAAAATCCAAGCGAGTAAGCAAAAGGGTGTTTTTGCGGGAAAGAGCATCCGCCACAACATTGTCCTTGCCCTTCTTGTATTTGATTACATATGGGAAGGACTCAATGAACTCGACCCATTTTGCATGTCGTTTGTTCAAGTTGTGTTGCCTTTTCAAATATATCAAGGACTCATGGTCGGAATGAATGATAAACTCTTTTGGCCAAAGATAGTGTTGCCAAACTTCAAGAACACGAACCAAAGCGTAGAGCTCCTTGTCATATATAGGATAGTTGAGGCGTGCGCCATCCAACTTCTCACTATAATATGCCACGGGTTTGCCCTCTTGCATAAGAACGCCACCAATACCGAGTCCACTTGCATCACACTCAATCTCAAAAGTTTTTGCAAAATTTGGAAGGACAAGAAGAGGAGCTTCGGTAAGGCGTTTCTTCAACTCATCAAAAGCATTTTGTTGGGCCTTGCCCCAAACAAACGGAACATTCTTCTTGGTAAGCTCATTCAAAGGGCAAGCAATGGTGCTAAAATCTTTCACAAAGCGGCGGTAGAAACCGGCAAGTCCATGAAAACTTCGGACTTGACCAACATTTGTAGGAGTAGGCCAATTGTGGATGGCCTCCACCTTGGAAGAATCAACTTCAATCCCATTAGCGGAAACCACAAAGCCAAGGAAAACCAATTTGTTTTGAGCAAAGGTGCACTTAGGAAGGTTGGCATAAAGCTTCTCAAGACGCAAGATGCATAAGACCTCTCTCACATGTTTCACATGGTCCTCGAGTTTTTTGCTATAAATGAGAATATCATCAAAATAGACAACCACACTCTTGCCAATGAGAGGACGCAAGATGTGATTCATTAGACGCATGAATGTGGAAGGAGCATTGGAAAGACCGAAAGGCATAATGAGCCATTCATAGAGACCAAGCTTGGTCTTGAATGCCGTTTTCCATTCATCACCAATGGCCATGCGAATTTGGTGGTAGCCACTACGCAAATCGACTTTAGAGAAAATCGTGGCACCACTCAATTCATCAAGCATGTCATCTAAACGCGGAATGGGATGGCGGTAACGGATGGTAATGGCATTGATGGGGCGACAATCCATACACATCCGTTGCGTCTCATCCGGTTTAGGCACAAGAATCACGGGAACCGCACAAGGGCTAAGGCTTTCGCGGACATACCCTTTGGCGAGGAGATCTTGAATTTGGCGTTGGATCTCCTTTGTATCTTCAGGATTGGTGCGGTAGGCGGCACGGTTTGGAAGCGGAGCGCCGGGTATGAGGTCGATGCGGTGTTCTATGCCTCGAAGTGGTGGTAGTCCATGAGGGAGCTCGTCGGGGAAGACGTCTTGAAACTTCTTCAAAAGAGACAACAAAGACGAAGGAATGTTGGTTAAGTCGTTAGTCGCCGACGATGGTCCCTTGCATATGAGCACATAGTGCAATATGGTGGATGGGTTCTCTTGGACCTCTCTCCACTCACTCTTGGTGGCTAGTAGGACACTCTTTGACTCACTCATATATGGCTTGTGGCGCTCACTATCTTTGTGGTGGGTCGCTCCCTCTCCTCTCATCTCACTATGGTGGGTGCGGAGTTGTGCCCTCGCTAAAGCCTTCACATTATCCGCGATGATTTGGCTAGGAGTCATCGGGAGCAACTCAAACTTCTTGTTGTTGACCTTGAAGGTGTATGTGTTGGAGAGTCCATCATGTATAGCCTTCTTGTCAAATTGCCAAGGGCGGCCAAGCAACATGTGGCACACCGTCATGGGTACCACGTTATACTCAATAGTGTCCTCATAAGGTCCAATCTTGAAGGTGATGGTGACGGTATGTTGTATCTTGACGTTGCCCTTGTCACTCAACCATTGGATATGGTAAGGGTGAGGATGCTTGCGGAGAGTGAGGTTGAGCTTCTCACACAACTCGGTGCTTGCAAGGTTATGGCAACTTCCACCATCGATGATGACCTTGATCGATTTGCCACCAATTCCGGCACGGGTTTGGAAGATGTTGCACCGTTGTTCTTCCATAGCTTGCGGTTGAGTTGTTAGCACCCTTGTGACCACAAGTGAGGGACTTGGGTCATGCTCACATAAGAGAGGGTCTTCTCCACTTTCTTCCTCATAAGCTTCTTCATTGGCCGCGGTGGCTTGCACAAGGGCTTCGTATTCATCTTCACTTAGTGTCTCGATATCTCCATTCTCCATAGTGATCATGACCTTGGTGTTCTTGCACTCAAACGATTTGTGGCCTTGGGTGCCACACTTGAAGCAAGTGACATTAGAGGGTCCCGTAGATGCCTTAGAGGAGGCGGTGGAGGACACCGTTTGCTTCATGCGACTTTGGATAGTCGGTTTCTTGGATGATGTAGAGGATGCGTCGGGCTTGAGACTTGTAGTAGGAGGAGTTGAGGTCGCGAGCTTGGAGGCGAAGTACGTCTTGGGTTTGGAGTACTTGATGTCCTCAATCACTTGGCGCTCGGCCTTGGATGCTTGGTGGACCAACTCAACCAAGTTGGAGTATGGTTGGAACTCCACAATTCTCTTGATGGGGTAGTTGAGGCCATTGAAGAAACGAGCAATGGTTTGGTCCTCGGACTCTTGGATGTTGGATCGCATCATAGTGAGCTCCATCTCCTTGAAGAACTCCTCAACGGTCTTGGTTCGTTGCTTCAATTGTTGTAGCTTGTTGAAGAGGTCGGTCATGTAGTGCGTTGGGACAAAGCGAGCATGCATCTCTTTCTTCATCTCTTCCCAAGTGTCAATTGGAGGTTCACCCTTTTCTTCCCTAAGAGTGAGTACTTGCTCCCACCAAGTGTTGGCATAGTCCTCAAACTCAAGAGACGCCATAGCCACCTTCTTGGCACCGGAGTAGTTGTGGATGCGGAATATCTTTTCAACCTTGAGTGCCCATGAGAGGTAGGCCTCGGCATCTTCTTCACCCTTGAACTTTGGCATGGTGAACTTGAGCCTTCCAAACATGTTCTCTTCATCCTCCAAGTTTCTTCGGCGAGGACAGATGCCTTCATCTCTTGCGGCTTGAGGTGGGATAGGAGGTCTTCCACGGCCAACCATAGCATTGGGTTGACGTTGAAGGTGGACACTAGCTTCACTTGGCTCAGGGTGATGTTGTTGTTGAAGATCTTGTCGAGGTTGTTGACGAGGCTCATTGTTGGCCCTTTCATCTTGGTCATGTGGTGGAACTCCTCTTCCACGTTGATCATGGCGAGGATGGCGTCGGAGATCACGCCGAGGTTGATCTTGAGGACCTTGGTCTTGGGGTTGGTCGTCACGCCCATGGTGGGCATGGCGATCCGCTTGGTGACGATTTGTTGGAGGACTTGGTCTTGTGGAGGACGCTCATGTGGACGAGCATGGCAATGGATTTCTCCTCGCCTAGAGTTGGAGCGAGAGTCTTCATGACGAACATGTGGGCGATGAGGTCGATGATGGTCTTCATGCCTTCAGGAAGAGCTTGAGGACGAAAGGCCACCATGAGAGTAGTAATCTTGTGGCGAGCTTGAGGATGATGAAGTAGAGCGGTGTCGGCGATGACGACCGAATTGGTGATGGCGCGCTCGAGGCTATCCATGCGCCGCTCCATGTTCGCATCATTGGCCGCCATTTGGCCATTCAAGTTGTCCGTAGCTTCACGAAGAAGAGCCAAGTCTTGGTTCACGGCGGAGAAGTTGTGAGCCACTTCATCGTATTGCTCATCGATGCGCGTCTCGAAGAGGGCGAGTTGCTCCTTGAACTCTTGTCGATGCGTCCATAGGTTGTGTTGAGTAACCAACCTCTCGGTGTTGCGGAGGACTTCTTCATCCCTTGGGGTATCTCCGTTCCTATCCATGATGGAAAGACAAGAACTATGTTGTGTATGTTAGTGGAAGGAGACTACCTCGCACTCTTACCAAGGTAAGATAGTATTGAGGCAATCAACCAAGCCAAAAGCAAGATCAAGTGTATCGGGGACACACGTAAAACCACACGCAAAAGCTAGCAAATATGGTGTTAGGCGAGTGTTGTGGAAAGCCAAATGACAAATCCAAGATCGAGTATGTTGTTAAAAGTGGGTAAGGTCCAAAAATCCAAATGTCAATGTGAAGATCACTATAAACACGGAAAAGTTGTGGAACACACACACGGGATAAGCGGGGTTAGTGCAACCAAAAGTGAGCGGAAAAGTGTATGTAAAGGTGCTCGGTGTCACACTAACACAAGGAGAGCCAAAGCTTTGGTTGCAAAGGAAGAGACAACAAGATTCACACGCGGCCTCTCTTCTCTTCTCTCGTTTGCTTAAAAGCTTATGACTCTTTTGTACACGGTGGCACTTGCACTCTTTTTGTATGTATGTATGTATGTATGGTGCGACTTGCACTCTTTTTGTGTTTTTGGGGCTTTTTCACACACTATGTTAGCGTTAGCCTCGCTTTTGCTATCTTGACACACGAGTGTTTGCTTGGATGCTTTACTCAATACGACACACACACCTCACAATGCGGGGCCACGTGAAATGTCTCGCAACACTAAACAAGCAATGCTCGATGGGATAGATCGCAAAAGGAAGAGGGTTACAAGGGAAAACTGCAAGTTATACCTGCGATGAATGGTGGTGGTGGTGGTGGTGGTGGTTGTCGCCGGAAATCGAGATCGGAGAAGGGCGCGGAGCTGCGCCCGGTCTGGATCCGGTTGGACCGGGTTCTGGACCGGTGGATCCGGTTGGCGCTGGGTCGACCGGGTGCTGGGCCGGCTGGTCCGGTCTGGGGCCCGGTTGACCGGGTTTCTCAACCGGGTTTCGCGTTTCTCTCTCCTATTCTTCCCCAAACCAAAACCAAAAGAGCCAATCGACGGGAAACGATGGAATTGGAGGCTCAAAGTTGGGGAAATAGTAGATCAAGCACAAAAACACCGAATCCACGGACCAAAACCACTCAAAACGCAACCAAATCACAGATCGGTCAAGAGGCACTTTGGGGCTATTTTTGGGGATTTTGTGGAAAGTTTTCTAGAAACGAAATCGGGTGGGTGGAGGGTCAAATCGCGGTAACCAAGAGCTGCTGATACCATATGATGAGATCTAAGATCCCGGGAGTGGCCCGATCTCGTGATTTGACCCCGAAGACCAAGGGAAGAGGTGGGAGAACGCGAGGAACACGAAGAACACGAAGAACGCCGGTACTCACGCACGCACACCAACCCGATACACCCGATACTTACCCCCGTGGCTCGATGGACCACGCCAATAGAATCTCCTGGAAGAGGCACGCGGAAGAATTCCCGGAGAGAGATTGGGGTTGGAGAAGAAGAGATTGATGAGGGAGAGAGAGTAGCTTGTACTAGAATCTCACACAACAATATCCAAATCGACAACCAGGATGCCTTGATTACAGAGGGATGATAACCCTAGGGAGACTAAGCTCAAAGTTATGTTCACCCGGTCCTGGGCCCGGTCGACCGGGCGCCAACCGGGAACTTGCGAGGTTTTCCGGTTTCCTTCCGGTACGATGCAGGGAATCCGGTTGGGCGCCCGGTTGACCGGGCCTGGGACCGGATGGCTCGGTTGTGGGGCCGGTCTGACTGGGTCCTGGGCCGGCCAGCTCCCTTCTCTTCCTTTGAGCGCTCCGAGCGACGTCGAGTTCAGCTTCGTGATCATCTCCATGTCCCGCTGCTCCTCTCCTTCCCTTGACCTTGGCGTGTCCTCCTCTCCGGGGTCTTGATGCGCCTTGTACCTAATGACACATAGCACATCGGCATGAGGTAGCATTCCATCCAAAGGGGTACCGATATCAAGGGTGGTGAGGAGCGTGTTCACCTCATCATATAGAGCTTTAACTCGAGCTCGCGTCATTGGTCCACTTGGGGGACTTGTTAATCTTGGTGTGGAGGTGTCCGAAGGCTACCCCGCATCATCCTTGGCAGTAGCCAAGGAGGGGGAAACACTCATCTACACCAGTACCAACTCAAGGAAGAAGAAGGCTAAGGGGCGGCGCTCCCCCATGATGCCGGTGGCGGGGAAGGAGTCCCCCGCGGCGCCGCCCACGCCTCCGCCTCCCGGTGCTCCTCGCTGAGCCCCTCTCCGACGTCTTCACCGCCATCTCCATCACCAACTCCCCATTGTATTCAGTGGTCCATCCTCTCACAAACCTCTGTACCGCCCTATGTAAACATGGTATTTGATGCTATAAGTTATAATCCTATGATCTATGTCATGTTGCCATAGTTTATTTGTTCATTGATTGATTGGTTGTTTCTCTTTGGTTCATTAGAGTTGTATGTTGATATGTTACCGTCCTTGGTGCCCATTATATTTGTGCGCGCATGGATCAAGCACCATAGGGTTGGTAGTACTTGTATACTAGAAGGGGGAAGTTATGCCGGAGTGACAGAAACCTGAGGACGCGAACCGGATAGTTGCATGTATGGGAGTAAGAGGACCACTTACTTAAGGCTATGTTTGGGGAAACCTTAATGCTTGCTAGTATTTACGGATGTTTGCTAGCAAGCCAATCATATAGTACTTGTAATCCCGGAGGGAGAGCATGTATATTTAGCCTCTCCTACATAGAAAGCTGCATCGAAGACATTGAACCCAAGATCCTCACTAATTGATCTTGGACAAAGCCACCACTATTACCACCGCCTTTCCATACTCATGGTACTGTTAGTTTAGTTTGTTTTATTGCTACAGCATTAACATTTATTCCGTGTATTTTATTGTTCTGCAAATTCACCTCTCATACCCGTTATCGCTCTAGTTTTATTTCCTAGATATTGCAAACGCTTAGTGTGCGTAGAGTTGTATCAGTGGTTGATAGAACTTGAGAGAATGTTTATCCTACCTTTAGCTCCTCGTTGGGTTCGACACTCTTACTTATCGAAAAGGCTACAAACGATTCCCTATACTTGTGGGATATCAAGACCTTTTCTGGAGCCGTTGCCGGGGAGCCATAGCGTAGGTGAATATTTTCGTGTGCACTTGTTTGCTTTATCTCTAAGTAGTTTTACTTCCTGTACCTTGTTGTTCTCTATCTCTTGTATGGATAGGGAATGCGAATTACAAAAAAAATAGTTGTACTTCTTATATAAAAATAAATAAAAAAATGTTTCAGAAAAGAAAAGTGATTGGAAAGATGAGTAATGGTGAAGTGGGGGTCGACCTTGAACACTTGTGTTCATGCCTCGAAACCAAAACAATTCTTTCCATGGAAGCTTTTCATTAAAAACTTGTAAATAGTGTATATAGTGTATATAGTGTACATATCCCGCTGTAAATAGAATATATAGATAACCCCTAGTTTGTTATGCAAGTTTGTCACTATGCTGCCTAGAAAACAGATTTCCTGTGCTCCACTGTAGAAAATTTTAAAAATCACCAGAACGTGATCTTGATCTGAAATTTCTTGAGTGCATAGTAGTGCTTGCTATCTAACTTTCGTTAGTTCTGACTTTTCTGATTTGAGGTACATAGACAGATCTAATAATTCAATCTTTACGGACTGATTCTGTTGAGACAGATTTTCTGTGCTGTGCTGCAAAAATTCGTGAAAAATCTCAGTATGGCATTTTGATCTGAAATTTTTTTGTGCATAGACCTGAGGTTATGATCTGTCTTTCATTAATCATGAGTTTTTCGATTTGAGCTACGTAACAATCTCATTGAGTGACATCTTTACAAAGTGTTCAGTTTGACATATTTCTATTCTCTTTGTTTAAATATTGTACTTAGGATTCAAAAGTTTCCTTCGTTTTCGACGTACGATTGAAATAATAAGAAACCTCAGTATTACAGTGGCTAAATATTTGATAGATTTTATAGAAATTAGGTATACTTGAACACTTGTGGATTTTATTTAATGAGTACTAACCTACTAATAAGTTTTGTGAAGCTTTATGTGGATGCAGTTTTTAAGTTCCAATCAATATGGTGATATAAGATGAGCAAGAGGATGCAAGAGCTCAAGCTTGGGGATGTGTAGATGGATCCCAAGAGAATATTCAAGAAGGTGCAAATATCTAAGCTTGGGGATGCCCAAGGCATCCCCCTATTCATCAACCAACATGAGGTTGTCTCCTTCAAACTCAATATTACCCATCCACATGTAAGCATTGTATATAGTTGCTTTTATTATCTTTGGTTTTATCCTATTTAGTTTTATTAGGTTCTTTATTTGGTTCTTGTTTCTTTGTCAGTTTCACTTATAATTGGAAAATAACAAAAAAAGGGGGGTTTGAGAGCTCCATCAAATAATCATGCCCATCTTAAATAGCTATAAAGAAAGAGATTTATGGGAGACAACCCAATATGTTTATATTTCTGTTATTTACTGCTTTGTTGAGTCTTGGAAGTCACTACTACTGTAATGACCTCTCCTTATCATGTTTTTTTTTGTTTTTGTGCCAAGAATTGCCTCTAATGGTAAGAAAGTGGTATTTGGGGGATTTGCAATCTTGTTTACTGTTTCTGGTTCTTCACGAGAAAAATCGCCAAAAATCACCAGAAAGTAAGTTTGAGCTGCCAATTTACGAGCATCTTCCCCAGGTATTTATCTAACTTTCATTAGTTCAGAGTTTTTCGATTTACGCAGCGTAACTATTTTTAAAAAATAAATTTTTATGAACTGTTCTGTTTTGACAGATTCTTGCACTATTTTGCATTTGCATCTTTTTGCCCACCTTTTTGAGTTCTCCTGATCAAAGAACCTTATTGAAGTTGTGCTACAGTATCTAATGCTTATTAAAATGCTTTTCATATGTCATACTGAACTTTTTAGATTTGATTAATATTATCATTGCACTAACGCTGTTAATGAGATTTGTGATGAGTTTTGTATGAAGGAAGTTTTCAAGTGTAGGAAAGAAGAATGATGAGATGAGATGAAGAATGGACAAAAGCTCAAGCTTGGGGATGCCCATGTCACCCCAAGATATATTCAAGAAGTACAAGTGTCAAAGCTTGGGGATGCCTGATGTCTACGCACGCTTCTATTCATGTAGACAGTGTTGGGCCTCCAAGAGCAGTGGTTTGTAGGACAGTAGCAAGTTTCCCTTAAGTGAATCACCCAAGGTTTATCGAACTCAGGGAGGTAGAGGTCAAAGATATCCCTCTCAAGAAACCCTGCAATTACGATACAAGAAGTCTCTTATATCCCCAACACACCTAATACACTTGTCAGATTTATAGGTGCACTAGTTCGGCGAAGAGATAGTAAGATGCAAATGATATGGATGAATATGAGTAGTAACTGCAATCTGAAATAAAGATGGCAGCAAGCGAACATGTAGCAGAACTTGTTGGAAACGGTGTTTCAATGCTTAGAAACAAGGCCTAGGGATCATACTTTCACTAGTGGACACTCTCAGCAATGATCACATAAATAAATAACTTCTCTTCACTTGTGCTACTTTCTCACACTCTCTTGTTCGATAACAAACACCATTCATTGTGTAGGGCTATAAAAGCACACCTCAAGCCGGAGTAAACAAGCTCCACAACATCCGGAGTTGATATTTAAGTAACCTCTAGAGTGCATAATAGACCATTGCAATTTAGACCGAGTACTAACATAGCATACACACTGTCAACAATAGCTATAAAAGGGGGAATAGATCGCATCAATACCATCATAGTAATAATTAACTTCATAATCTACAAGAGATTACAATCATAACCTATGCCAAGTACTACATGATGCACACACTGTCAACATTACATCATGGAGGAGGAATAGACTACTTTAATAACATCACTAGAGTAGCACATAGATTAATAGTGATACAAAGCTCATGATCACATAAAGATCACACCATGGGAGAGAGAGATGAACCACATAGCTACCGGTAGAGCCCTCAGCCTCGGGGGAGAACTACTCCCTCCTCATCATGGGAGTCAGCAACGGCGATGAAGATGGCGGTGGTGTCGATAGAGATGACTCCGGGGGCAATTCCCCGTCCCGGCGGCGTGCCAGAACAGAGACTTCTGTCCACCGAAACGGAGTTTCGCGATGGCGGCGGCGTCCCTGGAGTATTTCTGGAGTTTCGTCAATTGGTGTCGGGTTTTTAGGTCACAAGGGATTTTATAGGCGAAGAGGCGGCGCGAGGGGGTGCCTGGGGGCCCACCCCATAGGGTGGCGCCCCTCCCCCCTCTAGGCCGCGCCAGCCTATGGTGTGGAGGCCCTGGGCCTCCTCTCCGGCTCCCCTTCGGTCTTCTCGTCTGTCTCGGTGAATTAAGATGTTTGGCTTTTGTTTCGTCGAATTCCGAGAATATTGCCCGAACAACCGTTCTGGAACCAAAAACAGCAGAAAACAGGAACTGGCACTGTGGCATCTTGTTAATAGGTTAGTTCCGAAAAATGCATAAAATCGTTATAAAGTGTGAGCAAAACATGTAGGTATTGTCATAAAACTAGCATGGGACATCAGAAATTATAGATACGTTTGAGACGTATCAAGCATCCCCAAGCTTAGTTCCTACTCGTCCTCGAGTAGGTAAACGATAAAATTTCTGAAGTGACATGCTATCATAATTTTGATCAATACTATTGTAAAGCATATGAGATGAATGAAGTGATTCGAAGCAATGGTAAAGACAATGACTAAACAACTGAATCATATAGCAAAGACTTTTCATGAATAGTACTTTCAAGACAAGCATCAATAAGTCTTGCATAGGAGTTAACTCATAAAGCAATAAATTCTTAGTAGAAACTTTTGAAGCAACACAAAGGATGACATAAGTTTCAGCAGTTGCTTTCAACTTCAACATGTATATCTCATGGATAATTGTCAACACAAAGTAATATGATGAATGCAAATAAGAAAGTATGTAGGAATGAATGCACATAGTTCACACAAGTGTTTGCTTCTAAGATAGAAAGAAGTAGGTAAACTGACTCAACATAAAGTAAAAGAAAGGCCCTTCGCAGAGGGAAGCATGGATTACTATTTTTGTGCTAGAGCTTTTATTTTGAAATCATAGAAACAATTTTGTCAACGGTAGTAATAATTCATATGTGTTATGCATAAGACATCCTATAAGTTGCAAGCCTCATGCATCGAATACCAATAGTGCTCACACCTTGTCCTAATTAGCTTGGATTTCCATGGATTATCATTGCATTACATATGTTTCAACCAAGTGTCACAAAGGGGTACCTCTATGCCGCCTGTACAAAGGTCCAAGGAGATAGATCGCATTTGATTTCTCATTTTTGATAGATCTCAACTTAAGGACATCCATACCGGGACAACATAGAAAATAGATAATGGACTCCTCTTTAATGCATAAGCATTCAACAACAGATAATATTCTCATAAGAGATTGAGGATTAATGTCCAAACTGAAACTTCCACCATGATACATGGCTTTAGTTAGCGGCCCAATGTTCTTCTCTAACAATATGCATACTCAAACCATTTGATCATGATAAATCACCCTTACTTCAGACAAGACGATCATGCATAGCAACTCACATGATATTCAACAAAGGTGAAATAGTTGATGGCGTCCCCAGAAACATGGTTACCGCTCAACAAGCAACTTATAAGAAATAAGATACATAAGCTACATATTCTTTACCACAATAGTTTTAAGGCTATTTTCCCATGAGCTATATATTGCAAAGACAAGGAATGAAAATTTAAAGGTAGCACTCAAGCAATTTACTTTGGAATGGCAGAGAAATACCACATAGTAGGTAGGTATGGTGGACACAAATGGCATAGTTTTTGGCTCAAGGTTTTGGGATGCACGAGAAGAATTCCCTTTCAGTACAAGGCTTTGGCTAGCAAGGTTGTTTGAAGCAAACACAAGTATGAACCGGTACAGCAAAACTTACATAAGAACATATTGCAAGCATTATAAGACTCTACACTATCTTCCTTGTTGCTCAAACACTTTTACCAGAAAATATCTAGACTTTAGAGAGACCAATCATGCAAACCAAATTTCAACAAGCTCTACGGTAGTTCTCCACTAATAGGTTTAAACTACATGATGCAAGAGCTTAAACATGATCTACTTGAGAGCTCAAAACAATTGCCAAGTATCAAATTATTCAAGACAATATACCAATTACCACATGAAGCATTTTCTGTTTCCAACCAAATAGCAATAAATGCAGCAGCTTTCAACTTTTGCCATGAACATTAAAAGTAAAACTAAGAACACTAGTGTTCAATATGAAAAAGCGGAGCGTGTCTCTCTCCCACACATGGATTGCTAGGATCCGAATTTATTCAGAGAATGAAAATAACAAAACGAAAATAAAACACATAGACGCTCCAAGTAAAGCACATAAGATGTGACGGAATAAAAATATAGTTTCACTAGAGGTGACCTGATAAGTTGTTGATGAAGAAGGGGATGCCTTGGGCATCCCCAAGCTTAGATGCTTGAGTCTTATTGAAATATGCAGGGATGAACCATGGGGGCATCCCCAAGCTTAGAATTTTCACTCTTCTTGATCATATTATATCATCTTCCTCTCTTGATCCTTGAAACTTCCTCCACACCAAACTCAAAACAATCTCATTAGAGGGTTAGTGCATAATCAAAAATTCACATGTTTAAAGAGGACACAATCATTCCCAACACTTCTGGACATTACCCAAAGCTACTGAAAGTTAATGGAGCAAATAAATCCACTCAACACAGTAAAAGAGGCAATGTGAAATAAAAGGAAGAATATGTCAAAACAGAACAGTTCGTAAAGTCGAATTTTTTAGAGGCACTTAACATGCTCAGATGAAGAAGCTCAAATTGAATGAAAGTTGAGTACATATCTGAGGATTACTCATGAATTTTCGCAAATTTTTATGAGTTTCCTACAGAGAGACCTACTCAAATTCATGACAGCTAGAAATCTGTTTCTGCGCAGTAATCCAAATCTAGTATCAACCTTCTATCAAAGACTTTACTTGGCACAACAATGCAGTAAAGTAAAGATAAGGAGAGGTTGCTACAATAGTAACAACTTCCAAGACACAACAAAACAGTAGCAAAATAAAAAACATGGGTTATCTCCCAAGAAGTGCTTTCTTTATAGCCATTAAGATGGACTCAGTAAATTTAATGATGCTCACATAATGATGAGAGTTGAAGCAAAGAGAGCATCAAAAAGCAAGTATGAAACAAATTTAAGCCTAACACGCTTCCTATGCATAGGAATCTTGTACACAAATAAATTCATGAAGATCAAAGTGACAAGCATTGGAAGATAAAACACGAGTAACTTCAAAATTTTCAGTGTAGAGAGGTGTTTTAGTACCATGAAAATTTCTACAACCATATTTTCCTCTCTCATAATAATTTCCAATGGCATCATGAACAAACTCAACAATATAACTATCACATAAAGCATTCTTATTCACATGCATTAAAGTATCATTACTCTCCACATAAGCATAATCAATTTTATTAGTAATAGTGGGAGTAAAACTATCACAATCATCATTGTAATCATCATAAATTAAAGGCATGGTATAATCATCATAAACTTTATCCTCCATAGTAGGTGGCACCAAAATACCACTATCATTATAATCATCATAAATAGGAGGTAAAGTATCATCAAAGTAAATTTTCTCCTCCATGTTTGGGGGACTAAAAATATCATGCTCATCAAAACCAGCTTCCCCAAGCTTAGAATTTTCCATAGCATTAGCAACAATGGTGTTCAAAGCATTCATACTAATAACATTGCCATTAGCATGCATATAAAGTTCCATAGGTTTTTTAATTTTCTCTTCAAACACCTCATGTCCTAACTCAAGATAAATACTATAAAGATCTCTAATATTTTTGTTGTTTTCCATTAAGCCTAACTATTGAAATAAGAACAAGAAACAAAAAGATATAATTGCAGGATCTAAAGGAAATAGCTTCGAGCACTCACACTGAACAAGCCCTAAGGGCTCGGTTGTGGCCCGATCTCACGAATTGACCAAGAACAAGAGGGGGCGAGGGATGAACACGAAGAACACGGCGAAGAACACGACGAACGCACGCAACACAACCCGATACAATTTCAGTTTACGCCTGACAGCCCGAACCACTATCCCGATAGAATCTCTCAAGGAGAGACACGAGGTAGAATCCCCGGGAGAAAGACCGATATACGATCTATGGAGTCACACGTGTGAGAGACCGCAGTAGAATCACAAGTGCGAAAGATAGATCATATAAGGAGTGCCTTGATACAACTCATAGATTTGTGTCTAAGAGAGGAGGGGGTTTCCCTAATCCCGGAGGGATGGTGGAGGCATAAGCCAAGTTCTCACTCAAGTTATGTCTTACCTAATGAAGGGGGAGGTGGGAGCCTATATATAGGGAGCCACTAAGGAGGGGTAGTTTAGGCATACAAAGAGCATAGTGGGATGGTTTATATTTTGAGCTTCGCAGTGGGGACGGTGGTGTCGGCGTATGCATGGCGACAGTGCCGTCTTCCTCCGGCGTCGAGCAGGGTGGCAGTGTCGGCCACTCCATGGCGGTGGTGCCGGCCTTCCTGGACGCGTCTCCTTCTTCCGTCTACTCTTCCATGCTTCCGTGACGTCGGACTTGAGCGTAGTTCTTGATGATGACCATGATGCGGATAAGACCGAAGGTCGGGCTGCATCATCTCCCCCCACTTGAAAAAGAGTCGTCCTCGACGATGAGTCTTCATGAATGTGTAGAGGAGGTAGAGGACACCAACGCTTGAATGTCCCTTCACTTGTCAAGAGCCCTATCAATAGCACAAGAAAAGCAAAGGAGCAATCAAAGCGTAGCCAAAGTTCAATGGATTTAGCAAGAGAGCTCAAGTAGAAGGAGGTCACCTTAGCAAGATTCCGGTGTGCTCTCATCGAGAGATCTTGTGTAGTAGATGTGTGGGGTTGAACCCATTCATTAACGCTCATCCACAAGTCGCGTGTACCTTCACACAACAAAGACCAAGCAAAATATGTGTGTGCGTGATAGAGGAGCATATCATCAACGACATGTCCATTTATGTTCACAACACCGTTAGCACAACACAAATATATCAAGAATAATGCATATGCAAGGTCAATGTGTAGGAACTTCATTTCAACATCTTCCAAATGCGTAAACACAAAAACTCCAAATTGTGAGGCGACTATGATGTCCATCTCATGTAGAAACTCATGTGCATTATTGCACTCAAGGCATAGGAAATAGAAATTGTTCAACATCCTTGAAGCAATAAGAGGAGAATTCGGCAAAAACACATAAGGGAGAGTGTCCAAAATATCATCAACATGTGTGCACACAAACCATCGGAAAGAGAAATTGGTCCTCATATTTGTGGCAACACCAACGGTAAGAATCACATCATCATGCTTGCAAAAGAACCATAAGAAAGAGAAATTGTTCGACATGTTCAATGCAAAGCATGGGAAAGGTATTAGAGCCGGGTTCGATCTTGAACTTACGCGCATTATGCTCTCAAGAGCTCTCTTTGTCAACTCGTGCTCAATCGAGGTTGACATTGGCATTCTTGTACCTACACACACAATAGGCAAAGCAAAGAACGTGTGTGTATGGTATATGAACACATCATCCATCATGATGGTCCATTTCTTTTGCACATCACCATTAGCGTTAAGCAAAGCATCATAATAGATATGGTGAATATGCGGGGTAAACACATGAACATGCTCAACATGGATATATGCAAAGTCTCCAAAATTTGAGAGAGCTATGGGGGCAATCTCACTAACAAGCACATTAACATAATTGCAAACCAAGAATTTGAAAGAGCAAGTGTTCAATATTTTGGATGCATTAATGGGAGAATATTGCAAGCATGTAGCACAAAACATGTTCAAGTTTGTATCATTGCATGGCATGGTCAAATTGTCACAAGCAACTAATTCCACATGATCAACAATAGTGGTATCACAAGTATCACAAG
The DNA here is from genome assembly GCF_019359855.2 of Lolium perenne. NCBI lineage: Eukaryota > Viridiplantae > Streptophyta > Magnoliopsida > Poales > Poaceae > Lolium > Lolium perenne. Next base: position 169,839,470 of record NC_067246.2, on the reverse strand, counting down.
GGAAAGTGAAAGAAGCATATGACATAGCAATAGGATCATCCAACTCATGCATGTACTCACAAATCATCATGTCCACTAGTGGGATCATGGCATCATCAACACCCATATAGATACCTTTGTAGTCCCTCTCATATGAGGTAGGTGTTGTGGAAGAGGTAGACTCGATGTGGCCTCCATGTTCATCTTCAAGCAACAAGCATGGTGTGATACCATCATCTTCATGCACCATGTACATCTTCTCCATGATCGGTGTCTCGTCATCCATGGAGCCTAATGAGACACAAGGAAACACACTAGAGGTAGAGGGTAAGATGTTAGAATTGAAAATGGCCTCACATGACCTATCAACTACCACTCTCATCTCACTTGGTGTATCACTCATGCTCTCGAAGTGGAGGCACTCATCAAGCTCACATATAGTGGAGTCACTCATCTCACATATAGTGGAGTCGCTCTTCTCACATATAGTGGAATCCCTCATCTCCATGGAAATGGCGTTGTCGATGTCTGAGCAACCTAGCAAAGAGGAAGACAACACAAGAGGAGTAGAGGTTAAGTTGTTAGAAATCAAAACATCCTCACTCGACTCATGGGGTGTATCACTCTTGCTCTCAAGGTGTTTAAAGTATGCGTTGCACTCGGCTTTTTCTTTGGGTGTCATTTGGGCTTCTCGAGCATCTAGCTCGGCGAAGTATGATCTCATCTCGGCTTGTTCTTGTGGGGTCATCATGTATATCTCACTAGGATAGGTGTATATGTATGGTGGAAGGAAAACTACACAAGTATCCCACCTTTCAAGAAAGTATCGAAAAAATGGTTCAAGTCAAGAGCAAAGCCAAAATGTATCGGGGTTACTCACACACACACTCAAAGCACACGCAAAAGGCTAAGAAACACTATATGTGGTGGGCAATGGGTGGATAGCAAACGAAAAAGATCAACGGAAAAGTCTATTGTCAAATGTGGGTAAGATCCAAAAATCAAATGTCAAAGCGATGATCACTATAAACACAGAAAAGATATGGAACGCACACACGAGATGAACGGGGTTAGTGCGACCAAGGAATGAGCGGAAAAGTGTAAGAACCCAAAAGCAAGGGTGCTCGGTGTCACACTAACACAAGGAGAGGCAAAGCTTTGGTTGCAAACGGAGAGACAACAAGATTTACACGCGGCCTCTCTTCTCTTTTCTCTCTTTTGCGTAAAAGCTTTTTCTCTTTTGTATTTGGTGGCACTTGACACTCTTTTGTATATGTATGGTGGCACTTGCACTCTTTTGCTCTTTTTGTGTTTTGGCGGCTTTTTCTCGCCCTATGTTAGCGTTAGCTCGCTTGTGCTATTTTGCCACACGAGTTTTGCTTAGAAGCTTGACTCCACACTCCACACACCTCACAATCGGGGCCACGTGCAATGTCTCGCAACACTAGATAAGCAATGCTCGATAGGATAGATCGCAAAAGAAGAGTGGTTACAAGGTGGGGAGCAAGTTATACCTAAGATGTTAGGCGGTGATGAACACAGAACTTGCGATGAAGGCGGTGATGTCAAGAGTACGGTTGCAAGTTCGGGGTGCCGAGGATGTCTTCGCTTGCTTCGGAGCTGCGGGTTAGTTTCACAAACAAGGCACTCAAACCGGAACAAGCAAACACAAGTTAGCAGAAGAAAAGGGTCAAAGTAGCTTGGCGGTGGTGGCGGTGGTAAGCCGGTGGTGGGTGGTGTCGATGCTCTTGCGGTTTGGGCGGTGGCTATGGGGCCGCGGTGGTGTGTACCGGTGGTTTGGGAGGGTGAAGGAGCTTGCCGGTGGTGGAGAGGAGTGGTGGCGCCTGGTCTAGGGCCCGGTTGACCGGCCCTGGGGCCGGCTGGCCCGGTCTGCCGCCCGGTTGACCGGGTTCTGGCCTGGTTGGCGCTCGGTCTGGCGCCCGGTTGACCGGCCCTGGCGCCGGCTGGCCCAGTCTATCGCCCGGTTGACCAGGTTCTGGGCCGGTTTGTGTTTCTCTCTCCTGTTTTTGAGCAAAAACCAAGCAAATTGACCCAAATCGAAGGGAAACGATGGAATTGGGGGCTAAAAGTTAGGGAAATAGTAGATCAAGCACCATAACATCGAATCCATTGACCAAAACCACTCAAAACGCAACGAAATCGCAGATCCGTCCAAAGGCAAATTAGGGCTATTTTTTGGGGATTTTTTGGGAAATTTTTTTAGAGACGAAATTGGGTGGGTGGAGGGTCAAATCCGCGGAAACCAAAGGCTGCTGATACCATATGAACAAGCCCTAAGGGCTCGGTTGTGGCCCGATCTCACGAATTGACCAAGAACAAGAGGGGGCGAGGGATGAACACGAAGAACACGACGAAGAACACGACGAACGCACGCAACACAACCTGATACAATTCCGGTTTACGCCCGATAGCCCGAACCACTATCCCGATAGAATCTCTCAAGGAGAGACACGAGGTAGAATCCCCGGGAGAAAGACCGATATACGATCTATGGAGTCACACGTGTGAGAGACCGCAGTAGAATCATAAGTGAGAAAGATAAATCATATAAGGAGTGCCTTGATACAACTCAAAGATTTGTGTCTAAGAGAGGAGGGGGTTTCCCTAATCCCGGAGGGATGGTGGAGGCATAAGCCAAGTTCTCACTCAAGTTATGTCTTACCTAATGAAGGGGGAGGTGGGAGCCTATATATAGGGAGCCACTAAGGAGGGGTAGTTTAGGCATACAAAGAGCATAGTGGGATGGTTTATATTATGAGCTTCGCAGTGGGGACGGCGGTGTCGGTGTATGCATGGCGACAGTGCCGTCTTCCTCCGGCGTCGAGCAGGGTGGCAGTGTCGGCCACTCCATGGCGGTGGTGCCGGCCTTCCTGGACGCGTCTCCTTCTTCCGTCTACTCTTCCATGCTTCCGTGACGTCGGACTTGAGCGTAGTTCTTGATGATAACCATGATGCGGATAAGACCGAAGGTCGGGCTGCATCACACACACCGGCAACAGTGCTAGGAAATAGCTTAGTAGTCGGAGGATGTGAATACCTTTTACCTTACCTCCCCGGCAACGGCGCCCGAAAATAGCTTGATGTCTACGCACGCTTCTATTCCTGTAGACAGTGTTGGGCCTCCAAGAGCAGAGGTTTGTAGAACAACAGCAAGTTTCCCTTAAGTGAATCACCCAAGGTTTATCGAACTCAGGGAGGTAAAGGTCAAAGATATCCCTCTCAAGCAACCCTGCAATTACGATACAATAAGTTTCTTGTGTCCCCAACACACCTAATACACTTGTCAGATGTATAGGTGCACTAGTTCGGCGAAGAGATAGTAAGATGCAAATGATATGGATGAATATGAGTAGTAACTGCAATCTGAAATAAAGATGGCAGCAAGCGAACATGTAGCAGAACTTGTTGGAAACGGTGTTTCAATGCTTAGAAACAAGGCCTAGGGATCATACTTTCACTAGTGGACACTCTCAACAATGATCACATAAATAAATAACTTCTCTTCACTTGTGCTACTTTCTCACACTCTCTTGTTGGATAACAAACACCATTCATTGTGTAGGGCTATAAAAGCACACCTCAAGCCGGAGTAAACAAGCTGATGTAGCCCCGCTCACCGACGTCGCTACACCAAGACCAACAAGTCCCCCAAGTGGACCGATGACACGAGCCCGAGTGAAAGCTCTACATGATGAGGTGAACTCGCTCCTCACCACCCTTGATCTTGGTACACATATGGATGGAATGCTACCTCATACCGATGTGCTATGTGTCAATAGGTACAAGGCGCATCAAGACCCCGGAGAGGAGGACAAGCCAAGGTCAAGGGAAGGAGAGAAGCAGCTGGACATGGAGATGATCATGAAGCCGAAGCCGACGTCGCTCGAAGCGCTCCAAGGAAGAGACGGACGCTGGCCGGTCCAGGACCCGGTCAGACCGGACCCACAACCGGACACCCCGGTCACAGGCCCGGTCAACCGGGCGCAAACCGGCGCAGCCCCCTCGTACCGGACGACGACCGGATACTTCGCAGATTTCCGGTTTGCGCCCGGTCGACCGGACCCATGACCGGACAGCCCGGTCACAGGCCCGGTCAGACCGGACCCAAACCGGATCTGACGGGAATGACCCACCAAACTGCCTTAACTTATCCATTCGCGTACCTGTTCGCCCTTGCTGGCCATGTGTGCCTATATAAGTAGCTTGGACCCCTCCTTTACTCTTTAGACTTGTTTTGAACTCAAACCTACCTTTGAGCTTAGTCTCCCTTGGGTATCCTCCCTCTGTAATCAAGGCACCTTGGTTGTTGACTTTGATCTTGTTGAGTGAGATTCTAGTACAAGTTACTCTCTCTCCCTCACCAAGCTCTTCCTCTCCAACCCCAATCTCTTTCCGGGAATTCTGCCGCGTGCCTCTTCCTCGGAGATTCTATTGGCGTGGTCCATCGAGCCACGGAGGTAAGCATCGGGTGTATCGGGTTGGTGTGCGTGTGTGAGTCTCGGAGTTCCTCGTGTTCGTCGTGTTCTTCGTGTTCTTCGCACTCTCCCACCTCTTCCCTTGGATTTCGGGGTCAAGCTGCGAGATCGGGCCACTCCCGGGGTCTTAGACCTCATCATATGGTATCAGAGCAAAGGTTGCCACGAATTTGACCCCCCAATTTCACCAATTTTGCCCAAAAATTTTCCCAAAAAAATTACCCCAAAAAATAGCTCGAAAATTGATCTCCGGATTTGTTGCGTTTTTTGTGGTTTTGATCCACAGATCTGATGTTATTGTGGTTGATCTATGCTTTCCCCAATTTTCATGCTCCAATTTGCTCTATATCGTGCCAAATCTGAGGATTTCTTGGGCCATTTTCGTGTTCCTATTCGTTCCCTGGAAGAACAGCTTCTTCCAGATCGCGCACGCCTGCTACTTCCACCGGCCACCTCCGCTGTTCCTCCGTGGGGCCAACAACTCCCTCCGCCTGGCCCGCCTGGCCCCTTCCCGCTTCCACCGCGCGCCTCGCTCGCCCCCATACCAAGGGCCACCGCCGCTCGCATCTTGCTCGCCCGCCTGGCGCGCGCCTGTACGCGCCGCGAGGCACCACGCCCAGCAGCGCCAGCCCCGCGCGTCCGCTGCAGCACGCCAGCGTGGCCCCAGCTCCCTGCTTGCCCGCCGTCATCCTTGCGCTCCATCCAGCTCGTGCCCACCTACCGCCCCGCACCTGGACCTGCTCGCGCGCGGCACCAAGCTCCACGCCCGCCTGGCCCGACCGCTGCCAGCAGCTCCATCCTCACCCGCCCCTGGTCCCGCACCACTTCAAGTGCACGCAAACGCCGCTCGCAGCACCCGGCCGCGCGAGCACGCCCTGGCCGCCAGTGCCCCGTCCTGCGCTCGAGCTGCCCCACCCGCCCGCACACAGCGCCGCTCGATTTCTACTGCTCCCTCCAGCTCGCGCGCCACACCCAAGCCTCAAGCAGAACCACCACCGCATAGCGCGCAAGCCAGCATCTCCAAGCCGCTGCTCCATTCTCCAGCAATCGCGCACGACGCGCAGAAAATTCCTCGACCGGAGCCAAACCGGAGCCAAACCGGAGCCCAGACCGGGCGGCAACCGGAAATATCAGCTCGGACCGGGCGGCAACCGGATGGTCCGGCCCCAGACCCGGTCAAACCGGCCCCATGACCGGATTTCACACTTTTGACCCAAATTTCGCCCAATTTTGACTCCACTTTTTGCCCCAAATTTTGACAACTTTCCGGAGCCCGTTTGACTCCAAATTTTAACAGCATCCCCCAAATACTCCACATAGCCCATCTCTAATTTTTGACCATTTTTGGAACCCAACTTTTGACCGCTCGTTTTGACCCAACTTTTCGGGCATTGACTTAATTTGCTCGGTTTCCGTTTTGGAGTGCAAGGATTGTCTACCAAGCTTCCGCGTCTACATCAACACCGCGGCGACACCTTCGGCACCCCGGATTCCGGCGCAACTTCGACACCACCATCGTCGACACCTTCGCAAGTTTGTGTGCTTGACACCGCCTAACGTCAATAGGTATAACTTGCCTCCCCTTACCCCTTGTAGCCCCGTTTCTTTCTTTGTGTACCTATCCCATTGAGAGTGGCTTTCCGAGCGTTGCGAAGCATTGCACAAGTGTCACGACCGTGAGGGTGTGTGTGCGTTGTGTTGAGCAAAGCTCCGAAGCAAGCTCGGTGAGAAATATACATAAAAGAAAGAAAAAGTGTGACATATACATAGAGAAAAAAAAAGTTTCTAAGCATAGAGAAAAAAAAAGTGAAAAAAAGAGAAAAGAAAAAAAAATAGAAAAGAGTGTGTGTCCACCGATACCGAGAAGTGCAAAGCTTGTGAGCACTAAGAGAGAAAAGAGAAGAGTGGCATTTGTGCAAATCTTGTTGCTTCTTTCTTGTGCAACCAAGCTACGGTCTCTCTTGTGTTGGCGTGACATCGAGCATATAGTCTTCGTTAGGACCATCTTTGTCACTTGCTCACTTCCTTGGTCGCGCTAACCCCATTGTTCTCCGTTGTGTGTGTTTCCGTGTTTCCTTGACATAGATCACCACTTTTGACATTTGACTTTGGATCTTACCCACATTTGACAATAGACTTTTTCGTTGATCTTTTTCGTTTGCTATCCACCCCTTACCCACCACATATAGAATTTCTTAGCCTTTTGCGTGTGCTTTGAGTGTGTGTGTGTGAGTAACCCCGATACATTTTGGCTTTTCTCTTGACTTGAACCACTTTTCCGATATTTTCTTGAAAGGTGGGATACTTGTGTAGTTTTCCTTCCACCATACATATACACCTATCCTAGTGAGATATACATGATGATCCCACAAGAACAAGCCGAGATGAGAGCATACTTCGCCGAGCTAGATGCTCGAGAAGCCCAAATGACACCCAAAGAAAAAGCCGAGTGCAACGCATACTTCAAACACCTTGAGAGCAAGAGTGATACACCCCATGAGTCGAGTGAGGATGTTTCGATTTCTAACAACTTAACCTCTACTCCGCTTGTGTTGTCTTCCTCTTTGCTAGGTTGCTCGGACATCGACGACGCCATTGCCATGGAGATGAGGGACTCCACTATATGTGAGATGAGCGACTCCACTATATGTGAGATGAGTGACTCCACTATATGTGAGCTCGAGAGACACCACTTTGAGGACATGAGTGATACACCGAGTGAGATGAGAGTGGTAGTTGATAGGTCATGTGAGACCATTTCAATTTCTAACAAATTACCATCTACCTCTAGTGTGTTCTCTTGTGTCTCATTAGGTGCCATGGATGACGAGACGCCGATCATGGAGAAGATGTACATGGTGCATGAAGATGATGATATCACACCATGCTTGTTGCTTGAAGATGAACATGGAGGCCACATCCAGCCTACCACTTCCACAACACCTACCTCATATGAGCGGGACTACAAAGGTACCTATATGGGTGTTGATGATGCCATGATCCCACTAGTGGACATGATGACTTATGAGTGCATGCATGATCTAGATGATACAATTGCTATGTCATATGCTTCTTTCACTCTCCCTTGTGATACTTGTGCCAACATTGTTGATCATGTGGAATTAGTTTCTTATGATAATATGTCCATGTCATGCTATGAGAGTTTGACTTTCTCTCCCATTGCTTGCAATATGTCGAACAATTGCTCTTTCCCATGTATTGCTTGCAATGAAAATGATAATGCTTGTGTTGTGACAACCTTGATGTCAACCAATGAATATGATCAAATGTTGAACATGTTTTGTGCTACATGCTTACAATATTCTCCCATTAATGCAACCAAAATGATGAACAATTTCTCTTTCCAATGCTTGGCTTGCAATAGTGTTAATATGCTTGTAAATGAGATTGCCCCCATAGCTCTCTCAAATTTTGGAGACTTTGCATATATCCATGTTGATCATGTTCCCATGTTTACTCCGCATATTCACCATATCTATTATGATGCTTGGCTTAACGCTAATGGTGATGTGAAAAAGAAATGGACCATCATGATGGATGATGTGTTCATATACCACGCACACACGTTGTTCTTGTTGTCTAAGATGTGTGTAGGTACCCAAACTCCAATGTCAACCTCGATTGAGCACGAGTTGACAAAAAGAGCTCTTGAGAGCATCATTTTGGTTGCATTAATGGGAGAATATTGCAAGCATGTAGCACAAAACATGTTCAACATTTGATCATTGTTGTCGACAAACCTAGGGAAAGAGCAATTGTTCGGCAAGGTTGTCACAACACAAGCATCATTATCAACATTGCAAGCAATACATGGGAAAGAGAAATTTTTCGACATATTGCAAGCAATAGGATAGAAATCGAAACACTCATAGCATGGCATGGTCATGTTATCACAAGCAATCAAGTCCACATGATCAACAATGTTGGTATCAAGCAAAGCATCACATGGGAAAATGAAAGAAGCATATGACATAGCATTTGTATCATCAAGATCATGCATGCACTCATCAATCTTCATGTCCACTAGTGGGATCATGGCATCATCAACACCCATATATGTACCTTTGTAGTTCCGCTCATATGAGGTAGGTGTTGTGGAAGTGGTAGGCTCGATGTGGCATCCATGTTCATCTTCAATCAAGCATGGTGTGATATCATCATCTTCATGCACCATGTACATCTTCTCCATGATCGGCGTCTCGTCATCCATGGTACCTAATGAGACACAAGAGAACACACTAGAGGTAGAGGGTAAGTTGTTAGAACTTGAAATGGCCTCACATGACCTATCAACTACCACTCTCATCTCACTCGGTATATCACTCATGTCCTCAAAGTGGTATCTCTCGAGCTCACATAGAATGGAGTCACTCATCTCACATATAGTGGAGTCACTCATCTCACATATAGTGGAGTCCCTCATCTCCATGGCAATGGCGTCGTCGATGTCCTAGCAACCTAGCAAAGAGGAAGACAACACAAGCGGAGTAGAGGTTAAGTTGTTAGAAATCGAAACATCCTCACTCGACTCATGGTGTGTATCACTCTTGCTCTCAAGGTGTTTGAAGTATGCGTTGCACTCGGCTTTTTCTTTGGGTGTCATTTTGGCTTCTCGAGCATCTAGCTCGGCGAAGTATGCTCTCATCTCGGCTTGCTCTTGTGGGGTCATCATGTATATCTCACTAGGATAGGTGTATATGTATGGTGGAAGGAAAACTACACAAGTATCCCACCTTTCAAGAAAGTATCGGAAAAATGGTTCAAGTCAAGAGCAAAGCCAAAATGTATCGGGGTTACTCACACACACACTCAAAGCACACGCAAAAGGCTAAGAAACACTATATGTGGTGGGTAAGGGGTGGATAGCAAACGAAAAAGATCAACGGAAAAGTCTATTGTCAAATGTGGGTAAGATCCAAAGTCAAATGTCAAGAGTGGTGATCTATGTCAAGGAAACACGGAAACACACACAACGGAGAACAATGGGGTTAGCGCGACCAAGGAAGTGAGCAAGTGACAAAGATGGTCCTAACGAAGACTATATGCTCGATGTCACGCCAACACAAGAGAGACCGTAGCTTGGTTGCACAAGAAAGAAGCAACAAGATTTGCACAAATGCCACTCTTCTCTTTTCTCTCTTAGTGCTCACAAGCTTTGCACTTCTCGGTATCGGTGGACACACACTCTTTTTTATTTCTTTTCTCTTTTCTCTTTTTTTTCTTTTTTCTATGCTTAGAAGCTTTTTTTTTCTATGTATATGTCACACTTTTCTTCTTTTGTGTATCTTTCTCACCGAGCTTGCTTCGGAGCTTCGCTCAACACAACGCACACACACCCTCTCACGGTCGTGACACTTGTGCAATGCTTCGCAACGCTCGGAAAGCCACTCTCAATGGGATAGGTACACAAAGAAAGAAACGGGGCTACAAGGGGTAAGGGGGCAAGTTATACCTAGTGAAAAGGTTAGGCGGTGTCAAGCACACGAACTTGTGATGGCGAAGTGGTGGTGTCGATGATGGTGACGAAGTTGCGCCGGAATCCGGGGTGCCAACGATGTCGTCGCGGTGTTGATGTAGGCGTGGAAGCGGAATAGACAACCGATGCACTCCAAATCGGAAACCGAGCAAATTAAGCCAATGCCCGAAAAGTTGGGTCAAAACGAGCGGTCAAAAGTTGGGCTCCAAAAATCGTCAAAAATTAGAGAAGGGCTATGTGGAGTATTTGGGGGATACTGTTAAAATTTTGAGTCAAACGGACTCGGAAAGTTGTCAAAATTTGGGGCAAAAAGTGGAGTCAAAATTGGCCGAAATTTGGATCAAAATCGCGAAATCCGGTCAGGGGGCCGGTTTGACCGGGTCCTGGGCTGGACCGTCCGGTCTGGCGCCCAGTTTGGCGCTGGTCCGGTTGCCGCCCGGTTGCCGCCCGGTCTGGGATCCGGTTGGTGAATTTCTGCGCGAAGTGGACAGGAGATGAAGTGAGCTGGGTCGTGCGCAGATGGGGAATTGTGAGCGGAGCGGGCCCAGGCGAGCTGCGCGGTGGTCAAGGCCGAGCGGGGCGGATGCAGGGGCGCAACGCGGGTGGAGGGCCAGGCGCGGCGTGGGCCTGGGGCGAGGACTGAGCGCGCGTGTGTGCTGTGGCGGCGCGTGGTGGCTGCAGCGTGTAGCGTCGGCCGGCGGGTGAGCAGCGCGAGGAGCGGAGCAGGGTGGGGCACTGCGGCACGGAGAGGAGTAGTGCTGGCGGGAGCTTGGTGCAGCCGCTGTTGCGGGCGAGAGCCAAGCGGCGGGAAGCGGGCGGAATATGGGGAATTGGCGGCGATTGGAGCTGGTGCGCGGCGTGGGATGCTGCTGCTCGCTGCAGGGCGAGGTCGGGCCAGGGCGCGCGCTGCGTGCGTCTTGCTGTTGCGCGGGGGCGAATTGGTGGAGGCGGCCGGCGTGGAGTGAGGTGGAGCAGAGGTTGGGTGCGGGCCGCTGCAGGAAACGTTGACCGGCTTGAAAAAGATGATGAACACGGGATGAACTGCACGAAGAACACAAGAAACTGGCCACGAAAATGTCTCAGATCTGAGCGAAATCGGACGACATGGAAGGGGAAAATGATGGGGATTAGTAGATCAACACAAAAGACACAAAATCAGTGGATCAAAACCACAAAAAACGCAACAAATTCGAAGATCAATTTTCGAGTTATTTTTTGGGTCAAAATTTTTGGAAATTTTTTGGACGAAATTGATGAAATTGGATGGTCAAATTCGTGGCAACCTTTGCTCTGATACCATATGATGCGGCCTAAGGCCACGTGGGTTGCCCGATCTCACAAATTGACCGAGGGAGAGGCGGGGGAGAGGAAGAACACGAAGAACACGGCGATGAACACGATGAACACACGCAAACACACACCAACCCGATACAATTCCGGTTTACTCCCGATAGCCCGAACCACTATCCCGATAGAATCTCTCAGGGGAGAGACACGCGGTAGAATCCCCGAGAGGAAGACCGGTATACGATCGGTGGAATCACACGAGTGAGAGACCGGTGGTAGAATCACAAGTGTGAGAGACTAATCATATAAGGAGTACCTTGTACAATAGATTTTGGTAATCTAAGGAGGGGGTTACCCTAATCCCAAAGGGATGGTGGAGGCATGAGCCAAATTCTAGTTCATCTACTCTTCCCTAATGAAGGGGGAGGTGGGAGCCTATATATAGGGAGCCACTAAGGAGGGGTAGTTTAGGCATAGAAGGGGGTACATGGGCCTTGGCCCTAATTGACTTGTAGCTAGCGCTTCACATAGTGCGGAGACTCTCGTGTATGTAGGCCGGAGACTCCGGTCTTGATCTTCATGGGCCGGAGACTCTGTTGTGAGTTGGCGAGGCCGGCGACTCCGGTGTAGCTGCGCCTGGAGCTTCTTCCATGCTTCCACGACCTCGGCCTTGAGTCCTCGAGCATCCATGGCATCCTCCACTTCCTCCGTACTTGGCGATGTATTCCTGTCATGGTCATATGACGGAGGATGAAGTAGCATACCATTTCACATAGGTAATTGTACGCACGCATAAAGGATAAGATTCACCTTTGCGTGACATGTCGGCGTCGATGCATATGATGTGGCGTCGATGCATATGATCTGTGATTTGGTTGCGTTTTGAGTGGTTTTGATCCGTGGATCTGGTGTTGTTGTGCTTGATCTACTATTTCCCCAACTTTGAGCCACCAATTCCATCGTTTCCCGTCGATTTGTTCTTTTGGATTTGGTTTGGGGAAGAACAGGAGAGAGAAAACTCCAAATCGTGAAACCCGGTTGCGAACCCGATCAACCGGACCCCAGACCGGACGAGCCAGCCCAGAACCCGATCGACCGGGCGGCAACAGGATCATCCGGTCCTCGGTCCGGTCCAACCGGACCCCAGACCGGGCGCATCTTCGCGCCCTCCTTCGAGCTCGTTTTCCGGCGATCACCACCACCACCACCACCACCATCATCGCAGGTATAACTTGCAACTTTCCCCTTGTAACCCCTCTTCCTTTTGCGATCTATCCCATCGAGCATTGCTTGTTTAGTGTTGCGAGACATTGCACATGGCCCCGCATTGTGAGGTGTGTGTGTCATGTTGAGTAAAGCATCCAAGCAAACACTCGTGTGGCAAGATAGAAAAAGCGAGGCTAACGCTAACATAGTGCGTCAAAAAGCCCCAAAAACACAAAAAGAGTGCGAGTAGCACCATACATCCATACATCCATACATCCATACATACAAAAGTGTCCAAGTGCCACCAAAGATAGAAACGAGTGCAAGTGCCACCATATACAAAAGAGAAAAAGCTTTTAAGCAAAAGAGAGATACGAGAAGAGAGGCCGCGTGTGAATCTTGTTGTCTCTTCCTTTGCAACCGAAGCTTTGGCTCTCCTTGTGTTAGTGTGACACCGAGCACTTATACATACACTTTTCCGCTCACTTTTGGTCGCACTAACCCCGCTTATCTCGTGTGTGTGTTCCACAACTTTTCCGTGTTTATAGTGATCTTCACATTGACATTTGGATTTTTGGACCTTACCCACTTTTAACAACATACTCGATCTTGGATTTGTCTTTTGGCTTTCCACAACACTCGCCTAACACCATAGTTGCTAGCTTTTGCGTGTGGTTTTGCGTGTGTCCCGATACGCTTGATCTTGCTTTCGGCTTGGTGGATTGCCTCAATACTATCTTACCTTGGTAAGAGTGCGAGGTAGTCTCCTTCCACTAACATACACAACATAGTTCTTGTCTTTCCATCATCGATAGGAACGGAGATACCCCAAGGGATGATGAAGTCCTTCGCAACACCGAGAGGTTGGTGACTCAACACAACCTATGGACGCATCGACAAGAGTTCAAGGAGCAACTAGCCCTCTTCGAGACGCGCATCGATGAGCAATACGATGAGGTGGCTCACAACCTCTTCGCCGTGAACCAAGACTTGGCTCTTCTTCGTGAAGCTACGGACAACTTGAATGGCCAAATGGCGGCTAATGATGCAAACATGGAGCGGCGCATGGATAGCCTCGAGCGCGCCATCACCAACTTGGGTCGCCATCGCCGACACCGCTCTACTTCCTCTTCATCAAGCTCGCCACAAGATTACTACTCTCATGGTGGCCTTTTGATGCGGCCTAAGGCCACGTGGGTTGCCCGATCTCACGAATTGACCGAGGGAGAGGCGGGGGAGAGGAAGAACACGAAGAACACGGCGATGAACACGATGAACACACGCAAACACACACCAACCCGATACAATTCCGGTTTACTCCCGATAGCCCGAACCACTATCCCGATAGAATCTCTCAAGGGAGAGACACGCGGTAGAATCCCCGAGAGGAAGACCGGTATACGATCAGTGGAATCACACGAGTGAGAGACCGGTGGTAGAATCACAAGTGTGAGAGACTAATCATATAAGGAGTACCTTGTACAATAGATTTTGGTAATCTAAGGAGGGGGTTACCCTAATCCCAAAGGGATGGTGGAGGCATGAGCCAAATACTAGTTCATCTACTCTTCCCTAATGAAGGGGGAGGTGGGAGCCTATATAGGGAGCCACTAAGGAGGGGTAGTTTAGGCATAGAAGGGGGTACATGGGCCTTGGCCCTAATTTACTTGTGGCTAGCGCTTCACATAGTGCGGAGACTCTCGTGTATGTAGGCGGGAGACTCCGGTCTTGATCTTCATGGGCCGGAGACTCCGTTGTGAGTTGGCGAGGCCGGCGACTTCGGTGTAGTTGCGCCTGGAGCTTCTTCCATGCTTCCACGACCTCGGCCTTGAGTCCTCGAGCATCCATGGCATGCTCCACTTCGTCCGTACTTGGCGATGTATTCCTATCATGGTCATATGACGGAGGATGAAGTAGCACACCATTCCACATAGGTAATTGTATGCACGCATAAAGGAGAAGATTCACCTTTGCGTGACATGTCGGCGTCGATGCATATGATGTGGCGAAGACCGAAGGTCGGGCTACATCATCTCCCCCACTTGAAAAAGAGTCGACCTCGACGATAACTCATCATGAACGGGTAGAGGTGGGAGATGACAACAACTCTTGAATGTGGCATCACTTATCATGAACCCTATCAATAGCACAAGACAAGCAACACAACACTCAAAGAGTAGCCGAAGTTCCATGGGTATAGCAAGAGAGCGCAAGTTGAAGGAGGTCACCTTATCGAAGTGTCGTTGTGCTCTCATTGAGAGATCTTGTGTAGTGGAAGTGTGCGGGCAAAACCACTCATTGGAGCTCACTTGTATCATGCTCTCAAGAGCTCTTTTTGTCAACTCGTGCTCAATCGAGGTTGACATTGGATTTTGGGTACCTACACACACCATAGGCAAAACAAAGAACGTGTGTGCATGGTATATGAACACATCATCCATCATGATGTTCCATTTCTTTTGCACCTCACCATTAGCGTTAAGCCAAGCATCATAATAGATATGGTGAATATGCAGAGTAAATATGGGAACATGATCAACATGGATATATGCAAAGTCTCCAAAATTTGAGAGAGCTATGGGGGCAATCTCATTAAAAAGCATATTAACACTATTGCAAGCCAAGCATTGGAAAGAGAAATTGTTCATCATTTTGCTTGCATTAATGGGAGAATATTGCAAGCATGTAGCACAAAACATGTTCAACATTTGATCATTGTTGTCGACAAACCTAGGGAAAGAGCAATTGTTCGGCAAGGTTGTCACAACACAAGCATCATTATCAACATTGCAAGCAATACATGGGAAAGAGAAATTGTTCGACCTATTGCAAGCAATAGGATAGAAATCGAAACACTCATAGCATGGCATGGTCATGTTATCACAAGCAATCAAGTCCACATGATCAACAATGTTGGTATCAAGCAAAGCATCACATGGGAAAATGAAAGAAGCATATGACATAACATTTGTATCATCAAGATCATGCATGCACTCATCAATCTTCATGTCCACTAGTGGGACCATGGCATCATCAACACCCATATAGGTACCTTTGTAGTCCGACTCATTTGAAGTGGGTGTTGTGGAAGAGGTAGGCTCCATGTGGCCTCCATGTTCATCTTCAATCAAGCATGGTGTGATATCATCATCTTCATGCACCATGTACATCTTCTCCATGATCGGCGTCTCGTCATCCATGGTACCTAATGAGACACAAGATAACACACTAGAGGTAGAGTGATGAGGACATCCCAACTCTTGATACAACCGCTGTACCTACAGCCACACAAATACAAGGACCAATCACTCGAGCTCGTGCCAAGCAACTTAACTATCAGGTACTTTCGTTTCTTGGAACTATTCCTCACAAACATGAGAATATGATGCTGCCTAAATCAAATATGTTTGTTACTCTTAGGAATGATGGACCAAGCATGGATGAGGAGGACAAGCATTGGAGCATGATCACGCATGGAGGAGATGGCAGCAACCGTTTGAGGATTGAAGATGACACCGCAAGTGGAGATTTCAGAACTTTGAAGCCACCATAAGAAGAGATGAAGACATGGACGAAATATAGAGTTTTCCACTTCATAATTTCGTCCATAGCATGTTATGGTGCTGCGTCACCTTTAGTTTTGGGCCAGGCCCATGTCATTTTCGCAGGAATTAAGTCAGCCACTTTTTAGAGTCCGTATTGAAGGGGGAAAGGCCTTCTAGGGTTTGGTTCGACCACCATACGTATGGTTGGCCGAAACCCCACCTTTTCCTCCTTTAAATACCCCCATAGCCGTCACGTTTAGACTCGGATTTTGATTAGACTAAAAGTTAGCCATTGCTGCAACTCTCGTGTACTTCTTTTGAGGCCAACGCCCAGAACAAGACCGACTATTCGGAATCCCACCTTTTCAATAAAGCTTTCATCTATATCCGCAATATTCTGATTGCAATATTAGTTCTTACTTGTTCTCGATTTCAGGTAGGAATTAAGACCCTCGCTGGTCAGGTTGATCGTGCTCCCGCAAGATCAGTAACTCCTGGAGATTGTCCTAGCGATTGCATTGGCGCACGAGCTTTGCACGTGTAGTCGGATCGTCAAGCACGAACTCCACCAACAAATCGAATTATCTCTATCTCATCAAAAGATCGGACACCTTTGCCCTATCAAGTGGTATCAGATTGTAGGTTGCTCGGTGAGAATTTACTGTTTTCCTAGTATAGATTGCATCTGCCATCATACCCATAAACCACGAAAAAGCCAAAAAAAAATATACAGTTAGGGTTTAGATCATATCGTCCCATAAACCCCCTGCCACGCCTTGCATTGTCTTTTCAGTTTTGCATAGTTGAATTTGTGTCTGCATCTTCGTGTCGAGTTGCTGGTCTTAGCGTCTAGTTCCTTTAGAGTTTCGAGTTCTGGTCATATTAGTCACGCCGCCGCCCACTCGCACCATACGCAGATCACCGCCATATACACCCACCATATACTTCCGCCACTGCAGATACATCCACCATATACTTCCGCCACTTTCATATACACCCACCATATACTTCCGCCACTGCCAGATACATCCACCATATACACCCACCAGATTGTTTCCGCCACAGACATATACATCTGCCATATACCCTGTATCCTACCACGACACGGATTCGTGCTGTTTCTCTGCCGCGATAGAGCCCGTGTAGAATTAGGTTTTATTGTTTTTCCTACTTAGCTGTTACCTTCTAATATCATCTTGCGCTGCAGAAAAATTTCCGTGAGTTAAGTTTCGGCCGCCAGTAAAGAATTGGAAGGAGAGCAAAAAAAAAAAAAAAAAAATTCTGGCTACATTGGTTTTTCACTTTGGTGATCACTTTTCGCCACTGGCCGTTATAGCGACATTTTTTTGGCGCCAGCGCGCTTTCCGGAGCACCCCCGAAATTTCGACAAATTTTTTTCTGAGGCTATACTGTTTTTAGACCTTGGGGATCAGTTTGAGACAGTTGCCATCATAGTGATTTTTCGCACCTCGCGTCGCCACCTCATCGCCACCTCATCGCTGCTAGTTGCTTGTGTGCCGCGTCGTGACCTCGCTAGTGTTCTAGGCTCGCGTCTCTAGTACGGTCTAGCCTAGGACCAGCACAGTACCGTCGTTGAGCATACTTTCAATATTGCATTGCTGTTTTGACAATTGCTGTTTTGCTACCATATATAAGCCATCCTACAGCTCCACATATTGTCTCCACGTGCTTTGTGTCGACACCTGGTAATCGCTTTGGCAATCTTTGGAGACGCTGATCCTTGCTGGTTGTTACATCGCCTTCCTCCTGTTTGGTAAGAACTTGTAAGAGCTTTGTATTTTGCTTGACGAATTGCGCGTGAACCACCATATTCCGTAGTTTTGTAAGCATATACAGTTCTGCTTTTGTCTGTACTAACCATGTCAGGACCAGTTAATCCGGCCGCTGTTGACCCGGCCAAGATGACGTCTGAGCAGTTACATGCTCACTTCACCCACCTTTTGGGCGGGCATGCACGCGACACCGATGCGCGCATTGGTGACGTGGATGCCAAACTCACCGACGCGCTGGACAAGCTGGATGGCCTCGAGGCAGCTTTCAACTCCAAGCTCGATGCCAAGTTCCAGGAGCTTTTGACTCGGTTGCCGCCACCTCGCGACAACGTGCAACGACGCGCACGCCGCGTTCCTCGTGCGGATGTGCCCGCGGGTACCGCTCCTGCTGCAGCAGCCGCACCTGACGCGCCTTCTGATGAGGGATACGAAGACTATGAAGCGGACGCGGACGAGCAGGTCGAGGAGAACGTGCTGGACGGCGAGGAAGTCGAACAACCTGCACCGGGTCGTCCACGACAACTGAACCGCAACGCTCGTCCACCTCCACGCCCGGTACGTAATGATGATGATCATGTTGCTAAACTTAAATTGAATATTCCGCCATTTGAGGGTAGATATAATCCTGATGCATATCTTACATGGGAATTGGAAGTAGAACAATGCTTTGCATGTTTAAAATACCCTGATCACTTGCGTGTTAGTGCTGCTACTTGTGAGTTCAAAGATTTTGCTTCTATTTGGTGGTCTGAACATTGTAGAGCACGTCCTGCTAATATTCCTACTACTTGGGTTGGTTTAAAACTTGCTATGCGTACTAGTTTTGTTCCTCCACATTATCAGCGTGATTTACTTAAGAAATTGTCTCGCTTAGAACAAGGGAAAAATTCTGTAGAAGACTATTATCAAGAATTGCAAACTGGTATGATTCGCTGTGGTGTTGTAGAGGATAATGAGGCTATGCTTGCACGTTTCTTTGGTGGTTTGAATAAAGAGATTCAGCATATTTTAGATTATAAGGAGTACAACACTATTACTCGCTTGTTTCATCTTGCTTGCAAAGCTGAACGTGAAGTGCAGGATCGTCAACCACCATGGAGAAGAGCTAATGTTTCTGCAGGTCGTACATCGTCGTGGTCTCCGCGACAATCAGCGCCACCGTCGCGTGGGACTGCACCAGCACCTCCTACTTCCAAGTACACCGCGCCTGCATCACGAGCACCACCTGCTGCGACTCCACCACCATCTGCTGGCCCTCCTCGGAGTTCATCTTCCATGGCCTCCACAGGGAAGACGCGCAACATTCAATGTCGCAAATGCTTGGGATTTGGTCACATAGAGAGAGAATGCAGAACAAAGCGTGTGATGTTGGTGCGTGAAGATGGAGAATATGATTCTGCAAGTGACTTTGATGAAGATACATTGGCCCTTATTGCTGCACGTGATGGTGCCAATTCTGATTCTGAGAGCGAGATAGAGGTAATGGATGCTGACACTGCTGATCAGTACAGGAGCTTAGTTGCACAGCATGTGTTGAGCGTGCAATTGAGCAAAGCTGAGCATGATCAACGCCACAATCTGTTTCAAACAAGAGGCATTGTAAAAGAGCGAGCTATAAGGATCATTATTGATGGAGGGAGCTGCAATAATCTGGCTAGCGTTGACATGGTGGAGAAGCTTTCTCTTTCTACAAGACAGCGCACACATCCATACTACATTCAATGGTTTGAGAGCTCTCGGAAGCTCAAGGTAACAAGAACTACACGTGTGCATTTTACTATTGGTACATATTCTGATTTTGTTGATTGTGATGTTGTACCTATGCAAGCTTGTTCTTTGTTACTTGGTAGACCTTGGCAATTTGATAGAGAATCTGTTCATAATGGTAGAACTAATCAGTATTCTTTTATGCATGATGGAAAGAAAATTGGTCTCAAACCTATGACTCCTGAACAAATAGTAAAAGATGATCTTGCTAGAGCTAGTAGAGTAAAAAACGAGGAGAAACATAAGAGTGAAAATCAGATTGTTGCTGCAGATTTTGTGCCTCATAAGACTAATACTAAATCTGATTCGAACCATGCTACTGAAATTCGTTTGAAGAATCCATGCTTGCTTGCTAGCAAATCTGATATGCTGAAATTGATGTGAACACTACTCAATGCTATGCTATTATTTGCAAAGAAGTTTTGTTTTCATTTGAGGATATGCCTCCTTCTTTGCCACCTGCGGTTGCTAACCTTTTGCAGGAATTCATTGATGTGTTTCCACAAGATATTCCACCTGGATTGCCACCTATTCGTGGCATAGAACACCAGATTGACTTGATTCCAGGAGCTTTGCTGCCCAACCGTGCACCATACCGTACAAATCCTGAAGAGACGAAAGAGATTCAGTGACAAATTCAGGTTCTACAAGATAAAGGTTACATTCGTGAGTCTCTTAGTCCATGTGCTGTTCCTATTATCTTGGTACCTAAGAAGGATGGTTCATCACGCATGTGTACTGATTGTAGAGCTATTAATAATATTACCATTCGATACCGTCATCCTATACCTCGTTTAGCTGATATGCTTGATGAATTGAGTGGTTCTATTATGTTCTCTAAAGTTGATTTGCGTAGTGGTTACCACCAGATTCGTATGAAATTAGGAGATGAATGGAAAACAGCGTTTAAAACTAAGTTCGGCTTATATGAGTGGTTAGTAATGCCCTTTGGTTTAACTAATGCACCTAGTACTTTCATGAGACTAATGAACGAAGTTTTACGTGCTTTTATTGGACGTTTTGTGGTGGTATACTTTGATGATATTCTGATTTATAGCAAATCTTTGGAGGAACATTTGGATCATTTACGTGCTGTTTTCAATGCGTTACGTGATGCACGTTTGTATGGTAATCTTGAGAAGTGCACCTTTTGCACCAATCGAGTTGCGTTTCTTGGCTATGTTGTTACTGCGCAGGGAATTGAAGTTGATCCAGCCAAGATTGAGGCAATTGAGAGTTGGCCGCAGCCAAAGAACGTCACACAAGTGAGGAGTTTTCTTGGCCTCGCTGGCTTCTATAGGCGCTTTGTGAAAGATTTTGGATCCATTGCTGCGCCGCTGAATGAGCTTACAAAGAAGGATGTGCCCTTTGTGTGGGGCGATGCACAACAAGACGCCTTCATGATTCTGAAAGATAAGTTAACACATGCTCCATTACTCCAACTTCCTGATTTCAATAAGACTTTTGAGCTTGAATGTGATGCTAGTGGAATTGGTTTGGCAGGTGTGTTATTACAAGAGGGCAAACCTGTTGCATATTTTAGTGAAAAATTGAGTGGGCCTAGTCTGAACTATTCTACTTATGATAAAGAATTATATGCGCTGGTTCGGACATTAGAAACTTGGCAACATTATTTATGGCCTAAAGAATTTGTTATACATTCTGATCATGAATCTTTGAAGCATATTCGTAGTCAAGCTAAGTTGAATCGTCGCCATGCAAAGTGGGTTGAGTTTATAGAGTCTTTTCCTTATGTTATCAAACACAAAAAGGGTAAAGATAATGTTATTGCTGATGCTTTGTCGCGCCGTTATACTATGCTATCTCAACTTGACTTCAAGATTTTTGGATTAGAAACCATAAAGGAACAATACTTGCTTGATGCTGATTTTAAAGATGTGTTGCTGAATTGTAAAGATGGTCGAACATGGAACAAATTCGTCCTCAATGATGGATTTGTGTTCCGTGCTAATAAGCTATGCATCCCAGATGGTTCCGTTCGTCTTTTGTTGTTACAGGAGGCGCATGGAGGAGGATTGATGGGTCACTTCGGTGTGAAGAAGACGGAGGATGTACTTGCTGCACACTTCTTTTGGCCACGTATGCGTCGAGATGTTGAGAGATTTGTGGCACGCTGCACTACATGTCAAAAAGCTAAGTCTCGACTTAATCCACATGGTTTATATATGCCTCTTCCTGTTCCTAGTGTACCGTGGGAGGATATTTCTATGGATTTCGTTTTAGGTTTGCCTCGTACACAGAAGGGGAGGGATAGTATCTTTGTTGTTGTGGATAGGTTTTCTAAGATGGCACACTTTATTCCATGTCACAAAACTGATGATGCTACACATGTTGCTGATTTGTTCTTTCGCGAAATTGTGCGTTTACATGGTGTGCCAAATACTATTGTGTCTGATCGTGATACTAAATTTCTTAGCCACTTTTGGAGATGTTTATGGGCTAAGTTGGGGACTAAATTGCTGTTTAGTACTACATGTCATCCCCAAACTGATGGACAAACTGAAGTAGTAAATAGAACTTTGTCTACTATGTCATGCGGGCTGTTTTGAAGAAGAACTTAAAATTGTGGGAAGAATGTTTACCTCATGTTGAATTTGCTTACAATCGTTCACTGCATTCTACCACTAAGATGTGCCCATTTGAGATTGTTTATGGTTTTGTACCACGTGCACCTATTGATTTGTTGCCTTTACCATCTTCTATGCAAAATAATTTGGATGCTACAGACCGTGCTGAATTGATACTAAAATTGCATGAGACTACTAAAGACAACATCGCACGCATGAATGCTAAGTATAAAATTGCTGGGGATAGAGGAAGAAAGCATGTTGTGTTTGATGTTGGTGATCTTGTTTGGTTGCATTTGCGCAAAGATCGTTTTCCTGAATTGCGCAAGTCTAAACTAATGCCCCGCGCTGCTGGTCCTTTTAAGGTGTTAGAGAAAATAAATGATAATGCATATAAACTTGAGCTTCCTGCAGAATTGGGTCCGGTTAGTCCTACATTTAACATTGCAGATTTGAAGCCTTACTTTGGTGAAGAAGAGGAGCTTTCGTCGAGGACGACTTCAATTCAAGAAGGGGGGCATGATGAGGACATCCCAACTCTTGATACAACCGCTGTACCTACAGCCACACAAATACAAGGACCAATCACTCGAGCTCGTGCCAAGCAACTTAACTATCAGGTACTTTCGTTTCTTGGAACTATTCCTCACATACATGAGAATATGATGCTGCCTAAATCAGATATGTTTGTTACTCTTAGGAATGATGGACCAAGCATGGATGAGGAGGACAAGCATTGGAGCATGATCACGCATGGAGGAGATGGCAGCAACCGTTTGAGGATTGAAGATGACGCTGCAAGTGGAGATTTCAGAACTTTGAAGCCACCATAAGAAGAGATGAAGACATGGACGAAATATAGAGTTTTCCACTTCATAATTTCGTCCATAGCATGTTATGGTGCTGCGTCACCTTTAGTTTTGGGCCAGGCCCATGTCATTTTCGCAGGAATTAAGTCAGCCACTTTTTAGAGTCCGTATTGAAGGGGGAAAGGCCTTCTAGGGTTTGGTTCGACCACCATACGTATGGTTGGCCGAAACCCCACCTTTTCCTCCTTTAAATACCCCCATAGCCGTCACGTTTAGAATCGGATTTTGATTAGACTAAAAGTTAGCCATTGCTGCAACTCTCGTGTACTTCTTTTGAGGCCAACGCCCAGAACAAGACCGACTATTCGGAATCCCACCTTTTCAATAAAGCTTTCATCTATATCCGCAATATTCTGATTGCAATATTAGTTCTTACTTGTTCTCGATTTCAGGTAGGAATTAAGACCCTCGCTGGTCAGGCTGATCGTGCTCCCGCAAGATCAGTAACTCCCGGAGATTGTCCTAGCGATTGCATTGGCGCACGAGCTTTGCACGTGTAGTCGGATCGTCAAGCACGAACTCCACCAACAAATCGAATTATCTCCATCTCATCGAAAGATCGGACACCTTTGCCCTATCATAGAGGGTAAGTTGTTAGCACTTGAAATGGCCTCACATGCCCTATCAACTACCACTCTCATCTCACTTGGTGTATCGCTCATGTTCTCGAAGTGGAAGCACTCAAGCTCACATATGATGGAATCGCTCATCTCACATATTGTGGAGTCGCTCATGTCACATATAGTGGAGTCCCTCATCTCCATGGCAATGGCGTCGTCGATGTCCGAGAAACCTAGCAAAGAGGAAGACAACACAAGAGGAGTAGAGGTTAAGTTGTTAGAAATCGAAACATCCTCACTCGACTCATGGTGTGTATCACTCTTGCTCTCAAGGTGTTTGAAGTAGGATTTGCACTCGACTTTGTCTTGGAGGGTCATTTTGGCCTCTCGAGCATCTAGCTCGGTGAAGTATGCTCTCATCTCGGCTTGCTCTTGTGGGGTCATCATGTATATATCTCACTAGGAAGGTGTATATGTATATGGTGGAAGGAAAGCTACACAAGTATCTCACTTATCAAGAAAGTATCGGAAAATGGTTCAAGTCAAGAGCAAAGTCGAAATGTATCGGGTTACTCACACACACACTCAAAGCACACGCAAAAGGCTAAGAACTCTATATGTGGTGGGTAAGGGGTGGATAGCAAACGAAAAAGATCAACGAAAAAGTCTATTGTCAAATGTGGGTAAGATCCAAAGTCAAATGTCAAAAGTGGTGATCTATATCAAGGAAACACGGAAACACACACAAAGGAGAACAATGGGGTTAGCGCGACCAAGGAAGTGAGCAAGTAACAAGATGGTCCTAACGAAGACTATAAGCTCGGTGTCACGCCAACACAAGAGAGACGGTAGCTCGGTTGCATATGAGAGAAGCAACAAGATTTGCACAAATGCCACTCTTCTCTTTTCTCTCTTAGTGCGCACAAGCTTTGCACTCTTATGTATCGGTGGACACACACTTCTTTTTCTATTTCTTTTTTTTCACTTTTTTTTTCTCTATGCTTAGAAGCTTTATTTCTCTCTATGTATATGTCACACTTTTCTTCTTTTGTGTATTTTTTCTCACCGAGCTTGCTTCGGAGCTTCGCTTAACACAACGCACACACACAAACCCTCTCACGGTTGTGACACTTGTGCAATGCTTCGCAACACTCGAAAAGCCACTCTCAATGGGATAGGTACACAAAGAAAGAAACGGGGCTACAAGGGGTAAGGGGGCAAGTTATACCTAGTGAAAAGGTTAGGCGGTGTCAAGCACACGAACTTGCGATGGCGAAGTGGTGGTGTTGATGATGGGGGCGAAGTTGCGCCGGAATCCGGGGTGCCAACGATGTCATGGTGGTGTTGATGTAGGCGCGGAAGCGGAATAGAGAACCGATGCACTCCAAATCGGAAACCGAGCAAATTAAGCCAATGCCCGAAAAGTTGGGTCAAAACGAGCGGTCAAAAGTTGGGCTCCAAAAATCGTCAAAAATTAGAGATGGGATATGTGGAGTATTTGGGGGATGTTGTTAAAATTTGGAGTCAAACGGGCTCCGGAAAGTTGTCAAAATTTGGGGCAAAAAGTGGAGTCAAAATTGGCCGAAATTTGGGTTAAAGTTGCGAAACCCGGTCACAGGCCCGGTTGGACCGGATCCTGGGCCGGACCATCCGGTTGGCGCCCGGTTTGGTCCCGGTCCGGTTGCCGCCCGTTCTGGATCCGGTTTCAACCGGATTTCCCGGTGTGCCGCCCGGTCTGGTGTGCTGCGCGGGATGGAATCTGATGCGTGCGCGTGCGAGCAGGGAGGTGGTGGATGGACTCGAGCTGAGGCGTGCTCGTTTGGAGATTGGTTCAGCCAGGGGCGATGGTGTGCACGCGGTGGCCTTGCGCGGGCAAGATGCGGAGTGCGTGCGGCCGGACCTAGAGGAGCAGGGCTGGAAGCGGGCGAGCGGCCAGGGGCGGTTGATGCGCGGAGCGGCAGCTGGTGCTGGTGCGGGGCCAGGTGGGAGCGGTGGTGGGCGCGTGGGTCGGCGGCCTGGACTGGTGGAGAGGCGCGCGCGTGGACTGCAGCGTGGAGGCGGCCGGGTCGGGCAGGGCGAGCGGCGAGCGCTGCTGGCGTGGGCGGCGCGCAGATGGCCAAGGGGAAGGTGCTGGGCGGAGGCAGGGTGTTGTGCGGCGGCCGGCGGCGTGCTGGTGGGCAGCGGAAGCCAGGGAGGAGTTCGGCTGGGCAGCCAAGGTTGAAGACGACCTCGATGAGTGAGCCTGCGTGCGGCGGCGCGCTGACCGGCCTGGGGATCGAGGCGCGCTGGGATTGGTGGGGCCAGGCGGAAGACGCGGCTGGTCGGGCTGTTGTTCTTCCTCCCGCAGAACTGAAGAACTCAGCCAAGAACAACACGAAAAAGAGGCAATAATCCTCAAATTTCTCACGATTTTGGAAGAATTGGAGCACGAAAATTGGAGAGGATGTAGATCAACCACTATAACATCAGATCTGTGGACCAAAACCACAAAAAACGCAACAAATTCGGAGATCAATTTTCGAGCTATTTTTTGGGGTAATTTTTGGGGAAAATTTTTTTTGGGCGAAAATTGGAGAGATTTGTGGTCAAATTCGTGGCAACCTTTGCTCTGATACCATATGATGCGGCCTAAGGCCACGTGGGTTGCCCGATCTCACGAATTGACCGAGGGAGAGGCGGGGGAGAGGAAGAACACGAAGAACACGGCGATGAACACGATGAACACACGCAAACACACACCAACCCGATACAATTCCGGTTTACTCCCGATAGCCCGAACCACTATCCCGATAGAATCTCTCAGTTAAGAGACACGCGGTAGAATCCCCGAGAGGAAGACCGGTATACGATCGGTGGAATCACACGAGTGAGAGACCGGTGGTAGAATCACAAGTGTGAGAGACTAATCATATAAGGAGTACCTTGTACAATAGATTTTGGTAATCTAAGGAGGGGGTTACCCTAATCCCAAAGGGATGGTGGAGGCATGAGCCAAATTCTAGTTCATCTACTCTTCCCTAATGAAGGGGGAGGTGGGAGCCTATATATAGGGAGCCACTAAGGAGGGGTAGTTTAGGCATAGAAGGGGGTACATGGGCCTTGGCCCTAATTGACTTGTGGCTAGCGCTTCACATAGTGCGGAGACTCTCGTGTATGTAGGCCGGACACTCCGGTCTTGATCTTCATGGGCCGGAGACTCCGTTGTGAGTTGGCGAGGCCGGCGACTTCGGTGTAGCTGCGCCTGGAGCTTCTTCCATGCTTCCACGACCTCGGCCTTGAGTCCTCGAGCATCCATGGCATGCTCCACTTCGTCCGTACTTGGCGATGTATTCCTATCATGGTCATATGACGGAGGATGAAGTAGCATACCATTCCACATAGGTAATTGTATGCATGCATAAAGGAGAAGATTCACCTTTGTGTGACATGTCGGCGTCGATGCATATGATGTGGTGAAGACCGAAGGTCGGGCTACATCACCTTTCGTCCTCAAGCTCTTCCTCAAGGCATGAAGACCATCATCGACCTCATCGCCCACATGCTCGTCATGAAGACTCTCGCTCCAACTCTAGGCGTGGAGAAATACATCGCCATGCTCGTCCACATGAGCGACCTCCACAAGACTAAGTCCGACAACAAGATCGTCACCAAGCGGATCGCCATGCCCACCATGGGCGTGACGACCAACCCCAAGACCAAGGTCCTCAAGATCAACCTCGGCGAGATCTCCGTCGCCACCCTCGCCATGACCAACGTGGACGAGGCGAGCCACACCATGATCAAGATGAGAGACCCAACCTTGAGCATCGTCAACAACCACGACAAGATCTTCAACCACATCCTCACCGTGAACCAAGTGAAGCAAGTGTGCACCTCCAACGCCAACCCAATGCTATGGTTGGCCGTAGAAGACCTCCTATTCCTCCTCTAGCCGCAAGAGATGAAGGCGCCCCTCCTCGTAGAAGAAACTTGGAGGATGAAGAAAACATGTTTGGAAGGCTCAAATTCACCATGCCAAAGTTCAAGGGTGAAGAAGATGCCGAGGCCTACCTCTCATGGGCACTCAAGGTTGACAAGATATTCCGCATCCACAACTACTCCGGTGCCAAGAAAGTGGCTATGGCATCACTTGAGTTTGAGGATTACGCCAACACTTGGTGGGAGCAAGTCCTCACTCTTAGGGAAGAAAATGGTGAACCTCCTATTGACACTTGGGAAGAGATGAAGAAAGAGATGCATGCTCGCTTTGTCCCAAATCACTACATGACCGACCTCTTCAACAAGCTCCAAAAGTTGAAGCAAGGCACCAAGACCGTTGAGGAGTTCTACAAGGAGATGGAGCTCACTATGATGCGAGCCAACATCCAAGAGTCCGAGGAACAAACCATTGCTCGTTTCTTCAATGGCCTCAATTACCCCATCAAGCGAATTGTGGAGTTCCAACCATACTCCAACATGGTTGAGTTGGTCCACCAAGCATCGAAGGCCGAGCGCCAAGTGATTGAGAACATCAAGTACTCCAAGGCCAAGACCTACTTCTCCTCCAAGCTCGCTACATCGACTCCTCCTACTACATCAACTCCTCATACTACAAGTGCCAAGGCCGACGCATCCTCTACACCATCCAAGAAACCGACTATCCAAAGTCGTATGAAGCAAACGGTCTCCTCCACCGCCTCCTCTAAGGCATCCACGGGACCCTCTAGTGTCACTTGCTTCAAGTGTGGCACCCAAGGTCACAAATAGTTTGAGTGCAAGAACACCAAGGTTATGATCACTATGGAGAATGGTGACATCGAGACGCTAGATGAAGATGAATACGAGGCCCTTGTGCCGCTTCATCGACGCCGTCATCAACCGGACCGGATCATCCCCGCCGAACCTCGAAACCATATGCTCATCCAGCAGTCTACCGCAGTCGCTTCAGCTACGGTATCGTCCACCCCACCTGAGCCGCTTCGCCGGATCCGTCGTGCACCGCATCGGATCTTGCTCACCGACACCGCTGTGCATGAACCGGATCTGCTTCACCGGCGCCGTGCATGATCTAAACTCTTCTACTGTCGCTTTTCTATTGCTTGCCTGCAAGTTCTTGTTTAATCTTGCGGGAACCTGTTTGTGCTAACGACGCGCCGTTACATTTTTGCAGATGAGATGAGTAACCATGAAGTGTAATGGCCGTCTCTCCAACCCCAAGTAGCACATGTAGCGTACTTCATCACCGGATCTATCAACCCCAAGAAGATCTGCTGTGACTCCCACAAAGTGCTTCTCCTAATGTAAGTCCCTTGTTTTAGCGCCATGTTCTGGGTTCAGATGCTTGTTTGTCTGAAGCTCTTTTAGTTCATTCCTAGCTATGACCGTAACACCTTGCTATTTTCTAGTTCATTGCTAACTTTAAGCGATTGAACATTTTGGTTTGCATTCCCTGCTCTGTAGATGTAGCCATCATAACTTCTATCTTGCTCAGTCGTTGTTACAAAAATTATAGGTATTATAGTAACATCCTGCTATTATTTAGTTCATGGCCAATTTTAAGTAATTGCACATGTTGGTTCGCATTCCCTGCTCTATAGCTTTTGGCATCGTAACTTCTATATTTGGTTTACATTCCCTGCTGTGTAGATCTAGCCATCATAACTTTATCTTGCTCAGTCGTTGTTACAAAACTTATGGCCTGCTACTATGTTGTTTGCGCCAATTTTTTACTCCATGAACATGTTGGCTTGCATTCCCTGTACTACAGGTGATGCCATTGTTTTGTATCTAGTTCATTGTAAGCTAACAAAGTAAGGACTTAGTTTGGCATGCTATCACTCTGCTATC
The DNA here is from genome assembly GCF_019359855.2 of Lolium perenne. Lineage (NCBI taxonomy): Eukaryota > Viridiplantae > Streptophyta > Magnoliopsida > Poales > Poaceae > Lolium > Lolium perenne. The sequence goes on along the minus strand of NC_067246.2, from coordinate 169,810,057 downwards.
TAGCCTGTAGTACAAATAAACTTGTCATACTACTAGATAATAATTTTGCGTGCCATCTTGTTCTTCAAAAGCTGCATTATTGACTTGTTTCTCTGACTTGGCATGACGCTCACATATGGAATGCTGAACATATTGGTTTGCATTCCCTCTTATACAAGTTCACAGGTGATCCCACTATATTCTGTATCTGGTCCATCCTAAGCTCCAGCATTAACTATCCTCTATGTGTTACTCATTACAAGTTTATATCCCGAAACATCTTGATTTGCATCCCCTTCACTATAAGTTCAGGAGTATTATTTAGTTCACGGCCAAAATGAAGTAATTGCACTTGGCACATGTTGGTTCACATTCCCTCCTCTTTAGCTTTTGCCATCGTAACTTCTATTTTTGGTTTACATTCCCTGCTCTGTAGATGTAGCCATCATAACTTCATCTTGCTCAGTCGTTGTTACAAAATTTATAGCCTGCTACTATGTTGTTCATGCCAATTTTGTATTCCCTGAACATGTTGGTTTGCATGGGACTCGGCAGTAGTAAGTCTGCTGTTTCATTCTAACATGCTCGGTTATATTGGCTGTTGGTATGTGGCATGCACTCTTTGTTTGCTTATTGTGCGCATTACAATGATCTTGTTATAACGACGAAATGATGAGTTCCAAATTCTTTGGCAAACAACATTGTAGTGTCTTTGCCTTTCCATTGTTGCTGTCTTAACTTGTAATGTCTTTGTTTCAGATATAGGTGCTGCATGGACAACTTAAAAGATTGCCGGATCGCTTCATTGTATTGCTAGGTTTAATTACCATTCAATTTCTCTGGGTTCTATAATATTTTTTCAAACCCGTGCAGATGATGTAATATTTAGTTAGTTTTTATAGTTCTTTCGCGCATTTTTTCTTTGTTGCTTGTGGTAAGTGAGGCTATCCGACAGAAATCATTGCTGCGTAAATATTCTCAGTATCTAAAACACGAATTCCCATCCCTTAAACGGTCCAATTAACCGAAATCACATATGTGTCGGCCCGCAAAATCCTAAACCGCCTATTATGCCGGCATATAAACATCAACTAAACGGGCTGGCCCACTTACTTATTGGGCCAGCCCACTTGACTTACGGTGGACCCCACACTCTAATTGGGCCGGCCCACTTGCTTTAAGGTGGACCCCACCCACTACTGGGCCGGCCCAATAACTAGTTGGGCCAGCCAATTGCTTTTGTGGTGGATCCCACATACTAAATGGGCCGGCCCTTTAAGAGGAAAGTGGGACCCACCTGTGTTTTTGGCCCGGCCCACTATCTTGTTGGGCCGGCCCACTTGCTATAAGGTGGACCCTACATACTAAATGGGCCGGCCCTTTAACAGGAAAGTGGGACCCACCTTTGCTTTTGGCCCGGCCCACTATCTTGTTGGGCCGGCCCACTTGCTACATGGTGGACCCCACATACTAAATGGGCCGGCCCTTTAAGAGGAAAGAGGGACCCACCTGTGATTTTGGCCCGGCCCACTAGCGTGTTGGGCCGGCCCACTTGCTATATGGTGGACCCCACATACTAAATGGGTCGGCCCTTTAACTGGAAAGTGGGACCCACCTGTGTTTTTGGCCCGGCCCACTATCTTATTAGGCCGGCCCACTTGCTATATTATGGACCCCACATACTAAATGGGCTGGCCCATTAACAGGAAAGTGGGACCCACCTGTGCTTTTGGCCCGGCCCACTGGCTTGGTGGGCCGGCCCATTTGATCTAATGTGGACCCCACGTACTAAATGGGCCAGCCCGATAGCAGGAAAGTGGGACCCACATGCTAATTGGGCCGGCCCAATAACTTCTTGGGCCGACCCACTTGCTTTAAGGTGGACCCCACATGGTAAATGGGCCGGCCCGATAACATGAAAGTGGGTCCCACATCTTTTGTGGGCCGGCCCTTTTGCCTGTTGACCGGTCAAACGAGTGCATTCGGCCCGGCCCACATGCTTAGTGGGCCGGCCCATTAATCTTTTGACCAGTCAACCTTAGAGGTTAGGCCCGGCCCACGTAACTAATGGACCAGCCCAGCTATATAGTTGACCGGTCAAACTAAGTCAGCTGGCCCGGCCCGCAAATTTAATGGGCCGGCCCGCTTAAGACGTGGCAGGCCTCGTGTGGGCCTACCATCTACCACGGGTTTCAGCGGTTAACGCCGTTAACTGCCAGTTAACGGCGTCTGCCACGTGTCAGTTTGCATGACATCAGCAGTCAATGGGCTCCCGGAAACACTTCTGCAACGGTCCGATTTTCCGTGGCGGAAGGGCGCCCAAGCGCGACGGACCGAAAAAATAGTCGTAGGACTTTGCCTGACGCAGTTTCGACAACAGAACCCATATCGTCGGGTTAGGCCCATAGGCGACGAAAAATACCCCTTAGCGGACGATTTTGAGACGTTGTCTATCGGAACTTTTCTTGTAGTGATTGGGGATGCCTATGTCAGTAGCCCCCGAGATTTTGCTTGAATCGTAGAGTCAGGGAAAATCTCCACTATTTATATTTACTCGACAACTTTAAACTTCGATATATTTCTTCATATGAATTTCTATATTGTACAGGGATAATGGTAGTTGGGGCTAGTTCATCTGACGGATCAGGTACTAGTTAACTGCTCTAGTGGCAATCCGCAAAAACCTACTTCAAGATCACGTCCCTGGACATGATCTTGGGATACTGGTGTAAACTTTGACAGGTGCCGCTTAAGGTCTTACCATTTTGTCGAGTCCCAGTCATATTTATTGTGTACCTAATACGTCCGTTAGGATTTTTCTTCGTATCTGTTGATACGGATAAAAGTAGCAAACCGACGTCAGAGACGGCGCCACGCCACACAGAACGGATCTGGGGTCTTACCTTTGCAAAGTTTTGCGGCATTCAGAAATTGTTCGCAACTTTGGCGTTCTGAGAATATATTGTCGAGTGCTTATTCGGCTGTTGGAATGGCACATTTTATTGAGTCAACGGATGACTTATATTGCTCTCCCGATGGGAGTATATGTAGAGTTACTTATAACTCAAAATATACTCTCTTGTTCTTCTATATTTCTCTCTTTTTTTTATAATTTCATCGGGCACGCGAACAGCGTTCCCGATGGGAGTAGCCCCCGAGTCTACAGCCAAGGACTTGTGCTTGGGTGTAGGCTCCACGCCTTATGCCGCTATATTTTCTTTCTCTCCCGAAATTTTCAAATCTCTCGGGTGCGCGAACAGCGCTCCCGATGGGAGTAGCCCCCGAGGCTATGAGCAAATATTTGTATTTGATCATAGGCTCACACCATTTCTATTTTGTCTTTCTCGAATTTTTCATTTTTCCGAAGTAGCCCCCGAGCATTTGATCAAAAACTTGTATTTGATCAAAGGCTCTCCAATATTTTTTGCAGTCGCCTTTTTGTATAAAGCTGGTAAGTCAAATTTTTCTAATGCTAAAGTGACGTTATTGCTGACGATAGCCACGATTGCAATTCCTGAAATCGCGAGAAGTCCTTTCCCGCTGCCTTGTGGGCCCAAATTACGCATCATCTTGACACGTCGTGCAAGTGGGGGACACACGTCCTCCGCTTTTCCTGGCGCACGCACTGTAACTCCTCCAAGGTTAAATTACTTTTTTACCCCTGTTCCCCGTGGTCATCATCTGCCGCACACTTTTTCCATCCAACGGTACGCCGCTTCGCCGCACCTCTATATAAGATCCCCTTCTTCTTCCTCGAGCACCTCCGCTCGCGTCGTTCTCTTGCTCTCCTCTGCAAAAACTCCTCTTGCGCCCCACAGTTCCTTGAGCTCATCTTCTCCCAAGCTGCATTCCTGCGCCATTTTTAATGCCACCGCGTAGATTGACCAGACACAGTACGCCGGAATCGACGATGGCTTCCGTGGATTTGGGAAGCGCTGAGTGGGAGAGATCCAAAATCTCCACCCAATACATCAACCTCCTGAAGAAACTGGGGATCAGCAAAAAGCCCAAGGCGTTGTGCTTCCCCAGCGAAGAAAGCTACCCAACCCCTCCAATGGAGTATCGGGTTAGTTTTGTCGACCATCTCATCCGCGGCCTTTCTGCTCCCATTCACCCTTTCCTTCGAGGATTGCTTTTTGTTTATGGTCTGCAACTTCATCACCTCACGCCCAATTCTATCCTCGACATTTCCATTTTCATCACCCTCTGCGAAGCCTTCCTTGGCGTCCAGCCTAACTGGGCGCTATGGAAGCGCATTTTCTTTTGTCGCCGCAATGGCTCTCCCAATGTCGCCTATAACATAGGCGGCGTTGTTATCTGCGTTCGCCCCGATGTCGAGTATTTCGACGTCAAATTCCCTGGTTCAGTTCAAGGGTGGCGCAAGAAGTGGCTGTACATTCGTGAGGAGAACCATGGATGTGCTGAAGACAATATTCCTCCTTTTGACGGTGGTGAGAAAATCTATCGCCGCCGCTCCTGGGATGCAGAGGTTACCGAGGAAGAAAAAATGTCGACGGAGGCATTGATGACTCGCATCCACGAGTTGCAAAACACTCGCGGCAAAGAGCTATCAGGTATCCAAATCACGGCGTATTTCCTTAGAATCAGAGTGCAGCCTCTTCAGGCTCGCATATACCCTCTCTGGAAGTATGCTGGCGACAAGGATGCGGATCGGTTGTCGGTGGATTTAGAGGTCAAGGACTTAGAGAAACTTGTCCGGAAAATCTCCTCCTTCAGCAAGAAAGATCCTGTCCCTTCTTCTTGTCTCGTAAAACCATATAGCGCCACCAATGCGCTTCCCAAGGTAACCTTTGTCGACTGATTTGTTATTGTTTTGCCATCCTTTACGTAACTCTTTTATTGACACCTCCCCTTGTTTTTGTATAGAACCATCCAAATCTTGTCTCGCTTCCTCCCCTTCCTGAAGGTGGAGAAGTCGAAGAACGAGCTGTTGTCATGGATGACAACCAAGATGCCCCTTCTTTTGATAATGAACCCGCAGGTTCTCGAAATTCTGCGGGATCTTCTGAAAAGGAGGCTGCCTCTGAGGCTACTACATCGGCACAGTCTCCTCCTCCTGCTGTTTCTCCAAAGAACAAAAGGAAAAGGGCTGAAGTCGAAGATTCCGGCACCTCCAAAGCCGAAGAAGCTGCTCCTTCACGTCAGAAGGCAGCTTTTGATCCATACCTTGAAGCCCTCGTCAGCTCGTAAGTCATCTTTTATTTCTCCTTATTTTTCTACTCGAAGATTTTTGTCTATCTTGCTTTTTATGCTGCCGCCATTTAATCGTAGTGGTGACGAGGAAGAAATGCCAGTTACTGATGCGACTGCTCGAACGAGTACGTCGCATACTCTAGTTGTTTCCGAGGTGCAAGTTGAAGGAGAAGAATCTTCGCCTCCTCAACGAAACATCGACGCTCCTACTCCTCCTGCAAGCCCCCTTGTCCCTTCACAAAAAAGGACAAGGGTTGAAACAATCACGGAGCCTACCCTACAATTGGGTAGCTCCTCGACTCCTCTTTTGGATGATGTAAGTCCTTAATTTTTTTCTGATATTGTCTATATTTTCTCTGTTTGCTTCTTTGTGCCATCATGTTTTTTCCCATACCGACGCTTTCTTTCTTTATCCTACTTTGACAGCCTGTGATCAAAGAACTTATTCGCATCGGTGCCCAGTTCGTTGGGTACCACGAGTATGCCAGCAAGACCGAAGGTAATAACTCCCTGCTTGCCTTTGTTCATGACTTCTTGCTCCTGTTTTATCGCAATTTTGACTATTTTTGACTATTTTGGCAGAAAAACTTGCGGAGGCCAACAAAATTGCCAACACGCTTGCTCAGAAATTAGAGCAAAGTGAGGCGGCTCGCAAAAAGGCCGAATCTGATGCTGGCAAAGCTAGGGCAGAGGCTGACAAGGCCAAGGCAGAAGCTGCTGGTGTCGAAGATCTTCAGAAGAGGCTTCATGACGCCGAAACTGCCTTGAGCGAGCATAAAACCTCGCAAGCTGCTCGTGAAGAAGCGATCCTCAAACGCTTGGACTCGTAGAATCGGCGCTTTGTCAGTATGTTTTTGATCTATTTTGCCTTCCTTGGACTTGCTTTTCTTTACTTGCTTGTCATCCAACATATATTTTCTTCGACAGGGAAAACAAACCAAGAATTTTAGCTTGAAGATCCCGACAATGATCCTCTTCTCGACGCACTCTCTGTCCTTGAGTTTCATGGAACAGAAACTCGTGAAGGCATTGAACAGGCTGAAACAGGATTGTCGCGGCTATTCCCTTACTTCTTCCCGAAGAAAAAGGAACCCGCGACTTTCCTTGCTCTTGCCAAGGACTTCAATCCACCAGAAGATCTTGGACTGAAGATGCGCCAAGAAAATATGAAGATTCTGTCGAAAGCACTGTCGCCTTGGTTGCTGACAGCCAGCAAACCATCGACTGGACTAAAGTGGGCGACACACAAGAGATGGAGACCACGAAGTGGTGATCACTGATCAAGGCTGCGAAGCCCAACACGAAGAAGATCCTTGCCTATCTTGGAATCAAGCCAACTTCAACTCCTAGCTCGTCGAAGCCGGAGGTCTAGTTGAATGCCCTGTCTTTTTCTTTCTTTATTTTTACTGTTTCTTTTGATGTTGTCGCCATAGTAGCTTTGGTGACAATTGTCTTAGTAGTCCTTTTGAAGAACTCCTTCTATAATATCCGTGTAAATTTCCTGAAGATCAATGGAATTCTATCTTGCACGATCATTTGATATTGCAATTTTCTTTTCCAGTTGATATTTGATAACTACTCTGCAAATCCTCGTCCTGCCGATACTTCTCCTGCTTCCTCCTTCTCGAAGAAAACACTCATCGATGATAACCTCATCGAAGGTTCTTCGAGTAAACATTTCTCGCAAGATTTGCAAGAACTTCGCCAACAACTTCAATCCATGAAAAAACAAATGCTTGTACTAATGGAACAGTCTCGAAGATCTTCAGAGAGAGAAAAAATTGCTCTTCAACAGGCTCAAGATGCTATTGCTGCAAAAGATGCCGCGGTTGCTGAGGCCACCGAAGCTTCTTCTCGAGAAAATTATATGCTTCAACTAATGAGTGACGCCAGTCTGGACATGACAGGTATGCTTCCTTTGCATAACTATACTTGATGTAATTCCTGCTATTTTCCCTTAATAATTTCTCCGCTGGAGCAGGCTCATTTTTGGATACTGCTGCCGAAGATCAACGCGTTGAAGCTCGAGCCAATGTTCTACTCAGACTTGCTGCACAACATGGTTCTAACTTTTGGGTTACCCCTGAGCGTACCCGCCAAATTGTCAGATTCCAAGATTGCGCGGCTCAGGTCCGTGATTTCCTCGACTTCTGTACGAAGACTTTGTTTTTAGTTTATGGAACCATGTTCCCACGCAACAAGATGCCAGAAACTCTTCCTGCTTTGATGGAAAAATTTCGAGATGCTCCTCGAATCCATGGCTTCGTTCGAGCTCAACTCTCTGCTGGCGCAATATTTTCTATGATGATGATAAAGATTTGCTATCCAAAGTTTCCCATGAATCAAATTGTTTCCAAGTGCCTGGCCAAGATGTCAAAAAAGAAGAGAAACATGGGCAAAATTGATGATCTTGTGACTCCTGTAGCAGAAGATATGATGGATGAACTTCTTCGGATGGATGCTGAGTTCTTCGTGAAGGGTAGCTATGCCGAGCATAGTACTCGTGCTTCCAATGAACGAATAACCATAGACCATGTGCTAGGCATCCGCTGAGGGTTTTTCCTTTGCTGTATTTTCTCCATTGGTGCGTCTTTGTATATTTGTAAACATGATCTATATTGTAAAGCTACCAACTATGTATATATATATTTTTTCTATTTTTGATCGTCAAGCTCCCGAGTGTCTTGGTGGCGACGTTCTATATTTTTGTTGCGAGGTTTTTGGACCAAAGCGATAGAATTTTGACGAGTATACTATATTTATGGGTGTTAGCCCCTGATTTTCTATTTGGCGAGGTATTTTTGTACCAAGGCGAAATATTTTTGTAAGTCTAGTTCATCTATATTGTGTATATTTTGCAACTTTAAAGGCATTTAGCCCCCGAGCAAGTCGAAGAACAAGAAGTATATCTCCACTATCTTTATTATATTGCAGCACTGCGAGCCCGCCTCATTAAAAACCTTTCCAGCCCCACTCGGTGCTGATGAGGTCTAAGACCCCGTGTGTGGCCCGATCTCGCGGATTGACTTCGAAACCAAGGGGGAAGATGGAAGAACGCGAGGAACACGAAGAACACGACGAACACGAGGAACTCCGAGACTTGCGCACGCACACCAACCCGATACACCCGATGCTTACCTCCGTGGCTCGATGGACCACGCCAATAGAATCTCCGAGGAAGAGGCCGTGGCAGAATTCCCGGAGAGAGATTGGGGTTAGAGAGGAAGAGCTTGGTGAGGGAGAGAGAGTAACTTGTACTAGAATCTCACTCAACAAGATCAAAGTCAACAACCAAGGTGCCTTGATTACAGAGGGATGATACCCAAGGGAGACTAAGCTCAAAGGTAGGTTTGAGTTCAAAACAAGTCTAAAGAGGTAAAGGGGCGTCCTGGGGCTTATATAGTCTTACAAGGCGTCGCGGGCCGAAAAGGTATAAGTGAAACAGGTTCGGGCCGATTTGGGTGACTTAAGTCGTGCAGGCCGGTCAGGAGGCCGGTCAGACCGGACCTGGGACCGGGCAGGCCGGTCCAGACCGGACCCTGGACCGGGCAGCAACCGGACGGGTTCCGGGGCCCCGGGATAGCGCCCGGATGGCACAGGTGGAAAACCCGGTTTGGACCGGGTGTCCCGGTCAGGAGGCCGGTCAGACCGGGTTCTGGACCGGCCGGCCATCTTCTCTTCCTTGCGCTCTTCGGGCGACTTCCGGCCCAGCTCCATGTCCATCTTCACGTCCAGCTGCTCCTCTCCTCCTCTTGACCATGGTGTGTCCTCCTCTTCGTGATCTTGATGCTCCTTGTACCTAATGACACATAACACGTCGGCATGAGGTAGCGATCCATCCAAAGGGGTACCAAGATCAAGGGTGGTGAGGAGCGAGTTCACCTCATCATGTAGAGCTTTGACTCGGGCTCGTGTCATCGGTCCACTTGGGGGACTTGTTGGTCTTGGTGTAGTGACGTCGGTGACCGGGGCTACATCATCTCCCCCCCCCTTGGGAAAGAGTCGTCCTCGACTCTTGCACCTCCTCATCTCCATGATAGGGTGACAAGTCCGAGACGTTGAACGTGTTGCTCACCAAGTACTTGGATGTCGGTATGTCGATGACATAAGCGTTGTTGTTGATGCGTTTGAGGACCTTGAAGGGGCCATCTCCTCTTGGCTTGAGCTTGGAGTTGCGCTCATGAGGTAACCGTTCCTTCTGGAGGTGGATCCAAACGAGGTCTCCTTCTTCGAATATTCTTGCCTTCTTCTTGGCGTTGATGCGGTTGGCTTGACGAAGAACATGTTCTTGTATGGTTGCCCTTGTCTCTTCATGTAGTTTCTTGACGGCGGCGGTGCGCTTGTCGAAATCCATGTTGATGCGCTCGTGGAGGGGAAGCGGAAGTATGTCGAGTGCCGTGTAAGGTTCGAAGCCATAGACGACCACGAAGGGGCTCCTTGACGTAGTCTTGTGCTTGGCGCGGTTGTAGGCGAACTCGGCGTGAGGAAGGCACTCCTCCCATGACTTCAAGTTCTTCTTCACGAGGATGCGTAGGAGGGTGGAGAGGCTTCGATTGACCACTTCCGTTTGGCCATCCGTTTGCGGGTGTGATGATGATGAGAACAAGAGCTTGACTCCAAACTTCGCCATGAGCGACTTCCAAAGATAACTCATGAACTTGACATCTCGATCCGACACAATGCTTTGCGGTACTCCATGTAGGCGGACAATTTCCCTGAAAAACAATGAAGCAATGTGTGAAGCATCGTCGCTCTTATGGCAATGTATGAAATGAGCCATCTTAGAGAATCTATCCACTACAACAAAGATGGAATCATGACCATGCTTAGTGCGAGGCAAGCCTAGAACGAAATCCATGCTAATATCGGTCCATGGTGCATAAGGAATAGGCAATGGAGTGTAAAGACCATAAGGGTTGGAGGTAGACTTAGCTTGTAAGCAGGTGGTGCACCGGCGGCAAAGGCGTTCCACATCTCGCTTCATCTTTGGCCAATAGTAATGAGTGGATAGCATCGCAAGTGTCTTATCACGGCCAAAGTGACCCATAAGACATCCTCCATGAGACTCTTGCAAAAGCAATTTTCGAAGCGAAGACTCGGGAACGCAAATCTTGTTAGCTTTGAACAAGTAGCCATCATGCAAATAGAAATCATCCACTCCTCGTTCAACGGAGCACTTCTCAAAAATTGGAGCAAAGAAAGAATCGGAAGGATAGAGTTCTTTGATCTCTTCAAGTCCCAAAACATGAAAATCCAAACGAGTTAGCAAAAGGGTGTTTTTGCGGGAAAGAGCATCCGCCACAACATTGTCCTTGCCCTTCTTGTATTTGATCACATATGGGAAGGACTCAATGAACTCGACCCATTTTGCATGTCGTTTGTTCAAGTTGTGTTGGCTTTTCAAATATTTCAAGGACTCATGGTCGGAATGAATGATAAACTCTTTTGGCCAAAGATAGTGTTGCCAAACTTCAAGAACACGAACCAAAGCATAGAGCTCCTTGTCATATATAGGATAGTTGAGGCGTGCGCCATCTAACTTCTCACTATAGTATGCCACGGGTTTGCCCTCTTGCATAAGAACACCACCAATACCAAGCCCACTTGCATCACACTCAATCTCAAAAGTTTTTGCAAAATTTGGAAGAACAAGAAGGGGAGCTTCGGTAAGGCGTTTCTTCAACTCATCAAAAGCATTTTGTTGGGCCTTGCCCCAAACAAACGGAACATTCTTCTTGGTAAGCTCATTCAAAGGGCAAGCAATGGTGCTAAAATCTTTCACAAAGCGACGATAGAAACCGGCAAGTCCATGGAAGCTTCGGACTTGACCAACATTTGTAGGAGTAGGCCAATTGTGGATGGCCTCTACCTTGGAAGAATCAACTTCAATCCCATTAGCGGAAACCACAAAGCCAAGGAAAACCAATTTGTTTTGAGCAAAGGTGCACTTGGGGAGGTTAGCATAAAGCTTTTCATGACGCAAGATGCACAAGACCTCTCTCACATGTTGCACATGGTCCTCGAGGTTTTTGCTATAAATGAGAATATCATCGAAGTAGACAACCACGCTCTTGCCAATGAGAGGACGCAAGATGTGATTCATGAGGCGCATGAAAGTAGATGGAGCATTGGAAAGACCGAAAGGCATAACGAGCCATTCATAGAGACCGAGTTTGGTCTTGAATGCCGTTTTCCATTCATCACCAATAGCCATGCGGATTTGATGGTAACCACTACGCAAATCGACTTTAGAGAAAATCGTGGCACCACTAAGTTAATCAAGCATGTCATCTAAACGCGGAATGGGATGGCGGTAACGGACGGTAATGGCATTGATGGGGCGACAATCCATACACATCCGTTGCGTCTCATCCGGTTTAGACACAAGAATCACGGGAACCGCACAAGGGCTAAGGCTTTCGCGGACGTACCCTTTGGCGAGGAGATCTTGAATTTGGCGTTGGATCTCCTTGGTCTCTTCGGGGTTGGTGCGGTAGGCGGCACGGTTTGGAAGCGGAGCGCCGGGTATGAGGTCGATGCGGTGTTCTATGCCTCGGAGTGGTGGTAGTCCATGAGGGAGCTCATCGGGGAAGACGTCTTGAAATTCCTGCAAAAGAGACAACAAAGACGGAGGAATGTTGGTTAAGTCGTTAGTCGCCGACGAGGGTCCCTTGCATATGAGCACGTAGTGCAATATGTTGGATGGGTTCTCTTGGAGCTCTCTCCACTCACTCTTGGTGGCTAGAAGGACACTCTTGGACTCACTCATATATGGCTTGTGGCGCTCACTCTCTTTGTGGTGGGTCGCTCCCTCTCCTCTCATCTCACTATGGTGGGTGCGGAGTTGTGCCCTCGCTAAAGCCTTCGCATTATCCGCGATGATTTGGCTAGGAGTCATCGGGCGCAACTCGAACTTCTTGTCGTTGACCTTGAAGGTGTATGTGTTGGAGAGTCCATCATGTATAGCCTTCTTGTCATATTGCCAAGGGCGGCCAAGCAACATGTGGCACACCGTCATGGGTACCACGTCACACTCGATAGTGTCCTCATAAGGTCCAATCTTGAAAGTGACGGTGATGGTATGTTGTATCTTGACGTTGCCCTTGTCACTCAACCATTGGATATGGTAAGGGTGAGGATGCTTGCGGAGAGTGAGGTTGAGCTTCTCACACAACTCGGTGCTCGCAAGGTTATGGCAACTTCCACCATCTATGATGACCTTGATCGACTTGCCACCAATTCCGGCACGGGTTTGGAAGATGTTACACCGTTGTTCTTCCATAGCATGAGGTTGTGTTGTTAGCACCCTAGTGACCACAAGTGAGGGACTTGGGTCATGCTCACATAAGAGAGGATCTTCTCCACTTTCTTTCTCATAAGTTTCTTCACTTTCCACGGCGGCTTGCACAAGGGCTTCATATTCATCCTCATCAAGCGTCTCGATGTCACCATTCTCCATAGTGATCATAACCTTGGTGTTCTTGCACTCAAACGATTTGTGACCTTGGGTGCCACACTTGAAGCAAGTGACACTAGAGGGTCCCGTGGATGCCTTAGAGGAGGCGGTGGAGGAGACCGTTTGCTTCATGCGACTTTGGATAGTCGGTTTCTTTGATAGTGTAGAGGATGCGTCGGCCTTGGCACTTGTAGCATGAGGAGTTGATGTAGTAGGAGGAGTCGATGTAGCGAGCTTGGAGGAGAAATAGGTCTTGGCCTTGGAGTACTTGATGTCCTCAATCACTTGGCGCTCGGCCTTCGATGCTTGGTGGACCAACTCAACCATGTTGGAGTAGGGTTGGAACTCGACGATCCTCTTGATGGGGTAAGTAAGGCCATTGAAGAAGCGAGCAATGGTTTGTTCCTCGGACTCTTGGATGTTGGCTCGCATCATAGTGAGTTCCATCTCCTTGTAGAACTCCTCAATGGTCTTGGTGCCTTGCTTCAACTTTTGGAGCTTGTTGAAGAGGTCGGTCATGTAATGCGTGGGGACAAAGCGAGCATGCATCTCTTTCTTCATCTCTTCCCAAGTGTCAATAGGAGGGTCACCCTTTTCTTCCCTAAGAGTGAGTACTTGCTCCCACCAAGTGTTGGCGTAGTCTTCAAACTCAAGAGACGCCATAGCCACCTTCTTGGCACCGGAGTAGTTGTGGATGCGGAATATCTTGTCAACCTTGAGTGCCCATGAGAGGTAGGCCTCGGCGTCTTCTTCTCCCTTGAACTTTGGCATGGTGAACTTGAGTCTTCCAAACATGTTCTCTTCATCCTCCAAGGTTCTTCTACGAGGAGGGGCGCCTTCATCTCTTGCGGCTAGAGGAGGAATAGGAGGTCTTCTACGGCCAACCATAGCATTGGGTTGGCGTTGAAGATGAACGCTTGCTTCACTTGGTTCACGGTGAGGATGTGGTTGAAGATCTTGTCGTGGTTGAGGACGATGCTCAATGTTGGGTCTCTCATCTTGATCATGTTGTGGTTCTCCTCGTCCACGTTGGTCATGGCGAGGGTGGCGACGGAGATCTCGCCGAGGTTGATCTTGAGGACCTTGGTCTTGGGGAAGACGCTCATCTGGACGAGCATGGCGATGTATCTCTCCACGCCTAGAGTTGGAGCGAGAGTCTTCATGACGAGCTTGTGGGCGATGAGGTCGATGATGGTCTTCATGCCTTGAGGAAGAGCTTGAGGACGAAAGGCCACCATGAGAGTAATAATCTTGTGGCGAGCTTGAGGACGATGAAGTAGAGCGGTGTCGACGATGATGACCCAAGTTGGTGATGGCGCGCTCGAGGCTATCCATGCGCCGCTCCATGTTGGCATCATTGGCCACCATTTGGCCATTCAAGTTGTCCGTAGCTTCACGAAGAAGAGCCAAGTCTTGGTTCACGGCGGAGAAGTTGTGAGCCACCTCATCGTATTGCTCATCGATGCGCGTCTCGAAGAGGGTGAGTTGCTCCTTGAACTCTTGTCGTTGCGTCCATAGGTTGTGTTGAGTAGCCAACCTCTCGGTGTTGCGGAGGATCTCTTCATCCCTATTGGTATCTCCGTTCCTATCCATGATGGAAAGACAAGAACTATGTTGTGTATGTTAGTGGAAGGAGACTACCTCGCACTCTTACCAAGGTAAGATAGTATTGAGGCAATCCACCAAGCCGAAAGCAAGATCAAGTGTATCGGGAACACACGCAAAACCACACGCAAAAGCTAGCAAATATGGTGTTAGGCGAGTGTTGTGGAAAGCCAAAAGACAAATCCAAGATCGAGTATGTTGTTAAAAGTGGGTGAGGTCCAAAAATCCAAATGTCAATGTGAAGATCACTATAAACACGGAAAAAGTTGTGGAACACACACACGAGATAAGCGGGGTTAGTGCAACCAAAAGTGAGCGGAAAAGTGTATGTATAAGTGCTCGGTGTCACACTAACACAAGGAGAGCCAAAGCTTTGGTTGCAAAGGAAGAGACAACAAGATTCACACGCGGCCTCTCTTCTCCTATCTCTCTTTGCTTAAAAGCTTTTTCTCTTTTGTATATGGTGGCACTTGCACTCGTTTGTATCTTTGGTGGCACGTGGACACTTTTGTATGTATGGGCGTATGGATGTATGGATGTATGGATGTATGGTGCTACTCGCACTCTTTTTGTGTTTTTGGGGCTTTTTCACGCGCTATGTTAGCGTTAGCCTTGCTTTTGCTATCTTGCCACACGAGTGTTTGCTTGGATGCCTTACTCAACGCGACACACACACCTCACAATGCGGGGCCACGTGCAATGTCTCGCAACACTAGACAAGCAATGCTCGATGGGATAGATCGCAAAAGGAAGAGGGGTTACAAGTGAAAGCTGCAAGTTATACCTGCGATGGTGGTGGTGGTGGTGGTGGTGGAGATCGCCGGAAGTCGAGGTCGAAGGAGGGTGCGAAGAGGCGCCCGGTCTGGGGCCCGGTTGGACCGGATCCTGGACCGGCCTGCCCGGTTGCCGCCCGGTCGACCGGGTTCTGGGCCGGCTCGTCCGGTCGTGGGCCCGGTTGACCGGGTCCAAAACCGGATTTCACGATTTGGAGTTTTCTCTCTCCTGTTCTTCCCCAAACCAAATCCAAATCGACCAAAACGAAGGGAAACGATGGAATTGGAGGCTCAAAGTTGGGGAAATAGTAGATCAAGCACAACAACACCAGATCCACGGACCAAAACCACTCAAAACGCAACCAAATCACAGATCGGTCAAGAGGCAATTTGGGGCTATTTTTGGGGATTTTTTTGGAAAATTTTCTAGGAACGAAATCGGGTGGGTGGAAGGTCAAATCCGCGGTAACCAAGAGCTGCTGATACCATATGATGAGGTCTAAGACCCCGTGTGTGGCCCGATCTCGCGGATTGACTTCAAAACCAAGGGGGAAGATGGAAGAACGCGAGGAACACGAAGAACACGACGAACACGAGGAACTCCGAGACTTACGCACGCACACCAACCCGATACACCCGATGCTTACCTCCGTGGCTCGATGGACTACGCCAATAGAATCTCCGAGGAAGAGGCCGTGGCAGAATTCCCGGAGAGAGATTGGGGTTAGAGAGGAAGAGCTTGGTGAGGGAGAGAGAGTAACTTGTACTAGAATCTCACTCAACAAGATCAAAGTCAACAACCAAGGTGCCTTGATTACAGAGGGATGATACCCAAGGGAGACTAAGCTCAAAGGTAGGTTTGAGTTCAAAACAAGTCTAAAGAGGTAAAGGGGCGTCCTGGGGGCTTATATAGTCTTACAAGGCATCGCGGGCCGAAAAGGTATAAGTGAAACAGGTTCGGGCCGATTTGGGTGACTTAAGTCGTGCAGGCCGGTCAGGAGGCCGGTCAGACCGGACCTGGGACCGGGCAGGCCGGTCCAGACCGGACCCTGGACCGGGCGGCAACCGGACGGGGTTCCGGGGCCCCGGGATAGCGCCCGGATGGCACAGGTGGAAAACCCGGTTTGGACCGGGTGTCCCGGTCAGGAGGCCGGTCAGACCGGGTTCTGGACCGGCCGGCCATCTTCTCTTCCTTGCGCTCTTCGGGCGACTTCCGGCCCAGCTCCATGTCCATCTTCACGTCCAGCTGCTCCTCTCCTCCTCTTGACCATGGTGTGTCCTCCTCTTCGTGATCTTGATGCTCCTTGTACCTAATGACACATAACACGTCGGCATGAGGTAGCGATCCATCCAAAGGGGTACCAAGATCAAGGGTGGTGAGGAGCGAGTTCACCTCATCATGTAGAGCTTTGACTCGGGCTCGTGTCATCGGTCCACTTGGGGGACTTGTTGGTCTTGGTGTAGCGACGTCGGTGACCGGGGCTACATCAGGTGCCCTGAAAAGGAAAAGAGTGCGTCTGAAAACTCGCAGGCGTTTCAGTACATTGTATTTTTACAGAGGAGGACTATATTTCGACTCTAAGCGTAGAACCGCCTGAGCTGCGCCACGTTCCAGGGGTTTTTCTCGGGAACCCCTGTCTTCTTGTCCTTGATCCTGTATGCTCCTCCGTCGATTACTTCCGTGACGACGTAAGGGCCCAACCATGGTGACTCGAGCTTTTCAGTACTCTGCTGGTTGAGTCGTAGGACCAAATCTCCGACCTGGAAAGATCTTGGCCGCAATCGTCGACTGTGGTAGTTTTTCAGGTCCTGCTGGTACTTGGTGACTCGTGATAGCACTTCATCTCGAGCTTCATCGAGTGCATCTACATCGTCCTCCAGAGCTTTTCTTGAGGTTTCCTCATCATACTCTGTCACTCTTGGGGAGTCATGCTCTATTTCAATTGGTAGTACTGCATCGGCTCCGTGGACGAGAAAAAATGGAGTTTCTTGTGTCGCCGTATTTGGTGTTGTTCGGATGCTCCACAAAACACTTGGCAATTCTTCTGGCCAGGTATGTCGAGCCTTTTCCAGCGGTCCTAGCAGGCATTTTTTAATGCCGTTACAGATGATACCATTGGCTTTCTCGACTTGGCCATTGGTTTGCGGGTGCCCAACTGATGCCAAAATGCAATTTGATGCCTATTTCTGCGCAGTATGCCTTGAACTCCTTAGCCGTAAAGTTACTGCCGTTGTCTGTGACGATGCTATGAGGTACTCCAAACCGAAAAACGATGCCCTTCACAAATTTTATTGCCGACGCTGCATCTGGTGAGTTTATCGGCTTCGCTTCTATCCACTTGGTGAATTTGTCGACAGCAACTAACATGTACTCATATCCTCCTGGCGAAGCCCTGTGCAATTTTCCCACAATATCGAGTCCCCATTGGGCAAAGGGCCAAGACAATGGTATTGGCATTAGCTCTGCTGCCGGAGAGTGGGGTTTTGCGGCGAATCTTTGGCACGTGTCGCAGGTTCGTACTATCTCTTTTGCATCCTCGATTGCTGTCAACCAGTAAAATCCTGCCCGAAAAACTTTAGCGGCAATAGCTCGACTGCTCGCGTGGTGACCACATATTCCTTCGTGCACGTCCTTTAGGATGATTCTTCCTTCTTCGGGTGTAACGCACCTCTGCAGCACGCCCGAAATACTTCGTTTGTATAACTCCCCTTTGACCACTGTGAAGGCTTTGGATCGTCGAATAACTCGCCTTGCTTCGACTGGATCGTCGGGTATTTCTTTCCTTAGGATATACGATATGTACGTTTGCATCCATGGAACTTCTACCATCATTACCAGCTCCTGGTCCTCTTCTTCATCTGGAGCTTCTTTGAGGGGCGCTGAAGTTTTCTCCTCCTTCGTTTTCTTCTGCGCCTTCTTTGGCTTTGTGGATCGCTCCGCTATTTCTTCCCAAAATACACCTGGCGGGATTGGAAGGTATTGCGACCCGATGTTTGCGAGAACGTCGGCTTCATCATTACTCAGCCTGCTGATGTGGTTTACTTCGCATCCATCAAACAGCTTCTCAAGCTCGTTGTACACCTCCTTATATGCTATCATGCTGTCATTGACTGCATCACATTGGTTCATAACCTGTTGAGCTACCAATTGTGAGTCGCCAAAGATTTTTAGTCGAGTTGCGCCGCAAGCTTTCGCCATCTTCATCCCGTGTATGAGAGCTTCATATTCTGCTTCATTGTTAGATGCGTTTGGGAACGTCATCCGTAGGACATACTTCAATTTGTCGCCTTCAGGTGATATGAGTATCACCCCTGCGCCAGCTCCTTCTACTCTCTTGGATCCATCGAAGTTCATGGTCCAAGTTCTCGACAAATCTGGGGGTCCTGTGTTTTGCAGCTCCATCCACTCTGCAATGAAATCTGGCAGAACTTGCGACTTGATTGCCTTTCTTTTTTCATACGTGATGTCGAGGGGAAAGTTCTATTCCCCAAAGGGAGACACGCCCTGTAGCTTCTGGATTGTTCAGTATATTTGAAAGAGGTGCTTCATTGACCACTATTATCGGGTGTGCCGAAAAATAATGGCGCAACTTTCTTGCTGTTGTAATCACTCCATATGCTAGCTTCTGGTACTGCGGGTGCCGTTGTTTAGAAGGCGATAAAACTTCACTGATGAAATATACCGGCCTTTGCACTCCATGGAGTTTTCCTTCTTCTTCTCTTTCGACAACTAGCACCGTGCTAACCACCTGAGGTGTGGCTGCGATGTATAGCAGGAGAGGTTCCTTCTCTTTCGGTGCCACCAAGATTGGTGGTGTCGAGATTGTGCATTTCAAATCCTCGAAGGCTCTATCGGCTTCTTCATTCCACTGGAATTTCTCTCCTTGTTTTATTAAAGCGTAGAACGGTAATGCTTTTTCTCCCAGCCTGGCTACGAATATGCTTAAAGCTGTGACTCGCCCAGTTAGCTGCTGTATTTCTTTCAACTTTGTTGGCTTCCTCATTGTTACGATAGCTTGTATTTTGTCAGGATTTGCTTCAATCCCTCTTGCTGAAACTAGAAACCCAAGAAGTTCTCCTGCTGGGACGCCGAAGGAACACTTTGTCGGGTTCAGCTTGAGGTAGAATTTGTCGAGGTTGTCGAAAGTTTCCTTCAGATCCTCGATTAGCGTCGTCCCCTTCTTTGATGTTATGACGACATCGTCAATGTATACTTGTACGTTTTTTCCAATCTGTGTCGCCAAACACTTCTGCATCATCCTCTGGTATGTTGCTCCCGCGTTTTTCAAACCAAAAGGCATTGTTCTGTAGCAAAACACGTCGTACGGTGTGATGAACGCTGTTTTGACCTCATCTTCTTCTTTCAGTCTGATCTGGTTATAACCAGAATACGCATCCAGGAAGGAAAGACGTTCACATCCTGCCATGGAGTCGATAATTTGATCGATCCTCGGGAGGGGAAAGTGATCCTTTGGACAATGTTTATTGAGACACGTAAAATCGACGCACATGCGAAGGACTTTAGTGTTTTTCTTCGGCACCAACACTGGGTTTGCTACCCATGTGGCCTCTGTATGCAGCTCCTTGATAAAACCAGCTTCTCTTAGTCGATCGATTTCCGACAGCATAGCCTTGCGGTTTGGTTCCGAAAAACGCCGCAAGGGTTGTTTGATTGGTCTCGCTAGTGGATCCAAGTTTAGGTGGTGCTCGGCAAGTTCCCTGGGTACTCCTGGCATGTCAGCTGGACACCATGCGAAGATTTTCCAGTTCTCACGGAGGAACTCGACGAGCGCGCTTTCCTATGCGAGGTCCATGTCTTTTGCGATGGACGTTGTCTTTTTCGGGTCTGTCGGGTGAATCTGCACCTCCTTAGAATTTTTCTCAGTGTTGAAGGTTGACTCTTTATTTGGCCTTCCTACATCTGGCAACACGTCATAGTCAGTCGTGAGCCTTGATGCCATGTACTCTACTTGCATCCCGAAAGTTTCTGATAGTCGATGAAAATCCTTATCACATTTATCGGCTAGCGCAAAGCTTCCTTTGACTGTGATTGGTCCCTTAGGTCCAGGCATCCTCCACAACAGGTACGTGTAATGTGGTACCGCCATAAACCTAGCATATGCTGGACGTCCCAACAAAGCGTGATACTGTGATGGGAAATCCACGACTTCAAACTCCAGCCTCTCGATTCTGTAGTTTTCTTGGGTCCCAAACTGAACGTCGAGATTAATCTTCCCCAGCGGATAACTTGGTTTCTCCGGTGTAATACCGTGGAATCGCGTGTCCGTTGGGTTCAAGTTTGCTAGGAATATGTTCATCTTCCTTAATGTATCTGCATACATAAGGTTTAAGCTGCTGCCACCATCTATGAACACGCGAGATACATCGAACCCTGTGATAACTGCTGGTAAGATGAGTGCTGACTGCCCTGGTCAAGGAACTTGCTGTGGATGGTCCGCTATGGTGAAGCCAATATCTTGTCCTGACCAATTAAGATACTCGACTGTTGGCGGAGGCATCTTTTCTGCCATGAACACATGTCGCGAGATTACTTTCTGAGCTCTATTGGATGGCCTTCCTTTCTGAATCATCGAGACCGCTCCGTTAGAGTTAGGATCAACATAAGGCGGTGGTGCAGGTGCTGCCGCTATTCTAAGCTGATGTCGATTTTCATCCGTAATCGCGGGAGGAGGTGGCAAGTGAATCTCACTCCTGGGTCCTTGAGGATTTCTGTGTGCTGCCTGAGCATTTGCGTGCCCTGCCCACCTTAACATTGCCTGGAAATTTCGAAAATCCTTCTGCAGATGTCCTGACTGTCTTTTTCCGTTATTGTCGAGATAGAAGTGCATCTGACATGGCCAGTTCATCATCTCCTCGGGAGACACGAAAGGCCTCTGGAACCTTGATCCGCTGCTTTGCCTGTTATTTCGAGAATCATCTTTATTGTCGCCTCGCTGCTCGTTGCTCCTCTGGTAATCATCTCTATTGTTTCCTCCGGCGCTTGTTCGGAAGCCAGCCGAAATTTGCCCAGGAGCATCATAACTTGAGTACTGCCGAGGAAATCGTCGCCTACTTTGATAATTTTGGCCGCGGTCCTCCTCTGGTGACCTATGCCGTTTATTGTGAACAGCATCTTCTCCATCTGCCCATCTATTTGCTATCTCCATTAATGCGGATACTGTCTTTGGATTGGTCCTCCCCAAATCCTCGACAAAATCTCCTCGCCTGATTCCTGCAACAAACGCATCTATTGCTCTTTCGTCAGATATATTTTCTGCCGAGTTTTTGATGATATTCCACCTTTGGATATATTTTCTCATTGGCTCGTCTGGCTTTTGTCGACACGCTCTCAATTCCTCTAATGACGCAGGTTTTTTGCAGGTGGACCGGAAGTTCTTGACGAACACGTCCTCGAAGCTATCCCAGCTGTCGATAGATCCTGGAGGAAGTTTCTTTGTCCAAGACCGCGCGGCTCCACTCAAATGCACTTGGATGCTTTGCATAGCTGTTGCTCTGGTCCCTCCTGTGAGCTTTACCGTCTCGAGGTAATCAACTAACCAATCCTCTGGATCCTGCAGGCCGTCGAATTTCTTGAAGTTATCAGGCAACTTAAATCCCGAGGGGACTCGAGTTTTTCGGACTCTCCTTGTGAAGCATGGCAAACCGCACATATCCTCGTCGTTTAGCTCTGGGGAATGCCGATGTTCCCTTCTAATTTGTCGCGCTCTGTCAACCCTTGCTTGTGCTGCCGTGTCTCTTGCTCCACTTGGTCCTTCGGGAGCTGCTGCTGTTGCTGCTGCAGGTCTTGGATTATTTTGCCTTGCTGTTCCTTCGGGGGGGTGTTGATGCAAACGCCGTTCCCATGGCTCCAACTCCTGCCATTGCCATGTTGTACAAGGCCTCCCTTGGATCTCCTGGAGGTGGCCTGGATGCAAGGATAAAAGCCTGCGTCGCCATATACCCAGCTTCTGGTGTCTTGGGGATGATGTTCCCTCTCGTGTCTATCGACATAAAAGACATATCAAGGTTTTGAACCAAGTGCTCTCTTTCTCCTTCAGGTATGTTTTGCAACCTTGATCTTGCTCTGTTCCGAGCTTCCCTGTGGCTATCTCCCGGGGTTTACGGCAGGCCCATTGGGGATGCCTATGTCAGGAGGGGAGGGGACAGGGATCACCGACGACAGGGGTGGAGGAGGAGGTTGACGACGACGACATGGGTGGAGGAGGAGGACGCGGCGGCTCCTCCTCCTTGACGCGGCGCCGACCCGTCCTCCTTGATGCGGCGGCCCCTCCTACTCCACGCCGCAGTGGCTTGTGCTGCTAGTGGCGGGGATGGGTGGAGCGTGGCGGCATGCGGCCCTCGCGGAGGTAGGCGACAACGATGACGATGGCGACCGCGACGGCAACGCTCACCATGGAAGGCGGCGACACGCGGCGGTAGTGAGAGGGAGAGAGGGGGTACGGGCGAGGGAGGGGGTACGACATGATATAACATGCGTTATTTCTGTGGCGCACCAGCACAAGTGCGCCACAAAAATACTTATTTCTGTGGCGCACCAGAATCAGTGCGCCACATAAACACTTATTTCTATGGCGCACCCACTCATATGCGCCACAGAAATAACGACACCAATTATTGGTGGTGGAAGGATGTGGGCCCACCTTATCTCTGTGGCGCATGGTCTAGTAGTGCGCCACAAAAATGAGCTATTTTTGTGGCTCACCGTGGCTGATGCGCCACAAAAAAACTTTCGGTGGCGCATAGTTGGCTAGTGCGCCACAAAACTAAGGTCTAACCTATAAGGCTTTTCCTACTAGTGTATCCTTCTGCGCCTAAAGAAGGATGAGAAACGACCACGAGGCGTCCTCATCGTGGGTGAAGAACGACCATGAGGCGTCCTCATCACGAGTGAAGGAGGAGAACCCTCGGGCCAGGGTCTCCCTCCTTGTCAGCGTCGCACGGTCATGTGATGGCTGGAACGACGTGCACCTGCCGACCAGGTGGCGCATCAGCTCCACACGGGTGCCCATCTCGTTGATTCCCTGGCCGTCCTGGAGTGGCTCGAAGAGATTCGACGCAGGTGAGATGTTCTCCCGTGATGAGAACATCCCATCTATTGATACAACCGATGTACCTACATCCACACAAATACAAGGACCAATCACTCGAGCTCGTGACAAGCAACTTAACTATCATGTACTTTCGTTTCTTGGAACTGTTCTTCACATACATGAGGACATGATGTTGCCTAAATCAGATGTGTTTGTTACTCTTAGGAATGATGGACCTGGCATGGATGAGGAGGACAAGCATTGGAGCATGATCACACATGAAGGAGATGGCAGCAAACATGTGAGGATTGAATAGGACGCCCCAAGTGGAGATTTCAGAACTTTGAAGCCATCATAGTGATTATTGAAGACTTTGACGAAATATACAAGATTACACTTCATAATTTCGTCCATAGCATAATATGGTTGATACGGGGCGACCTTCGGTCTTCACCGCATCATGTGCTTCATCGCCAAGACGGCACGCTAAGGTGAATCTTCTCCTTTACGCGTGCCTCGAATCGCCTATTTGGGACGATATACTACTTCATACCCCGTCATATCTTGATGATAGGAACCCAACGACAAGTACGGGGAGAAGAGAGGATGCCATGGAGACCCGAGGACGCAAGGCCGATGTCACGGAAGCATGGAAGAGAAGGAGAAAGAGGAGCTGGATGCTCTAGGCCGGAACTTCCGCCCGACACAGCCGGAACTTCCTCCCAGATTCCATCCAAGACTGAAGATGCTCATGCTGAAGAGCTGCGGCCGGAACTTCCGCCCCTGATGGCCGGAACTTCCACCCGACCGGAACCCCAGGAGCCGGAACTTCCGCCCCATCGAACCTCAGCCAGATCTCAGCCCCACTTGGCTTGTAACTTACCCCTTCGCCCCCTTACCTATAAATAGGAACCTACCCCCACCTTCAAGAGGGAGAGATGATGTTTAGATGAATTGGCTTATGCCTCTATTATCCCTTAGTGGATTTGGGAAACCCCCACCTTAGATTAACCATCTATTGTATCCTCCTTATCCGGATATTTTTCCATTCTAGTAATTCTGTCAATTGAGAATCTCTTGCTTTGCAACTCTATTCTTAGTTGGTCTTTTGCTCTTTGGGAATTCTATTTGGATTTGTCGATCTTTTGCAAGATATTCTACCTTTGGTCTTTCTCTCGCGATTCTATCGGTCGGTGGTTCGGGCAAACGAGGATAACCGATTTGTGTGTGTGCGTGTGTTTGTATCGAGTTCTTCGCGTTCATCCACTTCCCCGCGAACCCCACTCCGCAATCACACTCACCCGGGTCAAACCGTGAAGATTGGGCACACCCTAGGGCTTAGCCCGCATCATATGGTATCTGAGCAAAGGTTGCCACGGATTTGACCCACCAATTCCACCAATTTCGTCCAAAAATTTCCCCAAAATTTTTTCCCCAAAAAATAGCTCGAATTTGGATCTCAGGATTTGTTGCGTTGTTTGTGGTTTTGGTCCACAGATCTATTGTCTTTGGTGTTGATCTATCATCCCTCCAATTTTCACCGGCCAATTCCACTTATTCCTCTCGAAATCGACGATTTTCTGCCCATTTTTCCTCCTGCGTTCGTGATGTTCGTCGCGCAGATTCAGATCTGAAATTTTCTGGTATTTCCGGAACTTCCGCCCCTCAGGACCGGAACTTCTGCTCCTCAGGACCGGAAATTCCGCCCCGAGAGACCGGAACTTCCGCCCAAATTCCGGCCTAGTTCCGAAATTGCGCCAAAACAACCCTGGATTGTTCTGTAACGAAAATGACCATTTCCGGAACTAGACCGGAAGTTGGCCGGAACTTCCGCCCCTCAGGACCGGAACTTCCGCGCCGAGCGACCGGAACTTCCGCCAGCACGACTTTCAGCACTAAAACTGGCAGATTCAGCATGTAACTTAACCAACTTTCCGGCGCCTGTTTGACCTCAAATTTCGTCTAGTTTGACCATCCATCTTGACTCCAACTTTGACAACTTTGACCGCTCATTTTGACCAAACTTTTCGGATTGACTTTTGTGTTCGGTTTTTCATTTGGAGTGCATTGGTTGTCTATTTCGCTTCCGCGCCTACACTAACACCGCGACGACACCTTTGGAACCCCGGATTCCGGCGCAACTTCGACATCATCATCGACACCACCTCGATCATCGCAAGTTCGTGTGCTTGACACCGCCTAACATCAATAGGTATAACTTGCCCCACCCCTTGTAGCCCCGTTTCTTTCTTTGTGTACCTATCCCATTGAGAGTGGCTTTCCGAGTGTTGTGAAGCATTGCACAAGTGTCACGACCGTGAGAGGGTGTGTGTGTGCGTTGTGTTGAGCAAAGCTCCGAAGCAAGCTCGGTGAGAAAGATACACAAAAGAAGAAAAAGTGTGACATAGAGAAAAATAAAGCTTCTAAGCATAGAAAAAAGTGAAAAAAAGAGAAAAAGAAAAAGAAATAGAAAAAGAGTGTGTGTCCACCGATACAAAGGAGTGCAAAGCTTGTAAGCACTAAGAGAGATAAGAGAAGAGTGGCATTTGTGTAAATCTAGTTGCTTCTCTCATATGAAACCAAGCTACAGTCTCTCTTGTGTTGACGCGACACCGAGGTAATAGTCTTCGTTAGGACCATCCTTGTTACTTGCTCACTTCCTTGGTCGCGCTAACCCCATTGTTCTTCCTTGTGTGTGTTTCCATGTTTCCTTGACATAGATCACCGCCTTTGACATTTGACTTTGGATCTTACCCACATTTGACAATAGACATTTTTTTTGGTTCTTTTCGTTTGCTATCCACTCCCACACCTACCACCATATAGAGTTCTTAGCCTTTTGCGTGTGCTTTGAGTGTGTGTGTGAGTACATATCGGTTATTCCCTAACTTGAACAAATTTCTCGATTTTGTTGCTAGTTTTGACCTTTTGGTAGTTCTCTTTCCACCATCCATACACCCTTCCTAGTGAGAGCCACCCAAAATGACACCACAAGAACAAGCCGAGATGAGAGCCTACTTTGCCGAGCTAGAAGCTCGTGAAGCCAATATGACCCCCAAACACAAAGCCGAGTGCAAATCCTACTTCAAACACCTTGAGAGCAAGAGTGGCACACCACATGAGTTGAGTGAGGACGCTTTGATTTCTAACACATTAACCTCTACTCCTCTTGTGTTGTCTTCCTCTTTGCTAGGTTCCTCGGACATCGACGACGCCATTGCCATGGAGATGAGGGAATCCACTATATGTGAGATGAGCGACTCCACTATATGTGAGATGAGCGACTCCACTATATGTGAGATGAGTGCATCCACTATATGTGAGCTTGAGTGCATACACTTCGAGAGCATTAGTGATACACCATGTGAGATGAGAGTGGTAGTTGATAGGTCATGTGAGGCCTTGTAGAATTCTAACAACTTACCCTCTACCTCTAGTGTGTTTCCTTGTGTCTCATTAGGTCCCATGGATGACGAGATGCCGATCATGGAGAAGATGTACATGGTGCATGAAGATGATGCTATCACACCATGCTTGATTGAAGATCAACATGGAGGCCACATGGAGCCTACCTCTTCCACAACACCCACTTCAAATGAGTCGGACTACAAAGGTACCTATATGGGTGTTGATGATGCCATGATCCCACTAGTGGACATGATGATTTGTGAATTCATGCATGATGATGATGATACAATTGCTATGTCATATGCTTCTTTCATTCCTCCATGTGATGCTTTGCTTGATAACATTGTTGATCATGTGGAATTACTTGCTTGTGACAATATGATCATGCCATGTGATGAATGTTTCAATATATCTCCCATTGCATGCAACTTGTCGAACAATTTCTCTTTCCCATGTGTTGTTTGCAATGACGATAATGAGGACGCTAATGCTTGTGTTGTGACACCCTTGATGAACAACTGCTCTTTCCCTAGGTTTGTCAACAACAATGATCAAATGTTGAACATGTTTTGTGCTAGATGCTTGCAATACTCTCCCATTAATGCAACAAAATGTTGAACAATTGTTTTTCCCAATGTTTGGTTTGCAATGATGTTAATATGCTTGTAAATGAGATTGCCTCCATAGCTCTCAAATTTTGGAGACTTTGCATATATCCATGTTGAGCATGTTCCCATGCTTACCCCGCATATTCACCATATCTATTATGATGCTTTGCTTAACGCTAATGGTGATGTGCAAAAGAAATGGACCATCATGATGGATGATGTGTTCATATACCATGCACACACGTTCTTTGCTTTGCCTATTGTGTGTGTAGGTACAAGAATGCCAATTTCAACCTCGATTGAGCACGAGTTGACAAAGAGAGCTCTAGAGAGCATAATACAAGTGAGTTCAAGATCGAACCCGGCTCTAATACCTTTCCCATGCTTTGCATTGAACATGCCGAACAATTTCTCTTTCTCTTGGTTCTTTTGCAAGCATGATGATGTGATTCGTACCGTTGGTGTTGTCTCAAACAAGTTGACCAATTCTTATTTCATTTGGTTTGTTGGCAAACACGGTTGTGTAAATGTTGTTTTGGTGAACGTTTTGGAAGATATGTTGTGTGTTGCACCAAATATGAGGACCAATTTCTCTTTCCAATGGTTTGTGTGCACACATGTTGATGATATTTTGGACACTCTTCCGTATGTGTTTTTGCCAAACTCTCCACTTATTGCTTCAAGGATGTTGAACAATTTCACTTTCCGATGCCTTGAGTGCAATAACGCACATGAGTTTCTACATCAGATGGACACCATGGTCGTCTCACAATTTGGAGTTTTTGTGTTTCCACATTTGGAAGATGTTCATACGGAGTTCTTACACATTGACCTTGCACATGCATTATTCTTGATAAATTTGTGTTGTGCTAACGGTGTTGTGAACAAGAATGGACATGTCGTTGATGATATGCTCCTCTATCACGCACACATATACTTTGCTTGGTCTTTGTTGTATGAAGGTACAAGTGACTTGTGGATGAGCGTCGACGAATGGGTTCAACCCTACACATCTACTACACAAGATCTCTCAATGAGAGCACACCGACATTATGCTAAGGTGACCTCCTTCTACTTACACTATCTTGCTAAACCCGCGGAACATTGGCTATGCTTTGAGTGTTGCTTGGCTTTTATTGTGCTATTTATAGGGCTCTTGACAAGTGAAGCGACATTCAAGCGTGGTTGTCATCTACCTCCTATACAAGTTCATGAAGAGCTATCGTCGAGGACGACTCTTTTTCAAGTGGGGGGAGATGATACGGGACGACCTTCTGTCTTCACCGGATCATGTGCTTCATCGCCAAGACGGCACGCTAAGGTGAATCTTCTCCTTTACGCGTGCCTCGAATCGCCTATTTGGGACGATATACTACTTCATACCCCGTCATATCTTGATGATAGGAACCCAACGACAAGTACGGGGAGAAGAGAGGATGCCATGGAGACCCAAGGATGCAAGGCCGATGTCACGGAAGCATGGAAGAGAAGGAGAAAGAGGAGCTGGATGCTCCAGGCCGGAACTTCCGCCCGACACAGCTGGAACTTCCGCCCAGATTCCATCCAAGACTGAAGATGCTCATGCTGAAGAGCTGCGGCCGGAACTTCCGCCCCTGATGGCCGGAAATTCCGCCCGACCGGAACTTCCGCCCCCAGGAGCCAGAACTTCCACCCCATCGAACCTCAGCCAGATCTCAGCCCCACTTGGCTTGTAACTTACCCCTTCGCCCCCTTACCTATAAATAGGAACCTACCCCCACCTTCATGAGGGAGAGATGATGTTTAGATGAATTGGCTTATGCCTCTATTATCCCTTAGTGGATTTGGGAAACCCCCACCTTAGATTAACCATCTATTATATCCCTCCTTATCCGGATCTTTTTCCATTCTAGTAATTCTATCAATTGAGAATCTCTTGCTTTGCAACTCTATTCTTAGTTGGTCTTTTGATCTTTGGGAATTCTATTTGGATTTGTCGATCTTTTGCAAGAGATTCTACCTTTGGTCTTTCTCTCGCGATTCTATCGGTTGGTGGTTCGGGCCAACGAGGATAACCGATTTGTGTGTGTGCGTGTGTTTGTATCGAGTTCTTCGCATTCATCCACTTCCCCGCGAACCCCACTCCGCAATCACCCTCAACCGGGTCAAACCGTGAAGATTGGGCACACCCTAGGGCTTAGCCCGCATCAATGGTGCTACGTTACCTTTAGGTTTGGGCCATGCCCATGTTATTTTTGTAGGAATTAAGTCAGCCACTTTTTAGAGTCCGTATTGAAGGGGAAAGGTCTTCTAGGGTTTGGTTCAGCCACCGTACGTATGGCTGGCCGAAACCCCACCTTTTCCTCCTTTAAATACCCCCATAGCCGTCACGTTTAGACTTGGATTTTGATTAGATTAAAAGTTAGCTATTGCTGCAACTCTCGTGTACTTCTTTTGAGGCCAGCGCCCAGAACAATACCGACTATTCGGAATCCCACCTTATTCAATAAAACTTTCATCTATGATACAGGGTGGCCTTTGGACACCGCTTCGTCAAGACCTCCTCGTGGTCCAATGACACGAGCTCGTGCCCAAGCCCTACACCAAGAGGTGAACTCGCTCCTTTCCACGTATACATTTGATACATCATTTGATGGCATGCTACTTCATGCGAATACCCTATGTTCAATCAGGTACATCGACCAAGACGCAAGCCATGGAGACCAAGCCAATGGAGAGGGAGCTGGAAACGAACAAGATTGAGCTACATCGCCCCAACCGGAACTTCCGCCCCCCCCCCCCCCCCAGGATCGGAACTTCCGGCCAGATGCCTCCCAGATGCCTTCCAGCACCCAGGAAAAAGGATCCAGCCGGAACTTCCGCCCCAAGCGACCGGAACTTCCGGCCACCGGAACTTCCGCCCAAGTTCCGCCTTAGTTCAGAAAATGCGCCAAAACAACCCTGGATGTTACTGCAAGGAAATTGGCCGTTTCCGGAACTAGACCGGAAGTTGGCCGGAACTTCCGCCCCGACCGGAACTTCCGGCCTCCAGGACCGGAACTTCCGCCCAGATACCTCCAAGATGTTGTCCAGCCCCCAGTGAAGGGAATCCAGCCGGAACTTCCGCCCAGGATGACCGGAACTTCCGCCTGCTCAACTTTCAGCACAAACAACACTTTTTAGCATGTAACTTACCCCTTCGCCCCACCAACTATAAATAGCCTTGTTGGCTCAGATCTGAGATTAGACTTGATGTGAAATTAAACCTGAGCTTTGCTCTTGACCCTTGTGGGAAACCCTACCATAGATCTTAGATCTTGTACCCACCCGGGCTCCTTATCGAATCCTATTGTATCTCTTTGGTGACTTCTACCAATCTTGGTCTTTTTCTTGCACTTCTACCTTTGGGTCTTTTTCTTGCACTTCTATCGATTTTGGTCTTTTCACCCTTCTAGATCTATAGGATTTCGATTCGTCGATCTTTTTGCGGGACTTCTACCGAAAGGTCTTTTCCTGCAACTTCTATCGAGTTGGTGGTTTGGGACAACGAGGACAAACCGATTTGTGTGTGTGTTTGAGTTTGTATCCCACGATTCCCCTTCGCGTTCTTCGTGTTCATCGCGTTCTTTCACCTCCCCCACGAATTCCACCCAAATCAGTGAAGATCGGGCACACCCTTGGGCTTAGCCCTTATCATATGGTATCAAGAGCTTCTTGGTTGCCACGGATTTGACCCCCACACACCAAAAAATTTCTTGAGAAATTTTTCGAAAATCCCAAAAAAATAGCCTCAAATTCGCCTTGGTTGGATCTCGCGATTTGTTGAGTTTTTGGTGGTTTTGGTCCAATATAAACTTGTCTTTGGTGTTGATCTACAATTCCCCCACCTTCCCACAGCTTCTAGTGCCAAATTTTCCGCGAATTCGAAGATTTTCGGCACGGACTTCCGCCCAAATCGAAGAACATCCCGCAAATCTGATTGCGACCGGAAGTTCCGCCCCCAGACACCGGAAGTTCCGCCTGGCCGAAATTTTCACAGTAACTTCATTTTTCGCATTGGTGCTATCCCTTTTGTGTTTGGACTTCGGTTTGAGTGCCATTTCAGCTACCACAAAGCTTCCGCAACATCGACAACGACGTCGGCACCCCGAGGATCCAAGCGGTTCACTTGACACCTCCACCACCATAGCAAGTTCAAGATCGTCGGCCACCATCATCAAGTGGTATAACTTGCCCCCTAACTTGTAGCCCTAGCCTCTTTTGCGTACCTTTCCCATCGAGAGTGGCTTTCTAGTGTTGCGAAGCATTGCGCAAGCATCCCGACCGTGAGGGTGTGCGTGTGTTGAGCAAAGCTACGAAGCAAGCTCGTTGTGAAAAGATAAGCAAAAGAAGTGTGACATACTTACATAGATAGTAGTATCCTTACATAGTGAGAAAAAGAAAGTAAAATACAAAAAGAAAAAGAGTGTGAGTCACCTATACACAAAAGAGTCCAAAGCTTATAAGAAAAAGAGAGAAAAGAGAAGAGAGGCGTCTTGCGCAAATCTTGTTGCTTCCCAATTTTGCAACCAAGCCACGGTCTCTCTTGTGTTAGCGTGACACCGAGCTAGTAGTCTTCGTTAGAACCAATTTTGTTCGTGCTCATTTTCCTAAGTCGCGCTAACACCATTTTGTCCCACGCGTGTGTTCCACATTGTGTATGCCTTTTGTGATCACCACTTTTGACTTGTGACTTTTGGATCTTACCCACTTTTGACAATAGATTTTTTGTTTGGTTCTTCCATTTGGCTTTCCACATCCATACCTAACACCATATAGACTTTTTGTTTTGTGTGTGTGTGCATGCATATCGGTTGTCCTCCGACTTGAAACACCTTTTCGATTTTGGTTTGCAAGTTTTGACACTTTTGGTAGTCTTTCCTAACCACCCACCACATAGTTCTTGTTTTAGTTGTAACCATGTCTAGTGGAGAAGGGAACCAACTACCGATGACGCGTCACCAACATTGGATAGATACTCAAGCCGTCCACTCCAAGCTCAATGAACTATAAGCAATGATGGAAGATACTACCCTCCGCTATGAAGAAAGAGCTCAAGTGCAAAGAAGAGACCTCAACAACCAAGTTCAAGACCTCCATGAGAAGATTGAAGCTCAAGGCAAAGAGTTGAAAGCAACACTTGCCATACAAGATCAAGAAACAAGAGATATGAAGACGGTGTTGGACAATATCCTTCATACACTCAACCGTCAAGACAATAGAAGACACCACTCAAGGTCTTCCCGCTCTCAAAGTTCAAGGTCACGAGCTCCTACAACGTCTCACCATGATTCCAATGACGACCCACGCCACCATAATGTCGATGCTCAAGTGCTTCACCAACAAGCTCAAGAAGCGGAGCAAGCTCGACTTTGACTTGTCCAAGAATGTCAACGCCTTGAAGAAGAGCGCCTTCAACAAGAGAATCTCCATGCTCAATTCCAACAAGAACAAGAACGCCTTCGACATGATCAAGAGCTAGTTCGTGCAAGGGAACAAGAGCGTATCCGCAATGAACAACAAGCACTTGAAGAACAAGAACGACAACGACAATTACAAGAAGATCAAGCTAGAAGGCAACGCCTTCATGAAGAGGAAGAAAGGCAAGCACATAAAGATCGCCAAATCATCAATGTTGTGCAACCTCAATGTAATGGTGCACCACGCCCTCAAGGTCAAGATAATCGTCTCCATCATGATGATCGACCTCATGGTAGAAGACCACCTCCTAGGGAGAGAAATGAGGAGTCAAGTCTTCACCAAGCATCAAGTGAAGAAAGTGTGATGCCTCGACACCGCCACAACAATGATGATCAAGATGAAGGTCATGGAAGACCACCTCCTCGTCAACAAATAGAAGCAATAATCGAGATGCTCAAGGTCCACAACCTCAACTTCAACAACGTCAAGAACATGGTGAAGAAAGACCACCTCCTAGATGCAATGACCGTAATGAGGAAGAAATCTTTGGGAAGCTAAAGTTCACCATGCCCAAGTTCCAAGGAGAGGAAGACCCCGATGCATACTTATCTTGGGTACGCAAGGTTGACAAGATCTTCCGCATACACAACTTCTCCGAAGCAAAGAAAGTAGCCATGGCATCACTTGAGTTTGAAGGATATGCAAATGTTTGGTGGGAAGAAGTAAACAAGAAGCGTGACAAGGAAGACTTAGAGCCCATTGATGCATGGGAAGAGATGCAAGAAGTCATGCACAAACGCTTTGTGCCCACCCACCACAAACGTGACCTCTTCAACAAGATAACTCAACTCAAGCAAAGCTTCAAGTCCGTTGAGGAGTATTACAAGGAGATGCACATGACCATGATGAGTGCCAATGTGGATGAGCGAGAAGAGCAAACTATGGCAAGATTCTTGAATGGGTTGAACATTCCCGTCAAGAGGATAGTGGAGTTCTTGCCTTACACAAACATGGTTGAGTTACTTCTTCAAGCTACAAGGGCTGAGCGCCAAGTGCGCGAAGACTTAGCAAGTGCCAACTCCAAGACCTTCTTTGCCGCAAGAAATGCAACAAGTATCTCTCCAAGGATCCTCCTAAGCAAGCAAGAAGTTCCATCAAGACAACAAGCTTCAAGCCGGAGCAATCAACTATGTCCTCCAAAGCTTCCACCGGATCTAGTAACATCACTTGCTTCAAGTGTGGTGCTCAAGGACATAAATCCTTTGAATGGAAACACAAGAGTTATGATAACTCGGGATGATGAAGATGTGGAGTACTTGAGTGAAGGTGAATATGAAGCCTTGGTACAAGCCGCAACCAATCATGAAGATGATGACTTGGAAGATCAAGAGCAAGTCCTATGTTTGCATGATGCAAGCCCATCACTTGTGGTGAACAAAGTGTTGACAACCCATGCACTCCCCAATGAAGACCAAAGGTGCAACATATTCCAAACAAGAGCCGGAATCAATGGCAAGTCAATAAAGGTTATCATCGATGGAGGGAGTTGCCACAACCTTGCAAGCACCGAACTATGTTCCAAGCTCAACCTTCCGCTCCGGAAACACCCCCATCCTTACCATGTGCAATGGCTAAGTGACAATGGAAATGTGAAGATACAAAACACCGTCACAAATATCCTTCAAGATTGGAGCCTATGAAGACACCGTTGATTGTGATGTCGTGCCCATGACGGTGTGCCACATGCTACTTAGCCGCCCATGGCAATATGACAAAAGAGCAAACCATGATGGCTACACAAATGCCTATAGCTTCAAGGTCGACGACAAGACATTCATCATATGCCCAATGACTCCTAGCCAAGTAATTGCGGACAATGCAAGGCTTTAGCGAGGGCTAAGGAAGCTACTATCACTAGTGAGATGAGCCGTCAGAAAGTGACCCGCCATATGTGAGTGAGAAGAAGAGTGTCCTCATAGCTACCAAGAGTGAGATAAGAGAAGTGCACCACAACCCATCCACCAAATTGCACTATGTGCTCATTTGCACGGGGCCACCCTCGAAGACTAACAACTTAACAACACTTCCTTCGTCTTTGTTGTCTCTTTTGAAGGAGTTCGAAGATGTCTTCCCCGACGAGCTTCCTCATGGACTACCACCACTTAGAGGCATCGAGCACCGCATCGACCTCATACCCGACGCTCCTCTACCAAACCGCGCCGCCTACCGCACCAACCCCGAAGACACAAAGGAGATTCAACGCCAAATTCAAGATCTCCTCGAAAAAGGGTATGTTCGTGAGAGCTTAAGCCCTTGAGCGGTTCCCGTGATTCTCGTTTCTAAACCGGATGAGTCGCAACGAATGTGTATGGATTGTCGCCCCATCAATGCCATTACCGTTCGATACCGCCACCCCATTCCGCGTTTAGATGACATGCTTGATGAATTGAGTGGTGCCACGATTTTCTCCAAGATAGATTTGCGTAGTGGCTACCACCAAATCCGCATGGCAATTGGTGATGAATGGAAGAAGACATTCAAGACCAAACTTGGTCTCTATGAATGGCTTGTCATGCCATTTGGTCTTTCAAATGCTCCATCTACTTTCATACATCTCATGAATCACATCTTGCGACCTCTGATTGGCAAGAGTGCGGTTGTCTACTTTGATGATATTCTCATTTATAGCAAAAATCTCGAGGACCATGTGCAACATGTGAGAGAAGTCTTATGCATCTTGCGCCGTGAAAAGCTCTTTGCAAATCTTCCCAAGTGCACCTTTGCACAAAGCAAGTTGGTTTTTCTTGGATTTGTGGTTTCCGCCAATGGGATTGAAGTTGAGGCCATCCACAATTGGCCCACTCCTACAAACGTTGGTCAAATTCGAAGTTTTCATGGACTTGCCCGTTTCTATAGATGCTTTGTGAAATATTTTGGCACCATTGCTTGCCCTTTAAATGAGCTTACCAAAAAGAATGTTCCGTTTGTTTGGGGCAAGGCACAACAAAATGCTTTTAATGAATTGAAAAAGAAACTAACCGAGGCACCACTACTCGTTCTTCCCGATTTTGTAAAAACTTTTGAGATAGAATGTGATGCGAGTGGACTTGGAATTGGTGGTGTCCTTATGCAAAATGGAAAACCCGTGGCATACTATAGCGAGAAGTTGGATGGCGCACGCCTCAACTATCCTATATATGACAAGGAACTTTATGCTTTGGTTCGTGTTCCTGAAGTTTGGTAACATTATCTTTGGCCAAATAAGTTTGTCATCCACTTCGACCATGAGTCTTTGAAGTATTTGAAAAGTCAACACAATTTGAACAAAAGACATGCAAAATGGGTTGAGTTCATTGAGTCCTTTCCATATGTAATCAAATAGAAGAAGGGCAAGGACAATGTAGTTGCGGATGCTCTTTCCCGCAAGCTCACCCTTTTACTCACTCGTTTGGATTTCCTTGTTTTGGGTCTTGATGAAATCAAAGACCTATATGCCTCCGATACTTTCCTTGGCCCAATCTTTGCAAAGTGTTCTAGTGATAAGGGCATCGATGATTTCTATTTGCACCAAGGACTCTTGTTCAAGGTCAACAAACTTTGCATTCCCATGTCTTTGCTTCGGCTTTTACTCTTACAAGAATTGCATGGTGGTGGTCTTATGGGACACTTTGGACGAGAGAAGACATATGCAATGCTCTCAACTCACTACTATTGGCCAAGAATGTACCGCGACGTGGAACGCCTTTGCCGACGGTGTACAACATGCTTACAAGCTAAGTCCACTTCCAACCCCTATGGCCTTTATACACCGTTACCTATTCCTTATGCTCCTTGGTCCGATATAAGCATGGATTTCATACTAGGATTTCCTCAAACCAAATATGGTCACGATTCAATTTTTGTAGTGGTTGATCGATTCTCTAAAATGGCTCATTTCATACCATGTTCCCGAACGGATGATGCTTCACATATTGCCTCCTTGTTTTTAGGGAAATTGTGAGACTCCACGGTGTACCAAGAAGCATTGTTTCGGACCGCGATGTCAAGTTCAT
This sequence comes from Lolium perenne, assembly GCF_019359855.2. Lineage (NCBI taxonomy): Eukaryota > Viridiplantae > Streptophyta > Magnoliopsida > Poales > Poaceae > Lolium > Lolium perenne. The sequence goes on along the minus strand of NC_067246.2, from coordinate 169,773,472 downwards.
GAGTTACCTTTGGAAGACACTAATGGCCAAGTTCAACGTCAAGCTTTTGTTCTCGTCATCCTCGCACCCACAAACCGATGGGCAAACCGAAGTGGTGAACCGAAGCCTCTCCACACTACTCTGAGTCCTTGTCAAGAAGAATTTGAAAGCATGGGAAGATTGCATCCCGCATGCGGAGTTTGCCTACAACCGCGCCAAGCACTCTACAACAATGAGAAGTCCATTCATGGTCGTCTACGGGTTTGACCTACCTACGGCGATTGACCTCCTTCCTCTTCCGCTACATGAGTAAGTAAACATGAACATCGACAAGCGAGCCCAATACATGAAGAAGCTACATGAAGATACAAGGGCAACGACCGAGCAACAAGTTCTTCGTCAAGCCACTAGACTCAACATCAAGAAAAAGGCACGGATATTCAATGAAGGAGACCTAGTGTGGATACACCTTCGCAAGGACCGCTTCCCTAAAGAAAGAAACTCCAAGCTCAAGCCCCGAGGAGATGGTTCCTTCAAGGTCCTCAAGCGCATCAACGACAATGCCTATGTCATCGACATACCAACATCCAAGTACTTGGTGAGCAACACATTCAATGTGTCCGACCTCTCACCCTATCATGGCGATGAGGAGAAAATAGAGTCGAGGACGACTCTTTCCCAAGGGGGGAGATGATACGGGGTGGCCTTTGGACACCGCCTCCTCAAGACCGACAAGCCCTACTCGTGGTCGAATGACACAAGCTCGTGCCCAAGCCCTACACCAAGAGGTGAACTCGCTCCTTTCCACGTATACATTTGATACATCATTGGATGGCATGCTACTTCATGCGAATACCCTATGTTCAATCAGGTACATCGATCAAGACGCAAGTCATGGAGACCAAGCCAATGGAGAGGGAGCTGGAAACGAAGAAGATGGAGCTACAGCGCCCCAGCCGGAACTTCCGCCCCACAGGACCGGAACTTCCGGCCAGATGCCTCCCAGATGCCTTCGAGCACCCAGGAAAAAGGATCCAGCCGGAACTTCCGCCCCGAGCGACCGGAACTTCCGCCCAAGTTCCTCCCTAGTTCCGAAAATGCGCCAAAACAACCCTGGATGTTACTGCGAGGAAATTGGCCATTTCCGAAACTAGACCGGAAGTTGGCCGGAACTTCCGCCCCGACCGGAACTTCCGGCCTCCAGGACCGGAACTTCCGCCCAGATACCTCCAAGATGTTGTCCAACCCCCAGTGAAGGGAATCTAGCCGGAACTTCCGCCCAGGACGACCGGAACTTCCGCCTGCTCGACTTTCTGCACAAACAACACTTTTCAGCATGTAACTTACCCCTTCGCCCCACCAACTATAAATAGCATTGTTGGCTCAGATCTGAGATTAGACTTGATGTGAAATTAAACCTGAGCTTTGCTCTTGACCCTTGTGGGAAACCCTACCATAGATCTTAGATCTTGTACCCACCCGGGCTCCTTATCGAATCCTATTGTATCTCTTTGGTGACTTCTACCAATCTTGGTCTTTTGCTTGCACTTCTACCTTTGGGTCTTTTGCTTGGACTTCTATCGATTTTGGTCTTTTCACCCTTCTAGATCTATAGGATTTCGATTCGTCGATCTTTTTGCGGGACTTCTACCGAAAGGTCTTTTCCTGCAGCTTCTATCGAGTTGGTGGTTCGGGCCAACGAGGACAAACCGATTTGTGTGTGTGTGTGATTTTGTATCCCACGATTCCCCTTCGCGTTCTTCGTGTTCATCGCGTTCTTCCACCTCCCCCACGAATTCCACCCAAATCCGTGAAGATCGGGCACACCCTTGGGCTTAGCCCTTATCAATCTATATCCGCAATATTCTGATTGCATCATTAGTTCTTACTTGTTCTCGATTTCATGTAGGAATTAAGACCCTCGCTGGCCAGGCTGATCGTGCATCCGCAAGATTAGTAACTCCCGGAGATTGTCCTAGCAATTGCATTGGCGCACGAGCTTTGCACGTGTAGTCGTATCGTCAAGCACGAACTCCACCAACAAATCGATTTATCCTCGTCTCATCGAAAGATCGGCCACCTTTTCCCTATCAAGTGGTATCAGATTTCAGGTTGCTCGGTGAGAATTTATAGTTTTACTAGTGTAGATTGCATTTGCCATCATACTCATAAACCAAGAAAAAGCCACAAAAAAATACAGTTAGGGTTTTAGATCATCGTCCCATAAACCCCTGCCACGTCTTTGCATTGTCTTTCCAGTTTGGCATAGTTGAATTTGTGTCTGCATCTTCATGTCGAGTTGCTGGTCTTAGTGTCTAGTTCCTTTAGAGTTTCGAGTTCTGTTCGTATTAGTCATGTCGCCACCGCTCGCACCATACACAAATCACCGCCGTCATAACCATATACACCCGCCATATACTTCTTCCATCACCATATACACCTGCATATACTTCCACCACTGCCATATACACCCGCCATATACTTCCACCATCGCCATTTACACCTGCCATATACACATGCCATATACTTCTGCATCTACCATATACCATGTTTCCTACCGCGACACAGATTGTTATTGTTTCTCTGCCGCAACAAAGTCCGAGTAGAATTAGGTTTTATTGTTTTTCCTCCTTAGCTGTTGCCTTTGAATTTCGTCCGTGCTGTAGAAAAATTTCCGTGAGATAAGTTTCAGCCACCGGTAAAGAATTGTGAAGGAGAGCAAAAAAAGAGTCTGGAAACGCCTCCAAATTTTTTTTTGGCTACATTGGTATTTGACCTTGGCAATCACTTTTCGCCACTGGCTGTTATAGCGACATTTCTTTGGCGCCTGCGCGCTTTGCGGAGCACTTCCGAAATTTTGACAATTTTTTTCTGAGGCTATACTGTTTTTAGACCTTGGGGATCAGTTTGAAACACTCGCCATCATAGTGATTTTTTGCATCTCGGTTCGCCAACTCATCGCTGCTAGTTGCTTCTGTGCCACGCCGTGCCCTCGTTAGTGTTCTAGGCTCGCGTCTCTAGTACGGTCTAGCCTAGGATCAGCACAGTACCGTTGCTGAGCATACTTTCAATACTGCATCGCTGTTTTGACAATTGCTGTTTTGCTACCATATTAGCCTTCCTACAACTCTACATATTGTCTCCACATGCACTGTGTCGACACCTGGTAATCGCTTTGGCAATCTTTGGAGACACTGATCTTTGTTGGTTGCCATATCACCTTCCTCCTGTTTGGTAAGAACCTGTAAGAGCTTTGTATTTTGCTTGACGAATTGTACGTGAACCACCATATTCCGTAGTTTGTAGGCTTATACATTTGTGTTTTTTGAGTACTAATCATGACAGGACCTACATCGGCCTCTGTTGACCCGGCCAAGATGACGAGTGAGGAGTTGCATGTCACTTCATCCACCTTTTGGGCGGGCATGCACATGACGTAGATGCGCGCCTTGGTGACGTTGATGCTAAACTCACCGAGGCGCTGGAAAATATGGATGGCCTCAAGGCAGCTTTCAACTCCAAGCTCGACGTAAAGTTCCAGGAGGTGTTGTCTCGGTTACCGCAGCCTCGCGACAACGTGCGACGATGCGCACGCCGCGTTCCTCGTGCGGGTATCGCTCCTGCTGCAGCAGCCGCACCTGATGCGCCTTCTGATCAAGGATACGATGATTATGGAGGGTACGAGGACGAGCAGGTAGATGAGAACATGCTGGACATTGAGGAGGTTGAACAACCTGCACCTGGTCGTCCACGACAACTGAACCGCAACACTCGCCCACGTCCACGCCCGGTACGTGATGATGATCATGTTGCAAAACTTAAATTAAATATTCCGCCATTTGAGGGTAGATATAATGATGAGGACATCCCTACTACACCACTACCTCCGTCATTGATAAATGAAGATGAACCTGCTGTGAAGCTCAAGTCCAATGAAGTTCGGATTGGACCAATTACAAGGGCTCGTGCGAAGCTACTTAAACAACAGGTGAACTTGTTTCTAAACGATACTTTGATTGATGAGAACTTTATACTGCCTAAGTCCTATTACTTATGTATCATCAGGTATCAAGAGGAGACGAGCATCGCACGAGGAGTAGAGGAGCAGCTAGACTTGAAGACGGACGTCAAGATGGACGTGAAGCTGGACATGGAGCTGGACATGAAGATATCTCATGGACGCGCGAGGGAGGAGCGGGAGGCATGCGCGAGAGGAGAAGTCGACGTCCAGGCCGGTCCAGCGCCCGGTTAGACCGGCGCGCCCGGTCCCTGGCCCGGTTGACCGGGCGGCAAACCGGATGCGTCGTACCGGGGCCAAACCGGACGAAGTTTTGCGAACTTTCCGGTTGCCGCCCGGTTGACCGGATGCCAGACCGGCCAGCCCGGTCCCAGGCCCGGTTGACCGAATTCTAGACCGGATTAGTCCGAGTCTGTCTTGACCAGATCTATTCTGGGTCGGTTTTACTTGTATCTTTCGACCAGAACTCGTCCCGGACGCCTATATAAGTGCCTTGGACGACCCCCTAGTTGCTTTAGATCACGTTTAAGATAAACCCTAGTTCTTAGTTGTTTGCTATGCAAAACTATTGAATACTACTCTCCAATTCGTTGCGATCTGGAGTTTTATGCTATTGAAAGTTTGTGTGATCTGATGTTCCATTGGGGATTAGAAGATTGCAATCTACCGCTTCGTGGTCGGCGGCCACGTGTGCAAGTGTGTGGAGTTGCGAATATCTTGCAGGGTTGAGAGCTGTTGCATTGGCATCAGGAATCAATCGAGAGACTTCGTCGGTGTCATACAAGTTATCCTCCTCATCATCATCGATTCCATCCGCTGCTACCACCCGTCGCTTACTGAGAAGATCGGGCCACCCCATATCATCTTGGTATCAGATTTCCAGTTTTCCTCGGTAAGCCATCCACAATCCACCCCATAGTTGAGTTGTGAGTGTTTTCCTATCCAGAAAAAGCCATAAAAAGTTAGGGTTAGGGTTTGCCATAGCCTTAGATTGCACTAATTTCAAGTTTTAGTTGCTTTTCGTAGTTGTTTTTGCGTATCTTTTCTTTCCATCTAGTATTTTAGGGTTTGAGTTTACTCTATCATCTTGTGTTACTTTGTCGTCTAGTGTCAGTTTTTGTTACTCCGAGTCCACATAACGTACAGTGTGCTTGTTCCCAACCATAGACACAGCCTTTTGATATAAAGTGACTAGGAACTTCCCCAGAAGAGACTAGTTTTACCGCTCGACAGGCTGCTCGTTAGGTTATCGGTGCTTTGCATATTTCTGTTGGCCGTGTTATCAAGGAGTTGTGTCATATATCAATTTTTTTTTGAAAAGAAGCAACAAGAGCTACATAGCTGCGTGTGTTATACAAAAAGAGAAATCCAAAAAGAAAAGTGAAGTGCTAGTTGAATCAAGTGAAGGCCTAAGTTTACTTTACTGCACCCGTAGTTGAGCAATCTTGTGCCTGTCTCGTTGAGCTTTGCTAGCGTCTCTCTAGTGCATTGCAACCTTTTCCCACATATAGTTGCATTGCCCCATTATATCGCCTTGTGTGAGTATCATTGGTTGTCTACGGTCAGCGCTAGAGCTTGTTATTGGTGCAAATAGGTAGCCCACCTACAACCCCACATATATCCTGCTTTGTCGTGTGATTGTTCTTCTACCCTTGATATTCGCTTCGCTACATCCGTGCACAAGTCCATCAATCCAAGTTGGTAAGCAATACTAATTCACTTTGGATCGGTAAGATTTACCTTTCTTATCAGTTTTGAGTGAGTTGTGAGAGTACCACCACAGATTTTTGTTTAGTGCACTAACCTACTAATCATGTCTACTAAGGATGTTGATGTGATGCAGAAATAGGATCCAGCAGCGACGGTTACTTGGCTGGAGTATGAGGCACTACGTGATCACCTACAACATGAAATCCGTGTTGCCAATGAAGCGTTGGATAAGGATATTCAGAGTGTTCACTTGAAGGTCGATGAGGCTACTATGGCGGTTAACACTGTTCAAACATCCATGACGCCTCTTCAAGCATCGATAGAAAATCTGACAACCACCGATCGTGAGATACGTACAATGGTGCAACAACAACCACCACTTGATGAAGATGGCAGTGTGCAAGGTGACAATGTCGATGCTGCTAATGCTCAAGGGCATGGTGTTGGTCGTGGTCTTGGACGTGGCGTTGGTGAAGCGTTCCGTAGTCGTGGTTTTGTTCCCCTCGGAGCCCAACGTGTTCCACAACAACAAGAAGATGGTTTGGGTAAACCCAAGTTCTCAATTCCCAGATTTGAAGGAGGTACTGATGTTGAAGAATATCTTACATAGGAGCTGAAGATTGAGAGATTATGGCGTTTACATCCTGACTATACTGAAGATAGGAAGATCAAGCTTGCTTCCTCTGAATTTGATGGCTATGCTTTGCGTTGGTGGGATGGACTTGTTCGTGCTCGAGAAGAAGATGGTGAGCTGCCTATTATCACATGGCGTGCTATGAAGGCGGCAATGAGAGCTCGTTTTGTGCCTACCAATTACTTGCGTTCCGTCTTTGACAAATTGACCCAATTGAAGCAAGGTGTGTTGACGGTTGATGCTTACTACATGGAGATGGAGATGCTTATGCATCGTGCCCGTGTCCGTGAGTCTCTTGAGATGACACTACAGCGTTTTCTGAATGGTCTGCGGTTTAATATCAAGGGCATTGTGCGTCATCGCAGCTACACTACTATGAATGAGCTGCTACATCATGCAAGAGAAGCTGAGTCACAGTTGGCTAAAGAACTGCAAATGAAGGGCCGTGCTACAGGCGCTGGGCGTTATACACCCCGCGCGCCGCCCTCCTTGGCGCCATCATCGCGCCCTACGGATGTCCCTACTTCGTCTAGCAAGCCGGTCTCCAATGTGTCTAACACAAATAAGCCCGTCCCTGCAGCAAGTGGAACTAGTTCTAGCATGTCGACAGCGCGCAACCGTGATATGCTTTGTCATACATGTGGTGGCAAGGGCCACTTCAAGCGAGATTGTCCTAACCGCAAAGTTATGATCATTAATGAGGAAAATGAGTATGAAACTGGAGATGATGTTGATCCCAATGCTCCAGATGAGGATGATTATGACAGTGATGGTTTTGATGCTTATCCTTTTGAAGCTCAAACTATTGTTGTCTCGCAGTGTGTTCTTAATGTGCAGTCAAGTGCATCTACACAGCGCTGTAATTTGTTCCAAACAAAGGCACTAGTTGGTCCTGACAAGGCTTGCAAGGTCATTATTGATGGCGGGACTTGTCGCAATCTAGCAAGCAAAGAGTTATGTGCCAACCTAAAACTGAAGTATCTACCGCACCCGCATCCATATTATATTCAGTGGTTGAGCAATAATGGTGAGATGAAGGTGAGCCACATGGTGCGAGTTGATTGTGAGATTGGACCGTATAAGGATTCCATTGATTTTGATGTCGTTCCTATGACGGTTTGTCACCTGCTGTCGGGCCGGCCATGGCTCTATGACCGTTCTGTGCAACACAATGGCCGCGCCAATACATATCACTTGGAGTTCAAGGGCAAGAAAATTAACTTACAGCCTATGTCACCACAGCAAATTGTCAACGAGTCTCGTCAGAAGATTGATGTAAACTTGGAGGATGCATCCATAGATAGGCGAGAGAATTGTAATGCCGTGAGTGATATAACGAAAAAGTGAGAGAGTGAATTCCTTAGTCTCATTAGCCACCAAACAAGACATGAGAGAATTTTTTGAGGATCCTACAACCATGCCTATTGTGCTCATGTACAAGGGTACGGTTTTGGTTTCTAACGACATGACCCCTCTTCCGCTTGGTGTTTCTAATGTTTTGCAGGAATTTAGCGACGTGTTTCTGGAAGAGGTACCCGCAGGACTTCCACCATTGCGAGGTATTGAGCATCAAATTGACTTGATTCCCGGAGCATCGCTGCCCAATAGGGCGCCATATAGGACGAATCCCGAAGAGACGAAGGAGAGACAGAAGCAAGTACAAGCGCTACTCGACAAAGGTTATATCCGCATAAGCCTTAGCCCTTGTGCTGTTCCTATTATTCTTGTTCCTAAGAAAGATGGTACATGGCGTATTGTGCGTAGATTGTAGAGCGATAAACAACATTACTATTTGATATCGTCATCCTATTCCCCGTTTAGAGGATATGCTAGATGAATTGAGTGGTGCTGCTGTTTTCACTAAAATTGATTTGCATAGTGGTTATCATCAAATTAGGATGAAAGAAGGGGATGAGTGGAAAACCGCCTTTAAAACAAAATTTGGTTTATATGAGTGGTTAGTAATGCCTTTTGGTTTGACTAATGCACCTAGCACTTTCATGAGACTGATGAACCATGTTTTGCGTGATTTTATTGGCAAGTTTGTGGTTGTGTATTTTGATGACATATTAATTTACAGCCGCAATGAATCTGATCATATTATACATATTCGACATGTTTTGCAAGTGTTGCGTGATAGTAAACTCTATGGTAATCTTGAGAAGTGCACATTTTGCAAAGATAAGGTCATATTTCTGGGTTATGTTGTCTCTCAGCATGGAGTAGAAGTAGATGTGCCTAAAATTGAAGCTATTCAAAATTGGCCTACTCCCATGAATGTGAGTCAAGTAAGAAGTTTTCATGGTCTAGCTGGGTTTTATCGCCGTTTTGTGCCTAATTTTAGTACTATTGCTGCACCTTTGAATGAATTGACTAAAAAGGGTGTTGCATTTGAGTGGGGCGTTGCCCAAGATCATGCTTTTGATGAACTGAAACGATTGTTAACTTCTGCACCGTTGCTTGCACTTCCTGATTTCAATAAGCAATTTGAGATTGAATGTGATGCTAGTGGTATTGGAATTGGTGGTGTGTTGATGCAAGAGGGTCGCCCAATTGCATATTTTTCTGAGAAACTTTCTGGTGCTAAGTTGAACTATCCTATTTATGATAAAGAATTGTATGCTTTAATTAGAGTTCTTGAGGTTTGGCAACATTATTTGTGGCCAAAAGAATTTATCATACATTCTGATCATGAAGCTTTGAAATATCTGAAAGCCCAATCTACTTTGCATAGGCGTCTTGCTAAGTGGGTTGAGTTCATTGAGTCTTTTCCGTACATTATTAAGCATAAGAAGGGAAAATATAATATTGTTGTTGATGCTCTATCTAGGAAGACTATGCTGTTAACTCATCTTGATGTTAAAATTCCTGGATTAGAGGTGTTATGTGATTTATATGCGACTGATCATGATTTTGCTGAACCATACCGCTTATGTGTTATTGGTAAAGCATGAGAAAATATCACATACACGATGGGTTCTTATTTAGAGCTAACCAACTATGTGTTCCAGAATCGTCTGTGCGTTTGCTCTTATTGCAGGAATCACATGCTGGAGGTTTGATGGGTCACTTTGGGCGTGAGAAGACGCTACTCATGCTCGCTGATCACTTTTATTGGCCAAAGATGAGGCGGGATGTGGACATGTATGTGAAGAGGTGCATTACCTGCAACAAGTCCAAGTCCAAACTGAAGCCTCACGGTTTGTATACTCCGTTACCGGCACCTACTACACCTTGGGAAGATATTAGTATGGATTTTGTATTGGGTTTTCCGCGTACTAAAAGAGGCCATGATTCTATATTTGTGGTAGTGGACATATTTTCTAAAATGTCACACTTTATTGCCTGCCACAAAAGCGACGATTTGTCGCATATTGCTAACCTGTTTTTCAGGGAGATTGTTCGACTACATGGAGTCCCGAAGACTATTGTTTCTGATCGTGATGTGAAGTTCATGAGCTACTTCTGGAAGACACTTTGGGGAAAGCTGGGGACAAAGCTACTGTTCAGTACTACTTGTCATCCCCAAACTGATGGTCAAACTGAGGTGGTGAATCGAACCTTGTCACAACTGTTGAGATCCATGATCAAGAAGAACCTGAAGGAGTGGGAAGAGTGTTTGCCGCATGTAGAGTTTGCTTACAACAGGGCGGTACATTCTACCACGGAGCTATGTCCTTTTGAGGTGGTGTATGGTTTCAAACCCATTACTCCACTTGATTTGTTGCCTTTACCCATACATGAGAGAGTTAATATGGAGGCATCCAAGAGGGTAGATTTTGTGCGAAAAATCCATGTGAAGACTAAAGAGTTGATAGAGAAGAAAGGCAAGAGCAATGCTGCAAGGATGAACAAGAAGCACAAAGAGATGTTGTTCAAGCCTGGTGATATGGTCTGGGTACATTTTCGTAAGGATAGGTTCCCGAAGCTGCGGAAGTTTAAGTTGAAGCCTCGTGGTGCTGGTCCTTACAAAGTGCTTGCCAAGATCAATGATAATGCATACTCGATAGATCTTCCAGTTGATGAGTTTGGTGTCAGTAATTCTTTCAATGTTGCTGATTTGACACCATATGACAGAGAAGACCTTGGAGCGTCGAGGTCGACGCCTTTTGAAGGGGGGGGGGAGATGATGAGGACATCCCTACTACACCACTACCTCCGTCATCGATAAATGAAGATGAACCTGCTGTGAAGCTCAAGTCCAATGAAGTTCGGATTGGACCAATTACAAGGGCTCGTGCGAAGCTACTTAAACAACAGGTGAACTTGTTTCTAAACGATACTTTGATTGATGAGAACTTTATACTGCCTAAGTCCTATTACTTATGTATCATCAGGTATCAAGAGGAGACGATCATCGCACGAGGAGTAGAGGAGAAGCTCGACATGAAGACAGACGTCAAGATGGACGTGAAGCTGGACATGGAGCTGGACATGAAGATATCTCATGGACGCGCGAGGGAGGAGCGGGAGGCATGCACGAGTGGAGAAGTCGACGTCCAGGCCGGTCCAGCGCCCGGTTAGACCGGCCTCCAGACCGGCGCGCCCGGTCCCTGGCCCGGTTGACTAGGCGGCAGACCGGATGCGTCGTACCAGGGCCAAACCGGACGAAGTTTTGCGAACTTTCCGGTTGCCGCCCGGTTGGCCGGATGCCAGACGGCCAGCCCGGTCCCAGGCCCGGTCGACCGGATTCTAGACCGGATTAGTCCGAGTCTGTCTCGACCAGATCTATTCTGGGTCGGTTTTACTTGTATCTTTCGACCAGAACTCGTCCCGGACGCCTATATAAGTGCCTTGGACGACCCCTAGTTGCTTTAGACCATGTTTAAGATAAACCCTAGTTCTTAGTTGTTTGCTATGCAAAACTATTGAATACTACTCTCCAATTCGTTGCGATCTGGAGTTTTATCTACTGAAAGTTTGTGTGATCTGCTGTTCCATTGGGGATTAGAAGATTGGAATCTACCGCATCGTGGTCGGCGGCTACGTGCGCAAGTGTGTGGAGTTGCGAATATCTTGCAGGGTTGAGAGCTGTTGCATTGGCATCAGGAATCAATCGAGAGACTTCGTCGGCGTCATACAAGTTATCCTCCTCATCATCATCGATTCCATCCGCTGCTACCATCGTGTGTTCATCACCGCCCGTCGCTTACTGTGAAGATCGGGCCACCCCATATCATATAATCCTGATGCATATCTTACATGGGAATTGGAAGTAGAGCAACGTTTTGCATGTTTACGTCATCCTGATTATTTGCGTGTTAGTGCTGCTACTTGTGAGTGATACGGGGCGACTTTCGGTCTTCACCGCATCATGTGATTCATTGCCGAGACGGCACGCAAAGGTGAATCTTCTCCTTTATGTGTGCCTACAATCGCCTATGTGGAACGATACTACTTCATACTCCATCATATCTTGATGATAGGAACTCAACAACAAGTACAGAGGGAAGAGAGGACACCATGGAGACCCGATGACGCAAGACCGATGTCACGGAAGCATGGAAGAGAAGGAGGAAGAAGAGCTGGACGCTCCAGGCCGGTACTACCGCCCATCACGGCCGGTACTTCCGCCGATGCCACAAGGGTCGGAACTACCGCCCGACCCGACCGGTACTTCCGCCCAGATGTCGTCCAAGACCGAAGATGCTCGCGCTGAAGAGCTGCAACCGGAACTTCCGCCCGCCACCGCCGGAACTTCCGCCCGTCGGTACTACCACCCAAGTTCCGCTCTACTTCCGGAATTACCCTGAACGTCCCTGGACAATATTGCAAGCAAGGAGGACGTTTTCGGAAGTAGGCCGGTAGTTGGACGGTACTACCGCCCCCAAGGGCTGGTACTTCCACCCTGACGAGTTTCAGCCAGATCTCAGCCAATGGCTTGTAACTTACCCCTTCGGCCCCCTTCCTATAAATAGACACCTACCCCCACCTTCATGAGGGAGATATGATGTTTAGATGAACTTGGCTTATGCCTCTATTATCCCTTTGTGGATTTGGGAAACCCCCACCTTAGATTATCCATCTGTTGTATCCCTCCTTATCCGGATCTTTTCCATTCTAGTAATTCTATCTATTGAGAATCTCTTGCTTTGCAACTCTATTCTCAATTGCTCTTTGGACTTCTATTTGGATTTGTCGATCTTTTGAGAGAGATTGTACCATTTGGTCTTTGTCTTGCAATTCTATCGAGTTGGTGGTTCGGGCCAACGAGGATAACCGATTTGTGTGTGTGTTTGTATCGTGTTCTTCGTGTTCATCCACCTGCCCGTGAATCCCCCTCTGCAATCGCACTCCCTCGGGTCAATTCGTGAGATCGGGCCACCCACACGGGCTCAACCCGTATCATATGGTATCAGAGGAAAGGTTGGCACAAATTCGACCCTCCAATTCCACCAATTTCGCCCCAAAAAAAATTCCCAACAATTTTGTCCCAAAAAAATAGCTCGAATTTGGATCTCAGGTTTTGTTGCGTTTTTTGTGGTTTTGGTCCACATATCTGTTGTCTTTGGTGTTGATCTACATTTCCCCAAATTTTCACCGCTCAATTCCATCGTTTGCCCCTCCAAATCCACAATTTCTACTCCATTTTCCGCCTCGTGTACGTGTTGTTCGTCGTGCAGATTCAGATCCAAAATTTTGTGTCATTTCCGGAACTACCGGCCTCAGGCACCGGAACTTCCGACCCGAGCCAAAATCGAGTCAACGCCTATCTTCCTCCATGCATAGCCGCAACACCACCGAGCCACACCGTCGTCATTGTTTCCGCTCGCTAAATCGCACCCGCTGCAGCAAATCATCGCCACCACGTGCGCAGTCGCCGCGTCGCCCGCCCCACCTGCCCGCTCACACGCGACCCCAACCTGGCCCACAGCGTCGCCGCCCCGCCCAAACCGCCAACGCTCCACCCCTGCTCCTCTTCTCATCCTCTCAACCAAACAAAAAGTGGCTACCACTAACCACCTCTTATCCTACACAACCAAAAAAAAAAAGGCTATCCCTAACCAGGTGGTTGGGGATACCCTTATCCCCTAAAGCTACCCCCTGAACCAAACAACCCCTTAATCGCCTGCACGCACCCGCATTACAAAGCCCCGCGCCACCAGGCCCATCGCACGCGCCTTGCCCGCCCCACGGAGCACCGCCGCGCGCACGCCCACGTTCCATGTCGAGCTGCCGCACGCACCAAGCCGGTCGCCCACCCTGCCCCCGCTCGAGCATATCCCCCCGCGAGCCGCCCTCACCTGCTCTGGCCGCTCCATCCCCTGAGCTCGCCCGCGCGCAACCACCCCTAGCCCCACTTTCTTCGCTCGCGCGCAACCACCAGACTGCGTCCCTGCCGTGCTTGATTCCATCTCCGCGCAAGAATTTCCAAATCACTTGTCTCCGTTTCCGCAGTTCGCGCAAGAAATTTCCCAGAATTTTTTCAGATTGGTACTTCCGGCCATCAGCAGCGGTACTGCCGCCCGAGCGGAACATCTGCCCAACATCCGCTCTTGTTCCAAAAATGACAAATCTGCTCGCATTAACCCCCTGGAAATAAGCTGTGTATTTCCGGAAGTTGGCCGGAACTTCCGCCCGACGCAATTTTTGATCCCAATTTCAGCAACTTTTGACACCAAACTTTGACCCAACTTTTGACAACTTTCTGGAGCTCGTTTGACTTCAAATTTTTATCATAATTCCACACATCTTGACCCCAATTTTGACAATTTTTCCGAGCCCATTTGACTCCAAAATTTTGACAACTTCGATCGCTCGTTTTGACCCAAATTTTCGGGCATTGACTTTTGTGTTCGGATTTCATCGTGGAGTGCATTGCTTGTCTATTCCGCGCCTACACCAACACTGCGACGACACCTTTGGCACCCCGGATTCCAGCGCAACTTCGCCACCATCATCGACACCACTTTGATCATCGCAAGTTCGTGTGCTTGACACCGCCTAACATCAATAGGTATAACTTGCCTCACCTTGTAGCCAACCTTTATTTCTTTGTGTACCTATCCTATTGAGAGTGGCTTTCGAGTGTTGCGAAGCATTGCACAAGTGTCACGACCGTGAGAGGGTGTGTGTGTGTGTTGTGTTGAGCAAAGCTTCGAATCAAGCTCAGTGAGAAAGATACACAAAATAAGAAAAAGTGTGACATAGAGAAAAACAAAGCTTCTAAGCAAAGAAAAAAAGTAAAAAAGAGAAAAATAAAAAGAAATAGAAAAAGAGTGTGTGTCCACCGATACAAAGGAGTGCAAAGCTTGTAAGCACTAAGAGAGAAAAGAGAAGAGTGACATCTTGTGAAAATCTAGTTGCTTCGCTCATATGCAACCAAGCTACGGTTTCTCTTGTGTTGGCGTGACAACGAGCTAATAGTCTTCGTTAGGACCATCTTTGTTACTTGCTCACTTCCTTGGTCGCGCTAACCCCATTGTTTTTTCTTGTGTGTGTTTCCGTGTTTCCTTGACATAGATCACCGCTTTTGACATTTGACTTTGGATTTTACCCACAGCGTGAAAAAGAAAGAAAAGCACAAAAAGAGTGCAAGTGCCATCATACATACAAAAGTGTACAAAGTGCCACCATAGATACAAAAGAGTGCAAGTGCCACCATATACAAAAGAGAAAAAGCTTTTAAGCAAAAGAGAGATAAGAGAAGAGAGGCCGCGTGTGAATCTTGTTGTCTCTCCATTTGCAACCAAAGCTTTGCCTCTCCTTGTGTTAGTGTGACACCGAGCACCCCTTCTTACACTTTTCCGCTCATTCCTTGGTCGCACTAACCCCGTTCATCTCGTGTGTGCATTCCATATCTTTTCCGTGTCTATAGTGATCATCACTTTGACATTTGAATTTTCGGATTTCACCCACTCTTGACAATACACTTGATTTTGGATTTCGTCTTTTGGCTTTCCACCACACTCACCTAACACCATATTTGCTAGCTTTTGTGTGTGCTTTTGTGTGAGTGCCCGATACAATTGTTCTAACTCTCGGTTTGTTGGATCACCCCAATCTTATCATACCACGGTAAGATTACGAGGTAGTGTTCTTCCACTAACATCCACCATATAGATCTTGTCGTGCTAACATGGATAGCGAAGAAGAAGATACGGAGGAGTACATGGAGCACTTCGAGGAGGATACCTCTTCAAGCACCGCGGATGTGGAGGAACATGTGGAGCTCTACTCCGACCATAGCTCCTCAAGCATCACCGACATGACCGACATCGAGGAGCTCTACTTCGACAATGGCTCAACAAGCATGGACGACATGGTGGAGCGCCACCTTGAGGACGACTTCGACGAGCTCTACATCGACCATGGCTCACCAAGCATGGATGACATTGTGGAGCAACACCACAACTACGGCATCGACAACATGGTGGAGCACCGCCACGCCTACGACATCGACACCGTGATAGAGCTTCACCTCGACTCCACCATGAACAACGTCGGTGCTCCTACGGACCCCTACTTGGCCAATGGAGCTACATATGAAGATAGAGGACCTCCACGATGGCACCATCATATGGATCATCAAGAGCGTCCCCATCACGAGCGTCATCGACACACTTCTCCGAGCTCCACAAGGCGCCACCATGAGAGTGCTTATGCACAAGATCATCGACTTCAAGTACATCATATGGAGCATCAAGAGCGTCCCCAACATGATCGTCATCGACACTCTTCTCCAAGCTCCACAAGGCGCCGCAAGCAACATGCCAAGTCGCATGAGCCATCATCTAGGCATGGGAAGGACCGTCATCGACGCACACCATCTCATGATAGTCGTCGACCACTACCACCTCATGGTCTACATCGACATACGTCACCACATGAGCTTCGCCGTCACAAGCTACTTCATGATCGCCATCGACCAACATCCCCCAAGGATCTTCGACGACACTCATCAAGACATGGTGATGAAGCACGACGAAGAGAGCCTCGACACGAAGACGACAAACACCATCTTTCGGTGTCCACCACTCCAAGGATGGCAAGTGCACATCGCGCATACCTTCCTCATATGGCCACTTCCACCTCTTGCGCCACCACCACAATGGCCCCTAGCTCATCACATGCCTATGGACTCCGATGCTACAAGTGCAAGCAACAAGGCCACCGCCCACGGGAATGTCCCAATCTCCTATGTGAGGTATGCAAGGCCAAGGGTCACGAGGCATGGCAATGCACAAAGCCAAGCGCCAAGACACTCTACTTCGACGAGCTACAAGCCCAAGCCACCAAGAAGCCTTTGAAGCCAACACTTCAAGATGAAGGTCGCCAAGGTGAACTCAAGGGTGAAGTTGAGCCGAGCCTAGCTCTCAACAAAACCATGGTGCCACCGATAGAGGATGAATTGGGAGGCGATGGAGTTGAGATGGTTGAGCATGGGAATTTCCCTTCAACCAAGGAGGCGCATGGAGATGAGAAAGTCGAGCCTACTCCCCTATGCTTCATTGATGAGTTGGTACCAATCCCATGTGAGCATGAGAGCCACTTAGCCCACTTGAGTGAGAGTGATAGTGAGTTGAGTGACTTCCACCCCATATGTGAGTTTGAGTGCTTCCATTTGGAGGACATGAGTGATACACTAAGTGAGTTGAGAGAGGTAGATGATAGGTCCATGGAGGACATCGCATTTTCTAACACATTAACCTCTCCCTCGTTTGTGTCTTCTTATGTTGCACTAGGTTCCACGGAGGACGAGTTCCCGCTCATGGAGACGATGTACATGGTGCATGAAGATGATGATATCTCACCATGCTTGCTTCAAGACGGACATGTCGACCACATGGATCCTCCTACCTCCACAACACCTACCTCAAATGAGTCAGCCTACAAAGGTAACAACATAGGTGTTGATGATGCCATGATCCCACTAGTGGACATGATGCCTTATGAGTGCATGCATGATCTTGATGATACATTTGCTACGTCACATGCTACTTTCACTTTCCCATGTGATGCTTTGCTTGATAACATTGTTGATCATGTGGAATTGATTGCTTGTGATACCATGACCATGCCATGCTACGAGAGTTTCACTTTTCCCCCGCTTGCTTGCCATACTAACGATAATGATCATGCTTGTGTTGTGACACCCTTGATGACCACTTGCTCTTTCCATAGGGTTGTCGACAACAATGATAAATTGTTCCACATGCTTTGCCCTAAATGTTTACACCATTCCATGATCCTTGCATCCAAGATTGTGAACAATTGCTCTTTCTTATGCTTGGTATGCAAGAATGCTTATTTCATTGTCCATGAGATGGCCCCCATAGCCTTCTCAATTTTTGATGATCCCAAGATACCACATGCCATGAATGCACCTTCTTGCTATATGCACCATCGCCATGCATTTCATACTATCTTGATTGACACTAATGGCGATGTGCACAAGTCATGGAACATCATGATGGATGATGTGTTCCTTTACCATGCACACACGCTTTTTGTTCTCTCTATTGTGTGTATAGGAACCCGAACGATAACATCCACCGCCACGGAGCATGAGTTGACGAAACGTGCAATTGAGAGCTACCCCACCAAGTACGAACTCCATCACCAAACCCGTGAGATTCACACAAACGGGTATGTTCCCAAACGCCTTCGCCCTCGTGTGTTTCCGACTTGGTTTGTCGAGCTTTCGGTTTGGTCCAATTCCTCGTCACCTCTTCTGCCGCTTATGCAACATATCTTCTCACATCTTGTTGGCACAATGGTTGTTGTATGTCTTGATGTTATCATCATACACTCCAAGAATCTCAAGGACCATGTCATACATGTGAGAGACACCTTAGGCATCTTGTGCCACATGTCACACAAAACGTTGCTTTTCTTTGGTTCTCTCATTTCATCTTTGGCAATTGAAATGGATTCTTTGACACTTGAGGATACCCATACTTGGCTCACGCCAACCATACTTTCCCAAGCTAGAAGTTTCCATCCCTTTGCCATTGCACATAACAATTTTGCCCTAAATTTTGCCGCCGATACTTGCCTTTTGATTGTTCCATTTGTGTGGGACAATGCTACACATCACATTTTTGACACTTTACAAACCAAACTTCTACATGCACAAACTTTTGCCCCACCAAATTTTTGATACATCGACACTGTTTTGGTTCCCATTTTTGCCAAATGCCTCTTGGAGAAACGACTTGCTGCTTCGTATTTGATGGAGAGCCTCTTATTCGCCGATCACCAAATTGGCATCCACAAGCTTTCCCTTCGCAAGTTGTTTTTCCCCAAGTTCTTCTTCGACCGCTTCATCGACAAACAAACTCCAAAGTACTTCGTGAGCAAGACGTTCACCCTCTCGGACCTCTCGCCACAACATGAAGATGAGGAGGAACAAGAGTCGAGGACGACTCTTCCCCAAGGGGGGAGATGATGCGGGGTGGCTTTCGGACACCTCCACCTCAAGATCGTCAAGTGCAGCCCCGCCTAACGACGACGCTACAACATGGCCACGGAGTCCCCCAAGTGGACCAACAACACAAATCCCCGCCAAATATGTAAAGGTGAACTCCTTCCTCTTTATGGTCGACCTCAACACCAACTTGAATGGTATACTACCTCATGGATATGTGTTATGTGTCATTAGGTACGAGGGTCGACAAGGAAGGGAAGAGGAGCCACTCACTTGGTGCAAGGGAGAAGAAGAAGAAGAATTAAGAAGAGAAGAAGGAAAGGAGAAGAGAAGAAGAAAGAAGAAGGAAGAGCAAAGGAGAAGAAGAGAAGAAGAGCAAAGGAGAAAGAAGAAGAGCAAAGAGAAGAAGAAGGGGAAAGGCTAGTGGTACCTCCAGCCAAAGGGGGCCGGAGCCTCCACCTAAAGGTGGCCGGTACCACCTGCCCATGGAGGCCGGCACCTCCAGCCCAAAGGAGGCCGGAGCCTCTACCCAAGTGTGGCCGGCACCTCCAGCCCAATGGAGGCCGGAGCCTCCACCCAAGGGTGGCCGGTACCTCCAGCACCAAGCCTAGCAGCAAAGCGCGGAACAAGCAAGACCGGTACCACGCGTGGAGCCTCCACCCAGGGCTGGCTGGAGCCTCCACCCAAGGTACCGCCCGAGACCTTTTTCTCCATGCGGGAAGGAAGCACAAGACCGGCCGGTACCACGGGTGGAGCCTCCACCCAGGGCTGGCTGGAGCCTCCACCCAAGGTACCACCCATGGTACCGCTCGCGCGTCCGAGCATACTGGACACTTCGCTGCGTTTTGGTGCATCTTCCGGTACCTCCACCGGAGGTACCGCCCGGGGTACCGCCCGCGCGCGAATGACTTCAATCTGAGCCGTTCCTCTTCATCTGAACGTCTACGCTTTCATCCCTTGTAATACCTAAAGTACCCCTGCCTAAATCTGAGCTATATGTATCCCCGTACTCCCTATTTGTTAGGGGTAGACAAGATTTAGGCTTAGACATGGATTTGAGCTTTGTCTCCCTAGGGTTTCCTCCCCTTTGTACCCAAGGCAACCCTTGTTGAGATTTGGATATTTGTGAGTGAGATTCTAGTGTGCTCCACTCTCTCTCCCTCACCGGTCTCCGTCTCCAACACCGATCTCTCACTCCGGGATTCTACATCGCGTCTCTCCCGGGTTGATTCTATTGGCGTGGTCCATCGAGCCACGAGGGTAAGTATCGATTGTATCGAGTTGGTGTGCGTGCGTGAATTCCTCGTGTTCTGCGTGTTCGTCGTGTTCTTCGCGCTCTCCCTCTCTTTCCCCTTTGGATTTCGGGTCAATCGCGAGATCGGGCCACAAACGGGGTCTTAGACCTCATCAGTTCTTATGCAAGATGGAAAACCCGTGGCATACTATAGCGAAAAGTTGGATGGCGCATGCCTCAACTATCCTATATATGACAAGGACCTTTATGCTTTGGTTCGTGTTCTTGAAGTTTGGCAACACTATCTTTGGCCAAAAGAGTTTGTCATTCACTCCGACCATGAGTCTTTGAAGTATTTGAAAATTCAACACAATTTGAACAAACGACATGCAAAATGGGTTGAGTTCATTGAGTCCTTTCCATATGTAATCAAATACAAGAAGGGCAAGGACAATGTTGTTGCGGATGCTCTTTCCCGCAAGCTCACCCTCTTACTCACTCGATTGGATGTCCATGTTTTAGGTCTTGATGAAATCAAAGACCTCTATGCCTCCGATACCTTCTTTGGCCCAATTTTTGCAAAGTGTTCTAGTCAAAGGGGCATTGATGATTTCTATTTACACCAAGGATTCTTGTTTAAAGCTAACAAACTTTGTATACCCGAGTCTTCTCTTTGTAAGTTGCAACTTGAATTCTTACTTTATGACATAAGAAGGCTATGTGCTTTGGTTTTTCATTTTTCTGATTTTTTTGAATTTTATGCCCATTTGAATCTTGGTCAAATACTAGCTAGGTTTGACCAAGATTTAAACAAGTTTAAAACATGAAAATGAAAAGGTAAGCCTCAATCCTTCTTAGTCACTCTAAAATGAAGCTTTTAGGAGGTTTTTGAAATTTCCATGTTTGAAACCCAAAACCACTTCTCTTCATGCCTTACTTCATAAGACAGAGTTTAGGGTCGTTAGGGAGTAGATACATGATTTGCCTGGCTTGAATATGTCTAGACCTTTTTTATCATCTTGAATGCTTACTATATGACATAAGAAGACTATGTGCATTGGTATTTCATTTTTTCATTTTTTCATTTTCATGCCCATTTGAATCTTGGTGAAATCCTAGGTTTGAGCAAGATTAAACAAGTTTAACACGTGAAAACGAATAAGTAAGCATGGAAAAATTAATGTCATGTAAATGAGTTAACTTGGATTTCCTACCCTTGAATCCATAGGAAACTTTGTTCTAATGCACTATAATAATCAACTGAGTTTTTACACCAACAGGTCTGTCACTTACGTGTGGTGCCCATTCGTGAGGTCCCACACTTCAGTGAGCACAAGTCACGTGCAGTAGGTACGCAAACTCCCAGCCATCTTCTTTGTCAAGAGAAGACGCATCAGGATGCGTATTGGAAGTCTCTGGGTCCTTCAGGATCCTTCGGTTGTCCCTCTCACAAAAAATCTCTCTCATTCTCGGCCTCGCTTGACTCGCTCGCTCGCACCTCCTGCTCACTGACAAAACCTGCACAACAGTCAACATCATCACCCGAAAAAGGAGAGACACCATAATTCTCTCCCTTCTTCTCTCCTTCCGAGTGACCCCTCTTCCTCCGAGTTTCACTCGACGGGCAAACACACGTGTGCTGCATAGTAATAATAAAAAATTAGAAAAATCGACCTACGAATCTATGATTAAATAGGTTAATCTAGGGTTTTGCCCACTACTATAGATCAAGTTCAAAAATATCCAACTACTGGTTCGATTTTGGGCTACTAATGTGCGTTGGTTTTTTTTTTTGAATGTTTATGCCCATTTGAATCTTGGTCAAATCCTATGTTTGACCAAGATTTAAACAAGTTTAAAACATGAAAAGAAAAAGGTAAGCATGGATCCTTCTTAGTCATTCAAAAATGAAGCTCTTGGGGGGTTCTTGAAATCTCAATGTTTGAAACCCAAAACCACTTCTCTTCATGGTTGACTTCATAAGACAGAGTTTATGGTTAGGGGGTAGATCGATACATGATTTGTCGGGTTTGAATATGTCTAGACATGCTTGTTTATCAACTTGAATGCTTACTATATGACATAAGAAGACTATATGCGTGTTTGTCAAATCCTATGTTTGACCAAGATTTAAACAATTTTAAAACATGAAAATGAAAAGGCAAGCCTGGATCTTTTTTAGTCACTCTAAAATGAAGCTTTTGGGAGGTTCTTGAAATTTCCATGTTTGAAACCAATAGGACTTTTCTTCATGCTAGACTTCATAAGATCGACCGACTTTATGGTAGGGGGTAGATACATGCTTTTTCTGTTTTGAATATGCCTAGACCTTTTTCATCAATTTGAAATTTCCATGTTTGAAACCCAAAACCACTTCTCTTCATGCTTGACTCCATAATACAGAGTTTAAGGTTAGGGCCAGGGTAGATACATTTTTTTCTAGTTTGAATATGTCTAGACCATGTTTATCAACTTGAGTGCTCATGCATTATCTCTAAAGAGCACTAAGCTCCCAGGCTTCCGAGCGCCTGTGGTTGCTCCTCGTGTCACTCGCTTGTTGGATGGCAAGTGGGATGGTCCTACACGGCAGGGTTAAGGTGTTCTGACCTTCTCTTTGTCCCCGGAATCCCCTCTCACTCCCAGTCCTTCCGTCGCCGCCTCCACCACCACCCCTAAATCTGATTCATGGCTAGGCCGCAGCTCGCTATCCTCTGCACATTCTCCATCTTCTTCCCCCATCGCCAACCCTAGCCACGACTCGATTCGCCCGTGGGGGCGATCCTCGAACCCGCCCACCATGGCGACTCCAAACACCCCGCTGGGCGAGACCTCCTCCTCCGATCTTTATAATCCCGCCCCGATCTAGGTCCCCCCAGGCTCTCCTCTCTCTCGATCTGGTCGGCGTTGGGTTTCTTCTGTTGA
The DNA here is from genome assembly GCF_019359855.2 of Lolium perenne. Classification (NCBI taxonomy): domain Eukaryota; kingdom Viridiplantae; phylum Streptophyta; class Magnoliopsida; order Poales; family Poaceae; genus Lolium; species Lolium perenne. The sequence goes on along the minus strand of NC_067246.2, from coordinate 169,750,605 downwards.
TTTTCTATGGAAATTTGATGCGGGAAGAGGTTGACTGAGGTGACGCCGGTGTGTTTTGGTGTTCACCGTTCATGTCGAACTTCTCCGGCCTATGTGATGAGAAACCTGGCCGACGCGACCACGACATTCTAGATCGTCGACATTCATCAGTATATGATGGAGTCCATCCCAATTATTTTGCAGCCATCTGGCCCAATCGATGGCATGCACAACTTTTTTTTTGACTGTAATACATGCACAACTTCGCCCCAGGGGTAAGAAATTTCCTGCCAGTATTTTTTCTTCTTTCGTGTTTTCCATTATATCTGGAATTGGTCAAAGTCGTTTCTCTGTTTAGCCATCCTTATGCTTCTAGATCACTATTTTAATAAGGCTGCGAAAGAATTCTGCTCTTACCCTTTTAATCATTGATAGGCTATTGGTAAACCACACTGCAGAGTGTAGACCTTCGGTTGTTAAAATTCTACCTCTATAGAAATACATGCTTAAGTGTTCGCAAACTGAATTATTAAAGCCGACTCGCCGTACATAGTGATCTATGTGCACATCCTGAATTTACTGAAAAAATGTCTTGACTCTTTGGTTAGTGTTCTTCAGTCTATATAATTAGATTACTTTCAGTAACTCAATTTTGAAAAAATCTTCTTGGTTTGATGCACCATATTGACAATACGCACAACCTGAATACCGTTTGCTGGTTTGATGCATAGTCTTTCATCAGTACACCTACTGCTAAAATTGAGTTCAGACTGACCAGCCCTATATACTTGAAAAGTACATTAACATTTGGCATCCTTTTTCGAGCAATCTTCTTTCCTAAGTCGGCTTGCTGCTGCAGCTATCAAATCTATTAAATGTGTTAGCGCATTATATTATAAATGGGTCGAAATTACTCCCCAGGAATGTGGTTTTACACACTTCAAGCATATCAAAATATTCTTCTTACAAGTACATCTCAACTTTTCTTAATCTAAATTCACAACTAATAGGTCATTGACTTTTCTATGGTATATAAACATTGTGAATATTCAGTTTTCGTTTACAATTATCAATCGAATACTGCAGACCGATATTAAAAAAGATGCCTTGCTTTCTCATTTGCAGTGCAATCATCAACATCAATGTTAGAATTATGTTTGTTTGAAATAAATGCTTACCTGTTGCGAGGCCCAATACAAAATGTGATGCAGAATTTCTGTTTTGTACTGTAGGTTATTTACTTGGGTTAGTATGAGGTTTAATTATGTGAATTCAACTTAGATTGAAGTCATGTTGTCGAGTATTGCAGACCAACATCAAAATAGCTACCTTGCTTGGTCATCTCCAGTACAATCATCAACAATAATATTAGAATTCTGTTTATTCGAAATAAATGCTTACCTGTTTTGCGGCCCAATACAGAATGTGTTGCAGAATTTTTGTGTTACACTGTAGGTTACTTACTGGTGTTAGATGTTCATTGTGAACTACTCCATCTATGTTCTCTGCACATCTCCTCTACTCCTCATGCTGTATCAATCACCTAAGCATATCTACAGTTGACCTTGAGTTTATGAGTTGCAAATTTGCAATTACTGAAACTAATATAGCCTTGCCAGGGAAATTCTGTTTGTAGGAGGAATGATATTTCCAGTTTGATGTTAGTTTTAGGATGTTGGTTTTGACTAAGAAAAAATCCCTACCTAGCTTATTTGTAGGCACTAGGGTAATTAACTCGGATCCCAAAGTATCCTTTTTTATTTCATTGTCACACTTGATTAACACTTATTGCTGATCTGGTCGGTGTTGGTTTTTATTTTGTGTATGGCACACTAAACAAGGATGCATGTACTTCACCAGCACCAGGAGCTTGATCAAAAGTTTCAGGGGCAGGGGCAACCACTTGATCAGATAAATAATCACCAAAGATGCAATTAGAATAAAGCATACATAAATAAGGTTAATAACCAATAAAAGAAAATATATGTATGGCTATTCTGAAGTCTAGAAAGGCCTACCGATCTAATGAAAGTACACAAAGAAAACGAATTGCACAATCTTGAAGAAACTTCCAATTCTTCATACATGAGTACTTGGCCAATTTCACCACTTCCACTTATTTTGAATTTTCAGGAACATGTATAATATAATTTGGATATGATGCCGATCTAGGGGCATTGGGGAGTGATGTACATGATACATCCACTCCAGAATGATCAGCTGAACTATCAAGCTGCAATTCTGGTTCAACCTTTATATGAACAGAATTAGATTCAACACTTGGTATAGTGAGCACAATACTCCAACCTGTCCGTGTTTTGAAATCATCAGCATTGACCATTTGTTTCCAATGCTACTCCCTCCGTTCGATATTACTTGTTGCTAATTTAGTACAACTTTGTAATAAATCAGTGACAACGAATATGGAACAGAGGGAGTATTATTATATTTTAATGTACTGAGTTAGCTAGACTAAGTGAATCTAATTCCATTATTCTGGTATGTTAGAGTTCCATGTGAAGAAACGGTAAAGCAATTTCATGAAATTTAGGTTCCAACTTCTCCCTCCTATGCTGCTTTTGCTATAATTAATGCCCAGGGAAATTTCAATAGATTTTGCTCTGCTTTTGCAGTTGGTATAGTGAGCACAATACTCCAACCTGTCTATGTTTTAAACTGAGTTTAAATAGATTTTGCTTTGGACGCCGGTATCATTTTCAAGAAAATATAAGATTGTGATAACAATCTTGAATATAGCAAAAATGGACCTCAAGGAACAATTTCACTTGATGAAAGATTGAATACTAATACTATGAGTGATCAAAATAATGCTGGATAATGTGTCATGTCTTCTCTGTAATGGACTAATGTATTGACCTGCTTTTGTCTTGAGTATTAGTTTCATCTTTTACAATGCAAGAGTAAGCCCTTGAATATGTTCAGTTTTGTGCATTTCCTCTTTTATAGGAGAGCCTACTCAGGAATAAATATGTATTTTTACTTTTGGTTTCAGAAAATCTTCCATACATTCTATATACTACCTCGATTCCTGAATATAAGCCATATAATTTTTCGAAAAAATTTCCAGGATATAGGCTTTAGTGTGACACACCACTTGTATGGAATTTTTTTTTAGGGATTTGATTATATTTTCTTATCTTATGCAACGTCCTCTATTTTCTCATGTCAAATGTAAAGGGGTTATCCCGCCTAAACCTGGTGTAATTTTCTCTCAATATGTGTTCTTTAATTTCCGTGCCAAAACTATATGGCTTATATTCAGGAACGGAGGGAGTACTTCAGAAATGGCAGCAACCTTTTCCGGTGTTTACATTTCTCGGCTCTACCCTCTTCCAGCTAAATTGTTCAGTGGCATATACCTCTATTGAAATGTTAGAATAACAGTACACTAGCTAATCATAAACGTTCATGTGAATGCATATTTATAGTATGTTCCATTATTTGCATTATGTCCGTTCCTAGATTAAAGAATCTCATTTTGGTTTCATACTTTTACCCTTGAGATGTATTTTCTTTGCTCCAACTTGTTTTGATAATAGCAAAGTACTATAGAAGGTATTACAGATTTTTGTCGGTAAAGTTCACTGAAACAAAGGTTCCTTCCATTTAGTGTAGGAAATATTTAGTTATTGAAGCCATTCATCTGCATATATACGTGCATGGAGGAAGCAATAAAATGCATTTTATTGTGTTACTTTATGCCTTTGGAACATGTGAGGTTGCAAGAAAATTTGCTCCAGATTTTTGTTGGCTCTTATTTTCAAAGTGCTGCATGATCATGTACGTACTTCCCTAATCCACCTACAAGACTGTTGTAGTGGATTTAACATAAATCCTATCGTAAGAAGGAAAGTGCAGGCAGTACGCTCATCGGTTTCAATGTGTGAATGCATGTATATATGTGACTATGCACACTGGCATCTTAGAATAGCTCTGACTTCCGTAGCATGTGGTTGTTGTGCAGTCTGGTTCTTTAATTAGCAGTTTTGTTGTTAGTGTTGTATTTTTCAGTGTTTGAGACAAGTTATGCCTGCCACTTATAGGATTATTGGACTTGATTTCTCAATCAAGCGGCTCACAGAGAAGGGTCGGCGCCTTGCTACGCTAAGGCCTTGTTTGGTACTAGTATGACATAAAAAGACTATGTGTTTTGGTTTTTCATTAGTTTTTCATTTTTTTCTGAATGTTTATGCCCATTTGAAACTAAAGGTGAGAGAGAACACGTTAAAGGTTATTCTAACAAAGGTCATGCTTGGAATCTTACCTATGTATTATTGTACATCACAAATGTGAAATGAAAATATGTGCATCGATCTCTATAAACCATAAACCCTAACCCTAACTATATAGAAAAAGATGAATGTTTATCGGGTTTGAGTTTTTATGCCCATTTGACTCTTGGTCAAATACTAGCTAGGTTTGACCAAGATTTAAACAATTTAAAAACATGAAAATGAAAAGGCAAGCCTGGATCTTTTTTAGTCACTCTAAAATGAAGCTCTTGGGAAGTTCTTGAAATTTCCATGTTTCAAACCAATACGACTTCTCTTCATGCTAGACTTCATAAGATCGACCGAGAGTTTATGGTTAGGGGGTAGATACATATGATTTGTCTGGTTTGAACACATGTCTAGACCTTGTTTATCTACTTGAATATGCTTACTATATATATATGACGTAAGAAGACTATGTGCTTTGGTTTTTCATTTTTTTATTTTTCCTGAATTTTTATGCCCATTTGAATCTTGGTCAAATTCTAGGTTTGACCAGGATTTAAACAAGTATAAAATATGAAAATGAAAAGGTAAGCCTGGATCCTTCTTAGTCACTCTAAAATGAAGCTTTGGGGGGGTCTAGAAATTTCCATGTTTGAAACTCAAAATCATTTCTCCTCATGCTTGACTTCATAAGACAAATCTAGTTTAGGGTTAGGGGTAGATACATGATTTGTCGGGTTTGAATATGTATAGACATGCTTGTTTATCAACTTGAATGCTTACTATATGACATAACAAGACTATATGTGCGTTGGTTTCTTATTTTTAATTTTTTTCTGAATGTTTATGCCCATTTGAATCTTGGTCAAATCCTATGTTTGACCAAGATTTAAACAAGTTAATTTAAAACATGAAAATGAAAAGGTAAGCATGGAACCTTCTTAGTCACTCTAAGATGAAGTTTTTGGGAGGTTTTTGAAATTTCCATGTTTGAAAACCAAAACCACTTCTCTTCATGGAGGTGAATATCTGAGTTATGAGTTTGACATGCATTTAAAGAAATGCGGAATACTTTCACAATTGACACCGCCGGAAACACCTCAACGAAACGGTGTGTCCGAACGTCGTAATCGAACTCTCTTAGATATGGTTCGTTCTATGATGTCTCTTACTGATTTGCCGTTATCATTTTGGAGTTATGCATTAGAGACAGCCGCATTCACTTTAAATAGAGCACCATCAAAATCCGTAGAAACGACACCGTATGAATTATGGTTTAATAAGAAACCTAAGCTGTCGTTCCTGAAAGTTTGGGGTTGCGAAGCCTATGTAAAGAAGTTACAACCGGACAAGCTAGAACCCAAAGCGGAGAAATGCATCTTCATAGGATACCCTAAGGAAACTATAGGGTACATTTTCTATCACAGATCCGAAGGCAAAATCTTTGTTGCTAAGAACGGAACCTTTCTTGAGAAAGAATTTCTCGCTAAAGAAGTGACTGGAAGAAAAGTAGAACTCGATGAGATTGATGAATCTATACTCGTTGATCAGAGTAGCGCAGTACCGGAAGTTGTACCTGTACCGCCTACACCGGCAACAGAGGAAGCTAATGATAATGATCATGAAACTTCGAACGAGGAAACTACTGAACCTCGCAGATCGACAAGGGAGCGTGCCACTCCTGATTGGTATGATCCTTGTCTAAATGTTATGATTGTGGATAACAATGATGAGGACCCTGCGACGTATGAAGAAGCGATGATGAGCCCAGATTCCAACAAATGGCAAGAAGCCATGAAATCTGAAATGGGATCCATGTATGATAACAAAGTATGGACTTTGGTAGACTTACCTGATAGCCGAAAGGCTATCGAGAATAAATGGATCTTCAAGAGAAAAACAGATGCTGATGGTAATATTACTGTCTATAAAGCTCGACTTGTCGCAAAGGGTTTCCGACAAATTCAAGGAGTTGACTACGATGAGACTTTCTCACCTGTAGCGAAGCTAAAATCTGTGACGATTTTGTTAGCAATAGCTGCATTTTTCGATTATGAGATTTGGCAGATGGATGTCAAAACGGCGTTCCTTAATGAAGACATTGAGGAAGAGTTGTATATGGTACAACCCAAAGGTTTTGTCGATCCTAAAAATGCTGACAAAGTATGCAAACTTCAGCGTTCAATCTATGGACTGAAGCAAGCATCAAGAAGTTGGAACCGACACTTTGATAAGGTGATCAAAGACTTCGGGTTTATACAGTGTCATGGAGAGGCCTGTATTTACAAGAAAGTGAGTGGGAGCTCTGTAGCATTCCTGATATTATATGTAGATGACATATTATTGATCGGGAATGATATAGAACTATTAAGCAGTGTAAAAGGTTATTTGAATAATAGTTTTTCAATGAAAGACCTTGGTGAAGCATCATATATATTAGGCATCAAGATTTATAGAGATAGATCAAGACGCCTAATAGGGCTATCACAGAGTACATATCTGGACAAGATTCTAAAGAAGTTTAGAATGGACGAAAGTAAGAAAGGGTTCTTACCTATGTTACCAGGCAAGGTCTTGAGTAAGACTCAAGGACCGGCTACGGCAGAAGAAAGAGAAAGGATGAGTAATATCCCCTATGCCTCGGCAGTAGGATCTATCATGTATGCCATGCTATGTACTAGACCGGATATAGCACATGCTGTTAGTTTGACTAGCAGATATCAAAGTGATCCAGGAATGGAGCAATGGACAGCGGTCAAGAATATCCTGAAGTACTTGAAAAGAACTAAGGATATGTTTCTTTGTTATGGAGGTGACCAAGAGCTCGTTGTAAGTGGTTACACTGATGCAAGTTGGAACACTGATCCTGATGACTCTAAGTCACAATCAGGGTACGTGTTTATATTGAATGGTGCTGCGATAAGCTGGGCAAGCTCGAAGCGATTGCACGGTGGCGAAGTCTTCAACAGAATCAGAGTACATAGCGGCTTCAGAGGCTTCATCAGAAGCGGTATGGATGAAGAGGTTCATTGTAGAGCTCGGTGTGGTTCCTAGTGCATTGGACCCATTAATCATCTACTGTGATAACATGGGTGCCATCGCCAATGCACAAGAGCCAAGGTCACACAAGAGGCTGAAGCATATCAAGCTGCGTTACCACTCGATTCGCGAGTACATCGAAGATGGAGAAGTAAAGATTTGCAAAGTACACACTGATCTGAATGTAGCAGATCCGTTGACTAAAGCTCTCCCTAGGGCAAAGCATGACCAACACCAGAATGCCATGGGTGTTAGGTATATTACAATGTAATCTAGATTATTGACTCTAGTGCAAGTGGGAGACTGAAGGAGATATGCCCTAGAGGCAATAATAAAGTGGTTATTATTTATATCTTTATGTTTATGATAAATGTTTATATATCATGCTATAATTGTATTAACCGAAACATTAGTACATGTGTGATATGTAGACAAACAAAGAGTCCCTAGTATGCCTCTTAACTAGCTTGTTGATTAATGGATGAATAGTTTCATAATCATGAACATTGGATGTTATTAATAACAAGGTTATGTCATTGTATGAATGATGTAACGGACACACCCAATTAAGCGTAGCATAAGATCTCGTCATTAAGTTATTTGCTATAAGCTTTCGATACATAGTTACCTAGTCCTTATGACCATGAGATCATGTAAATCACTTATACCGGAAAGGTACTTTGATTACACCAAACGCCACTGCGTAAATGGGTGGTTATAAAGGTGGGATTAAGTATCCGGAAAGTATGAGTTGGGGCATATGGATCAACAGTGGGATTTGTCCATCCCGATGACGGATAGATATACTCTGGGCCCTCTCGGTGGAATGTCGTCTAATGTCTTGCAAGCATATGAATAAGTTCATAAGAGACCACATACCACGGTACGAGTAAAGAGTACTTGTCAGGAGACGAGGTTGAACAAGGTATAGAGTGATACCGAAGATCAAACCTCGGACAAGTAAAATATCGCGTGACAAAGGGAATTGGTATCGTATGTGAATGGTTCATTCGATCACTAAAGTCATCGTTGAATATGTGGGAGCCATTATGGATCTCCAGATCCCGCTATTGGTTATTGGTCGGAGTGAGAACTCAACCATGTCCGCATAGTTCACGAACCGTAGGGTGACACACTTAAAGTTGGATGTTGAAATGGTAGAACTTGAATATGGAATGGAGTTCGAATATTTGTTCGGAGTCCCGGATGAGATCCCGGACATCACGAGGAGTTCCGGAATGGTCCGGAGAATAAGATTCACATATAGGATGTCATTTTATGTGATTTAAAATGATTGAAGGTTCTAGAAAAGTCCGGAAGAAACCACCAAGGAAGGTGGAGTCCCGGAGGGACTCCACCTCCATGGCCGGCCAACCCTAGAGGGGGAGGAGTCCCAAGTGGACTCCCCCTATGGGGGCCGGCCACCCCCCCACATGGAAGGGGGGAATCCCACCCCAAGTGGGATTCCCACCTTGGGTAGGTTTCCCTATCACATGGAAGGTTTTGGGTTCGGGTCTTATTCGGAGACTTGTAGTCCAACACTTGGGGCTTCCACCTATATAATGAGGGGCCAAGGGGAGGGGGCCGGCCACCCAAGAACCACAAGGTGGCCGCACCCCTATAGTGGCCGGCGCCCCCTCTCCCCAAACCCTAGCGGCCTCTCTCCTCCACCGCATCCCGCACGCTTAGCGAAGCTCCGCCGGTTTTCTCCACCACCACCGACACCACGCCGTCGTGCTGTCGGATTCAAGAGGAGCTACTACTTCTGCTGCCCGCTGGAACGGGGAGGTGGACGTCGTCTTCATCAACAACCGAACGTGTGACCGAGTACGGAGGTGCTGCCCGTTCGTGGCGCCGGAGGGATCGTGATCAAGATCTTCTACGCGCTTTTGCAAGCGGCAAGTGAACGTCTACCGCAGCAACAAGAGCCTCATCTTGTATGCTTTGGAATCTCTTCAAGGGTGAGACTCGATAATCCCCTCGTTGCTACCGTCTTCTAGATTGCATCTTGGCTTGGATTGCGTGTTCGCGGTAGGAAAATTTTTGTTTTCTATGCAACGTTATCCTACAGATTTTTCTTGTTTTAATATGTCTAGACCATGTTTATCAACTTGAATGCTCATTATATGACATAAAAAAGCTATGTGCTTTGGTTTTTTTTTTTTTGAATTTTTATGCCCATTTGAATCTTGGTCAAATCCTAGGTTTGACCAAGATTTAAACAAGTTTAAAACATGAAAATGAAAAGGTAAGCATGGATCCTTCTTAGTCATTCAAAAATGAAGCTTTTGGGGGGTTCTTGAAATCTCAATGTTTGAAACCCAAAACCACTTCTCTTCATGGTTGACTTCATAAGACATAGTTAAGGGCTAGGGGGTAGATACATGCTTTTTCTGTTTTGAATATGTCTAGACCTTGTTCATATCAATCAACTTGAATGCTTACTATATATATATATATATATGACATAAGAAGGATATGTGCTTTGGTTTTCATTTTTTGATTTTTTCTGAATGTTTATGCCCATTTGAATCTTGGTCAAGTCCTAGATTTTAGCTAGTTTAAAACAGATGAAAATGAAAAGGCAAGCCTGGATCCTTCTTAGTCATTCTAAAATGAAGCTTTTGGGGGGTTCTTGAAATCTCAATATAATTTTTGAAACCCAAAACCACTTCTCTTCATGCTTGACTTCATAAGACAGAGTTAAGGGTTAGGGGTAGATCGATTGATGAGGTCTAAGACCCCGTGTGTGGCCCGATCTCGCGGATTGACTTCGAAACCAAGAGGGGAGATGGGAAAATGCGAGGAACACGAAGAACACGATGAACACGAGGAACTCCGAGACTCACGCACGCACACCAACCCGATACACCCGATACTTACCCCCGTGGCTCGATGGACCACGCCAATAGAATCACCCGGAAGAGGCACGCGGCAGAATTCCCGGTGAGAGATTGGTGTTGGAGAAAAGAGATTGGTGAGGGAGAGAGAGTAGCTTGTACTAGAATCTCACTCAACAATATCCAAATCAACAACAAGGATGGCCTTGATTACAGAGGGATGATACCCAAGGGAGACTAAGCTCAAAGGTAGGTTTGAGTTCAAAACAAGTCTAAAGAGCTAAAGGGGTGCTTGGGGTGCTTATATAGTCTTACAAGGCGTCACAGGCCGAAAAGGTAAGTTCGGGCCGAAAATATAACTTAAGTCGTGCAGGCCGGTCAGGGGGCCGGTCAGACCGGGCCTGTGACTGGGCAGGCCGGTTTCAGACCGGGCCTGTGACCGGGCGGAGACCGGACGAGGCTCCAAGTCCCCTGGATGGCGCCCGGATGTCACGAGCGCGAATCCCGGTTTCTGACCGGGCGGCAGGTCGGGAGGCCGGTCGAACCGGGCTGTGGACCGGGTGATCCGGTCAGGGGGCCGGTCTGACCGGGTTCTGGACCGGTCGTCCGTCTTCTCTTCCTTGCGCTCTTCGGGCGACTTCCTGTCCAGCTCCATGTCCATCTTCGTGTCCATCTTCTGGTCCAGCTGCTCCTCTCCTCCCTTTGACCATGGCGTATCCTCCTCTTGGTGACCTTGATGCTCCTTGTACCTAATGACACATAACACGTCGGCATGAGGTAGCAATCCATCCAAAGGTGTACCAAGATCAAGGGTGGTGAGGAGCGAGTTCACCTCATCATGTAGCGCTTTGACTCGGGCTCGTGTCATCGGTCCACTTGGGGGACTTGTTGGTCTTGGTGTAGCGACGTCGGTGACCGGGGCTACATCATCTCCCCCCCCTTGGGAAAGAGTCGTCCTCGACTCTTGCACCTCCTCATCTCCATGATAGGGTGACAAGTCCGAGACGTTGAACGTGTTGCTCACCAAGTACTTGGATGTTGGAATGTCGATGACGTAAGCGTTGTTGTTGATGCGTTTGAGGACCTTGAAGGGGCCATCTCCTCTTGGCTTGAGCTTGGAGTTGCGCTCATGAGGAAACCTTTCCTTCCGGAGGTGGATCCAAACGAGGTCTCCTTCTTCGAATATTCTTTCCTTCTTCTTGGCGTTGAGGCGGTTGGCTTGACGAAGAACATGTTCTTGTATGGTTTCCCTTGTCTCTTCATGTAGTTTCTTGACGGCGGCGGTGCGCTTGTCGAAGTCCATGTTGATGCGCTCGTGGAGGTGAAGCGGAAGTATGTCGAGTGCCGTGTAAGGTTCGAAGCCATAGACGACCATGAAGGGGCTCCTTGACGTAGTCTTGTGCTTGGCGCGGTTGTAGGCGAACTCGGCGTGAGGAAGGCACTCCTCCCATGACTTCAAGTTTTTCTTCACGAGGATGCGTAGGAGGGTGGAGAGGCTTCGATTGACCACTTCCGTTTGGCCGTCCGTTTGCGGGTGCGATGATGATGAGAACAAGAGCTTGACTCCAAACTTCGCCATGAGCGACTTCCAAAGATAACTCATGAACTTGACGTCTCGATCCGACACAATGCTTTGTGGTACTCCATGTAGGCGAACGATTTCCCTGAAAAATAATGAAGCAATGTGTGAAGCATCGTCGCTCTTATGGCAAGGTATGAAATGAGCCATCTTAGAGAATCTATCCACTACAACAAATATGGAATCATGACCATGCTTAGTGCGGGGCAAGCCTAGAACGAAATCCATGCTAATATCGGTCCATGGTGCATAAGGAATCGGTAATGGCATGTAAAGACCATAAGGGTTGGAGGTAGACTTAGCTTGTAAGCATGTTGTGCACCGACGGCAAAGGCGCTCCACATCTCGCTTCATCTTTGGCCAATAGTAGTGGGTTGAGAGCATGGCATATGTCTTGTCACGGCCAAAGTGGCCCATAAGACCTCCTCCATGAGACTCTTGCAAAAGCAATTTTCGAAGCGAAGACTCGGGAATGCAAATCTTGTTAGCTTTAAACAAATAGCCATCATGCAAATAGAAATCATCCACTCCTCGCTCAACGGAGCACTTCTCAAAAATCGGAGCAAAGAAAGAATCGGAAGGATAGAGTTCTTTGATCTCTTCAAGTCCCAAAACATGAAAATCCAAACGAGTTAGCAAAAGGGTGTTTTTGCGGGAAAGAGCATCCGCCACAACATTGTCCTTGCCCTTCTTGTATTTGATCACATATGGGAAGGACTCAATGAACTCGACCCATTTTGCATGTCGTTTGTTCAAGTTGTGTTGGCTTTTCAAATATTTCAAGGACTCATGGTCGGAATGAATGATAAACTCTTTTGGCCAAAAATAGTGTTGCCAAACTTCAAGAACACGAACCAAAGCGTAGAGCTCCTTGTCATATATAGGATAGTTGAGGCGTGCGCCATCTAACTTCTCGCTATAGTATGCGACGGGTTTGCCCTCTTGCATAAGAACACCACCAATACCAAGCCCACTTGCATCACACTCAATCTCAAAAGTTTTGGCAAAATTTGGAAGAACAAGAAGTGGAGCTTCGGTAAGGCGTTTCTTCAACTCATCAAAAGCATTTTGTTGGGCCTTGCCCCAAACAAACAGAACATTCTTCTTGGTAAGCTCATTCAAAGGGCAAGCGATGGTGCTAAAGTCTTTCACAAAGCGGCGATAAAACCCGGCAAGTCTATGGAAGCTTCGGACTTGGCCAACATTTGTAGGGGTAGGCCAATTATGGATGGCCTCCACCTTGGAAGAATCAACTTCAATCCCATTAGCGGAAACCACAAAACCAAGAAACACCAACTTGTTTTGAGCAAACGTGCATTTGGGGAGGTTAGCATAAAGCTTTTCATGGCGCAAGATGCACAAGACTTCTTTCACATGTTGCACATGGTCCTCGAGGTTTTTGCTATAAATAAGAATATCATCGAAGTAGACAACCACGCTCTTGCCAATGAGAGGACGCAAGATGTGATTCATGAGGCGCATGAAAGTAGATGGTGCATTGGAAAGACCGAAAGGCATAACGAGCCATTCATAGAGACCAAGTTTGGTCTTGAATGCCGTTTTCCATTCATCACCAATAGCCATGCGGATTTGATGGTAACCACTACGCAAATCGACTTTAGAGAAAATTGTGGCACCACTAAGTTCATCTAGCATGTCATCTAAACGCGGAATGGGATGGCGGTAACGGACGGTAATGGCATTGATGGGGCGACAATCCATACACATCCGTTGCGTCTCATCCGGTTTAGGCACAAGGATCACGGGAACCGCACAAGGGCTAAGGCTTTCTCGGACGTACCCTTTGGCGAGGAGATCTTGAATTTGGCGGTTGATCTCCTTGGTCTCTTCGGGGTTGGTGCGGTAGGCGGCACGGTTTGGAAGCGGAGCGCCGGGTATGAGGTCGATGCGGTGTTCTATGCCGTGGAGTGGTGGTAGTCCATGAGGGAGCTCATCGGGGAAGACGTCTCGAAATTCCTGCAAAAGAGACAGCAAAGACGGAGGAATGTTGGTTAAGTCGTTAGTCTCCGACGCGGGTCCCTTGCATATGAGCACATAGTGCAATATGGTGGATGGGTTCTCTTGGAGCTCTCTCCACTCACTCTTGGTGGCTAGAAGGACACTCTTGGGCTCACTCATGTATGGCTTGTGGAGCTCACTCTCTTTGTGGTGGATCGCTCCCTCTCCTCTCATCTCACTATGGTGGGTGCGGAGTTGTGCCCTCGCTAAAGCCTTCGCATTATCCGCGATGATTTGGCTAGGAGTCATCGGACGCAACTCGAACTTCTTGTCGTTGACCTTGAAGGTGTATGTGTTGGAGAGTCCATCATGTATAGCCTTCTTGTCATATTGCCAAGGGCGGCCAAGCAACATGTGGCACACCGTCATGGGTACCACGTCGCACTCGATGGTGTCCTCATAAGGGCCGATCTTGAAGTTGACGGTGACGGTATGTTGTATCTTGACGTTGCCCTTGTCACTCAACCATTGGATATGGTAAGGGTGAGGATGCTTGCGGAGAGTGAGGTGGAGCTTCTCACACAACTCGGTGCTCGCAAGGTTATGGCAACTTCCACCATCTATGATGACCTTGATAGACTTGCCACCAATTCCGGCACGGGTTTGGAAGATGTTGCACCGTTGTTCTTCCATATCATGAGGTTGTGTGGTTAGCACCCTTGTGACCACAAGTGAGGGACTTGGGTCATGCTCACATAAGAGAGGATCTTCTCCACTTTCTTGCTCATAAGCTTCTTCACTTTCCACGGCGGCTTGCACAAGGGCTTCATATTCATCCTCATCAAGAGTCTCGATGTCACCATTCTCCATAGTGATCATGACCTTGGTGTTCTTGCACTCAAACGATTTGTGACCTTGGGTGCCACACTTGAAACAAGTGACACTAGAGGGTCCCGTGGATGCCTTAGAGGAGGCGGTGGAGGAGACCGTTTGCTTCATGCGACTTTGGATAGTTGGCTTCTTGGAAGGTGTAGAGGATGCGTCGGCCTTGGCACTCGTAGCATAAGGAGTTGATGTAGTAGGAGGAGTCGATGAAGCGAGCTTGGAGGAGAAATAGGACTTGGCCTTGGAGTACTTGATGTCCTCAATCACTTGGCGCTCGGCCTTCGATGCTTGGTGGACTAACTCAACCATGTTGGAGTAGGGTTGGAACTCGACAATCCTCTTGATAGGATAAGTAAGGCCATTGAAGAAACGAGCAATGGTTTGTTCCTCGGACTCTTGGATGTTGGCTCGCATCATAGTGAGCTCCATCTCCTTGTAGAACTCCTCAACGGTCTTGGTACCTTGCTTCAACTTTTGGAGCTCGTTGAAGAGGTCGGTCATGTAGTGCATTGGGACAAAGCGAGCATGCATCTCCTTCTTCATATCTTCCCAAGTGTCAATAGGAGGTTCACCCTTCTCTTCTCGAAGAGTTAGGACTTGCTCCCACCAAGTGTTGGCGTAGTCTTCAAACTCGAGTGATGCCATAGCCACTTTCTTGGCACCGGAGTAGTTGTGGATGCGGAAGATCTTGTCCACCTTGAGTGCCCATGAGAGGTAAGCTTCGGCGTCGTCTTCTCCTTTGAATTTGGGCATGTTGAACTTGAGCTTGCCATACATGTTCTCTTCATCCTCCAAGTTTCTTCTACGAGGAGGGGCGCCGTCAACTCTTGCGGCTAGAGGTGGAATAGGAGGTCTTCTATGGCCAACCATAGCATTGGGTTGGCGTTGGAGTCGAACACTTGCTTCACTTGGTTCATGGTGAGGATGTTGTTGAAGATCTTGTCGCGGGTGAGGACGATGCTCAATGTTGGGTCTCTCATCTTGATCATGGTGTAGTTCTCCTCGGCCACGTTGGTCATGGCGAGGGTGGCGACGAAGATCTCGCCGAGGTGGATCTTGAGGATCTTGGTCTAGGGGATGGCCATCACGCCCATGGTGGGCATGGCGATCCGCTTGGTGACGATCTTGTTGAAGGTCTTGAGCTTGTGGAGGACGCTCATGTGGACGAGCATGGCGATGTATTTCTCCACGCCTAGAGTTGGAGCGGGAGTCTTCATGGCGAGCATGTGAGCGATGAGGTCGATGATGGTCTTCATGCCTTGAAGAGGAGCTTGAGGACGAAAGGCCACCATGAGAATAGTAATCTTGTGGCGAGCTTGATGAAGAGGAAGTAGAGCGGTGTCGACGATGACGACCCAAGTTGGTGATGGCGCGCTCGAGGCTATCCATGCGCCGCTCCATGTTGGCATCATTAGCCGCCATTTGGCCATTCAAGTTGTCCGTAGCTTCACGAAGAAGAGCCAAATCATGGTTCACGGTGGAGAAGTTGTGAGCCAACTCTTCGTATTGCTCATCGATGCGGGTCTCGAAGAGTGAGAGTTGCTCCTTGAACTCTTGTCATTGCGTCCATAGGTTGTGTTGAGTAGCCAACCTCTCGGTGTTGCGGAGGATCTCTTCATCCCTATTGGTATCTCCGTTCCTATCCATGATGCAAAGACAAGAACTATGTTGTGTATGTTAGTGGAAGGAGACTACCTCGCACTCTTACCAAGGTAAGATAGTATTGAGGCAATCCACCAAACCGAAAGTAAGATCAAGTGTATCGGGAACACACGCAAAACCACACGCAAAAGCTAGCAAATATGGTGTTAGGCGAGTGTTGTGGAAAGCCAAAAGACAAATCCAAGATCGAGTATGTTGTTAAAAGTGGGTAAAGTCCAAAAATCCAAATGTCAATGTGAAGATCACTATAAACACGGAAAAAGATGTGGAACACACACACGAGATAAGCGGGGTTAGTGCAACCAAAAGTGAGCGGAAAAGTGTATGTATAAGTGCTCGGTGTCACACTAACACAAGGAGAGCCAAAGCTTTGGTTGCAAAGGAAGAGACAACAAGATTCACACGCGGCCTCTCTTCTCCTATCTCTCTTTGCTTAAAAGCTTTTCTCTCTTGTATATGTTGGCACTTGCACTCGTTTGTATCTTTGGTGGCACGTGGACACTTTGTATGTATGGGCGTATGGATGTATGGATGTATGGATGTATGGTGCTACTCGCACTCTTTTTGTGTTTTTGGGGCTTTTTGACGCACTATGTTAGCGTTAGCCTCGCTTTTGCTATCTTGCCACACGAGTGTTTGCTTGGGTGCCTTACTCAACGCGACACACACACCTCACAATGCGGGGCCACGTGCAATGTCTCGCAACACTAGACAAGCAATGCTCGATGGGATAGATCGCAAAAGGAAGAGGGGTTACAAGGTGACCTGCAAGTTATACCTGCGATGATGGTGGTGGTGGTGGTGGTGGTGGTGGAGATCGCCGGAAGACGAGGTCGAAGGAGGGGCGTTGCGTCGCCCGGTCTGAGGCCCGGTTGGACCGGGTTGTGGACCGGCTTGCCCGGTTTGCCGCCCGGTCGACCGGGTTCTGGGCTGGCTCGGCCGGTCGTGGGCCCGGTTGACCGGCTGCTCAACCGGATTTCGCGGGATGAAGCTTTCTCTCTCCTGTTCTTCACGAAAACCAAGCCAAATCGACCAAATCGAGGGGAAACGATGGAATTGGAGGCTAAAAGTTGGGAAAATAGTAGATCAAGCACAACAACACCAGATCCACGGACCAAAACCACTCAAAACGCAACCAAATCACAGATCGGTCAAGAGGCACTTTAGGGCTATTTTTTTTTTGGAAAATTTTCTAGGAACGAAATCGGGTGGGTGGGAGGTCAAATCCGCGGTAACCAAGAGCTGCTGATACCATATGATGAGGTCTAAGACCCCGTGTGTGGCCCGATCTCACGGATTGACTTCGAAACCAAGAGGGGAGATGGGAAAACGCGAGGAACACGAAGAACACGATGAACACGAGGAACTCCGAGACTCACGCACGCACACCAACCCGATACACCCGATACTTACCCCCGTGGCTCGATGGACCACGCCAATAGAATCACCCGGAAGAGGCACGCGGCAGAATTCCCGGTGAGAGATTGGTGTTGGAGAAAAGAGATTGGTGAGGGAGAGAGAGTAGCTTGTACTAGAATCTCACTCAACAATATCCAAATCAACAACAAGGATGGCCTTGATTACAGAGGGATGATACCCAAGGGAGACTAAGCTCAAAGGTAGGTTTGAGTTCAAAACAAGTCTAAAGAGCTAAAGGGGTGTTTGGGGTGCTTATATAGTCTTACAAGGCGTCACAGGCCGAAAAGGTAAGTTCGGGCCGAAAATATAACTTAAGTCGTGCAGGCCGGTCAGGGGGCCGGTCAGACCGGGCCTGTGACCGGGCAGGCCGGTTTCAGACCGGGCCTGTGACCGGGCGGAGACCGGACGAGGCTCCAAGTCCCCTGGATGGCGCCCGGATGTCACGAGCGCGAATCCCGGTTTCTGACCGGGCGGCCCGGTCAGGAGGCCGGTCAGACCGGGCTGTGGACCGGGTGATCCGGTCAGGGGGCCGGTCTGACCGGGTTCTGGACCGGTCGTCCGTCTTCTCTTCCTTGCGCTCTTCGGGCGACTTCCTGTCCAGCTCCATGTCCATCTTCGTGTCCATCTTCTGGTCCAGCTGCTCCTCTCCTCCCTTTGACCATGGCGTATCCTCCTCTTGGTGACCTTGATGCTCCTTGTACCTAATGACACATAACACGTCGGCATGAGGTAGCAATCCATCCAAAGGTGTACCAAGATCAAGGGTGGTGAGGAGCGAGTTCACCTCATCATGTAGCGCTTTGACTCGGGCTCGTGTCATCGGTCCACTTGGGGGACTTGTTGGTCTTGGTGTAGCGACGTCGGTGACCGGGGCTACATCATCGATACATGCTTTTTTCTGTTTTGAATATGTCTAGACCTTGTTGATCAACTTGAATGCTTACTATATATGACATAAGAAGGCTATATGCTTTGGTTTTTCATTTTTCTGGGTTTTTTGAATTTTATGCCCATTTGAATCTTGGTCAAATACTAGCTAGGTTTGACCAAGATTTAAACAATTTTAAAAAATGAAAATGAAAAGGCAAGCCTGGATCTTTTTTAGTCACTCTAAAATGAAGCTTTTGGGAGGTTCTTGAAATTTCCATGTTTGAAACCAATAGGACTTCTCTTCATGCTAGACTTCATAAGATCGACCGACTTTATGGTTAGGGGGTAGATACATGCTTTTTCTGTTTTGAATATGCCTAGACCTTGTTCATCAATTTGATATTTCCATGTTTGAAACCCAAAACCACTTCTCTTCATGCTTGACTCCATAATACAGAGTTTAAGGTTAGGGCCAGGGTAGATACATGATTTTTCTAGTTTGAATATGTCTAGACCATGTTTATCAACTTGAGTGCTCATGCATTATATGACATAAAAAGACTATGTGTTTTGGTTTTCCATTTTTTGCGATTTTTTCTGAATGTTTATGCCCATTTGAAACTAAAGGTGAGAGAGAACACGTTAAAGGTTATTCTAACAAAGGTCATGCTTGGAATCTTACCTATGTATTATTGTACATCACAAATGTGAAATGAAAATATGTGCATCGATCTCTATAAACCATAAACCCTAACCCTAACTATATAGAAAAAAATGAATGTTTATCGGGTTTGAGTTTTTATGCCCATTTGAGTCTGGGTCAAATACTAGCTAGGTTTGACCAAGATTTAAACAATTTAAAAACATGAAAATGGAAAGGCAAGCCTGGATCTTTTTTAGTCACTCTAAAATGAAGCTCTTGGGAGGTTCTTGAAATTTCCATGTTTGAAACCAATACGACTTGTCTTCATGCTAGACTTCATAAGATCGACCGAGAGTTTATGGTTAGGGGGTAGATACATATGATTTGTCTGGTTTGAACACATGTCTAGACCTTGTTTATCTACTTGAATATGCTTACTATATATATATGACGTAAGAAGACTATGTGCTTTGGTTTTTCATTTTTTCATTTTTCCTGAATTTTTATGCCCATTTGAATCTTGACCAAGATTTAAACAAGTTAATTTAAAACATGAAAATGAAAAGGTAAGCATGGAACCTTCTTAGTCACTCTAAGATGAAGTTTTTGGGAGGTTTTTTAAATTTCCATGTTTGAAACCCAAAACCACTTCTCTTCATGTTTGACTTCATAAGACAGATCGAGTTTAGGGTTAGGGCCAGGGTAGATACATGATTTTTCTTGTTTTAATATGTATAGACCATGTTTATCAACTTGAATGCTCATTATATGACATAAAAGGCTATGTGCTTTGTTTTTTTTTGAATTTTTATGCCCATTTGAATCTTGGTCAAATCCTAGGTTTGACCAAGATTTAAACAAGTTTAAAACATGAAAATGAAAAGGTAAGCATGGATCCTTCTTAGTCATTCAAAAATGAAGCTTTTGGGGGGGGTCTTGAAATCTAAATGTTTGAAACCCAAAACCACTTCTCTTCATGGTTGACTTCATAAGACATAGTTAAGGGCTAGGGGGTAGATACATGCTTTTTCTGTTTTGAATATGTCTAGACCTTGTTCATATCAATCAACTTGAATGCTTACTATATATATATGACATAAGAAGGATATGTGCTTTGGTTTTCATTTTTTGATTTTTTCTGAATGTTTATGCCCATTTGAATCTTGGTCAAGTACCAGATTTTAGCTAGTTTAAAACAGATGAAAATGAAAAGGCAAGCCTGGATCCTTCTTAGTCATTCTAAAATGAAGCTTTTGGGGGGTTCTTGAAATCTCAATATAATGTTTGAAACCCAAAACCACTTCTCTTCATGCTTGACTTCATAAGACAGAGTTAAGGGTTAGGGGTAGATCGATACATGCTTTTTTTGTTTTGAATATGTCTAGACCTTGTTGATCAACTTGAATGCTTACTATATATGACATAAGAAGGCTATGTGCTTTGGTTTTTCATTTTTCTGGGTTTTTTGAATTTTATGCCCATTTGAATCTTGGTCAAATACTAGCTAGGTTTGACCAAGATTTAAACAATTTTAAAAAATGAAAATGAAAAGGCAAGCCTGGATCTTTTTTAGTCAATCTAAAATGAAGCTTTTGGGAGGTTCTTGAAATTTCCATGTTTGAAACCAATAGGACTTCTCTTCATGCTAGACTTCATAAGATCGACCGACTTTATGGTTAGGGGTAGATACATGCTTTTTCTGTTTTGAATATGCCTAGACCTTGTTCATCAATTTGAAATTTCCATGTTTGAAACCCAAAACCACTTCTCTTCATGCTTGACTCCATAATACAGAGTTTAAGGTTAGGGCCAGGGTAGATACATGATTTTTCTAGTTTGAATATGTCTAGACCATGTTTATCAACTTGAGTGCTCATGCATTATATGACATAAAAAGACTATGTGTTTTGGTTTTCCATTTTTTCGATTTTTTCTGAATGTTTATGCCCATTTGAAAATAAAGGTGAGAGAGAACACGTTAAAGGTTATTCTAACAAAGGTCATGCTTGGAATCTTACCTATGTATTATTGTACATCACAAATGTGAAATGAAAATATGTGCATCGATCTCTATAAACCATAAACCCTAACCCTAACTATATAGAAAAAGATGAATGTTTATCGGGTTTGAGTTTTTATGCCCATTTGAGTCTTGGTCAAATACTAGCTAGGTTTGACCAAGATTTAAACAATTTAAAAGCATGAAAATGGAAAGGCAAGCCTGGATCTTTTTTAGTCACTCTAAAATGAAGCTCTTGGGAGGTTCTTGAAATTTCCATGTTTGAAACCAATACGACTTCTCTTTTTTTTTTTTTGAGAATTACGGGGGGGGGGGGAACCCCACCGCTTGTTATTATTACTCGAGAAGACTTGGCAGTCATACCATCCATACAGAAAGTGAAAACAGGGGGTACAGGGGGATATAGAAAAGGAAATACAAAAAATTACATAGTAGCGGACAGGAGGAAACTACGAAGGGTGTCGAGCCGACCACGGTCATGAATCCTGTATCTCCATCTCCAAGTAGTGAGATCGTCGCCAGCTCTGCGGAGCACATTGCCAGCCGAGGATGTCTTGGCGTTGAAGACGAGATCGTTCCGAGCCTTCCATATAGACCAGAGGATCGTCGCGACACCGGCATGCCAGATGTGGGTAGCCGTCCCGGGGGTGGTGGTAAATCCCAGAAGGAGAACTTGCCGGCAGGGACCGAGACACCCAACCGCGCCCACACCTCGGCGGCAAGCGGACAGTCGAAGAAGCGGTGCCTCCCCGTCTCGGTCGAGGGGCAGGCCGCGCACACATCGGACGGGGCGCAGTTCTTGTAGAAGAGGTTGGATCGAGTGCTGAGCCTGTCAATGTTGGCGAGGTACGAGAAAAGCAGAACCTTGGCAGGCAAGAGGAGGCCCCAGGAAGTGCAGGCGGACACATCCTTGGCATGCCGAGGGGAGAGCATGCGGTAGGCCTCCCTGGAGCTGAACGGGGGAGCAGAGGGGGAGTCGATGCAGCGGAGATCCTGTCCATCACCAAGGGCGACAGAGCCCACGAGGGTCACAACGGCGTGAAGCTCCCGCTCGGCCGCACCACTCAGCCTAGGCTGGAGTGAGAAGCCAGACGAGATGACCGTGGCCACCGAGGCATGAGGCCTGGTGACGTGCGAGAAGAGCGCGGGGTACTGGTCGGCAAGCGGCATGCCAGGAAGCCACTTATCGAGCCAGAAGGCCGTAGAGGTGCCACTCACCACTGAAACACGGGTGATGGCACGGTACAGCGGGAGACATTCCCGCACGATGTTGTCGATGAAGGAGGGAGATGAAGTCGCGTCGCCGAGATCCTGTCCAGAGTGCTGCCGGAACCAATCTTTCCAAGGTAGGGGGTCAGTTTGGTGGAGCTTATGGACAAAGTTAAGGAGAAGACACCTGTTCTGCCGGTGGAGGTCCTTAATGCCGAAGCCGCCCTCCTGTTTAGAAAACAAAACTTTATCCCAAGCAATTAGACAACGAGCCCCCGAGCAAGTATCCTTGCCAGTCCAGAAGAAAGTGCGGCGCCTTTTATCTATACTTTCGAGCACACCCTATGGAAGCAAATACGAGCACATATAGTAGGTTGCAAGATTATTTAGCACGGCATTACATAACACAAGGCGCCCACCCGAGGAGAGGAGGAGAGCACGCCATCCAGAGAGACGACGATCAAAGGAGAGGATAAGAGGAGCGTAGGCAGAGATGGGAAGTTTAGTAGGAGAAAGAGGTAGACCTAGGTAAGGCTGAGGGAAGGAGGAGATCGGGCACCCAAGAGTAGATGCAATGCAGGTTTCATCGTCGGGGGGGACATGCATAGGGATGAAGCAAGATTTATGGAAGTTGATAGCTAACCCAGTAGCGTCAGCGAAATCATCCAGGACCTTTTTAAGGCAGGACCCGGCACCGGGAGTCGCCTTACAAATAATGAGAGTATCGTCGGCATATTGCAGGACGGGGCACAGGGTAGTAGGGGAGAGAGGGTGAAAAAGCCTGTTGTCAGAATAAGCTTTGCGGATAAGGCGCTGAAGGACATCCGCAACAATAATGAAGAGATACGGGGAGAGCGGATCGCCCTGCCGGAGGCCGTTGCGGCATCGAATCCAGTCGCCAGGCACCCCGTTAAGGAGCACAGCAGTGTGACCTGTAGATAGGATCCGAGCCATCCACTCACACCATTTCTCCCCAAAACCTCGGGCCCTGAGGATTGCAAGGAGGCTGACCCAGTTCACGGAGTCGAAGGCTTTTTTGAAGTCGATTTTGAACACAATCGTGGGAGCTTTTCTCAGGTGGCAACACCTAATGATATCGGCAGCGTAGACAATGTTCTCCGAGATGCGACGACTAGAGAGGAAGCCCGTTTGGTCGGCGTCTACGAGAGAGTGGATGGCAGACTGGAGCCGGGTGGTGAGGACCTTAGTGATAGCTTTCACAATACAATTTTGCAAGGAGATAGGCCGGAACTGCGATGGGGTGTTGGCACCATCAGACTTGGGGAGGAGGACAAGGAAGGCACGGTTGATACGCGTTAAGTCAATGGAACCGTCGAAGAAGGAGTCAAAAACTGCGAACACGTCAGCAGACACCGTGTCCCAGAAGGTATGAAAGAAAGAAGGGCCGAACCCGTCCGGCCCAGGACTGGAGAGCTTGTTCATGGCGACGAAGGCCTGACGGATCTCATCTCGGGAGAAGGGAGCACAAAGAGCGGGAGAGAGCGGGGTGGCGTTGGTGTACAAGACTCCAGACTGAAACGCCAGGTCGTTGGCGCAACTGTGCCAAGCAGGCTAACATAGTAGCCCTTAAGCAGACTCGCTTTTTCGGCATGGGGAGTGACCGAGACACCCTCCACCTCCAGGGCAGGAATAGAGTTGCGACGAAGCCGGTAGGTGGCAGAGGCGTGAAAAAACTTGGTGTTTTCATCGCCGTCCAGGGCAAACCACACTTTCGCCCTAAGCCTCCAGTAGAGGGCTCTTTCCTTAACAGCGAGGTGAAGGGCATCCATGGTAAGGGAGCGAAGGTGATTTTCCGAGAAGGAGAGGGGGCGATCTTCTTCTAACAAATCAATGAGGGTGATGAGCAGGCGACAGTCCTTTTCCCGTTGAAGGGAGGGGGAAGAGCGCTTCGCCCAAGCTTTGCAGCGAAACCGGCATTGTCGAAGGCGCGCAACAATTTGAGAGGTAGGGTCAGACCTGGAAGTACCCCCCAAGAGCTACGAATGAGATTCTTGAAGCTGGCGTGAAGGCTCCAAGCGGTGTCGTACCAGAAGTAGCCACGTTTTGGGATCAGGGTAGAGATGGTGGCAATAAGGGGAACGTGGTCGGAGGTGTCACGAGCTAGCGAGGAAAGGGTGGAGGAGGGGAAAACAAGGTTCCACGCGTGGTTAACAAAAACGCGGTCCAACCTAACCAGGGTAGGGACATCGCGTCGATTGGACCAGGTGTAGTGACGGTCCATCAGAGGGAGCTCAAAGAGACAAAGGTTATTAATAGCGTCGTTGAACATGGTCGCCTCTGAGAGGGAGAAGTTGTCATTATTACGATCCGCGGGGTCTCTGGTGAGATTAAAATCGCCAGCGATGATCCACGGCACATCATTGCCAGGGTCGTGACTGGCAAGCAGCTCAAGGAACAGAGCCTTATCAGCCCTGTCACATGGAGCGTAGACGTTTGAGAAGCGGATAGTAGTGCCATCGTCGATGAAGGCAAGGTCGAGCGAAAGGACGTGTCGGGAGGCAAAATCAGAGGAAAGGCTGAAGAGGTTTTGATCCCAGGCGGAAACTAGCCCACCAGAGGTGCCGACAGCATCAACCGCACGATGAGACCGAATGGAAGGAGGAAGGAAGGACGCGGCTTTAGCAGCCGTTAACTCCCCGAGTTTCGACTCCTGGATCGCTAGTAAGCTAGGCCTAGCAGTGGACAAATCAGCAAAGACACTGATACACTTGTCCTCGTCTCCTAGCCCGCGCACGTTCCAGGATTCCGTAACAAAACGCATGTGGGAACTCATAAAGAGAGCCGGGGGACACCATGTAACAAAAAACGAGCATGCTGGTTCTGATTAGAGGTAGACATTACATGGCTAGATTGCTCAGGAAACAAAAAAATAAAAAAGGGGGCGGAGCTGCAGTAGGATTGCCAACGATCGTACAGGAGCTAGAACAGCAGCTCAGTCTAAAGACTCTCGCAGAGCGAGGGGAAGGCAGCGCGCGTATGGCCCTGGTGCCCTCCACGCTGGAAGGACCCCAAGGGGGAGAACGAACGTGACGATGTCGATGCATCACCCAGAACCAGAGGGCACCTCCGCCACAACAGCAATGGCGTCGGGGTCGACGCCGCAAGCTGCAGCAAGCGCCCTAAGGCGCGGAAGGGGGATAGGCCCCGGGCTGGTATCAGCAGCAAAGCCTGCCGCGGTCGCCGCCGCCTGCAGACGAGGAGAGCCGCCGGAAAGGTCGAACCGGGAGGCCTTCACCGCCTTGGCTTTTGTCAGCATGGTGACGAAGCTTGCAGGCTCCTTAGAGGCCAGCAGAGAGCTACGGCGGGCCTTGAACGCCGAGTCGACCTCTCTCTTGCGACGAACGCGCTGTTTACGCGCCGCATCCTCATGGTCCTCGCCGCCAACGGGGAAGGGGTCGTTGCTGGCCTGGACAAGGCCGCCAGCAGCAGGGGCACTCGGGCTACCCATGGGAGCGTCATCGACGAGGGGAGTGGCCGGCGCAGCAAGCGTGTCATACCACTGAAGAAGAAGGGGTTTGGGGCTCAGATCCACGTGTACAGAGAGGTTAGAAGTGGAAACAAAGAGGGGGTTCGGAGCGGGAGGCACCTGGTCAGCGTCAAGGCCAGCCTCCGGCAGTTGGGCGGCAAGACGGCGTGAAAGGATGCGGTCCCACAGCTCAACCGGAGCGGCGTGCTGCACAGCCACGGGGGTGGGAGTGCCAAAACCCGTGGGCACGCCGTCAATGTCGTTGAGGGCAGAAGCCCGCACTAAACCAGCCTGACGGCGGGCCACCACCCGCCTCCAAAGCTCAAGAGCAGGAGAGGAAGCACCCGCTCCAGTGGATAGGGGAGGTGGCGAGGGTGGCATCCCGCGCATTGAACCCTCGTCGATGTCATCCATGCGGGACACGCGAGCCCCGGTGGTGCCAGGGCCACAGTGGAGCGGAGAGGTAGCATCGCCGCTGAGGCAGTCGAAGTGGGAGAAAGGCATGTTGGTCATGTCCTCGTCGTACGGCTAGACGCGGACGACGCGGAGAAGCACCTCGGCGGAGCTCCCGCCGTGGCAGTCACGCATGATCATGGTGTGCGGCACCTCGCCACCCTCGGCAAGCTTGATGACGAGCCGGACGGCGGAGAAGTCCACCTCGTTGAGGCAAAGGGGGTCGATGCAGCAGACGGAGCCGAACGGGCGGAAGGCCGTGCGGATGCTGGCCTCGTTGCAGTGCTCCAAGGGGAAACCAGTGGCCGAGACCTGCGCAAAGTGCGAGAAACGCCAAGCAAACCTGTTGCACCCCTCCTCAGGGCGCTCAAGCCTAATGGTATGACCGTCAAAGGAGAGGGGAAACAGGGGCATGGATGTTTCACGTACCGCCGGCGACGCGAAGACGACCAAAAGGGCACCGTAGTCGCTGGCCGCGAAGCCGATACAAGGGTTGCCACCACGTTCCTCGAACGCGCGGCGGAGGAGGAAGCCGGGGGAAGCAGCGGGCGGCTCGATCAAGGCGTAGGCGAATCTGCGGCTGGCCGCGACGTTCTTCGGCGGCGGCAAGAAGACCTCAGCCACGCCGGCGCCACACGTGGGCGGGGAGAGCGGACAACCTGTGCTCGACGAGGGCAAGTTGTGGGCGAAAACAGGCATGGCACGGACCCCTGACGTGGCGGAGGCCGCACCTGAGTTGCACACACCGACAGTGGACGGCGTGTCCACAGGCACAGCCCCGCGCGGGAACGGCGTGGGCGGGCGGAAGGCGGCACGGTGCGTCTTGTCCAGGTCGCGGAAAAACTTGGCCATCCGGTGCTCATCTGGAGCGGCGGCCGCACTTGGGGGGCTGCGCGGAGACGGAGGGGAGGACGAACGGGAACGGGTGAGGCGCAACCTGGGGGCAGGGGTTGACGAAACATCAGAGAGAGAGAGAGCAGTGAGGGAGCTGAACGAGAGTAAGTGAGAGGCGGGAGCTCACATGTCCGGCGGCGGTGACCAAAACGCCCACAGGCCGCACAGCGGACGGGGTCCCGACACTTGTGGACGCGGTGCTCAGGGGAAAGGCACCGGAAGCAGAGAGGCCGTTCACGATTCGGGGAGTAGACGAGGCGTGTAGGAGGCGAGCTGTGGTGTGGAGATGGGGAGGAGAGTAGCGCGTCTTTATACGAGAAGCCAGGTATGGTCGCTCTGTTCGTCGAACGGCACAGAGACGGGGCGGGGCGAGGGTCCGCGGGGAGGTCAGTGCCGGGAACAAGGGGAAAGGCTGCACGCTCCACATCCGTATCAACGCCGGCATGGACAGCGGCCGAAAACAGGGGCGCGGGGAAGGAGCTCGAGGTGGATGGAGAAAAAGAGGTGGCAGGAGCTGCATCTTGCCCAGCTCCCGGCTTATATCCGCAGGGGAAGAGCTCGCACGCCGCGGAGGAGCGGGAAAGCCATGGCAGAGATTCGCCGGGAATCTCGGTCTGCAACGCAGGTTGGGTGGTGGGGATAAGGAAGGAGATGGGCGAGCCGCATCGTTGATCGAGGGATAGGACGGGGCAGGGAAAGTCAAAGGCGTTGTCACCGGCCACGCGAAGAGGAGGTATGGGGACAGGACCCAAAGGATCGGGACCCACCTGGCCCACCACGGTTGCAGCGAGCCCCGTGGCAGAGGAGTTTGACCTAGAGGAAAGGTCGTTCTCCTCGCGCTCGCTGTAGACGACAATGGCGGAAGACACCGGCCATGCCGGCGCACCGCAACCGCCGCAGCAGCATCGCCGGCCGAACGATGGAGAAAGTACTGGGTACGACCAAGCTTTACAGAGCCATGGGCAAGGATGAGGTCGCGGATAGGAGGAGCCGTCGCAAAGGAGGAGAAAACACCGCCGCCATGGTCGACCACGGAGAACTGATCAGGGTGCGAGGTGAGACGGAAGTTTAAAGCATTTGCGACGTGGAAGGAATTGATGCGGGGGGACAGGCAGCCAGGTGTGATCCAAAACCGGCTAAAATCACAAGAACCACCAATGGCTGTAGCAACCATGGAATGGAACATCGAGAGGATAGAGTCGAGGAACGCCGCACCTGAGGTTCGGTACGACACGCCGTCCTTCCTGGACGTGGCCGGAGGCTTGGCGCCGAGGAGTTCGTTGCCATCGTTGCCGAGGGATGCAGCCAAGTTGTCCGCAGCAGGGGGAGCGGACTCGACATCAGGAGCTCCGGCCTCCATGGCCACCACCGTCGAGTTGACGGCAGCGGCGTCCGGCGACCCAGCCGGCAGGAGCAAGGGCAACGAGAGGGGGTGGGAGTGTAGGAGGAGGCTAGGTGGGATGGTTCCAAGGCAGCAGAGCATCGGGACGGTGGCCGGCGAGGGGCCTCACGCCGGTGACGCGAGGTCGCCAGCGCGTTCGCCAGAGCCCTCACTCATCTCTCTCTGTCCCCGGTCATGAGCTTTTGCTTTTAATACAACTTCTCTTCATGCTAGACTTCATAAGATCGACCGAGAGTTTATGGTTAGGGGGTAGATACATATGATTTGTCTGGTTTGAACACATGTCTAGACCTTGTTTATCTACTTGAATATGCTTACTATATATATATGACGTAAGAAGACTATGTGCTTTGGTTTTTCATTTTTTTTATTTTTCCTGAATTTTTATGCCCATTTGAATCTTGGTCAAATCCTAGGTTTGACCAGGATTTAAACAAGTATAAAATATGAAAATGAAAAGGTAAGCCTGGATCCTTCTTAGTCACTCTAAAATGAAGCTTTGGGGGGGGTCTAGAAATTTCCATGTTTGAAACCCAAAACCATTTCTCTTCATGCTTGACTTCATAAGACAAATCTAGTTTAGGGTTAGGGGTAGATACATGATTTGTCGGGTTTGAATATGTATAGACATGCTTGTTTATCAACTTGAATGCTTACTATATGACATAAGAAGACTATATGTGCCCTGGTTTCTTATTTTTAATTTTTTCTGAATGTTTATGCCCATTTGAATCTTGGTCAAATCCTATGTTTCACCAAGATTTAAACAAGTTAATTTAAAACATGAAAATGAAAAGGTAAGCATGGAACCTTCTTAGTCACTCTAAGATGAAGTTTTTGGGAGGTTTTTGAAATTTCCATGTTTGAAACCCAAAACCACTTCTCTTCATGTTTGACTTCATAAGACAGATGGAGTTTAGGGTTAGTGCCAGGGTAGATACATGATTTTTCTTGTTTTAATATGTCTAGACCATGTTTATCAACTTGAATGCTCATTATATGACATAAAAAGGCTATGTGCTTTGGTTTTTTTTTGAATTTTTATGCCCATTTGAATCTTGGTCAAATCCTAGGTTTGACCGAGATTTAAACAAGTTAATTTAAAACATGAAAATGAAAAGGTAAGCTTGGAACCTTCTTAGTCACTCTAAGATGAAGTTTTTGGGAGGTTTTTGAAATTTCCATGTTTGAAACCCAAAACCACTTCTCTTCATGTTTGACTTCATAAGACAGATCGAGTTGAGGGTTAGGGCCAGGGTAGATACATGATTTTTCTTGTTTTAATATGTCTAGACCATGTTTATCAACTTGAATGCTCATTATATGACATAAAAAGGCTATGTGCTTTGGGTTTTTTTTTGAATTTTTATGCCCATTTGAATCTTGGTCAAATCCTAGGTTTGACCAAGATTTAAACAAGTTTAAAACATGAAAATGAAAAGGTAAGCATGGATCCTTCTTAGTCATTCAAAAATGAAGCTTTTGGGGGGGTTCTTGAAATCTCAATGTTTGAAACCCAAAACCACTTCTCTTCATGGTTGACTTCATAAGACATAGTTAAGGGCTAGGGGGTAGATACATGCTTTTTCTGTTTTGAATATGTCTAGACCTTGTTCATATCGATCAACTTGAATGCTTACTATATATATGACATAAGAAGGATATGTGCTTTGGTTTTCATTTTATGATTTTTTTCTGAATGTTTACGCCCATTTGAATCTTGGTCAAGTCCTAGATTTTAGCTAGTTTAAAACACATGAAAATGAAAAGGCAAGCCTGGATCCTTCTTAGTCATTCTAAAATGAAGCTTTTGGGGGGTTCTTGAAATCTCAATATAATGTTTGAAAACCAAAACCACTTCTCTTCATGCTTGACTTCATAAGACAGAGTTAAGGGTTAGGGGTAGATCGATACATGCTTTTTTCTGTTTTGAATATGTCTAGACCTTGTTGATCAACTTGAATGCTTACTATATATGACATAAGAAGGCTATGTGTTTTGGTTTTTCATTTTTCTGGGTTTTTTTAATTTTATGCCCATTTGAATCTTGGTCAAATACTAGCTAGGTTTGACCAAGATTTAAACAATTTTAAAAAATGAAAATGAAAAGGCAAGCCTGGATCTTTTTTAGTCACTCTAAAATGAAGCTTTTGGGAGGTTCTTGAAATTTCCATGTTTGAAACCAATAGGACTTCTCTTCATGCTAGACTTCATAAGATCGACCGACTTTATGGTTAGGGGGTAGATAAATGCTTTTTCTGTTTTGAATATGCCTAGACCTTGTTCATCAATTTGAAATTTCCATGTTTGAAACCCAAAACCACTTCTCTTCTTGCTTGACTCCATAATACAGAGTTTAAGGTTAGGGCCAGGGTAGATACATGATTTTTCTAGTTTGAATATGTCTAGACCATGTTTATCAACTTGAGTGCTCATGCATTATATGACATAAAAAGGCTATGGGCGTTTTTTTATTTTTTTATACCCATTTGAATCTCGTTCAAATCCTAGTTTTGACCAGGATTTAAACAAGTTTAAAACAAGAAAATGAAAAGGTAAGCCTGTATCCTTCTTAGTCACTCTAAAATGAAGCTTTTGGGAGGTTTTTGAAATTTCCATGTTTGAAACCCAAAACCATTTCTCTTCATGCTTGACTTCATAAGATAAAGTTTAGGGTTAGGTGTAGATACATGATTTGACTGGTTTGAATATGTCTAGACCTTGTTTATCAACTTCAATTCTTACTATATGACCTAAGAAGACTATGTGCTTTGGATTTTCATTTTTTCGATTTTTTCTGAATGTTTATGCCCATTTGAATCTAAAGTTGAGAGAACACGTTAAAGGTTATTCTAACAAAGGTCATGCTTGGAATCTTACCTATGTATTATTGTACATCACAAATGTGAAATGAAAATATGTGTATCTCTATAAACTATAAACGCTAACCCTAACTATATATATAGAAAAAGATGAACAATCCATGCTTTTCGATTGCCTTTTTTGATCCACCTTTGGCTGGATTTCAAATTGGGGGGGGGGGGGTAGGGGACGAGTGTGTTCCTTTGGATGCCTCTCTCGTATTTGCTAGTTTTTGGGGGTCACAAAAATTCAGGGTAGCATCATGCGCACCCCCCTCCCTTCACGCGCGGAAAAAGTGTTAGGCGAGTAGTAAAATTGCATGAACAACAAGTTTCAAGTAAAATCTGGGCGGTGGCTGTTAAGGACCCGATCGCATTTCTTTCTTTCGGCATGGGGTCTTCCATGTAAAAGTTAGGGATTTAGATGAAATTTCCTGTTTATTCTGTGTCTTGTTGTAAATTGTGCTCTGGTGCGTATTGGAAGTCCGAGTCCTTCAGGATCCTTCGGTTGTCCCTCTCTCTCTCAAAAAAGGAAAAAAACATCTCTCTCATTATCGGCCTCGCTCGCTCACTCGCACCTCCTGCGCACTAACAAACCCTGCAAAAGGTCAGACACCATAAATAAGAGGCCCCCCTCACTTCTCTCCCTTCGTCTCCTTCCGTGTGATCCCTCTTCCTCCGAGTTTCACTGGATGGGAAAACACATGTGCTGCCTAGAAATATTCGACCCCTTTGCATGGATAATCATGTTGACCATTTTTACCTGGTTTTGAAATAAATAAAATGAAAATGAAGAAAACCTCAAAAATGAAACCCTTCCGCATTGAGTGCTTATAGATGTACTAGATGACAGGGAAAATAAGAAACCTGTGATAGGGTAGTAAAAAACAAAATGTCTTCACAAAACAGACTATAGTGTATGAAGATTCATGGGTTTCAAGCCAACAAATGGCGTAGTTCTAGCCATATTTGTGGCGTAGTTTGTTATAATGTGCCCAAATTGGGCATGGTGGTGCATCTTGCCATTCCCAACAATGTTGCTAACTAGACTTTTCAACTTTTCGGTATATAAAAACTCATTTTTCATTTTCTAGATGTCAAAATAGGTTTATTTTGTGAATGGGGTACAAAAGATACGGCTCAAAATGGCGCCTCTACATTTTTAAGATAAATTAGGCCACATATTAGTGAAAATTCCCAACTCTTTACGTTTTTAGTGCTTTCTAGCTAGTTTCACACATTTAAATGACTTTATGCTGATTTATTGAAAGTAATTCCAATTTGAAATGTAGGTGTGTTATAACTTCGTCCTATAAATCCCCAAAAATCATTTTTACATACATATTACTTACTATATGTCTAGACCTTGTTTATCTACTTGAATATGCTTACTATATATATATATGACGTAAGAAGACTATGTGCTTTGGTTTTTTATTTTTTTTATTTTTTCCTGAATTTTTATGCCCATTTGAATCTTGGTCAAATCCTAGGTTTGACCAATATGTAAACAAGCTTAAAACATGAAAATGAAAAGGTAAGCTTGGATCCTTCTTAGTCACTCTAAAATTAAGCTGTTGGGAAGTTTTTGAAATTTCCCTGTTTGAAACCCAAAACCACTTCTCTTCATGCTTGACTTCATAATTAAGACAGAGTTAAGCGTTAGGGGGTAGATACATGCTTTTTCTGTTATGAATATGTCTAGACCGGCCATGTTCATCAAGTTGAATGTTGCTTACTATATATGACATAAGAAGGTTATGTGCTTTGGTTTTTCATTTTTTTTGAATTTTTATGCCCATTTGAGTCTTGGTCAAATCCTAGGTTTGACCAAGATTTAAACAAGTTTAAAACATGAAAATGAAAAGGTAATCCTGGATCCTTCTTAGTCACTCTAAAATGAAGCTTTGGGGGGGGGGGGGGTTCTTGAAATTTCCATGTTTGAAACCCAAAACCATTTCTCTTCATGCTTGACTTCATAAGACAAAGCTAGTTTAGGGTTTTAGGGGGTAGATACATGATTTGTCGGGTTTGAATATGTCTAGACATGCTTGTTTATCAACTTGAATGCTTACTATATGACATAAGATCGAAGACTATATGTGCATTGGTTTTTTATTTTTTAATTCGTTCTAAATGGATGACCATTTGAATCTTGGTCAAATCCTATGTTTGACCAAGATTTAAAATAGCATAAACATGAAAATGAAAAGGTAAGCTTGGATCCTTCTTAGTCACTCTAAAATTAAGCTTTTGGGAAGTTTTTGAAATTTCCATGTTTGAAACCCAAAACGACTTCTCTTCATGCTTGACTTCATAAGACATAGTTAAGGGTTAGGAGGGAGATACATGCTTTTTCTGTTTTGAATATGTCTAGACCTTGTTCATCAACTTGAGTGCTTACTATATATATATATGAAATAAGAAGGCTATGTGCTTTGGTTTTTCATATTTTGATTTTTTTTGAATTTTTATGCCCATTTGAATCTTGGTTAAATCCTAGGTTTGGCCAAGATTTAAACAAGCTAGTTTAAAACATGAAAATGAAAAGGTAAGCATGGATCCTTCTTAATTAGTCATTCTGAAATGAAGCTTTTGGGAAGTTTTTGAAATTTCCATGTCTGAAACCCAAAACCATTTCTCTTCATGCTTGTCATAAGACAGAGTTTAGGTTTAGGGCCAGCTAGGGCGTAGATACATGATTTTTCTAGTTTTAATATGTCTAGACCATGTTTATCAACTTGAATGCTCATTATATGACATAAAAAGGCTATGTGCTTTGGTTTTTGATTATTTTGATTATTTTGAATTTTTATGCCCATTTGAATCTTGGTCAAATCCTAGATTTAAACAAGTTTAAAACATGAAAATGAAAAGGTAAGCCTTGATCCTTCTTAGTCATTCTAAAATGAAGCTTTTGGGGGTTCTTCAATCTCAATATAATGTTTGAAACCCAAAACCACTTCTATTCATGGTTGACTTCATAAGACATAGTTTAGGGTTAGGGGTTATATACATGATTTGTCGGGTTTGAATTTTTCTAGACATGCTTGTTTATCAACTTGAATGCTTACTAGCTATATGACATAAGAAGACTATATGTGCGTTGGTTTTTCATTTTTTTTTTTCTGAATGTTTATGCCCATTTGAATCTTGGTCAAATCCTATGTTTGACCTAGATTTAAACAAGTTTAAAACATGAAAATGAAAAGGTAAGCCTGTATCCTTCTTAGTCACTCTAAAATTAAGCTTTTGGGAGGTTTTTGAAATTTCCATGTTTGAAACCCAAAACCATTTCTCTTCATGCTTGACTTCATAAGACAAAGTTTAGGGTTAGGTACGGTATAGATACATGATTTGTCTGGTTTGAATATGTCTAGACCTTGTTTATTAACTTCAATTCCTACTATATGACATAATAAGACTATGTGCGCGCTTTGGTTTTTCATTGTTTTTTAATTTTTTCTGAATGTTTACGCCCATTTGAATCTAAAGGTGAGAGAACACGTTAATGGTTATTCTAACAAAGGTCATGCTTGGTATCTTACCTATGTATTATGGTACATCAGAAATGTAAAATGAAAATATGTGCATCTCTATAAACCCTAAACCCTAACCCTAACTATATAGAAAAAGATGAACAATCCATGCTTTTCGATTGCTTTTTTTGTTTGGCTTGATTTCAAATTTAGTGGGGAGGGGGGGTAGGGGACGAGTGTGTTTCTTTCGATGCCTCTCTCGTATTTGCTAGTTTTTGGGGGTCACACAAATTCAGGGTAGCATACTGCCCACCCCCCTCCCTTCACGCGCGGAAAAAGTGTTAGGCGAGTAGTAAAATGGCATGACCAACAAGTTTCAAGTACAATTTTGAATATAACCAGAATGTACCAATTGATAGATGAGTTAACTTTGCTTCATGGAAAAAATAATGTCATGTAAATGAGTTAACTTGGCTTTCCTACCCTTGAATCCATAGGAAACTTTGTACTAATACAGTATAATGATCACCTGAGTTATTACAACAGGTGTGTCACTTACGTGTGGTTCCCATGCGTGAGGTCCCACACATCAGTGAGCACAAGTCATGTGCGGTAGGTAGGCAAACTCCCATCTTCTTTGTCAAGAGAAGACGCATCAAGACTCTCTCTCTCTAGTTATCCACCTCTAAAATCGATGCATATGAAGCTACAAATATATTCTTGATCATAATCCCCTTATCTAAAGAGGATGGATGCATGGCTTCACGTCTTCGTTGCTTTCATCGTCAGTATCTTCGTCGTCCGAGTAGTAGTACTTCCTGCACATTGTTCCGTCGAACACCTTCACTGTGAGCACATCATCGCCTTCATATTTGAAGTGTACGAAGCAGCCGAAATCCACACCATGCGCGATGGCGAAATTCTCCCAGCCCTTGTCGAGGTACATCCGGCCTTGTCCATCAAATAGGACCTCCACGGTCCAGAGACGAGGACCGCAGTCAGCTGCTCGCAGATACACCTTAGCTGGCTCCTGGCCGTCAAGATAGTCTGCAAACTTTTTTGGGAGAGCATGCAAAGAGATCGAGCGCCGATCGTTTGAAATTAAAGGTTTTTTAGAACATGCCCATAATTAATCACATGCATCATATATGTGGGAACGCGTACGTACCTTCTTGACCAAAGGGTCTTCATAGACGACGATGAAGAACTCCTCTATGATCAAAGGCAGTGTTGACGGTGGTGGTGGCAATGATGATGATCCATCACCCCGGCCGCCCCTTCCCCTTCCCCTTCTGGTCGGCGTCCGAGACGTGGAAGCCATGGAAATGGATCGTGTATGTGAACGAAGAAGAGAGAGACAGAACCTATTGACACAAGGGATGACCGTTGTGGTTGTTTATAAGGAAGAGATGACCGTTGTAGGGGTTTACACAATAAATTAAGGAGGAGGTGACCGTTGTGGGGGTTTTACAGAATAAATTAAGGAGGAGATGGCCGTTATGGGGGTTTATATCTCAACAAAAAAGTAATGCGGACTATTTTGATGGAAATGGAACTTCGTGATATAGTTTATCATTTTACCGTGAAAAGTAATGCCTAAAATAAATGGTAATTCGTGATAGTTTATCATTTTAAGAATGGGGTACATAAGATACAGGTCAAAATGGCGCCTCTACATTTTTAAGATAAACTAGGCCATATTTTAGTGCCAATTCCCAACTCTTTACGATTTTTAGTGTTTTTAGCCAGTTTCACACATTTAAATGACTATATGCTGATTTATTGGAATTAATTCAAATTTGAAATGTAGGTGTGTTATAACTTGGTCATAGAAATCCCCCAAAATCATTTTTAGATTCATATTACTTACTATATACATAAACCAGTGATAGTACTGAAATATTCAACCCCTTTGAATGGATAATCATGTCGACCATTTTGACCTGGTTTTGAAATAAAACAATGAATATGAAGAAAACCTCAAAAAATGAAACCCTTCCGCATTGAGTGCTCATATATAGGTGTACTAGTTGACAGGGAAAATAAGAAACCTGTGATAGGGTAATAAAAAACAAAATTTCTTCACAAAATGGACTATCGTGTATGAAGATTCATGGGTTTCAAGCCGAATAATATATATAGTTATATATGGCCATATTTGTGACATATTTTATTATAATGTGCCCAAATTGGGCATGGTGGTACGTGCATCTTGCCAGTCCCAACGATGATTTATAAGTTTGCCTAGGTTCTTGTAGTAACATGTGCACGTGGGAAATTAAAGAAGCAAGGCAAACTCCAACATATATGAATGGTGAGAGAACATGTTAAATGTTATTCTAACAAAGGTCATGCTTGTTTAATTTCTTACCTATGTAGTATTGTACATCACAAGCGTGAAATCAAAATATGTGCATCATCTCTATAAACCCTAAACACTTATAAATTTATATATCACTACAACAAAAAATCAGTCATGAGATTCAAAGGTTTGCCATTGTTTTCTTGTAGTACTTAATACAATGCTCCCACACTTTTGGGAAGTGAGTGGAACTTGTACTCAAACACATGTGGTGCCGAAAACTGTGCAGGGTTCTTCTAAAAGAGGATATACAAGTGTATATATATGCCACGTTCATTTGGTATTGTCATATATATATAGAGGTAGTATGTAAACCACAAATGATATGACTCAATAATCATGCTTTGTTTCGAGCTTTTTTATATCGAGCCCCACCATAACTTTGGCATGTTCTGAAATTGATGTCGATCAATCTCATGACGCTCACCCTTGTTTTGTGCTAGCTAGTTGGACGAAGGGGCTCGTGTGGTTAGCCATTATATCTCTTGTACC
The DNA here is from genome assembly GCF_019359855.2 of Lolium perenne. Classification (NCBI taxonomy): domain Eukaryota; kingdom Viridiplantae; phylum Streptophyta; class Magnoliopsida; order Poales; family Poaceae; genus Lolium; species Lolium perenne. The sequence goes on along the minus strand of NC_067246.2, from coordinate 169,712,833 downwards.
ATGGCTCCAGACATTCGGGTCACACACCCCTGTATTTTTTTCAGTTGTTTGTTTGATATGTACTTCATCAATCCACTGTTCAAATTTGCATTTAAGCAATTTAGCCCCCAAAAATGGTACATATATGGATTCACATTGAGATAATTCATGAAACTTTGGAAATGGCCATCTCGTGTCATGTTTCCCCACAAATGAGAATTGGATTAATTGGTGGCAGACAAGTAAAAGCACATTTATGTGCGACAACCCAAAATGCACAAGTAAAAGCTCTTTTCTAAAACATTGGTATGGCATGTCTGCTATTTTCCCTAGCTATATAGAAAAAATATGAACAATCCATGCTTTTCGATTGCCGGTTTTGAACCACCTTTGGCTTGATTTCAAATTTAGGTCAAAATCATGGGGGGGTGGTAGGGGACACGAGTGTGTTTCTTTTGGATGAAGCGCTCGTATTTGCAAGTTTTTTGGGGTCCCACAAATTTAGGGTAGCATCATGCCCACCACCATCCCTTCACGCGCGGAAAAAGTGTTAGACGAGTAGTAAAATGGCATGACCAACAAGTTTCAAGTAAAATTTTGAATATATAACCAAAATGTACCAAGTGTTAGATGACTTAACTTGGCTTCATGGAAAAAATAATGTCATGTAAATGAGTTAACTTGGCTTTCCTACCCTTGATTCCATACGAAACTTTGTACGGAGTTCTAATACAGTATAATGATCACCCAAATTATTACACCAACAGGTCTGTCACTTACGTGTGGTTCCCATGCGTGAGGTCCCACACTTCAGTGAGCACAAGTCACGGACAATTTTTTGCATATGTTGCAAAGGATAAAAGGTGGAAGAGGGATCACACGGAAGGAGAAGAGGAAGGGAGAGCAGTCACGGCCTCGAAATTCTTCAACCTTTCCGGGAAGTGATGTTGACTATCACGCAAGGTTTTTCAGTGCTGCAAACCTGCAGTGCGGCGATTTTGACAGAAATAACCCTTTTGGCAAAGAAAAGCACGGACTGACCCTCTGAGCAATCTATTTCGCTGGACTAACCTTTTTGTGTGGCTCATTCTGTGTTTTTCTTCACCAAAAGGGTTACTTTGTCAAAATCGCCCCTGCAGTGTAGGCTACGCGCCCGTCTAATATTCTTTTTTTTCAATGACAAAAGGGGGGAGAGAGAAAGAGTCTTGACGACGTGTCTTCACTTGACAAAGGAGATTGTTGGAAGTTTGCCTACCTACCGCACATGACTTGTGCTCACTAAAGTGTGGGACCTACATGCATGGGACCCTGCAGCCCTCTTAGGGCAGACGTGTGAGACGCAAAATATGGTTTTTAGTTTAGTAAGGCAAAAAAAGCCTTGGAGGGCCGAGGCAGGGCGGCCGTCTGCCATTTTATACCTTTGCGCCCCCACACCTCGTTTCATTTTTCATGTCTACCAAGGAAGAGCTCGGAGGAGAAGATGCAGTCCTAGCTTCTCGACCCCCTGGCGCCCCACGCATAAATACTACTACCAGAAGTACACTGTCTCTAACAATCCTGCCTGCGAAGGGAGATCTCGGAGGAGATGATGCGGGCTCAGCGTCCCCGCCGTTGATGAGCCAGGACACAAGGGTTACTACACCTCTTTTAATTACCTTCGTTTTGCTGGTAATACTCGGACTTATATGTGTTATCTTCCGCAGGAGAGGGTCAATATCGCCGGAGAAGATGATGTGAGGCAGATGATCAAGCTCGCAGGAGAAGATGATGTAAAGGAGATGGTCAAGCTCGGAGCAGAAGATGATGTAAAGGAGATAGTCAATGTCGGAGAAGATGATGTAAAGGAGCTAGTCAATCTCGGAGAAGATGTGGTGGCATTGGACCAACAGCGGTCGTTGGGCGAGATCCCGGAAATTCACTTACCTCGTTTGCACTGGTAATGATATGCCTGATCTATAACATTTTGAACATTTTTCGTTGGCTTACACATGAGCTATCTCGGCTTAGGGTCAACACGGCCCCGGGAGCGGAACTTCCGCATCTCGGCGCAGAGAACTCCGAGTTACGCCAGAAGCGCCCTGGGGAATCGCACGCGCAGGCGCAGCACATCCGTTCGCAGGATCTCTCATCCTTCGACGTCAGGTTCTAGCGAGAGGTCATAGAAGAAGATAAGTTGCCAGCTTCCCCGCCGTTCAAGAGGATGAAGGAGCTGAAGACGGAGGTTAATATTAGCTGACTTTGGGTTGCTTGTTTTTGGTTACTTCGAGTCACTGACATGTAGACACCAGTTAAGTCTGTCCTACATGTTAGTGACCACATTTGTTAATCAGCTAATTTGTGCCCTTCGTTTGCCGGTAACGCTCAATATGTTTGTTGTTACCTTTGGCAGGATCACTCCCCTTGCTTATCCTGTCGGAGGATGAAGTTGGATCTTGCCAGCATGCGGGAGGAGAACAGAGAGTTAGGGATCTAGATATTTTGGTACAGGCAGGAGGTGTCTTTCCTAGATGTGGATGAGATCACGGCCTGTGCTCGTAGGAATTGTGACGAGGCCATTCATCTGGGAGAACGGATCAAAGCTCGGCTTGTCTTTTTGATGGAAGTCGAGAACGCGTGATTTTCAATGCTAGAGAGGCGCGGGAACGACTTCTGGTGGCTGAAGATCTCGCATAGCGGTTTAATCATGTGCGCTTATTAGTTGCCTACTACTTTTGTAATTATTCACAATTAAGTATGTATCAATGGCTTGCCTTTTGTGTGACGGAGGAAATTGCACATACCACCACTTGTTGCTGCAGTTTTTGCACATAACACAATTTGAGATTCTTTTTACACAAATAACCAGATTTTGACGTAAACTTTTGCACAAAAAACAACCTTACTCCATGTTTTCTTTTGTCTTCTAAAGACATGTAGGTGCTTCGAAAAATACCTCCGTTCCAATGCTTAAAGCTTAGTATATTTTTCTTGAAAAGTCAAACCAAGTAATGTTCGACCAAACTCTTAGAAGAATCTATCAGCACATATAATATTTTGTAGACACCATATGAAAATATAATTTATTTTCTATCTAATAATATTGATTTTGTATCTTGCATATTAATGCTTTTGGTAAAAACTTAGTCAAACTTAACATAGTTTGACTTTCTAAAAATCAATTTAATCCTTAAGCTTTGGGACGGTGGTTCTAGACGTGGTCTAGGCGTGTTTCAACATATTGCCTTCGCATTTTCTAAACGCATGGAGTTTCTTACAAAGTTTATTTTTCGAAATATTTTCGACTTTGTATTATTTTTGTTCATTTTTCCCCCTGGTTCTCATGTTTTCTGTCTGGCTTCCCCAGCCCATCCATCCGTAACCCACATGCGCGCGTGAAACGAGTAGTGGGAGACATGGTGCCCAAAGGGATAGCTTTTATTAATGGTGGCGACGGTTCCCTAGGCCAATGCTGGCGATACGTCTCATCGTCGCTAGCTGTTCCTTCCCCATGCGGCCGTATTAATGCACACCACTGCTCCTTTGCGCCTCCGCGGCTGATCAAGTAAGTTTGATCATAAAAGATGATCACATAAGCTCGATGATTACCTATAACCTAAAAATTATCTTAATTTGTAAACGAAGACATAAAATAACTAGTTGTTTGATTAGGAAAGACAAAGGAAATTTCTATTGAGATTGAGTTCATTTCATAGTTGTTATAGACACATAGCAATATTACCAAGAGATAGGATTGTAGAGAAAGCAATCCTTAGGTATTTTGGAGGGTTCTCAATCCTTTGAATCAAGCAAGCTCTATAGGAAAAATACCTATGTGTAAAAATCCTACTCCATACAAGATACCTTTAGAAATCCTTTGAACCAAACAGACTCCGATTCATATTAGTTGACTATAATATGGATATATCTAGACACATTTTAGTTCTAGATTCATCCATATCATTTGACAAGTAATATGAATCGGAGTGAGTATATTAAATGGAGTAGTATATATTGTTCGAAAAAATTAAGTTATACTGTAATAAAGAAACCATTTCTGTGGTCAAACTGATTTGACGGGACAGTAACTGCACCAGGATGTAGTGGCGTGCTATCCTAGCCGAAGTTTTACTCGGCGCCTCGATGCAACTGTTGAAGAATAAAAAAAGTCATATCCACTCCTACTCTTCACCTCCATCGTTTCCATCCTTGGCTCTCCACTTCCATCATCGTTCTCCACTCGCCAACCACTGCTAGCAAAATTTTTCATCCTCTAGATCTCCCATTTGCATAGATTTCTCTCCTCACCCCTCCGCAGAACCGCAGCACTCCTCCTTCCCGCTCGACTCTCCTACAAAACTCCAATCACACATACTTGCTTCCGCCCTCTTAAATCCATCTGGTCTCCATGGCGGCATCGAACGACGACCAGCTGTATGGCGACTGGGGGAAGCTCCCCGACGAGCTGTTCAATCTCATTGCCCAGAGTCTGGACGTTACAGTCGACGTTCGGCTGGACGCATGCTCCAAAACGCTGTGCCGCCATGTCGCCGACAACATGAATCTACACCATTGGGATGGACCCTGCTTGCTGATGCCCGATTCTGCCCATTGGCACTATGATGATAGTAGTGCGCACCACACGGTGTGCCACGTTGTGCCCCTCGACCATCCTCGGCGCACATCCATCCTGCCGTTCATGGACAATAGATTCTGGGTTGGCATGAACGGCGACTGGATCGCCGGCGTGGATAGTGGTGGGAACTGGTTCCTCGCGAACATCTACACGCACCAAGAAATCTCCCTACCATCGTCGGAAACTTGAAACATTTTTCGGGAGGAATGTATTGGCTTCCCCGACTTGCATCCTGACAGGTACATGACGTATGTGCGTGCCATGTTTTTGTTGAAGATTGTAATTTGCGAAGTGCCCACAAAAGCTGGACATTACTCAGATTACAAGCTCATCGCTCTATTCAATTCTGGACTCGCTTACCTGGCTAATAGTAGCCAGGAGTGGAGGTTATTCTCTCTTCCTAGTTGGGGTTTAGATTACAGTGACGCCATCGAGCACAACGGCTTCATTGTTGCGGCGGATGGGTGGACCGGCACCACATATTGCTGGGATCAATCACAGGCTGGTAATTCTTCAATCCATATGATATACTTCGCAATAAATTTTAATATCAAGCCCATTCATGATATATTGTAACTGAATTAACTAATTGCTCAATAAGATTTGTTTTCACCTTTCAAATGACTGTGCACCATTTAATTATCCTAACCTGACTGAACCATTGCTACAAATTACAGTAGTATATGCAGTGCACTAATATGTCAACCCAAACCAGATTATTGCAGTATATGAATGCATTCCTGAATTAGTTACTGCATGCTCTTATCAGAATATGAATAAGGAGCTTAGCCCTGGCCTCTTCATCAAATGATGCATGCAAACTTTCAATTTATTTGAATATTCGATGTACTCAAAGCATTACAACCATGGATCAGATAAGGTTGAGACATGTATCTACCATCAATGAATATGAGTGTAATTAACATACATCTCAAATGGGAACAATTTTATTTCTTCGAGTTTTTATACAAGTATAATGACTGCATCCTCCATTTGATCCTACAAATGTGAAGTTGCAGCTACTGGTATTATTGTCTTCCTGAGCCATTCAAACACTATTTTTTTTGTCTCCGTTTACAATGCAGATGCACACCTTGCCCTGCCATTCGTGATCCCATCACCGATTAAGCAACCATCTGGCAGATGGTTTTTAGCTCGATCAGCCGATGGCAAGCGCTTGATGATCATCCATGAAGATCGGTATATACGTAGCAATGATCACCTTGATACTGCAGAAGTTCTGCATCATGGTAATGGCCTTATCCTGCGGGAGTATCCTGCCCCTGTCATACATATTTTTGAGAAAGATCTATCCCTGATTGGACCCAATTGGAGTCGAGTTGACAGCCTTGGCACACACTCTCTGTTCATTGGACTGAATTATCCAATGAACCTGAAGATAAATGATGGCAATGCTCCTGATGGAACATTGACTCCATTCATGAGGTCAAATTGTGTGAACATCGCGTACTATGCATTTCGGGAACCGGCATTTAGTTGTATTTGTCATTGTAACCTGCAGCAAGGGGAAAATGAGCTCATGGGAGTTATCGCCCTTCCAGAAGATGGTTGGGGATTTCCCTGACAGGCGACAATGTGGTTTAAGCCTAGTCTGAAAAATATCCGCATGTTGATGCAACCCTAAACTGAGCCATGAATCTTTCTGGAGAAAATAATCTTTTTTGTACGATATGTTTGAACAATTTAGTAACCTGTTCCGTATCATAAGATGCTCTTCCTTTTTTCTGAATCTTATATACCTAGACCCATTTCAGTGTGTCTGTTTACTCATTTTAGTGTGTATGTAGCCCACGTTGAAGTAATCTAATCTTATAATTTAAAACGGATGGTGATGAACTCTGTATTTCCATCCTTCGTAAACTGATATGGGGTGGCCCGATCTTCTCAGTAAGCGACGGGTGGTGATGAACACGTGATGGTAGCAGTGGATGAAATCGATGATGATGAGGAGGATAACTTGTATGACGCGACGAAGTCTCTCGATTGATTCCTGATGCCAATGCAACAGCTCTCAACCCTGCAAGATATTCGCAACTCCACACACTTGCGCATGTAGCCGCTGACCACGAAGCGGTAGATTGCAATCTTCTAATCCCCAATGGAACAGCAGATCACACAAACTTTCAGTAGCATAAAACTCCAGATCGCAACGAATTGGAGAGTAGTATTCAATAGTTTTGCATAGCAAACAACTAAGAACTAGGGTTTATCTTAAACTTGGTCTCTAGCAGCTAGGGGGTCGTCCAAGGCACTTATATAGGCGTCCGGGACGAGTTATGGTCGAAAGATACAAGTAAAACCGACCCAGAATAGTTCTGGTCGAGACAGACTCAGACATATCCGGTCTGGAATCCGGTCAACTGGGCCAGGGACCGGGCTGGCCGGCGTGGTATCCGGTCAACCGGGCGGCAAACCGAAAAGTTCGCAAAACTTCGTCCGGTTTGGCCCCGGTACGATGCATCCGGTTGCCGCCCGGTCAACCGGGCCAGGGACCGGACTGGCCGGTCCGGAGGCCGGTCTAACCGGGCGCTGGACCGGCCTAGACGTCGACTTCTCCTCTCGCGCATGCCTCCCGCTCCTCCCTCGCGCGTCCATGAGATATCTTCATGTCCAGGTCCATGTCCAGCTTCACGTCCATCTTGACGTCCGTCTTCATGTCCAGCTGCTCCTCTACTCCTCGTGCGATGCTCGTCTCCTCTTGATACCTGATGATACATAAGTAATAGGACTTAGGAAGTATAAAGTTCTCATCAATCAAAGTATCGTTTAGAAACAAGTTCACCTGTTGTTTAAGTAGCTTCGCACGAGCCCTTGTAATTGGTCCAATCCAAACTTCATTGGACTTCAGCTTCACAGCAGGTTCATCTTCATTTATCAGTGACGGAGGTAGTGGTGTAGTAGGGATGTCCTCATCATAAACCGTGCATGTCTGTTTATTTTTAGTTTCATTTCAGCAACTGTTATTAGTATATGCAGTCCTTTTTTTTAAATGTTGAGAGGAGTATAAGGGCATTACAATGCTATATGCTATATGGCGCTAATAGAGAACAAATGAATGTCAAAAGATTGTAAAATCCTCCAGGTACTCTCCTTGCAGCGCTAATTGCTGATGGAAGACTGACTTCCTGTTGGTTCTGGTGCTTTAGCTAGGACAGGTGAAAAGAGTTTCACGCCATGCTTTCTTTTGCGTCGACGCTAGGCCTACTGCTGGGATTCACCTCTCCAACCGCCAAACGACGAGGAAATAATTCCTAGCGCCCTTGCAGTAGCGCCTGTGTTGGACGTGCCCTAATGTTTTCCTGCTAAAAGGTGCAATCTTTTAAGCACTTGGGTACGGTATTTCCCCACCAGCCTGGATGCAGGCCGCCAAACGCGTCTTAACCAATGTTTAAAATAGCGTGCTAAATGAATTAGCGGCAGCCTCCTTCAAACGATATGAACGCTATATCGTGGTAATAGTGTGGTATATTTTAAATAGCATTTTCAAAATAATACTAAATATAGCCTAAAAATAAATAATTTTACTAGAGTGAATATATATATATATATATATATATAGTCATAAAGTGACGGAATCATACATACATAACCACATATAGAAATAGATCTCAAGTATTTTAGAAGGCTAACATCAGCATTTCACAAGGCAACACCATAGTATAAATTATTTATTAAAACATATTAGCATTAGCGAAATTATCTTCTGACTTAGAAGTGGAACCAACAGATTGTAGTTCATCACCACGAAAAAGTGCAAGCAACTTGCCTGAAAAAAATAGCGCGCTAACACTATGAAGTTTTAGGGTGATATAGCATGCTGTTTCGCAAACAGCGCCTCAGCGAGCAAAATTACTAATAAGTGTGGACCCTCTAGATATGCTATAGTGTGCTTTTAGCGGAGAAATAGTTAATTGGGCTTCATTGAGGCCCTGGTTTGACAAAGCAGCCTGAGTACGCATCTAAAAAAAAGTCTTCCCGAGGACGCATGCTTGTAAAAAAGAGAGAGCAGACTACAATTACTTCAGTCCCGAACCCTCTATCTCTCCCACCTACTTCACCTCTTTTACACTAATGACTGCCATGAACGGCTCGCCTCCTCCCTCCACCGGTAGCTGCCTGGCGGTAACGGCCGCCGACACAGATGAACATCGCCGATATTTCCTGAACTCAGCCGATTTGATCCACCGCATCCTCCAGCAGCTTGATGTACGTCCAGTCTCTTCTATCCAGATCGTGACTAGAGAAGGATCTACGAGTACATCCATTTCTTACCCTTTGGCAGCGTCGTTTCCATCTCTCGCGGTACTTTCTTCTCCGTTGGAAGCACCATCTGGCTCGACACTGATTTCCCTGGCGGCGGCACCAGCTTCTCCGGCTGCGCCGACCCCAACCCCCGCGGCACGGTCTTCTCCGGTGGCGGCACCACCAAAAGTGGCTTTAAGTTGTCCTGAACTCACTAGGATGCAGGTGTAAGTAGTCAATGATAGTTGGTGTTTTAAACAAGTTCTTTTTTCTTTAATGATGGGAAACCATAGTAGTATTCTTCTGCAAATGTTTTTTTAATGACGGGAAACAGTAGATGTTAAGTACTAGTTCTGGCAAAAAAAGATGTTAAGTAATAGTATCCATCACAGAGCAGGGTTTCGCAGTCTGAACATACAAATATATGCTCCATGTTACCTGTTTCAGAAAGTCTGAAAGCTTGCTCAGTACCTGTAAAATCAAATTGTCTAGCTGCTGCTAGATTTTGTGCAAACTAATTAAAGAGATAGCTAGATGCATTTTCTCCATGTATGTTACGTTCTGATTTATATGTTGTTGATTTGATATATACCGTGCTTAACTAGATGCAGAAGCAAACTCGCTCCAACATCAATGAGCAACTACGTCTTAGGACTGTCGATTGTACATGTCCTCTGCACCCCCCGAGTTCAGAATTCAAAGAAATTCACTAGCCAAACAACCAAAGGTGACGGGCAGGCGTGATGCAGCAATTCAACGTTGTATATTAAAAGGGCAAGGGAAAGGCCGCCCTAAATGGGTTGGTCACTCGGCGGACCCTCCTCAGCCCTCGCGCTTCTATGAGCAACTGGACGGCAACGATGACATGTATATGTTGGTCATCCCCAGAGAATTCAAGCAATGTCTGAAAGGGATTCTTCCCAGGCCTATCAAGCTCAAGACCAGCGTAGGCTGCGCCTCGTATGTGCACATCGATGAGTACCAGGGTGAACTGGTCTTGAAGGATGGTTGGTTCGGGTTTGCAGAGGCGCATGAACTGCAGCTCGATGACCTTCTCGTCTTCGAGGTGAAAGACACTTCCTTGATGAATGAGTTGATCTATAACTGTAACACCTCCACCGAGAGGGTAATATTTTGTGCTGATCACCCTTAGTTGCATGCATGATCTGCAGTGTTTTTAGGAAGAGGGGATCAGAAACACCTCAATATTTTATTGAATTAACTAGATGCTGCTTTTGGAACTAGGGTAGTGCCCTGCTGATGTTCATGCTGAACATGGTATTTGTATTAAGCTGAAATGGGGATCAGATACACTGTGATGAGACTTTGTTAATTAGCTAATATAGTATATGTTAGACATGTATTATTTTACTTTAATTTACTGTGATATGCTGCGGTAGTTTCAATGTGCGGTCTGATGACTTGTATTATACCTAGCTACATGGAGCTCAACATTTTGAAATATTCATAGATTTGTAAGTGTAAATGTGATATATCCCATATGTAGTCAATGCTATCTTGTACGAGCTTGTAAAATCTCAGGGAAAAATACATTTTATTTTAGAAAGTGTAAAAGTGACCAATTTTTTTGATCTGATTGTAGCGAACACAAGTGCAGATGGTCAAACCCCAAAAACTTCTCATATTCATTGTTACATGGTCGAGATACAAAGGTATTTTACGCACTGGTTTAATACTCAACTGCTTAGATCCATGTTTGTTTGCAGTTTTTTTTGACACCTCTTAATGCTCCCTCCGATCCATTTTTTTTTTGAGATACACAGTACAAACACAGACGCTCTCATATAGATGTATCTAGACACATATTAGTTGTAGAGACATCCATTTTATCATCAAGTAATGAGGATCAGATGGAGTATCGTTTTTATTTTACCAAAAGAAATGGATATACTGTATAGAACAACGTAGCCTGAGGCCCTGAGCTCTGAATGCAATTTCTGTGTGCACACTGATCGGTCATAACCCACACGACCTGTCTCACTGGTATGTAGGTCCAGGCCCCACCAGATACTGATAAAGCCTAGTGACCCGCCGGGTGAAGTTTTCTGTGTGGATTCCTGCGTACCTGGCTTCGTTCCTCCAAGAAACGCGCATTTTTTTTGACCGGGGGACATGCGCATTTATTCCCTTGTTGATGTATCATTCTCAGTTTCTCACAACCCCTATGTTCATATCTCCCCAGATCCCTCGCCGTCCATCTCCCCTGAGTCCTCTCCCTACACCTCCGGCGTCCACCACCGCTCGGACTACACGGCTTGGACTCCGTCCTCTACGGATGCGGCGACGTCGCACCTAAAAACTCCACTAAGGCGGCGCGGCATCCCCGATTCTCTCGGTCCATGGCTGCAATGGCGGTATGTTTCCCTCGAATCACTAGCGTTGCCGGTCAAATCTTTATTATATCTAAGCTGTATTGCCGGTTGCTTAGCATTAATTGATATAGAGTATGTCTCTCATCCAGTGTATATATTAATCCTCTGGTAAAGACTCGGGCTACACATGCACGCATGCTAGCTAGGTTGGGACTGGATCTAATGTGTGCAATAATAACCATTCAAATATGATATTGGTCAATCCACGGCTGATAATCACATATGAGGACACCGAGCATGCATGTCTGGCTTATGGACTCTTTAGGCCGACGCTGATTTTTTTTGTTTGCTTGGTCGATCTGTACTGGCGGATGATGAACTGCAGATGCATTACTCTGATGCTAGACCTAGCCAGCAAGCATGCATGGCTCATGCTAGCTTGATTTCTATTCTCATAGCTACTATTTATATCGATTTGGCTTCTGCGATACAATGATACACTATGCTGAATAATTTGATGATACAAGGTTGTACATATCAGCCTAGCTAGATTCAGAAGCTTATTGTTCAGACTGTGTGTTTGATAAGAACAATGATCCGCTGACTTTGCTAGGTGCCTTTGATTATGCATTTGCTTGGAATTACGGTCACAAGCTAGAGGCATTATCTAATTGAGGCCTCTTTTTTGCAGTGTTCAAACAAGAAGCTCAAGCTTGGAGAGAGCTTATCATGGAAGGAGACATCTGTAGAGCCAGCCCCAGTGTGCAAGGTGTTTAGGCGCATTGATGAGGAGAATACCGCTGACAGCTTCTGCAAGGTATTATGTACATCAGAGTTAGAGGTGATTACCATCCCCACTCGTGTTCTACCCTGGTTTTACGGTGGGTGTCCAGAGTCCATCAACCTGAAGATGTCCACTGCATGCACCTGGATTGTGGACCTGAAGCAACAAGATGGCAATGTTTTAATGGACGCAGGATGGCCAGAGTTTGTCAAAGCACATGACTTGAAGGTAGGATACCTCCTGACCTTCAAGAATCTTGACACCAAATCATTGCAGGTGCTCATATTTGGCTACAATTGCTGTGAGAAGGTTATATGGTGTTCAGGTTATCACCCATCGCTGGGGCAACAAAATGAATCACAACTATATTAAGTTGTCTTACAAATGTTCTGTAGAGAGAGCTGGTCTATAATAGTATAATGATGCATTGTGGTGAACATGATGGTACCATTACTGGATTGTGGTCACATGTGAGGGGGGATGTTGATATGTATAAGTGGATTGCCTAGCCCTTTCCATTAGTTCGGACTTTTGGTTGCGTTGGCTAGTGTATGAAGCTTGATATGGTATCAGAGCCCAGGGTCTCGAGTTCGAGACCTGGCTTTCGTAATTTATCCTAAAAATTGGTGCTGCCCTCCCTTGCCCTCCTCGGAGTCCACGTATATGCCTCTTGAGCTATACCTCTGAGTCTCCTTGTGTTGACCTCTTCCCTTCTTCCGGTCACACATGAGGAGGGGTGTTGAGATCTATAAGTGGATTGCCTAGCCCTTTCCATCAGTTCGGACTTTTGGTTGCGTTGGCTAGTGCATGAAGCTTGACAAACCTTATTTATGTGTAAAGCTCTCTAGTTGTACTATTAATTATTATGTGCTTATGTTGGCTGGATTGTGATGAACATGAGATGTTCTGTTGTTTCCGTAAAGAAAAAAACGTAATGTTTTTTCGAATCCTGCGCTGGATATGTTTTGCACAAACTAGTGAAGTGCCCGCTGACAAAACATATTATGCGCAAATAGGCAACCCTCAGTAACGATCATAGGTTCAAGCGTCCATGATCCAGTGCCTTGACATCAGCAAGCACAGATGAACAGTTGGTTGACTTGTAGATTTGGACGTTGGATCGAAAATAGATAGCTAAGAACTAAGTACTGTAGCATGTAGCATATGTACTGTTCATGGTCTCATTCCAGGTTCAAGTGCTACCCCATGTAGCACCACTTTTTTTTTGGGTTAGCCGAGACAACCTTTCCAATAAAAAAAAGTACTACCTTCCCTGCATGGGCCAATTGTTTGTACTTTTGGGCTGCCGCCGGCCATGTACATGGTGATTGCTGTCAGCCTGCTTACTTCGCTGATAACAATCCAAAAACATTTAATGGGCCTTCGACTCATGCCATTGGGGCCCTTCCTAATTTAAACACGGAGATCCTATGATTGGCCCTCAAGAAACCGAGATTCTACATATAAAGTTATTTTTATTTCGTATGAATTGTGATTATGATTCTTTTTAAATGCGCATAGCCAGTATGCGCATCTACATGGGCTCTATATTTTTATATAGTCGATTTCAAATTTTTCATAAATTATTTAAAGTTCCAAGATTTATTCTATCAGTTTGCAAGATCTTAGAGTGTATTTGTAGTTTAAAAAAATGAAAAACCTCTTCATCAGATTGTTGTTAACAAGTGTAGTGTTGTGAACCCAAAATATATTACATACTTCCTCGTAGATCAAATTTGAAGTAATTAAGTTGAACTAAAACCCGGATCAACAGTTAGTATGGATTAGATGCATGGAGTATGAAAAACAAATGAATAGGCAATATTTCAGTTTTTCCTTCAGTTGAGAATGCTAGAGCATGACCCATTTGCCAGTAGCGTCCCTCAACATTTGAAGGTAAATACAAACAGAAGGGATCGAAAAAAAGCAAGTTTCCTACATATCTCGGGTTAAAACATATCGAGAGATCACATATTTCTTGTACATAGAGCCTGACATCGGGGACCCATCGGCCAGCCGTGGAAAAAAAATCCAAGAAAGGAAACAATTATCGTACAGAGAAGCTGACATGTGGGACGCATTTTGCAGCAGCGTCCTCAACTTTAACAAAGGCGGCAGGGGATCGAAAGAAAAAACAAAGTTTCCAGAAATCAGCGGTCAAAAATAAATCCAACAAATGAAATGTTTATTGTTCATAGAGGCTGACATGTGGGACCCACGAGCCAGCAGCGTCCTCAACGTTTCAAAGGCGGCAGGGGATCGAAAAAAAAGCAAGTGACCATATATCAGGTGCCAAAAATAATCCAAGGAAAGAAACTTTTATTGTACATAGAGGATGACATATGGGTCCCGTTTTGCACGAGCGGTCTCACCGTTTCCAAGGCGGCACCCATGGGCCATGTGCTCATAGAGGCTGACATGTGGGACCCGCATGTACAATAGAAGTTTCTTTTCTTGGATTATTTTTGGCTCCTGATATTTGGCACTTGTCTTTTTCTTTCGATCTAATGCCGATGAGCCAGCAGCGTCGTCAACATTTTAAAGGCGGCAGGGAATGGAAAGAAAAAATAAACCAAAAATATGTTGGTACAAAATCCAAGAAAAGAAACATTTTCGTTCTGAGAGGATAACATGCGAGACACATGAGGCAGCAGCATCCTCAGCGTTTAATGTTAGAGGCTGACATGTGGGACCCGTGAGCCAGCAGCGTCCTCAACGTTTTAAAGGCGGCATGAGATCGAAAGAAAAAAATAAGCCAAAAAGCATTTGTTATCCAAAATCCAAGAAAATAAACATTTACCGTTCTGAGAGGATGACATGCGGGACCCATGAGGCAGCAGCATCCTCAACGATTCCAAGGCGGCAGGGGATCAAAAGAAAAAAGGAAATATCCAGAAATTAATTAGGGGATCAAAATAAATCCATCAAAGGAAAATTTTATTGTTCATAGAGGATGACATGTGGGACCGACCTGCCAACAGCATCCTCATCGTTTCAAAGGGGGCAGGAGATCAAAAGAAAAAGGCAAATAGCCAGAAATTAGGGGTAAAAAATAACTCGAAGAAAGGAAACTTTTATTGTTCGTAGAGGATGACATGCGGGACCCATGAGCCAGCAGCTTACTTAACGTTTCAAAGGCGGCATGAGATCGAAAGAAAAAAGGCAAGTGACAAAATATCAGGAGCCAAAGATAATCCAAGAAAAGAAACTTTATTTTACATAGAGGATGACATGCGGGTCCCAATCAGCAGCAGCGGTCTCAACGTTTCAAATGCGGCTTGAGATCAAAAGAAAAAGAAAGTTGATTGTACATAGAGGATGACATGCGGGTCCCATGAGTCAGCAGCTTACCCAACGTTTCCAAGGCGGTAGGGGATCAAAAGAAAAAGGAAATAGCCAAAAATCAGAGGGTGAAAAAAATAAAATAAAATAAAACTTTTATAGCACATAGAGGATGACATGCGGGTCCCATGAGCCAGCAGGTTCCTCAACGTTTCAAAAGTGGCATGAGATCGAAAGAAAAAGGCAAGTGACCAAATATGAGGAGCCAAAAATAATTCAAGGAAAGAAAGTTTTATAGTACATAGAGGATGACATGCGGGTCCCATGATCCTGCAGGTTCCTCAACGTTTCAAACGTGGCATGAGATCGAAAGAAAAAGGCAAGTGACCAAATATCAGGAGCCAAAAATAATTCAAGAAAAGAAACTTGATTGTACATAGAGGATGACATGCGTGTCCCATTTAGTAGCAGCGGTATCACCATTTGAGAGGCTGCACGGGATCGAAAGAAAAAGGCAAGTGACCAATTATCAGGAGCCAAAAATAATCCAAGAAAAGAAATTTTATTGTACGTAGAGGATGACATGCGGGTCCCATTTTGCAGCAGCGGTCTCAACATTTCCAAGGCGGCACATGACCAAAAGAAAAATGAAGTAGCCAGAAATCAGGGGGTGAAAAAAATCATGGAAAAGAAAGATTTCAATTGGGCTGCATCTGGACATCTGGGCCTTCGAACTATCCTGATGGGCCTTTTGACTCGTACAATTTCAGCCCACTCCAATATAGGAAAGTTCGTATTTTTTAAAAAAACAGGAAAGTCCTATGCTTCACAAAAACAAAAAACAAGGAGATTCAACATATACGTTTGTTTATGTAAAAATAAATATTTAATTTATCCGTTTGCAATAGCTCAGAGCGCAATACACTGTTTATTGTCTGCAAAATAATCAAGATATCACATGTTTCTTTTACGGGGAGGCTGACATCGGGGACCCATGAGCCAGCTGCATCGTCAACGTTTTAAAGGCGGCAGGGGATGGAAAGAAAAAATAAACCAAAAATATGTTGGTAAAAAATCCAAGAAAAGAAAATTTTTCGTTCTGAGAGGAGGACATGCGGGACCCATGAGGCAGCAGCATCCTCAGCATTTTTTGTTCATAGAGGTTGACATGTGGGACCCGTGAGCCAGTAGTGTCCTCAGCGTTTTAAAGGCTGCAGGAGATCGAAAGAAAAAATAAGCCAAAAATCGTTTGGTCAACAAAATCCAAGAAAAGAAACATTTACCGTTCTGAGAGGATGACATGCGGGACCCATGAGGCAGCAGCATCCTCAATGATTCCAAGGCGGCAGGGGATCAAAAGAAAAAAAGGAAATATCCAGAAATTAATCAGGGGTTCAAAATAAATCCATTAATGGAAACTTTCATTGTTCATAGAGGATGACATGTGGGACCGACCTGCCAACAGCGTCCTCATCGTTTCAGAGGGGGCATGAGATCAAAAGAAAAAGGCAAATAGCCAAAAATTAGGGGTCAAAAATAACTCCAAGAAAGAAAACTTTTATTGTTCGTAGAGGATGACATGCGGGACCCATGAGCCACCAGCTTACTCAACGTTTCAAAGGCGGCATGAGATCGAAAGAAAAAGGCAAGTGACAAAATATCAGGAGCCAAAGATAATCCAAGAAAAGAAACTTTATTGTACATAGAGGATGACATGCAGGTCCCATTTAGCAGCAGCGGTTTCAACGTTTCAAATGCGGCTTGAGATCAAAAGAAAAAGAAAGTTGATTGTACATAGAGGATGACATGCGGGTCCCATGAGTCAGCAGCTTACTCAACGTTTCCAATGCGGCAGGGGATCAAAAGAAAAAGGAAACATCCAAAAATCAGAGGGTGAAAAAAAATCCAAGAAAATAAACTTTTATAGCACATAGAGGATGACATGTGGGTCCCATGAGCCAGCAGGTTCCTCAACGTTTCAAACATGGCATGAGATCGAAAGAAAAAGGCAAGTGACCAAATATCAGGATCCAAAAATAATTCAAGAAAAGAAACTTGGTTGTACATAGAGGATGACATGCGGGTCCCATTTAGCAGCAGCGGTATCACCGTTTGAGAGGCTGCACGGGATCGGAAGAAAAAGGCAAGTGACCAAATATCAGGAGTTAAAAAAATTCAAGAAAAGAAAGTTTTATAGTACATAGAGGATGACATGCGGGTCCCATTTAGCAGCAGCGGTATCACCGTTTGATAGGCGGCAGGGGATCGAAAGAAAAAGGTAAGTGACCAATTATGAGGTGCCCAAAAAATATCCAAGAAAAGAAAGTTTTATAGTACATAGAGGATGACATGCGGGTCCCATTTAGCAGCAGCGGTATCACCGTTTGAGAGGCGGCAGGGGATCGAAAGAAAAAGGAAAGTGACCAAATTTGAGGTGCCAAAAAAAACTCCAAGAAAAGAAAGTTGATTGCTCATAAAGGATGACATGAGGGTCCCAATTAGCAACAGCGGTCTCAATGTATCAAAAGAAAAAGGAAGTAGCTAGAAATCAGCGGGTCAAAAAAAATCTAAGAATAGAAAGAATTTTGGTTCATAGAGGATGACATGCGGGACCCATGATCCTGCATCGTAAACGGCTCGATCGGAGAGCGTTGAACGAGATGGCACGATCGAGAAAAAAACAATGCCAGAGAGGCTGCCATCTGGGCCCTACATCCCTCGGCGGTGCGGATTTGCGTTGACTCGGCCGGTGAACCCGAGAATTCGAGATGCACCACGTCCCGGGCCACCATACGCAACGTTTTGGCCATTTTCGTCGGGCTAGGTGGCCTCAAAAACGAGAAAAAAAACGTTTTGACATGCACAACGGAGAGACCACAAATCGTCGGCCATGGTGCACCAGCAACCACGGTGCGACTTCAACTTCGTCGGCCATGGCAACTTTTCTTATAGTGAGCCCCCTCCCCACAAGGCGGCGCGGTCAGGGTGGAGCCCGCGCCGGCCTATGGGGGGGCCATGGCGGCCCTCCTCGGTCCCTCCTTTTGGCTGGCTCCTTCTTCTGGAGAAATAAGACTTTCTGTGTATTTTCCGTCGATTGTTGATCTTCAGAAATATCGTATCCTGACGGTGCTTTTTCCAGCAGAATCCTGACTCCGGTGAGTAATTCTCCAATAATCATGAAACATGCAAAATAGGTGAAATAACATAAGTATCATCTCTAAATATGAAATATATCAATGAATAACAGTAAATTATGATATAAAATAGTGATGCAAAATGGACGTATCATACCTACACATGGAACAAGCAAAACAAAGAGCGTGTGTGCATGGTAGATGAAAACATCATCCATCATGATGTTCCATGTCTTGTGCACATCACCATTAGTGTCAAGCAAGATAGTATGAAATGCATGGCGATAGTGAAAATGGCATGAAGGTGCATTTAAGGCATGTGGTAACTCATGATCATCAAAAGGTGAGAATACTATGGGGGCCATCTCGTGGACAAAGAAATAAGCATTCTTGCATACCAAGCATAACAAAGAGCAATTGTTCACAATCTTGGATGCAAGGATAATGGAATGGTGTAAACATTTTGGGCAAAGCATGCGGAAGCTAATGTTATCATTGTTGTCGACAACCCTATGGAAAGAGCAAGTGTTCATCAAGGGTGTCACAACACAAGCGTTATCATAATCATTATCATTGCAAGTAAGCGGGGGAAAAGTGAAACTCTCATAGCATGGCATGACCCTAGTATCACAAGCAAGTGGGTCCACATGATGAACAATGTTATCAAGCAAAGCATCATATGGGAAAATGAAAGTAGCATGTGACGTAGCAATTGTATCATCAAGATCATGCATGCACTCATAAATCATCATGTCCACTAGTGGGATCATGGCATCATCAACACCTATGTTGTTACCTTTGTAGGCCGACTCATTTGAGGTAGGTGTTGTGGAGGTAGGAGGATCCATGTGGTCTACATGTCCGTCTTGAAGCAAGCATGGTGAGATATCGTCATCTTCATGCACCATGTGCATCGTCTCCATGATCGAGAACTCGTCCTCCTTGGAACCTAGCGCAACATAAGAAGACACCATAGAGGTAGAGGTTAATGTGTTAGCAAATGTGATGTCCTCCATGGACCTATCATCTACCTCTCTCAACTCACTTGGTGTATCACTCATGTCCTCCAAATGGAAGCACTCAAACTCACATATGGAGTGGGAGTCACTCAACTCACTATCACTCTCACTTAAGTGGGCGAAGTGGCTCTCATGCTCACATGGGATTGGTACCAACTCATCAATCAAGCATATAGGAGTAGGCTCGACTTTCTCATCTCCATGCGCCTCCTTGGTTGAAGAGAAGTTCCCATGCTCAACCATCTCAACTCCATGCGCCTCCATAGGTGAAGGGAGAATCCCATGCTCACAATGCTCAACCCCATCGCCTCCCAAGTCGTCCTCCAGCGGTGGCGCCGTAGCATCGTAGAGAGCTAGGCTCGGATCCACATCATCCTTGAGTTGACCTTGTAGCTCTTCATCTTGAAGTATGGGCACTATAGGCATCTTGGGGACTTGTGCATTTAGCTCGTTGAAGTAGAGCGTCTTGGCGCTTGGCGTTGTGCATTGCCATGCCACGTGACCCTCAGCCTTGCACACCTCACATAGGAGATTGGGACATTCCCGTGGAGGGTGGCCTTGTTGTTTGCACTTGTAGCATCGGAGTCCATATGCATGTGACGAGGTAGGGGCCATTGTGGTGGTGGCACAAGATGTGGTAGTCGCCTTATGAGGAAGGTCCTCTTGATGTGCCCTCTCCATCCTTGGAGTGGTAGACACCCTATGATGGTGTTTGTCGCCTTCATGTCGAGGCTCTCGTCTTCGTGCTTCATCACCATGTCTTGATGAGTGTCGTCGAAGATCCTTGGGGGATATTGGTCGATGATGACATGGGCATTACCCTTCGGGTAACCGACATTGCCCTATCCTGTATTGTCTAGTTGGAGGCCCATGAAGGCACTTGGAGGCAAGATGGGCCACCTGGACGGCGCACCAGAAGATTCCTTGACGGGCAAGACAAGGAAGCAGCCGAACAAGGGAAGATTAGATTCAAAACTACTGTAAACCTAGTCGTACTCGGTTAGACCTCTTGAGACCTGGACCCTATATAAAGGCCAGGAGAGGGGCTGCCGAGGGACACAATCAATCTTAGCAGCCCTAGCCACCAAAAGTCTAGAGCTAGGTCGCCGCAGCGCTTAGCCTCTCGACGAGATCTCAGCCGAACTATTCGGCACCCCATTGTAACCCATCATCTTCATAATCAAGAACAGACAGGCAGGACGTAAGGGTTTTACCTCATCGAGGGCCCCAAACCTGGGTAAATCGCTCTCCCCGCTTGTCTGTGAACCGATGTCTCGTGTCAGCTTGCAGGATTCCATCAACCCTAAGCCCCAATCGGAGGGCATTGCCGAGGAGTACCCTCGACAATTGGCGCCGTCTGTGGGAACCCTGTCGGCACAAGATCGGACATCAGCAGAACCCGTCATGTCATCAGCGACTTCATCAACACCATCATCGCCAAACTTGGGAAGCCCGATTCGCTTCGGCTCCTACGAATTCACCCCGCACAGCGATTCGTCTCGCTCGACCTTCTCTGATCTGCGAGGCAACATGGAGATGACCTTCGGGAGCGTCCACTACAGCGTCAACTCGGAAGGGATCCTTCGGCTGCTAGAATCGCCCACTTCCAGATCGACGAGCCCAAGCGCGTCATCATCAATCGACCTTTCGGCTGGTCTGACAGGCTTGACGAGTTCGCCCGCGCCCTCGACTCCCCGTTCGGCGTCTTCCATGTCGGTTGGATCCGAAAATCCCGCATCTTCGGAGCTAACCTCGTACTACTGCGACACACCATTCATCTGCAACGCCCAGTATTCATCGGGAGAAGACAGTGTCGACAGCATAGTCCAAGGTATCACCCGAGGAGCGGCGCATCACCAAGTTTATGTTGCCAACAGGGGAGACGGAGATTGCACCCCCCGTTCCAGCAGGCGAGCCAGTTTTGAGAACAGCGCCAGCAACAACAACAGCGACCACACCATCGCAGAGGAGGAGTGGGCAGCAGCCAAGGCAGCCGTGCTTAACAACACACCGCTCCCGGCAGGAACCACGGTTGGCACCCTCAACGCTTACTGCTCCATATTGGAGAAAAACCGGGAACGACTATCCAAAGAACAAGCTACCCTCGAGAGACGCCTATCTGCGGCAGACCGATCCAGCGAACGACGAAGAGGTTCGCAAGGAAGCGCCTCTCGAAGTACTCAGGGGGCAGGCAAACACCGATCAAGAATGTCCAGGCTCTCAGAAGACGATGCTAGAGAAATAACATCGAATCTGACCAAGTCCTTTATGACCACGGACACCGCGGGCATGCCACGGCCAAAAACCGTCGCGGGGGCAACCGCCAACCTCGCTGCATACCTCATCAATCAGCGCCCTGAAGGTTCCATGGCTCAAGCCCACCGAGGTGCCCTAGAAAGTCTCGCTATATTGGGAGACAATCTGGTCCCGCGAAAGGAAAAGACCACATTGCAGGCTAGTGGTTCAAAGCATCATGCGAGAGACGCTCGGGACGAAATCACCCAGAGCAGGATCGACAAAGCAAGGCGACGACGCGCCGCTAGGGAGGAATATGACAATGATTCTTCGGATGAAAGTCAGGAGAATGACGGCGAGCTCAGGGGAGCCGATTGTTTGAGCTACAAAATCCGTGAGGCGATGCCTCCTAGAAAGTTCAAACCCACCCCTACTGACGCTACCAAATACGATGGGCAGCAGGAGCCAAGGTCCTGGATAGACGACTATCTACAGACTGTGATTCTGCATAAGGGGAACCAGATAGCAGCGATGCAGTGCTTGCAGCTTTACCTAAAGGATTCAGCGCGAGCCTGGTTAAGGGGTGTACCGAAGGGTTCCATCAAATCGTGGGACGACCTAGTCGATACTTTTGTTGCCAATTTCCAAGCAACGTACAAAAGGCCCGTCGGGATTGAAGAGTTACGGCACTGCCAGCAAAAGCAGAAGGAATCGATGCGCTCATACATCGGGAGATTCACCAAGATCTTAAACGCTATCGAGGATGTATCTGTCGACAGAGCAATCGACACCTTCAGCGATGGCATCCGACGTGAAAGCTACATAGAAGAACTCGGGCGCAAAAAGCCGAAAACCATAACCAAGTTAATGGAAATCGCCAACAGCTGGGCTGATGACGAGGACAACGTGCGAAAGCCGCGACAGCGCAGTGATGATGAAGACGACGACCAGCCGAAGCACGACTCGGGTGGTCGAAGGGATCATCACAAGAGAAGGAAGAACCGCAGCTATGATGACAACAACCTGGTAGCCGCAGGGTACTCCGATCGGCAGGACGATCGATATGACGATAGAAGAGACGATCGGCAGGACGGTAATCGGAACAACTCTGGGAACCGCGGCAATTATAAACCACGGCAGCAGAGGACTCCCGAACTGCCCTACGCTGAGCAGATCAACGCTCCCTGTTACCTGCACTCCTATGTCGATTCCAAGGATGGCAAAACAAAGTCAAGTCACTTGCTCAGGGATTGTCGGCAGTTCATTGACATGAACAAACTCATCCAGCAGGCAGGCCAGCAGCAGCCGCCACCACCACCACCACCACCTCCACCGCAGCATCAGGTCCAGCAGGCTCAACCTCATCAACCCAACGAGGCATTCCCACCACCACGTGGGCAGATGAGCATGATCCACATGACAGGTGTTTCAAGAAGAGAAATGAAGAAGCTCACTCGAGAAATCAACCTGGCAGAAAGCATCATGGCGATCATCCCTGAGTATGTTGAGTGGTCGTCTCAGAATATCACATTCAGCCGAGCAGATCACCTGATGACCATACCGAAACCAGGACACGCTGCCCTAGTAGTCGAGGCGCAGGTCGGAGGATTCAAGATGAGCAAAGTCTTCATGGATGGTGGAAGTGGACTAAATCTGATATTTCTCGACACAATTAAGAGCATGGGGATCACCATGAGAATGCTAGAAGAATCGGACACCCGCTTTCATGGGATTCTTCCCACTTCACCAGCGTACTCTCTTGGCAAAGTTTACCTGAACGTCATCTTTGGGAAACCCGACAACTTCAGGAAGGAAAAGATCGAGTTCGAAGTCGTGAACTGGGATTCGCAGTATCACACTATACTCGGGAGACCAGCTTATGCCAAGTTCATGGCTGTACCGCACTATGCATACCTCAAGCTGAAAATGCCTGGGAGCAACGGGACAAACATTACAGTCTATGGAAGTTTCTCACGCTCAGACAATTGTGATCGAGACTTTCAGAGGATTGCTGCTAAGTTTGGTCTGAGGCAGGAAATTACTGACCTTCCTTCGAAGACATCGTCACACGATAATAAGGAAGAAGAACGAGTTAGAGGAGCAAAGAAGAAGCCAGCCGACCTCGCCCTTAAAGCTTCGGCAGCACAAACTTCGGCAGCCCAAGCTTCGGCAGTTGATGGTGCAGAAGACATAGGAGGCAGCAAGACATTGACAATCGCTGCCCAGACCTCTGGAGAAATCAACGACGCTTCGAAAAACACCAACACGGTGAACAAGCCAGAAGATGAGAAGAACCCCTTCAACACTTAAGCAACCTACTAGTGTTTAGCTTCCCTTTCCTTTTCAAGCAGGGCTCTCCTTTTTTTCGCCCTTTAGTCCCGCGTTTTTATTATTAATGAGAACTTAAATTTTGATTCCTTGAAAAGCATTGCAGTTGACCGGAGCACCTAAACCGCATCATTGTAAACCTTGCCCACGCCCCGTGGCGAACGATGGTACAACATAGTGCGCGGCAAAGGATCGTGCTCCGAAAAAAGCCTCTACGAGTGCTACAGGATGCAAAACAAACAAGGACATTAACTCTTCCCTCTGCTATAGATGCCTCTACGAGCGCCGTAAATAGCAAGAGTATGGAAATACACATAAACACAACCCACGTTCGATATTTTACTTGTGGAAATATCAAAGAACAACGGGCTCATCGGCAGATTCACTGCACCTGAAATATTCGGGAGTGACTGTCGAAGCATACATCGGTTGAAAGCAAAGTTGCGCATACAACGGGTTTAGCAAAACCCGCAACACGAGCTGATCACTCAAATGATTTGCTGACCAACGAATACACATACGTCTAAACGAGCAATTAAGATTTGCTCCTTCAAAATTTGCCAACGACATCAACACGGTAAAATACATATACATGTATCTACCAAATAAAAAGCCTCGGCTGAACAATCCTAACAATTGGATGAAGTAGCCAAAATACCCATTTACAAAACAACCTTAATCCCTGAAATCACCCTTGCGGAGTTTCTTTTTCCTCAGGTACCTTTGAATCCTTTTCAAGCTTGTCGACAATCATATTGGCGGGCAACAATACCTTTGGATACAGTGTCTCTAAGTCACCAGTTGCGTTGGCGATAGACAGCAAATTCGCTGAGCGATAATGCGCAAGGACATGGGCAAGTGTAAACCTGGCCCCTGCAAAGACCTGAGCTCGCACCAAGTCTCTAATCTTCTTGGTATTTCCAAACTCCGACATCAGTGTTAGCAGCGTGGGAGGAACCCTATTCAAGGGGAACATCGTCCTCCAAACTATCCTCAGGGCTTTGTAGCACTTGTCGAAGAAATGGTGGACCTGTTGGACCTGATCCTGAAATTGTGCAACAGCCGAAGCCTTCGATTGCTCCCGCCAGAAAATTTCTTTGGCTGATGATAACTGGGTCAATGCGTGTACACGCTCGTGAATCCGCTTGTTCTCTTTCGCACGGTTCAAAAATATGACTAACAGAGCAGTTAACGGAAGATCAGGCAATACGTTTTTGGCAGGAGAACAATGAACGCAAGGGCCAGGGAACTTACAGTTTAAAATTTCAGTTGCTTTATGAAGTTCAGTAAGAGCATAACGCTCTACGTCAGCCGCAATCTCGCCCTTCTTCTTGATGATAGCAGCCAAGGCATAGGTGCTGCGCAGATCCTTTTCCAACTGTGTGATCCGATCC
Organism: Lolium perenne; assembly: GCF_019359855.2. Classification (NCBI taxonomy): domain Eukaryota; kingdom Viridiplantae; phylum Streptophyta; class Magnoliopsida; order Poales; family Poaceae; genus Lolium; species Lolium perenne. Next base: position 169,687,470 of record NC_067246.2, on the reverse strand, counting down.
TTCATACGTTGGATCCGATCATCTTCAGAAAGAGCACCCGAAGAATCTTCGACAAATGCAGGCACGGGGAACACCTGCAAGAAACAGCGTCAAAAGCATGACAGACCGATTCACACCAACATTGGAAGATACTCCCATCGGGAGAATGCAAGTGACAATATTATAACAAAGAGTGTGCTAGCAACATTGCTAGCACGAAGTTTATTACAAACAAAAGTTATCCAACGGAACAATGTTTCGCATCAGCTCAAAGAAAAGTTTGTTACAAAGATCAAAGGGCTTGGGTCTGAGTCGATAAACTAGGGCCAGCCGATGTCTTCCTTGATGAAACCATCTCGAGGAGCTGGCGTGCACATTTAAGGGCTGACGCCTTGAAGATGCTTAAATCGACAAACCGCCCATCTTTCTCTTTCGGCAGCTCCTTGGACATTTCTTCAATGTCGGCCTTAAAGCCGTGACCCATCATAAGTTGGAAGGTAAGGACGGCACCATAGGTACGCGAAGTACGTTTGAATACCTCGATAACCTCCTTGGTGTCAACCGCGAAGGTGTCGATCTGCTGCCCAAGAGTTTTGTCTTGACTGATCTTGGGGAAGATCATCGAGTGCATCCGCGCCATGGCACCTTTTCCCTTTTCAAGAAGCTCCCGCGTAAGCTGATGGGAGGCGAGAGTCATCGACACGCCGTTTGCCGGAGAATTGTTTGGAATTTTGTCCAAGGCATCGGCAGGGATGTTGGCAGCCTCTGCAAGAGAATAAAATGAAAAAAGTCATTGACAAAGGATCGAATCCACAAGTGCAATAATCGACAGAGGTGTACAAAAGAGATTACCTAGTAAAGCCAAGGAAGATTGAAGAAGGAGTTCGTCCTTTTCAGCTGCCCGAGCCTCGGCAGCCAGCCTGGATGCCTCCTCCTCTTTTAGCTTCTCCCTTATCTTGCCCAGTTCCTCCTTCAGGGAGTCAACTTCTTGGCGAGCTTCGGCAGCTATCTTGACTGCGCCATCCAACTTCGAGGAGGAAGATTTAAGTTCCTTTTGCAGCCGAGCCTTGTCTGCTTCCAGTGAAGTGAATTGGGAGGCGAAGGCCTCCAGAGAGGCGATAACACCTCGCAGGTCCTAAAGGAAAGAGGATATTTGATGAAGAATCATTAAACAAGGTACACACCAGGAAAAATTCACGTTGAAATCGAAAAGGACTTACAGAAGGAGGAGTCGTGGCGGCGGCAGTCGAAGGAACATCTTTCCCCTTAGAAAGGGAGGAAGCTATCGACACCTGAGCCGCGGGGGCTGCCTTAGGAGCCGAAGCTTCGGAAGCAGCAACATCCGATGGAGCAGCTCCGGATTTGGCTTTCTTAGACGGGGACTCAACAAAACCTTCGTCACCGCGAAAGGAAATGATTGACAAAAAGTTATGAAAGGAATACGAGAAATAAAAGGACAAAATACTGCTTCAGGGAAGAAGGTGCTTACACATCGAAGAGATCTTCTTCATCGGCAAAGCCGTCGGTCGACCTCTTCACGGGTGAAGTCCTGGTCTCCTCCACAGCTGCATCAACCAAGGCACCACGATCAGCGTTATCATCACGCACTGATCCCTCTGTGTCGCAAGCATCGTCGGCTGAGGAAGGAGGATTGGCATGAGCAGCTTCAGAATCCATCGGGTCATTGTGTTCACCCTCTGGGTCTATGTGTTCGGTAGTATGAAAATCAACAGGGACAGAGGAGCCTCTTCCTTCAGAAGTGTCGTTTGGTGAATCATGCAAGTTTTCAGAAACTATGGGGACCTGTCGAAGAAAGGAGCAAATAAGAACAATGGTAATTATGTCGACTAAGTGGAAGCATCGTAATAAAAGTATGAGAAGGGGAATTACCTCTGATGGTGAATGGTCGGCATCAAGAGGTGTATAGGAAGATATCAATGGGATCGAGTCTTCCTGACTGAAGAGAGTAAGTCGACGGACTTCGTCAAGCAGCTCCTTTTCCGACAGTTCAACAATGTTTATCCTGGTTTCATCCTTTGGACCCGAATACAACCACATTGGACGAACTCTGGCCATGATTGGTTGGACTCAACGTTTCAAGAAACACCGCTGCTACCCCTGTGCCGATCATAGTTTGGCCATCGGCCTCTTTGATCCGAAGGAATTTGGCAAATAATTCGTCGGCTGCTGCCCTTTCATCGGGAGAGAGGGTGTTCTTCCAAGAATCTTTCGGCTTGGCTTCGAGGATGTCGGCAAAGCAAGGAAGCCGGGACTCGGTTGTCAAGGAATCCTTGACATAAAACCATTTCAGTCTCCATCCTTGCACTGATTCTCTCATTGGAAAACTGAAATAGTTAACCTCTGAGCGAGCCACAAACCCCACGCCACCGATGACAAAGGATCCATTGCTACTGCTGTACCTCTTAACATAGAAGATCTTCTTCCACAACCCAAAATGAGGCTCAATGCCCAAAAACGCCTCGCAGAGGGTGATAAACACAACAACGTGAAGGATCGAGTTGGGAGTAAGTTGCCACAGTTGGATTTCGTAAATCCGTAGGAGGTGAAGAAGGAAATCATCGGCAGGAAGTGAGAGACCCCGATTAAAGAACGACAGGAACACCACGGTAAAACCAGCAGGGGGATTGGGCCGAGAAATCGCACCTGGGAGGATCACGTTCCCCTCGTCGGAGGAGATTAACCCGAGGCTTCGGGCCCTCTTCTCATCACGTTTCGCGATGGAGGACGCCAGCCAATCCCCGGGTTTGGCTATCGAGCCTGGTGGCGATGGCGGCGCTGGAGCTGGAGGAGGATCGTCTGGAGCACTCCTCTTCGGAAGATTAGAGGAAGATTTGGCGGCGGCGCCACCGCTCATGGAACTGGCGGCGGCGGTGAGGCTCTTCTTCTTCACCATTGCGAGATCTAGGAAGGATTGGAAAAGCGGTGGTGGCGGCGCAGCAGTTGCGGAAGGAAGAAGAAGAAGAAGAAGAAGAAGAAGAAGAAGAAGAAGAAGAAGAAGAAGAAGAAGAAGGGCAAGAGGAATCTGTGGCAAATGTAGGAGAAGATTAGGGATTTTTGTCCTTTGGAGATTTTAAGAGAAGGAGGACTGCGTGGGCACGTGTCGTTGCTGCCAGTGGACCTTTTTCCGATTGATGGTTGCAGGAATCGAGGAGGCGCCTTGGTAACTATGCGAGAAGGGCGGAAATTGCTTGAAAATAGGGCCAGACAGAGAAAGGATGGGCCCAGTGGGTCGCATCTTACAGTCAAAATCAAGGTGTCAGTAAAACGTCATCAATGACGTCGTAAAGAACCCTCGAAGCACTCGAAGGAATAAAAAGGTATCGGATGGTGAACTTGAGTCTATGCACAGATTGCGAAGCATCTGCACTTAGACTCGGGGGCTACTCCCATCGGGAGCGCTAACGCGCACCCGATAGATTGAGGACTCGAAAAAAAAAGATGAAGAAAAAGATGATTGCTTAGCTCAAGTCTGCGCCCAGTTGCAAGCACTCGTGCCCAGACTCGGGGGCTACTCCCATCGGGAGCACTGGATGCGCACCCGACAGAATTTTTTGCACTCCAGGATCATGCCCGGGGACTTGATTCTGTGTAGGGTGATACGTCTCCGACGTATCGATAATTTCTTACGTTCCATGCCACATTATTGATGATATCTACATGTTTTATGCATACTTTATGTCATATTTATGCATTTTCTGGAACTAACCTATTAACGAGATGCCGAAGAGCCAGTTGCTGTTTTCTGCTGTTTTTGGTTTCAGAATCCTAGTAAGGAAATATTCTCGGAATTGGACGAAATCAACGCCCAGGGGCCTATTTTCACACGAAGCTTCTAGAAGACCGGAGAGCTAACGAAGTGGGGCCACGAGGTGGCCAGACAATGGGGCGGCGCGGCCCAGGAGCTGGCCGCGCTGACCTAGTGTGTGGGCCCCTCGTGACGCCCCCTGACCTGCCCTTCCGCCTACAAATAGCCTTCGTCGCGAAACCCCCAGTACCGAGAGCCACGATACGGAAAACCTTCCAGAGACGCCGCCGCCACCAATCCCATCTCGGGGGATTCGGAAGATCGCCTCCGGCACCCTGCCGGAGAGGGGAATCATCTCCCGGAGGACTCTACGCCGCCATGGTCGCCTCCGGAGTGATAAGTGAGTAGTCTACCCAGAGGACTATGGGTCCATAGCAGTAGCTAGATGGTTGTCTTCTCCTTATGTGCTTCATTGTCGGATCTTGTGAGCTGCCGAACATGATCAAGATCATCTATCTGTAATGCTATATGTTGTGTTTGTTGGGATCCGATGAATAGATAATACTATGTTATGTTGATTATCAATTTATATCTATGTGTTGTTTATGATCTTGCATGCTCTCCGTTATTAGTAGAGGCTCTGGCCAAGTTTTTGCTAGTAACTCCAAGAGGGGGTATTTATGCTCGATAGTGGGTTCATGTCTCCGTGAATCTGGGGGAGTGAAAGAAACCTCTAAGGTTATGGATGTACTGTTGCCACTAGGGATAAAATATTGATGCTATGTCCGAGGATGTAGTTATTGATTACATTACGCACCATACTTAATGCAATTGTCTGTTGTTTTCAACTTAATACTGGAAGGGGTTCGGATGATAACCTGAAGGTGGACTTTTTAGGCATAGATGCATGCTGGATAGCGGTCTATGTACTTTGTCGTAATGCCCAATTAAATCTCACAATACTCATCATATCATGTATGTGCATGGTCATGCCCTCTCTATTTGTCAATTGCCCAACTGTAATTTGTTCACCCAACATGCTATTTATCTTATGGGAGAGACACCTCTAGTGAACTGTGGACCCCGGTCCATTCTTTACATCTGAAATACAATCTACTGCAATTGTTCTACTGTTTTCTGCAAACAATAATCATCCACACTATACATCTAATCCATTGTTACAGCAAGCCGGTGAGATTGACAACCTCACTGTTTCATTGGGGCAAAGTACTTTGGTTGTGTTGTGCAGGTTCCACGTTGGCGCCGGAATCCCTGGTGTTGCGCCGCACTACATCTCGCCGCCATCAACCTTCAACGTGCTTCTTGGCTCCTACTGGTTCGATAAACCTTGGTTTCTTACTGAGGGAAAACTTGCCGCTGTACGCATCACACCTTCCTCTTGGGGTTCCCAACGGACGCGTGCTGTACGCGTATCAAGCTCTTTTTCTGGTGCCGTTGCCGGGGAGATCAAGACACGCTGCAAGGGGAGTCTCCACATCGCAATCTCTTTACTTTTTTTTGTCTTGCTTTACTTTATTTACTTTCTTGTTTGCTGCATTATATCAAAACACAAAAAAATTAGTTGTTAGTTTTACTTTACTTACTTGTTTGCACTCTATATTAAAAACACAAAAAAAATTAGTTACTTGCATTTGCTTAGGTTTATTTCATCATGTTTCCTCCTAAGTTCACCCTAAAAGACATACCGGTAGGACGTGGGTCTATAATTGGGAGAGATAATATAGAAGAATTTTTACTCATGTTAGTACCGTTGAAGATTTTGAAGATAGACACTTGGTAGAACTTGCTCCTACTTATGAAATTGCTGCTGCTTCTTTAGTTCGCATGTTGGAAACTAAATTTGTTAATCTCAATCCTATAATCCAACACATGTTTCTTACACTCGGTGATATGGAAGAAGGGGAAAAGAAAGATTTTGTTTTAGAAACCCTTCTTAAAGAATTTGGTGGTTGATACGTCTCCGACGTATCGATAATTTCTTATGTTCCATGCCACATTATTGATGATATCTACATGTTTTATGCATACTTTACATCATATTTATGCATTTTCTGGAACTAACCTATTAACAAGATGCCGAAGAGCCAGTTGCTGTTTTCTGCTATTTTTGGTTTCAGAAATCCTAGTAAGGAAATATTCTCGGAATTCGACGAAATCAACGCCCAGGGGCCTATTTTCACACGAAGCTTCCAGAAGACCGAAGAGTCAACGAAGTGGGGCCACGAGGTGGCCAGGAGGTAGGGCGGCGCGGCCCAAGCCTTGGCCGCGCCGGCCTGTCTCCTAGGCCCCTCGTGACGCCCCTTGACCTTCCCTTCCGCCTACAAATAGCCTTCGTCGCGAAACCCCCAGTACCGAGAGCCACGATACGGAAAACCTTCCAGAGACGCCGCCGCCGCCAATCCCATCTCGGGGGATTCAGGAGATCGCCTCCAGCACCCTGTCGGAGAGGGGATTCATCTCCCGGAGGACTCTACACCGCCATGGTCGCCTCCGGAGTGATGAGTGAGTAGTTCACCCCTGGACTATGGGTCCATAGCAGTAGCTAGATGGTTGTCTTCTCCTCATTGTGCTTAATTTTCGGATCTTGTGAGCTGCCGAACATGATCAAGATCATCTATCTGTAATGCTATATGTTGTGTTTGTTGGGATCCGATGAATAGAGAATACCATGTTATGTTGATTATCAATTTATATCTATGTGTTGTTTATGATCTTGCATGCTCTCCGTCATTAGTAGAGGCTCTGGCCAAGTTTTTGCTAGTAACTCCAAGAGGGAGTATTTATGCTCGATAGTGGGTTCATGTCTCCGTGAATCTGGGGGAGTGATAGAAATCTCTAAGGTTATGGATGTGCTGTTGCCACTAGGGATAAAACATTGATGCTATGTCCGAGGATGTAGTTATTGATTACATTACGCGCAATACTTAATGCAATTGTCTGTTGTTAGCAACTTAATACTGGAAGGGGTTCGGATGATAACCTGAAGGTGGACTTTTTAGGCATAGATGCATGCTGGATAGCGGTCTATGTACCTTGTTGTAATGCCCAATTAAATCTCACTATACTCATCATAATATGTATGTGCATGGTCATGCCCTCTTTATTTGTCAATTGCCCAACTGTAATTTGTTCACCCAACATGCTATTTATCTTATGGGAGAGACACCTCTAGTGAACTGTGGACCCCGGTCCAATTCTTTACATCTGAAATACTATCTACTGCAACTGTTCTACTGTTCTCTGCAAACAATCATCATCCACACTATACATCTAATCCTTTGTTACAGCAAGCCAGTGAGATTGACAACCTCACTGTTTCGTTGGGGCAAAGTACTTGGTTTGTGTTGTGCAGGTTCCACGTTGGCGCCGGAATCCCTGGTGTTGCGCCGCACTACATCTCGCCGCCATCAACCTTCAACGTGCTTCTTGACTCCTACTGGTTCGATTAAACCTTGGTTTCATACTGAGGGAAAACTTGCCGCTGTACGCATCACACCTTCCTCTTGGGGTTCCCAACGGACGCGTGCTGTACGTGTATCAGTGGTGTAGCAAGAGAGGCTAGAAAGGTCTTTATTAAATATAAGATGCTTGGTTCTTATACCAATTTTGTTAGTATCCTTGAAAAGATGGACATGGAGAGAGTAAGGTACACTAATAATATTAATGATGGTGGGGAGATTAAGACAACAATACCTTGTAAGCTCCTAGGAATGAGTGACGCTCTAGAAAATAATTATGGTTGGCTTGTACCTGAAAATTTGTTTGATGAGGATAGCAAACCTAAGAATAATGAAAAGGGAGCCTCTGAAACTCACATAGATAAGATAAAATGCATAGTTTAGAAAACTCCCAACACCAATGTTGATGCTTTACCTCTCGATAATACTTGATATATACTTTCTGCGCCTAGCTGAAAGGCGTTAAAGAAAAGCGCTTATGGGAGACAACCCATGTTTTTACTACAGTACCTTTATTTTATATTTGAGTCTTGGAAGTTGGTTACTACTGCAGCAACCTCTCCTTATCTTAGTTTTGTGCATTGTTGTGCCAAGTAAAGTCGTTGATAGTAAGGTTCATACTAGATTTGGATTACTGCACAGAAACAGATTTCTTTGCTGTCACGAATCTGGGCCTAATTCTCTGTAGGTAACTCAGAAAATTATGCCCATTTACGTGAGTGATCCTCAGATATGTAAGCAACTTTCATTAAATTTGAGCATTTTCATTTGAGCAAGTCTGTTATCTCAATAAAATTCATCTTTACGAACTGTTCTGTTTTGACAGATTCTGCCTTTTATTTCGCATTGCCTGTTTTGTTATGCTTGATGGATATTTCGATTCCATTGACTTTTAGTAGCTTTGCGCAATGTCCAGAAGTGTTAAGAATGATTATGTCACCTCTGAACATGTATATTTTGATTGTGCACTAACTCTCTAATGATTTGTTTTGAGTTTGGTGTGGAGGAAGTTTTCAAGGATCAAGAGAGGGAGATGATACAACATGATCAAGGAGAGTGAAAGCTCTAAGCTTGGGGATGCCCCGGTGGTTCACCCCTGCATATATCAAGAAGACTCAAGCGTCTAAGCTTGGGGATGCCCAAGGCATCCCCTTCTTCATCGACAACATTATCAGGTTCCTCCCCTGAAACTATATTTTTATTCCGTCACATCTTATGTACTTTGCTTGGAGCGTCGGTTTGTTTTTGTTTTTGTTTTGTTTGAATAAAATGGATCCTAGCATTCATTGTGTGGGAGAGAGACACGCTCCGCTGTTGCATATGGACAAATATGTCCTTAGGCTTTACTCATAGTATTCATGGCGAAGTTTCTTCTTCGTTAAATTGTTATATGGTTGGAATTGGAAAATGATACATGTAGTAATTGCTAAAATGTCTTGGATAATGTGATACTTGGAAATTGTTGTGCTCATGTTTAAGCTCTTGCATCATATACTTTGCACCTATTAATGAAGAAATACATAGAGCTTGCTAAAATTTGGTTTGCATATTTGGTCTCTCTAAGGTCTAGATAATTTCTAGTATTGAGTTTGAACAACAAGGAAGACGGTGTAGAGTCTTATAATGTTTACAATATGTCTTTTATGTGAGTTTTGCTGCACCGCTTCATCCTTGTGTTTGTTTCAAATAGCCTTGCTAGCCTAAACCTTGTATCGAGAGGGAATACTTCTCATGCATCCAAAATCCTTGAGCCAACCACTATGCCATTTGTGTCCACCATACCTACCTACTACATGGTATTTCTCCGCCATTCCAAAGTAAATTGCTTGAGTGCTACCTTTAAAATTTCTATCCTCTACCTTCGCAATATATAGCTCATAGGACAAATAGCCTAAAAACTATTGTGGTATTGAATATGTACTTATGCACTTTATCTCTTATTAAGTTGCTTGTTGAGTGATAACCATGTTCCTGGGGACGCCATCAACTACTCTTTGTTGAATATCATGTGAGTTGCTATGCATGTTCGTCTTGTCTGAAGTAAGGGCGATTTACCACTCATTTAATGGTTAGAGCATGCATATTGTTAGAGAAGAACATTGGGCCGCTAACTAAAGCCATGAATCATGGTGGAAGTTTCAGTTTTGGACATATATCCTCAATCTCATATGAGAAAATTAATTGTTGCTACATGCTTATGCATTAAAGAGGAGTCCATTATCTGTTGTCTATGTTGTCCCGGTATGGATGTCTAAGTTGAGAATAATCAATAGCGAGAAATCCAATGCGAGCTTTCTCCATAGACCTTTGTACAGGCGGCATAGAGGTACCCCTTTGTGACACTTGGTTAAAACATGTGCATTGCGATGATAATCCCGGTAATCCGAGCTAATTAGGACAAGGTGCGGGCACTATTAGTATACTATGCATGAGGCTTGCAACTTGTAAGATATAATTTACATAACACATATGCTTTATTACTACCGTTGACAAAATTGTTTCTTGTTTTCAAAATCAAAGCTCTAGCACAAATATAGCAATCAATGCTTCCCTCTGCGAAGGGCTTTCTTTTACTTTTATTATTGAGTCAGTTCACCTATCTCTCTCCACCTCAAGAAGCAAACACTTGTGTGAACTGTGCATTGATTCCTACATACTTGCATATTGCACTTGTTATATTACTTCGCATTGACAATTATCCATGAGATATACATGTTATAAGTTGAAAGCAACCTCTGAAACTTCATCTTCCTTTGTGTTGCTTCAATACCTCTACTTTGAATTATTGCTTTATGAGTTAACTCTTATGCAAGACTTATTGATGCTTGTCTTGAAGTACTATTCATGAAAAGTCTTTGCTTTATGATTAAGTTGTTTACTCATGTCATTTACATTGTTTGGATCGCTGCATTCATTACATATGCTTACAATAGTATGATCAAGGTTATGATGGCATGTCACTCCAGAAATTATCTTTGTTATCGTTTACCTGCTCGGGACGAGCAGAAACTAAGCTTGGGGATGCTGATACGTCTCCGACGTATCGATAATTTCTTATGTTCCATGCCACATTATTGATGATATCTACATGTTTTATGCATACTTTATGTCATATTTATGCATTTTCTGGAACTAACCTATTAACGAGATGCCGAAGAGCCAGTTGCTGTTTTCTGCTGTTTTTGGTTTCAGAAATCCTAGTAAGGAAATATTCTCGGAATTGGACGAAATCAACGCCCAGGGGCCTAGTTTCACACGAAGCTTCCAGAAGACTGGAGAGCTAACGAAGTGGGGCCACGAGGTGGCCAGACAATGGGGCGGCGCGGCCCAGGAGCTGGCCGCGCCGACCTAGTGTGTGGGCCCCTCATGACGCCCCCTGACCTGCCCTTCCGCCTACAAATAGCCTTCATCGCGAAACCCCCAGTACCGAGAGCCACGATACGGAAAACCTTCCAGAGACGCCGCCGCCGCCAATCCCATCTCGGCGGATTCAGGAGATCGCCTCCAGCACCCTACCGGAGAGGGGAATCATCTCCCGGAGGACTCTACGCCGCCATGGTCGCCTCCGGAGTGATGAGTGAGTAGTCTACCCCTGGACTATGGGTCCATAGCAGTAGCTAGATGGTTGTCTTCTCCTTATGTGCTTCATTGTCGGATCTTGTGAGCTGCCGAACATGATCAAGATCATCTATCTGTAATGCTATATGTTGTGTTTGTTGGGATCCGATGAATAGAGAATACTATGTTATGTTGATTATCAATTTATATCTATGTGTTGTTTATGATCTTGCATGCTCTCCGTTATTAGTAGAGGCTCTGGCCAAGTTTTTGCTAGTAACTCCAAGAGGGGGTATTTATGCTCGATAGTGGGTTCATGTCTCCGTGAATCTGGGGGAGTGACAGAAACCTCTAAGGTTATGGATGTACTGTTGCCACTAGGGATAAAACATTGATGCTATGTCCGAGGATGTAGTTATTGATTACATTACGCACCATACTTAATGCAATTGTCTGTTGTTTTCAACTTAATACTGGAAGGGGTTCGGATGATAACCTGAAGGTGGACTTTTTAGGCATAGATGCATGCTGGATAGCGGTCTATTTATTCACCCAACATGCTATTTATCTTATGGGAGAGACACCTCTAGTGAACTGTGGACCTCGGTCCATTCTTTACATCTGAAATACAATCTACTGCAATTGTTCTACTGTTTTCTGCAAACAATCATCATCCACACTATACATCTAATCCTTTGTTACAGCAAGCCGGTGAGATTGACAACCTCACTGTTTCGTTGGGGCAAAGTACTTTGGTTGTGTTGTGCAGGTTCCACGTTGGCGCCGGAATCCCTGGTGTTGCGCCGCACTACATCTCGCCGCCATCAACCTTCAACGTGCTTCTTGGCTCCTACTGGTTCGATAAACCTTGGTTTCTTACTGAGGGAAAACTTGCCGCTGTACGCATCACACCTTCCTCTTGGGGTTCCCAACGGACGCGTGCTGTACGCGTATCATAGGGTAACGTTGTTTTGCCATCGGCAGTTAACCAACAAAAGTTGGGCACGTTACTCATCATCTCGTGCATGCGGGAAATATATCGGATGACCTATGAAGACTTGCAGAAAAACTTCGGCAGAGCAGAACGTTCGAGTGGTACAACTTGAGTCTACGCACGGATTACAAGCATCCGTACCTAGACTCGGGGGCTACTCCCATCGGGAGCGCTGACGCACACCCGACAGAAGAAGATGATGCTGATTCAAGATGAACAATAACAATCAAGGAGAAGAACATTAGAAGGAGACATGTTTCAGTCTCTACCCGAACTATGTTCGGCTAGACACTCGGGGGCTACTGATGTGGGCATTACCCTTTGGGTAACCGACATTGCCCTATCCTGTATTGTCTAGTTGGAGGCCCATGAAGGCACTTGGAGGCAAGATGGGCCACCTGGACGGCGCACCAGAAGATTCCTTGACGGGCAAGACAAGGAAGCAGCCGAACAAGGGAAGATTAGATTCAAAACTACTGTAAACCTAGTCGTACTCGGTTAGACCTCTTGAGACCTGGCCCCCTATATAAAGGCCAGAAGAGGGGCTGCCGAGGGACACAATCAATCTTAGCAGCCCTAGCCACCAAAAGTCTAGAGCTAGGTCGCCGCAGCACTTAGCCTCTCGACGAGATCTCAGCCGAACTATTCGGCACCCCATTGCAACCCATCATCTTCATAATCAAGAACAGATAGGCAGGACGTAAGGGTTTTACCTCATCGAGGGCCCCGAACCTGGGTAAATCACTCTCACCGCTTGTCTGTGAACCGATGTCTCGTGTCAGCTTGCAGGATTCCATCAACCCTAAGCCCCAATCGGAGGGCATTGCCGAGGAGTACCCTCGACAGATGGCGATCATGAGGTGGCTTGAGGCGGCGAAGATCATGTGGTGACGTATGTCGATGGAGACCCTGAGGTGGTAGCGGTCGACGACTATCATGAGATGGTGTGAGTCGATGACGGTCCTTGCCATGCCTAGATGATGGCTTATGCGACTTGGCATGTTGCTTGTGGCACCTTGTGGATCTCGGAGAAGAGTGTCGATGACGATCATGTTGTGGACGCTCTTGATGATCCATATGATGAACTCGTTGTAGATGATCATGTGCATAAGCACTCTCATGGTGGCGCCTTGTGGAGCTCGGAGATGAGTGTCGATGACGATCATGATGGGGACACTCTTGATGATCCATATGATGGTGCCACCGTGGAGGTCCTCTATCTTCATATGTAGCTCCATTGGCCAAGTAGGGGTACGTGGGAGCACCGGCATTGCTCATGGTGGGGTCGAGGTGAGGCTCCGCCATGGTGTCGATGTCATAGTCGTGGCGTTGCTCCACCATGTCGTCGATGTCGTAGTCGTGGTGTTGCTCCACCATGTCGTCCATGCTTGGTGAGCCATTGTTGATGTAGAGCTCGTCGAAGTCGTCCTCAAGGTGGTGCTCCACCATGTCGTCCATGCTTGGTGAGCCATAGTTGGAGTAGAGCTCCACATGTTCCTCCACATCCGCGGTGCTTGAAGAGGTATCCTCCTCGAAGTTCTTCGTGCACTCCTCCGTATCTTCGTCTTCGCTATCCATGTTAGCACGACAAGATCTATATGGTGTATGTTAGTGGAAGAACACTACCTCGCAACCTTACCGTGGTATGATAAGATCGGGGTGATCCAACAAACCGAGGGTCAAAACAATTGTATCGGGCACTCACACAAAAGCACACGCAAAAGCTAGAAAATATGGTGTTAGGTGAGTGTGGTGGAAAGGCAAAAGACGAAATCCGAAATCAAGTTTGTTGTTAAGAGTGGGTGAAATCCAAAAATCAAATGTCAAAGCGATGATCACTATAAACACGGAAAAGATATGGAACGCACACACGAGATGAACGGGGTTAGTGCGACCAAGGAATGAGCGGAAAAGTGTAAGAAACCCTTAAGCAAGGGTGCTCGGTGTCACACTAACACAAGGAGAGGCAAAGCTTTTGTTGCAAACGGAGAGACAACAAGATTCACACGCGACCACTCTTCTCTTTTCTCTCTTTTGCTTAAAAGCTTTTTCTCTTTTGTATTTGTTAGCGTTAGCTCGCTTTTGCTATTTTGCCACACGAGTTTTGCTTAGAAGCTTGACTCCACACTACACACACACCTCACAATCGGGGCCTGATAACCCACAAGTATAGGGGATCGCGGCAGTCTTCGAGGGAAGTAAAACCCAAATTTATTGATTCGACACAAGGGGAGGTAAAGAATACTTATAAGCCTTAACAACTGAGTTGTCAATTCAGCTGCACCTGGAAAAGCACTAGCAACAGGGGTGATGTGAAAGCAGCAGTAATATGAGAGCAATAGTAACAGTAACACAGCAGCAGTAACAGTAACACAGAGGCAATGGCACCAGAAAATAGTTGATACTACTTCCAATGACATATAGAACGAGTATATGATGATGAGAGATGGACCGGGGTTCCCAGTGATCTACACTAGTGGTAACTCTCCAATAACAAGTGACAAGTGTTGGGTGAACAAATTACAGTTGGGCAATTGATAGGAATCAAAGCATTAAGATAGAACATCCAGATTATTAATTATGTAGGCATGTTTTCCATATATAGTCGTACGTGCTCGCAATGAGAAACTTGCACAACATCTTTTGTCCTACCAGCCGGTGGCAGCCGGGCCTCTAGGGAATCTACTGGATATTAAGGTACTCCTTTTAATAGAGTACCGGAGGAAAGCATTAACACTTGGTGAAAACATGTGATCCTCACATCACCGCCATCCCCTCCGGTTGTCCCGATTCTTGTCACTTCGGGGCCATTGGTTCCGGACAGCGACATGTGCATACAACTTGTAGATACAATCTAAGCAATAATTATAAAGCTCAAATCTAAGATCATGCCACTCGGGCCCTAGTGACAAGCATTAAGAATAACAAGATTGCAGCAACAATAACTTCACAAACTTTATAGATAGACTAATCATAATGTATCATCCATCGGATCCCAACAAACACAACACCGATTACATCAGATGGATCTCAATCATGTAAGGCAGCTCATGAGATCATTGTATTGAAGTACATGGAGGAGAGAATACCGACTAGCTACTGCTAGAACCCGTAGTCCATGGGGGAACTACTCACGGAGCATGATGGAGGCGGTGGCGTTGATGGAGATGGCTTCCGGGGGCACTTCCCCGTCCCGGCAGGGTGCCGGAATAGAGACTTCTGTCCCCCGAATTGGAGTTTCGTGATGGCGGCAGCGCCCCTGGAGTCTTTCTGGAGTTTCGTCAATTGGTACTGCGTTTTTAGGTCGAAAGGGGTTATATAGGCGAAGAGGCGGCGCAGGAGGGTCGACAGGGTGGGCTCCCCATAGGGGGGCGCGGCCAGGGTCTGGCCCGCGCGGCCCACCCCTCTGGTGGCCCCCTGGCTCTCCTCCGACTCTCCTTCGGTGTTCTGGATGCTTCCGGGAAAAATAGGATGTTTGGCGTTGATTTCATCCAATTCCGAGAATATTGCCCGAACAGCCTTTCTGGAACCAAAAACAGCAGAAAACAGGAACTGGCACTGTGGCATCTTGTTAATAGGTTAGTTCTGGAAAACGCATAAAAACATTACAAAGTGCAAGCAAAACATGTAAGTATTGTCATAAAACAAGCATGGAACATCAGAAATTATGGATACGTTGGAGACGTATCAGCATCCCCAAGCTTAGTTCCTGCTCGTCCCGAGCAGGTAAACGATAAAAAGAATAATTTCTGTAGTGACATGCTACTTACATAACCTTGATCATACTATTACAAAGCATATGAAATGAATGAAGTGACTCAAGGCAATGATATATAGTTGCTAACAAATAGATAACATATAGCAAAACTTTTCATGAAGAGTACTTTCAAGACAAGCATCAAAAGTCTTGCACAAGAGTTAACTCATAAAGCAATAAATTCAAAGTAAAGGCATCGAAGCAACACAAAGGAAGATTTAAGTTTCAGCGGTTGCTTTCAACTTTCAACATGTATATCTCATGGATATTGTCAACATAGAGTAATATGATGAATGCAAATGTGCAAGTATGTAAGAATCAATGCACAGTTGACACAAGTGTTTGCTTCTAAGATGGAAGGAAGTAGGTAAACTGACTCAACATAAAGTAAAAGAAAGGCCCTTCGCAGAGGGAAGCATTGATTGCTATATTTGTGCTAGAGCTTTGGTTTTGAAAACATAAAGAGAGCATAAAAAGTAAAATTTTGAGAGGTGCTTGTTGTTGTCAACGAATGGTAGTGGGCACTCTAACCCCCTTGCCAGACAAACCTTCAAAGAGCGGCTCCCATTTTATTTTATTTTTGTGTGGCACTCCTTCCAACCTTTCTTTCACAAACCATGGCTAACCGAATCCTCGGGTGCCTGCCAACAACTCATACCATGAAGGAGTGCCTTTTTATTTTAGTTTTATTATGATGACACTCCTCCCCACCTTTGCTTTCTCAAGCCATGGCTAACCGAATCCTTCGGGTGCCGTCCAACAATCACATACCATGGAGGAGTGTCTATTTTTGTTAATTAATTTGGGACTGGGAATCCCATTGCCAGCTCTTTTTGCAAAATTATTGGATAAGCCGATGAAGCCACTAGTCCATTGGTGAAAGTTGCCCAACAAGATTGAAAGATAAACACAACATACTTCCTCATGAGCTATAAAACATTGACACAAATCGAGAAGCATTTTGAATTGTTTAAAGGTAGCACTCAAGCAATTTACTTTGGAATGGCAGGAAATACCACATAGTAGGTAGGTATGGTGGACACAAATGGCATAGTGGTTTGCTCAAGTATTTGGATGCATGAGAAGTATTCCCTCTCAGTACAAGGTTTAGGCTAGCAAGGTTGTTTGAAGCAAACACAAGTATGAACTAGTTCAGCAAAACTTACATAAACACATATTGCAAGCATTATAATACTCTACACTGTCTTCCTTGTTGCTCAAACAGTTTTACCAGAAAATATCTAGACCTTAAGAGAGACCAATCAGGAAAACCAATTTCAACAAGCTCTACAGTAGTTCTCCACTAATAGGTTTAAACTACATGAAAAAACTTAATCATGATCTACTTGAGAGCTCAAAACAATTGCCAAGTATCAAATTATCCAAGACATTATGAGGCATTTTCTGTTTCCAACCAAATAACCATAAGTATTGTAGCTTCCAACTTTTATCATTGAACATTAAAAGTAAAATGAAGAACAAGTGTTCATATGAAAAAGCGGAGCGTGTCTCTCTCCCAAACAAGTATTGCTAGGATCCGAATTTATTCAAACAAAAACAAAACGAAAATAAACACACATACGCTCCAAGTAAAGCACATATGATGTGACCAAATAAAAATATAGTTTCAATAGAAGAAACCTGATAAGTTGATGAAGAAGGGGATGCCTTGGGCATCCCCAAGCTTAGACGCTTGAGTCTTCTTGAAATATGCAGGGATGAACCACGGGGGCATCCCCAAGCTTAGACTTTTCACTATTCTTGATCATATATCATCCTCCTCTCTTGACCCTTGAAAACATCCTTCACACCAATTAGTACTCAAAAAATTTGAATCCACCTTGGTCCTGTAGTGACACATTGCAAGAACTCAATAAAACATTAGCTACAGCTCTCCACGTCTAGAAAGCCTCGCTTAAAGTCCACAAGAGAGAATGCAAAAAACAGAGACAGAATCTGCCAAAACAGAACAGCCAGTAAAGACGAATTTTAAAGAAATACTTCCGTTGCTCAAATCAGAAAACTCAAAACTAATGAAAGTTGCATACATATCTGAGGAACGCGCACGTAAATTGGCATATTTTTCTGAGTTACCTACAGAGAAAACAGCCCAGATTCGATACAGATAGAAATCTGTTTCTGCGCAGAAATCCAAATCTAGTATCAACCTTCGATTAGAGGCTTCACTTGGCACAACATTGCAATAAAATAAAGATAAGGAGAGGTTGCTACAGTAGTAACAACTTCCAAAACACAAATATAAAACAAAGTACTGTAGCAAAATAACACATGGGTTATCTCCCAAGAAGTTCTTTCTTTACAGCCATTAAGATGGGCTCAGCAGTTTTAATGATGCACTCGCAAGAAATAGTATTTGAAACAAAAGAGAGCATCAAGAGGCAAATCCATAACACATTTAAGTCTAACCCACTTCCTATGCATAGGAATCTTGTACACAAATAAATTCATGAAGAACGAAGTAGCAAGCATAAGAAGATAAAACAAGAGTAACTTCAAATTTTTAAGCATATAGAGAGGTGTTTTAGTACCATGCAAATTTCTACAACCATATTTTCCTCTCTCATAATAATTTTCAGTAGCTTCATGAATAAATTCAACAATATAACTATCACATGCAGCATACTTTTCATGATTTCCAAACACATAATTTTTATCAAACTCAAAAATAGTGGGATCCAAACTTTCAAACTCACTTTTATCAATAATATAACAAGGTGATCGATCAATCTCAAGAGATATGGGACACATAGATAAAGTCAAGAACTCTCCAATCCCATTTTCATTAGTAGTACAATTAATATTATCAAGTAACATAGGACCATCATCTAAAGCTTTATCATAAACATTTGCCAAGCAAAATTCTTTAGTACCATGCATTTCGACATCAGGCACAAACAAAGCATTATCATAAGATTTATCAAAGTAGCATGGATTATCATATATAACAGTAGCATAATTATTCTCACAAGTTTTACTCATAGGTAATATTTCAAGAGAATCCACATGAACATAACATTCAACCTCTTTCGGTAAGCATGGAGGACAATCAAATAATGTAAGAGATAAAGAGTTACTCTCATTAGAAGGTTGGCATGGGTAGCTAATCCATTCTTCCTCCTTTTGTTCGTCGCTCTCCTCTTCTTTTTCATCCAATGAGCTTTCAGGTTCATCAATTTCCTCCTCTTTTTCATCCAATGAGCTTTCAGGTTCATCAGTTTCTTCTTCCACCGGTTCCTGCAAATTGTGAGTGCATGCTTGTGCATTAATGAGTCTCTCTTTATAATCAATGATATAAGGATTACCACTGTAGCATTCTATGCAAGAATTAAGGATACAAGAGACATAATCTTTAAGGTCCTTACAAGCAACACAAGTTTCATAATTCTTAACCATGAAGGATTCTATCTCGGAGGCTCCCATAAATAAGACAAATTGTTCTACCTCTTCGAACCCATAATGAATATAGCAATTCCGATTATAGTTCTTAATTAAAAATTCCTCACTAAAGCCACATTGAAATTTAAGATGTTTAGTATCCTGTTGAGAGCAACAGTTTATATCATGGCGTTTAAGCAAGATTTTAGCCATTGTATTCAATTTTTCTATCATAGCACTCATTATTTTACCAGTTCTTGATTCTCTATAATTATTATAACATTCTATAAGCTCCAAGTAGGTTGTAGGTTCTCCCATAACAGCAGTTTTTAATTTTTAGGTTTTTCAAATTTTTATGGATTTTTGGGTATATGAGGAAAATAAAACAAAAAGAAACTAAGCAAAGTAATACTAGACAGAAATAAACTAAGCACAATTAAACTAAACAAAAGTAAACTAAGCAAAACAAAATAAAATAAAATAAAAACAGAGAGAGAGGTAGAGTGTACTCCCCAGATGAACTTATGAGTAGAGCTATGCCTCCCCGGCAAAGGCGCCAGAAAACAGTCTTGATAACCCACAAGTATAGGGGATCGCGGCAGTCTTCGAGGGAAGTAAAACCCAAATTTATTGATTCGACACAAGGGGAGGTAAAGAATACTTATAAGCCTTAACAACTGAGTTGTCAATTCAGCTGCACCTGGAAAAGCACTAGCAACAGGGGTGATGTGAAAGCAGCAGTAATATGAGAGCAATAGTAACAGTAACACAGCGAATAAAGAATACGTAGGCAATGGCACCAGAAAATAGTTGATACTACTTCCAATGACATATAGAACGAGTATATGATGATGAGAGATGGACCGGGGTTCCCAGCGATCTACACTAGTGGTAACTCTCCAATAACAAGTGACAAGTGTTGGGTGAACAAATTACAGTTGGGCAATTGATAGGAATCAAAGCATTAAGATAGAACATCCAGATTATTAATTATGTAGGCATGTTTTCCATATATAGTCGTACGTGCTCGCAATGAGAAACTTTCACAACATCTTTTGTCCTACCAGCCGGTGGCAGCCGGGCCTCTAGGGAATCTACTGGATATTAAGGTACTCCTTTTAATAGAGTACCGGAGCAAAGCATTAACACTTGGTGAAAACATGTGATCCTCACATCACCGCCATCCCCTCCGGTTGTCCCGATTCTTGTCACTTCCGGGCCATTGGTTCCGGACAGCGACATGTGCATACAACTTGTAGATACAATCTAAGCAATAATTATAAAGCTCAAATCTAAGATCATGCCACTCGGGCCCTAGTGACAAGCATTAAGAATAACAAGATTGCAGCAACAATAACTTCACAAACTTTATAGATAGACTAATCATAATGTATCATCCATCGGATCCCAACAAACACAACACCGATTACATCAGATGGATCTCAATCATGTAAGGCAGCTCATGAGATCATTGTATTGAAGTACATGGAGGAGAGAATACCGACTAGCTACTGCTAGAACCCGTAGTCCATGGGGGAACTACTCACGGAGCATGATGGAGGCGGTGGCGTTGATGGAGATGGCTTCCGGGGGCACTTCCCCGTCCCGGCAGGGTGCCGGAACAGAGACTTCTGTCCCCCGAATTGGAGTATCGCGATGGCGGCGGCGCCCCTGGAGTCTTTCTGGAGTTTCGTCAATTGGTACTGCGTTTTTAGGTCGAAAGGGGTTATATAGGCGAAGAGGCGGCGCAGGAGGGTCGGCAGGGTGGCCTCCCCATAGGGGGGCGCGGCCAGGGTCTGGCCCGCGCGGCCCACCCCTCTGGTGGCCCCCTGGCTCTCCTCCGACTCTCCTTCGGTGTTCTGGATGCTTCCGGGAAAAATAGGATGTTTGGCATTGATTTCGTCCAATTCCGAGAATATTGCCCGAACAGCCTTTCTGGAACCAAAAATAGCAGAAAACAGGAACTGGCACTGTGGCATCTTGTTAATAGGTTAGTTCCGGAAGACGCATAAAAACATTACAAAGTGCAAGCAAAACATGTAAGTATTGTCATAAAACAAGCATGGAACATCAGAAATTATGGATACATTGGAGACGTATCAGGGCCACGTGCAATGTCTCGCAACACTTGATAAGCAATGCTCGATAGGATAGATTGCAAAAGAAGAGGGGTTACAAGGGGAAATGCAAGTTATATCTAGATGAAAATGTTAGGCGGTGTCGGAACACACAACTTGCGATGATGGCGGTGGTGTCAAGAGTACGGATGCAAGTTTGGGGTGCCGAGGATGTCATCGCTTGCTTCGGAGCTGCGGGTTAGTGTCACAAACAAGGTACTCAAACCGGAACAAGAAAACACAAGTTAGCGGAAGAAAAGGGTCAAAGTAGCTTGGCGGTTGTGGCGGTGGTAAGCCGGTGGTGGGTGGTGTCGATGATCTTGCGGTTGCGACGGTGGTTGTGGGGCCGCGGTGGCGTTTACCGGTGGTTTGGGAGGGTGGCGGTGTTTGCCGGCGGTGGAGATGGGTGGTGGCGGTCAGCAGTGGAGGTGGAGGTGTGGCGCCCGGTCTGGGGCCCGGTTGGCCGGCCCTGGGGCCGGCTGGGCCGTTCTGGCGGCCGGTCGGCCGGGTTCTGGGCCGGCCAGGCCGGTCTGCCGCCCGGTCGACCGGTTTTCTCAACCGGACAGTCGTTTCTCTCTCCTGTTCTTGAGCCAAACCAAACCAAATCGACCCAAATCGAAGGAAAACCGTGGAATTGGGGGCTAGAAAGTGGGGGAAATAGTAGATCATGCACAATAACACCGAATCCACGGACCAAAACCACTCAAAACACAACAAAATCGCAGATCCGTCCAAAGGCAATTTAGGGCTCTTTTTTGGGCATTTTATGGAAAAAATTTCTAGAAACGAAATTGGGTGGGTGGAGGGTCAAAATCGCGGAAACCAAAGGCTGCTGATACCATATGATGAGGTCTAAGACCCCGTTTGTGGCCCGATCTCGCGATTGACCCGAAATCCAAAGGGGAAAGAGAGGGAGAGCGCGAAGAACATGACGAACACGAAGAACACGAGGAACTCATGCACACACACCAACCCGATACAATCGATACTTACCCCCGTGGCTCGATGGACCACGCCAATAGAATCAACCCGAAAGAGACGTGCGGTAGAATTCCGAGGTGAGAGATCGGTGAGGGAGATGAATCAAGGAGTGGGAGAGAGAGTGGGTAGCACTAGAATCTCACACACCAAATCCATACATCCAACAAGGGTAGCCTTGATACAAAGGGGATCTAATCCTAGGGAGACAAAGCTCAAATCCATGTTTAAGCCTAAATCTTGTCTAACGAGTAAAGGGGGCGACCTGGGTGCTTATATAGGGTCACAAGGTGACTCGGGCCAAAGAGGTACAAGTGGGTTAGGTCAAGCCCGTGAAATCCGGTCACAGGGCCGGTTGAACCGGGTTTGGGACCGGCCCATCTGGTCCAAACCGGGTTCTGGGCCGGACGGTGACCAGGCGGGGCTCCCGAAGCCTCGGGACTGCGTCCGGATGGCACCGGTCTGAGATCCGGTGCCGACCAACCTGGTCCGGTCGCCGGTCAGACCGGCCCTGGGACCGGCTGGTCCGGTCTGGTGGCCGGTTGGCCTTCCCTGGGGCCGGCCTGCCCTCCTCCTCCTCTCTCCTCTCTCCTCTCCTTCATCTTCCCTATTCTCTTCTTCCCTTCTTCTTTCTTCTCTTCCTTGCACCATGGTGAATGGCTCCTCTTCCCTTTCCTAGCTCCATGCACCGTGGAAGTTCCTCCTCTCCGGTTCCTCGATTACTCTTGTACCTAATGACATGCAACACACCGACATGAGGTAGCATTCCATCCAAGGTATTGACGAGGTTGATTGTCGAGAGGAAGGAGTTCACCTTGTCACGTATATCGTGGGTTAGGGTTGTCGGTCCACTTGGGGGACTCTTTGGCCATGGTGTAGCGTCGACGATAGGCGGGGCTGCATCAGTTACTCTTAGGAATGATGGACCAAGCATGGATGAGGAGGACAAGCATTGGAGCATGATCACGCATGTAGGAGATGGAAGCAAGTATTTGAGGATTGAAGATGACGCCACAAGTGGAGATTTCAGAACTTTGAAGCTACCATAAGAAGAGATGAAGACATGGACGAAATATAGAGATTCACACTTCATAATTTCGTCCATAGCATAATATGGTGCTGAGTCACCTTTAGTTTTGGGCCAGGCCCATGTCATTTTCGCAGGAATTAAGACAACCACTTTTTAGAGTCCGTATTGAAGGGGGAAAGGCCTTCTAGGGTTTGGTTCGGCCACCATACGTATGGCTGGCCGAAACCCCACCTTTTCCTCCTTTAAATACTTCCATAGCCATCACGTTTAGACTCGGATTTTGATTAGACTAAAAGTTAGCCATTGCTGCAACTCTCGTGTACTTCTTTTGAGGCCAACGCCCAGAACAAGACCGACTATTCGGAATCCCACCTTTTTCAATAAAACTTTCATCTTTCATCCGAAATATTCTAATTGCATCGTTAGTTCTTACTTGTTCTCGATTTCAGGTATGAATTAAGACCCTCGTTGGTCAGGCTGATCGCGCATCCGCAAGATCAGTAACTTCCGGAGATTGTCCTAGCGATCCCATTGGCGCATGAGCTTTGCACGTGTAGTCGGATCGTCAAGCACGAACTCCACCAACAAATTGACGCTATCATACTCTCATCGAAAGATCGGCCACCTTTGCCCTATCAAGTGGTATAAGATTTCAGGTTGCTCGGTGAGATTTTACTGTTTTCCTAGTGTAGATTGCATCTGCCATCATACCCATAAACCACCAAAAAGCCAAAAAAAAATACAGTTAGGGTTTAGATCATATCGTCCCATAAACCCCCTGCCACGTCTTTGCATTGTCTTTCAGTTTTGCATAATTGAATTTGTGTCTGCATCTTCGTGTCGAGTTGCTGGTCTTTGCGTCTAGTTCCTTTAGAGTTTCGAGTTCTCGCCGCCGCCACTCGCACCATACACAGATCACCGCCATCATTGCCATATACACCTGCCATATACTTCCGCCATCACCATATACACCCGTATCTGCCATATACACCTATATCTACCATATACCCCGGTTCCTACCACGACACGGATTTGTGCTGTTTCTCTGCCGCGACAGAGTCCGTGTAGACTAAGGTTTTCCTGTTTTCCTTAATAGCTGTTGCCTTCTAATTTCATCATGTGCTGTAGAAAAATTTCCGTGAAATAAGTTTCGGCCGCTGATGCTGGCGCGCAGTTGACGTGCCCGTTGGGAACCCCAAGAGGAAGGTGTGATGCGTACAGCGGCAAATTTTCCCTCAGTAAGAAACCAAGGTTTATCGAACCAGTAGGAGCCAAGAAGCACGTTGAAGGTTGATGGCGGCGAAGTGTAGTGCGGCGCAACACCAGGGATTCCGGTGCCAACGTGGAACCTGCACAACACAACCAAAGTACTTTGTCCCAACGTAACAGTGAGCTTGTCAATCTCACCGGCTTGCTGTAACAAAGGATTAGATGTATAGTGTGTGATGAGGTCTAAGACCCCGTGTGTGGCCCGATCTCGCGGATTGACTTCGAAACCAAGGGGGAAGATGGGAAAACGCGAGGAACACGAAGAACGCGATGAACACGAGGAACTCCGAGACTCACGCACACACACAACCCGATACACCCGATGCTTACCTCCGTGGCTCGATGGACCACGCCAATAGAATCTCCGAGGAAGAGACACGCGGTAGAATTCCCCGGGGAGAGATTGGAGTTGGAGAGGAAGAACTTGGTGAGGGAGAGAGAGTAGCTTGTACTAGAATCTCACTCAACAAGTTCAAAGTCAACAACTAAGGTGCCTTGATTACAGAGGGATGATACCCAAGGGAGACTAAGCTCAAAGGTAGGTTTGAGTTCAAAACAAGTCTAAAGAGCTAAAGGGGCGCTTGGGGTGCTTATATAGTCTTACAAGGCGTCCCAGGCCGAAAAGGTAAGTTCGGGCCGAAAATATAACTTAAGTCGTGCAGGCCGGTCAGGGGGCCGGTCAGACCGGGCCTGTGACCGGGTAGGCCGGTTTCAGACCGGGCCTGTGACCGGGCGGAGACCGGACGAGGCTCCAAGTCCCCTGGATGGCGCCCGGATGTCATGAGCGCGAATCCCGGTTTCTGACCGGGCGGCCCGGTCAGGAGGCCGGTCAGACCGGGCTGTGGACCGGGTGATCCGGTCAGGGGGCCGGTCTGACCGGGTTCTGGACCGGCCGTCCGTCTTCTCTTCCTTGCGCTCTTCGGGCGACTTCCTGTCCAGCTCCATGTCCATCTTCGTGTCCATCTTCTTGTCCAGCTGCTCCTCTCCTCCCTTTGACCATGGCGTATCCTCCTCTTGGTGACCTTGATGCTCCTTGTACCTAATGACACATAACACATCGGCATGAGGTAGCAATCCATCCAAAGGTGTACCAAGATCAAGGGTGGTGAGGAGCGAGTTCACCTCATCATGTAGCGCTTTGACTCGGGCTCGTGTCATCGGTCCACTTGGGGGACTTGTTGGTCTTGGTGTAGCGACGTCGGTGACCGGGGCTACATCATCTCCCCCCCCTTGGGAAAGAGTCGTCCTCGACTCTTGCACCTCCTCATCTCCATGATAGGGTGACAAGTCCGAGACGTTGAACGTGTTGCTCACCAAGTACTTGGATGTTGGAATGTCGATGACGTAAGCGTTGTTGTTGATGCGTTTGAGGACCTTGAAGGGGCCATCTCCTCTTGGCTTGAGCTTGGAGTTGCGCTCATGAGGAAACCTTTCCTTCCGGAGGTGGATCCAAACGAGGTCTCCTTCTTCGAATATTCTTTCCTTCTTCTTGGCGTTGAGGCGGTTGGCTTGACGAAGAACATGATGAGGTCTAAGACCCCGTGTGTGGCCCGATCTCGCGGATTGACTTCGAAACCAAGAGGGGAGATGGGAAAACGCGAGGAACACGAAGAACACGATGAACACGAGGAACTCCGAGACTCACGCACGCACACCAACCCGATACACCCGATACTTTCCCCCGTGGCTCGATGGACCATGCCAATAGAATCACCCGGAAGAGGCACGCGTCAGAATTCCCGGTGAGAGATTGGTGTTGGAGAAAAGAGATTGGTGAGGGAGAGAGAGTAGCTTGTACTAGAATCTCACTCAACAATATCCAAATCAACAACAAGGATGGCCTTGATTACAGAGGGATGATACCCAAGGGAGACTAAGCTCAAAGGTAGGTTTGAGTTCAAAACAAGTCTAAAGAGCTAAAGGGGTGCTTGGGGTGCTTATATAGTCTTACAAGGCGTCACAGGCCGAAAAGGTAAGTTCGGGCCGAAAATATAACTTAAGTCGTGCAGGCCGGTCAGGGGGCCGGTCAGACCGGGCACGTGACCGGCAGGCCGGTTTCAGACCGGGCTCGTGACCGGGCGGAGACCGGACGTGGCTCCAAGTCCCCTGGATGGCGCCCGGATGTCACGAGCGCGAATCCCGGTTTCTGACCGGGCGGCCCGGTCAGGAGGCCGGTCAGACCGGGCTGTGGACCGGGTGATCCGGTCAGGGGGCCGGTCTGACCGGGTTCTGGACCGGTCGTCCGTCTTCTCTTCCTTGCGCTCTTCGGGCGACTTCCTGTCCAGCTCCATGTCCATCTTCGTGTCCATCTTCTGGTCCAGCTGCTCCTCTCCTCCCTTTGACCATGGCGTATCCTCCTCTTGGTGACCTTGATGCTCCTTGTACCTAATGACACATAACACGTCGGCATGAGGTAGCAATCCATCCAAAGGTGTACCAAGATCAAGGGTGGTGAGGAGCGAGTTCACCTCATCATGTAGCGCTTTGACTCGGGCTCGTGTCATCGGTCCACTTGGGGGACTTGTTGGTCTTGGTGTAGCGACGTCGGTGACCGGGGCTACATCATCTCCCCCCCCTTGGGAAAGAGTCGTCCTCGACTCTTGCACCTCCTCATCTCCATGATAGGGTGACAAGTCCGAGACGTTGAACGTGTTGCTCACCAAGTACTTGGATGTTGGAATGTCGATGACGTAAGCGTTGTTGTTGATGCGTTTGAGGACCTTGAAGGGGCCATCTCCTCTTGGCTTGAGCTTGGAGTTGCGCTCATGAGGAAACCTTTCCTTCCGGAGGTGGATCCAAACGAGGTCTCCTTCTTCGAATATTCTTTCCTTCTTCTTGGCGTTGAGGCGGTTGGCTTGACGAAGAACATGTTCTTGTATGGTTGCCCTTGTCTCTTCATGTAGTTTCTTGACGGCGGCGGTGCGCTTGTCGAAGTCCATGTTGATGCGCTCGTGGAGGTGAAGCGGAAGTATGTCGAGTGCCGTGTAAGGTTCGAAGCCATAGACGACCATGAAGGGGCTCCTTGACGTAGTCTTGTGCTTGGCGCGGTTGTAGGCGAACTCGGCGTGAGGAAGGCACTCCTCCCATGACTTCAAGTTTTTCTTCACGAGGATGCGTAGGAGGGTGGAGAGGCTTCGATTGACCACTTCCGTTTGGCCGTCCGTTTGCGGGTGCGATGATGATGAGAACAAGAGCTTGACTCCAAACTTCGCCATGAGCGACTTCCAAAGATAACTCATGAACTTGACGTCTCGATCCGACACAATGCTTTGTGGTACTCCATGTAGGCGAACGATTTCCCTGAAAAATAATGAAGCAATGTGTGAAGCATCGTCGCTCTTATGGCAAGGTATGAAATGAGCCATCTTAGAGAATCTATCCACTACAACAAATATGGAATCATGACCATGCTTAGTGCGAGGCAAGCCTAGAACGAAATCCATGCTAATATCGGTCCATGGTGCATAAGGAATCGGTAATGGCATGTAAAGACCATAAGGGTTGGAGGTAGACTTAGCTTGTAAGCATGTTGTGCACCGACGGCAAAGGCGCTCCACATCTCGCTTCATCTTTGGCCAATAGTAGTGGGTTGAGAGCATGGCATATGTCTTGTCACGGCCAAAGTGGCCCATAAGACCTCCTCCATGAGACTCTTGCAAAAGCAATTTTCGAAGCGAAGACTCGGGAATGCAAATCTTGTTAGCTTTAAACAAATAGCCATCATGCAAATAGAAATCATCCACTCCTCGCTCAACGGAGCACTTCTCAAAAATGGGAGCAAAGAAAGAATCGGAAGGATAGAGTTCTTTGATCTCTTCAAGTCCCAAAACATGAAAATCCAAACGAGTTAGCAAAAGGGTGTTTTTGCGGGAAAGAGCATCCGCCACAACATTGTCCTTGCCCTTCTTGTATTTGATCACATATGGGAAGGACTCAATGAACTCGACCCATTTTGCATGTCATTTGTTCAAGTTGTATTGGCTTTTCAAATATTTCAAGGACTCATGGTCGGAATGAATGATAAACTCTTTTGGCCAAAGATAGTGTTGCCAAACTTCAAGAACACGAACCAAAGCGTAGAGCTCCTTGTCATATATAGGATAGTTGAGGCGTGCGCCATCTAACTTCTCGCTATAGTATGCCACGGGTTTGCCCTCTTGCATAAGAACACCACCAATACCAAGCCCACTTGCATCACACTCAATCTCAAAAGTTTTGGCAAAATTTGGAAGAACAAGAAGTGGAGCTTCGGTAAGGCGTTTCTTCAACTCATCAAAAGCATTTTGTTGGGCCTTGCCCCAAACAAACGGAACATTCTTCTTGGTAAGCTCATTCAAAGGGCAAGCGATGGTGCTAAAGTCTTTCACAAAGCGGCGATAAAACCCGGCAAGTCCATGGAAGCTTCGGACTTGGCCAACATTTGTAGGGGTAGGCCAATTATGGATGGCCTCCACCTTGGAAGAATCCACTTCAATCCCATTAGCGGAAACCACAAAACCAAGAAACACCAACTTGTTTTGAGCAAATGTGCATTTGGGGAGGTTAGCATAAAGCTTTTCATGGCGCAAGATGCACAAGACTTCTTTCACATGTTGCACATGGTCCTCGAGGTTTTTGCTATAAATAAGAATATCATCGAAGTAGACAACCACGCTCTTGCCAATGAGAGGACGCAAGATGTGATTCATGAGGCGCATGAAAGTAGATGGTGCATTGGAAAGACCGAAAGGCATAACGAGCCATTCATAGAGACCAAGTTTGGTCTTGAATGCCGTTTTCCATTCATCACCAATAGCCATGCGGATTTGATGGTAACCACTACGCAAATCGACTTTAGAGAAAATCGTGGCACCACTAAGTTCATCTAGCATGTCATCTAAACGCGGAATGGGATGGCGGTAACGGACGGTAATGGCATTGATGGGGCGACAATCCATACACATCCGTTGCGTCTCATCCGGTTTAGGCACAAGGATCACGGGAACCGCACAAGGGCTAAGGCTTTCTCGGACGTACCCTTTGGCGAGGAGATCTTGAATTTGGCAGTTGATCTCCTTGGTCTCTTCGGGGTTGGTGCGGTAGGCGGCATGGTTTGGAAGCGGAGCGCCGGGTATGAGGTCGATGCGGTGTTCTATGCCGCGGAGTGGTGGTAGTCCATGAGGGAGCTCGTCGGGGAAGACGTCTCGAAATTCCTGCAAAAGAGACAACAAAGACGGAGGAATGTTGGTTAAGTCGTTAGTCTCCGACGCGGGTCCCTTGCATATGAGCACATAGTGCAATATGGTGGATGGGTTCTCTTGGAGCTCTCTCCACTCACTCTTGGTGGCTAGAAGGACACTCTTGGGCTCACTCATGTATGGCTTGTGGCGCTCACTCTCTTTGTGGTGGATCGCTCCCTCTCCTCTCATCTCACTATGGTGGGTGCGGAGTTGTGCCCTCGCTAAAGCCTTCGCATTATCCGCGATGATTTGGCTAGGAGTCATCGGACGCAACTCGAACTTCTTGTCGTTGACCTTGAAGGTGTATGTGTTGGAGAGTCCATCATGTATAGCCTTCTTGTCATATTGCCAAGGGCGGCCAAGCAACATGTGGCACACCGTCATGGGTACCACGTCGCACTCGATGGTGTCCTCATAAGGGCCGATCTTGAAGTTGACGGTGACGGTATGTTGTATCTTGACGTTGCCCTTGTCACTCAACCATTGGATATGGTAAGGGTGAGGATGCTTGCGGAGAGTGAGGTGGAGCTTCTCACACAACTCGGTGCTCGCAAGGTTATGGCAACTTCCACCATCTATGATGACCTTGATAGACTTGCCACCAATTCCGGCACGGGTTTGGAAGATGTTGCACCGTTGTTCTTCCATATCATGAGGTTGTGTGGTTAGCACCCTTGTGACCACAAGTGAGGGACTTGGGTCATGCTCACATAAGAGAGGATCTTCTCCACTTTCTTGCTCATAAGCTTCTTCACTTTCCATGGCGGCTTGCACAAGGGCTTCATATTCATCCTCATCAAGAGTCTCGATGTCACCATTCTCCATAGTGATCATGACCTTGGTGTTCTTGCACTCAAACGATTTGTGACCTTGGGTGCCACACTTGAAGCAAGTGACACTAGAGGGTCCCGTGGATGCCTTAGAGGAGGCGGTGGAGGAGACCGTTTGCTTCATGCGACTTTGGATAGTTGGCTTCTTGGAAGGTGTAGAGGATGCGTCGGCCTTGGCACTTGTAGCATAAGGAGTTGATGTAGTAGGAGGAGTCGATGTAGCGAGCTTGGAGGAGAAATAGGACTTGGCCTTGGAGTACTTGATGTCCTCAATCACTTGGCGCTCGGCCTTCGATGCTTGGTGGATTAACTCAACCATGTTGGAGTAGGGTTGGAACTCGACAATCCTCTTGATAGGATAAGTAAGGCCATTGAAGAAACGAGCAATGGTTTGTTCCTCGGACTCTTGGATGTTGGCTCGCATCATAGTGAGCTCCATCTCCTTGTAGAACTCCTCAACGGTCTTGGTACCTTGCTTCAACTTTTGGAGCTTGTTGAAGAGGTCGGTCATGTAGTGCATTGGGACAAAGCGAGCATGCATCTCCTTCTTCATATCTTCCCAAGTGTCAATAGGAGGTTCACCCTTCTCTTCTCGAAGAGTTAGGACTTGCTCCCACCAAGTGTTGGCGTAGTCTTCAAACTCGAGTGATGCCATAGCCACTTTCTTGGCACCGGAGTAGTTGTGGATGCGGAAGATCTTGTCCACCTTGAGTGCCCATGAGAGGTAAGCTTCGGCGTCGTCTTCTCCTTTGAATTTGGGCATGTTGAACTTGAGCTTGCCATACATGTTCTCTTCATTCTCCAAGTTTCTTCTACGAGGAGGGGCGCCGTCAACTCTTGCGGCTAGAGGTGGAATAGGAGGTCTTCTATGGCCAACCATAGCATTGGGTTGGTGTTGGAGTCGAACACTTGCTTCACTTGGTTCACGGTGAGGATGTTGTTGAAGATCTTGTCGCGGGTGAGGACGATGCTCAATGTTGGGTCTCTCATCTTGATCATGGTGTAGTTCTCCTCGGCCACGTTGGTCATGGCGAGGGTGGCGACGAAGATCTCGCCGAGGTGGATCTTGAGGATCTTGGTCTAGGGGATGGCCATCACGCCCATGGTGGGCATGGCGATCCGCTTGGTGACGATCTTGTTGAAGGTCTTGAGCTTGTGGAGGACGCTCATGTGGACGAGCATGGCGATGTATTTCTCCACGCCTAGAGTTGGAGCGGGAGTCTTCATGGCGAGCATGTGAGCGATGAGGTCGATGATGGTCTTCATGCCTTGAAGAGGAGCTTGAGGACGAAAGGCCACCATGAGAATAGTAATCTTGTGGCGAGCTTGATGAAGAGGAAGTAGAGCGGTGTCGACGATGACGACCCAAGTTGGTGATGGCGCGCTCGAGGCTATCCATGCGCCGCTCCATGTTGGCATCATTAGCCGCCATTTGGCCATTCAAGTTGTCCGTAGCTTCACGAAGAAGAGCCAAATCTTGGTTCACGGTGGAGAAGTTGTGAGCCACCTCTTCGTATTGCTCATCGATGCGGGTCTCGAAGAGTGAGAGTTGCTCCTTGAACTCTTGTCGTTGCGTCCATAGGTTGTGTTGAGTAGCCAACCTCTCGGTGTTGCGGAGGATCTCTTCATCCCTATTGGTATCTCCGTTCCTATCCATGATGCAAAGACAAGAACTATGTTGTGTATGTTAGTGGAAGGAGACTACCTCGCACTCTTACCAAGGTAAGATAGTATTGAGGCAATCCACCAAACCGAAAGTAAGATCAAGTGTATCGGGAACACACGCAAAACCACACGCAAAAGCTAGCAAATATGGTGTTAGGCGAGTGTTGTGGAAAGCCAAAAGACAAATCCAAGATCGAGTATGTTGTTAAAAGTGGGTAAAGTCCAAAAATCCAAATGTCAATGTGAAGATCACTATAAACACGGAAAAAGATGTGGAACACACACACGAGATAAGCGGGGTTAGTGCAACCAAAAGTGAGCGGAAAAGTGTATGTATAAGTGCTCGGTGTCACACTAACACAAGGAGAGCCAAAGCTTTGGTTGCAAAGGAAGAGACAACAAGATTCACACGCGGCCTCTCTTCTCCTATCTCTCTTTGCTTAAAAGCTTTTCTCTCTTGTATATGTTGGCACTTGCACTCGTTTGTATCTTTGGTGGCACGTGGACACTTTGTATGTATGGGCGTATGGATGTATGGATGTATGGATGTATGGTGCTACTCGCACTCTTTTTGTGTTTTTGGGGCTTTTTGACGCACTATGTTAGCGTTAGCCTCGCTTTTGCTATCTTGCCACACGAGTGTTTGCTTGGGTGCCTTACTCAACGCGACACACACACCTCACAATGCGGGGCCACGTGCAATGTCTCGCAACACTAGACAAGCAATGCTCGATGGGATAGATCGCAAAAGGAAGAGGGGTTACAAGGTGACCTGCAAGTTATACCTGCGATGATGGTGGTGGTGGTGGTGGTGGTGGTGGAGATCGCCGGAAGACGAGGTCGAAGGAGGGGCGTTGCGTCGCCCGGTCTGAGGCCCGGTTGGACCGGGTTGTGGACCGGCTTGCCCGGTTTGCCGCCCGGTCGACCGGGTTCTGGGCTGGCTCGGCCGGTCGTGGGCCCGGTTGACCGGCTGCTCAACCGGATTTCGCGGGATGAAGCTTTCTCTCTCCTGTTCTTCACGAAAACCAAGCCAAATCGACCAAATCGAGGGGAAACGATGGAATTGGAGGCTAAAAGTTGGGAAAATAGTAGATCAAGCACAACAACACCAGATCCACGGACCAAAACCACTCAAAACGCAACCAAATCACAGATCGGTCAAGAGGCACTTTAGGGCTATTTTTTTTGGAAAATTTTCTAGGAACGAAATCGGGTGGGTGGGAGGTCAAATCCGCGGTAACCAAGAGCTGCTGATACCATATGATGAGGTCTAAGACCCCGTGTGTGGCCCGATCTCGCGGATTGACTTCGAAACCAAGAGGGGAGATGGGAAAACGCGAGGAACACGAAGAACACGATGAACACGAGGAACTCCGAGACTCACGCACGCACACCAACCCGATACACCCGATACTTACCCCCGTGGCTCGATGGACCACGCCAATAGAATCACCCGGAAGAGGCACGCGGCAGAATTCCCGGTGAGAGATTGGTGTTGGAGAAAAGAGATTTGATAAGGGGTTGCCCGATCTTCTCAGTAAGCGACGGTGGTGATGAACACACGATGGTAGCAGCGGATAGAATCGATGATGATGAGGAGGATAACTTGTATGACGCCGACGAAGTCTCTCGATTGATTCCTGATGCCAATGCAACAGCTCTCAACCCTGCAAGATATTCGCAACTCCACACACTTGCGCACGTAGCCGCCGACCACGAAGCGGTAAATTGCAATCTTCTAATCCCCAATGGAACAGCAGATCACACACAAACTTTCAGTAGCATAAAACTCCAGATCGATGCGAATTGGAGAGTAGTATTCAATAGTTTTGCAGAGCAAACAACTAAGAACTAGGATTTATCTTAAACGTGGTCTAAAGCAACTTTGGGGGCGTCCCAGGGACTTATATAGGCGTTCGGGACGACCTCAGGTCGAAAAAGTACGGAAATAACCGACCCAGAATAGATCTGGTCGAGACAGACTCGGACTCGGCCGGTCTGGGGGCCGGTCGACCGGGCCTGGGACCGGGTGGTCCGGTCCTAAACCGGGTCTGTGACCGGGCGGAAACCGGACGAAGGGTCCATGTTCCCTGGATGTGGCCCGGATGGCACCGGTTCAAAATCCGGTTTGTGACCGGGTGGCCCGGCGCCACGGCCGGTCTGACCGGGCCTGGAACCGGCCTGAAGAACTCCTCCTCTCGCGCATGCCTCCCGCTCCTCCCTCGCACGTCCATGGGATGTCTTCTCGTCCAGCTCCATGTCCAGCTTCACGTCCAGCTTCTTGTCCAGCTGCTCCTCTCCTCCTCGAGTGATGCTTGGTTCCTCCTCATACCTGATCATACACAAGTAATACGACTTAGGTAGTATAAAGTTCTCGTCAATCAAAGTATCGTTTAGGAACAAGTTCACCTGTTGTTTAAGTAGCTTCGCACGAGCTCGTGTCATTGGTCCAATCCTAACTTCATTGGACTTGAGCTTCACAGCTTCATCTTCATCTTGCAATGACGGAGGTAGTAGTGAGGTAGGGATGTCCTCATCATCTCCCCTTCAAAAGGCGTCGACCTCGACGCTCCAAGGTCTTCTCCGTCATATGGTGTCAAATCAGCAACATTGAAAGAATTACTGACACCAAACTCATCAACTGGAAGATCTATCGAGTATGCATTATCATTGATCTTGGCAAGCACTTTGTAAGGACCAGCACCACGAGGCTTCAACTTAGACTTCCGCAGCTTCGGGAACCTATCCTTGCGAAAATGTACCCAGACCATATCACCAGGCTTGAACAACATCTCTTTGCGCTTCTTGTTCATCCTTGCAGCATTGCTCTTGCCTTTCTTTTCTATCAACTCTTTAGTCTTCACATGTATTTTCTTCACAAAATCTGCCCTCTTGGATGCCTCCATATTAACTCTCTCATGTATGGGCAAAGGCAACAAGTCAAGTGGAGTAATGGGTTTGAAACCATACACCACCTCAAAAGGACACAGCTCTGTGGTAGAGTGTACCGCCCTGTTGTAAGCAAACTCCACATGCGGCAAACACTCTTCCCACTCCTTCAGGTTCTTCTTGATCATGGATCTCAACAGTTGTGACAAGGTTCGATTCACCACCTCAGTTTGACCATCAGTTTGGGGATGACAAGTAGTACCGAGCAGTAGCTTTGTCCCCGACTTCCCCAAAGTGTCTTCCAGAAGTAGCTCATGAACTTCACATCACGATCAGAAACAATAGTCTTCGGGATTCCATGTAGTCGAACAATCTCCCTGAAAAACAGGTTAGCAATATGCGACGCATCGTCGCTTTTGTGGCAGGCAATAAAATGTGACATTTTAGAAAATCTGTCCACTACCACAAATATAGAATCATGGCCTCTCTTAGTACGCGGCAAACCCAACACAAAATCCATACTAATATCTTCCCAAGGTGTAGTAGGTACCGGTAAAGGAGTATACAAACCGTGAGGCTTCAGCTTGGACTTGGACTTGTTGCAAGTAATGCACCTCTTGACATACCTGTCCACGTCCCGCCTCATCTTTGGCCAATAAAAATGATCAGCGAGCATGAGTAGCGTCTTCTCACGCCCAAAGTGACCCATCAAACCGCCCGCCTGAGATTCCTGCAATAAGAGCAACCGCACAGACGATTCTGGAACACATAGTTTGTTAGCTCTAAACAAGAACCCATCGTGTATGTGATATTTTTCCCATGCTTTACCAATAACACATAAGCGGTATGGTTCAGCAAAATCATGATCAGTCGCATATAAATCACATAACACCTCTAATCCAGGAATTTTAACATCAAGATGGGTTAATAGCATAGTTTTCCTAGATAGAGCATCAAGAACAATATTATCTTTTCCCTTCTTATGCTTAATAATGTACGGAAAAGACTCAATAAACTCAACCCACTTAGCAAGACGCCTATGCAAAGTAGATTGGGCTTTCAGATATTTCAAAGCTTCATGATCAGAATGTATGATAAATTCTTTTGGCCACAAATAATGTTGCCAAACCTCAAGAACTCTAATTAAAGCATACAATTCTTTATCATATATTGGATAGTTCAACTTAGCACCGTAAAGTTTCTAAAAATATGCAATTGGGCGACCCTCTTGCATCAACACACCACCAATTCCAATACCACTAGCATCACATTCAATCTCAAATTGCTTATTGAAATCAGGAAGTGCAAGCAACGGTGCGAAGTTAATAATCGTTTCAGTTCATCAAAAGCATGATCTTGGGCAACGCCCACTCAAAAGCAACACCCTTTTTAGTCAATTCATTCAAAGGTGCAGCAATAGTAGAAAAATTGGGCACAAAACGGCGATAAAACCCAGCTAGACCATGAAAACTTCTTACTTGACTCACATTCATGGGAGTAGGCCAATTTTGAATAGCTTCAATTCTAGACACATCTACTTCTACTCCATGCTTAGAGACAACATAACCCAGAAATATGACCTTATCTTTGCAAAATGTGCACTTCTCAAGATTACCATAGAGTTTACTATCACGCAACACTTGCAAAACATGTCAAATATGTATAATATGATCAGATTCATTGCGGCTGTAGATTAATATATCATCAAAATACACAACCACAAACTTGCCAATAAAATCACGCAAAACATGGTTCATCAGTCTCATGAAAGTGCTAGGTGCATTAGTCAAACCAAAAGGCATTACTAACCACTCATATAAACCAAATTTTGTTTTAAAGGCGGTTTTCCACTCATCCCCTTCTTTCATCCTAATTTGATGATAACCACTACGCAAATCAATTTTAGTGAAAACAGTAGCACCACTCAATTCATCTAGCATATCCTCTAAACGGGGAATAGGATGACGATATCGAATAGTAATGTTGTTTATCGCTCTACAATCTACGCACATACGCCATGTACCATCTTTCTTAGGAACAAGAATAACAGGAACAGCACAAGGACTAAGGCTTATGCGGATATAACCTTTGTCGAGTAGCGCTTGTACTTGCTTCGTATCTCCTTCGTTTCTTCGGGATTCGTTCTATATGGCGCCCTATTGGGCAGCGATGCTCCGGGGATCAAGTCAATTTGATGCTCAATACCTCGCAATGGTGGAAGTCCTGCGGGTACCTCTTCCGGAAACACGTCGCTGAATTCCTGCAAAACATTAGAAACAC
Source organism: Lolium perenne (assembly GCF_019359855.2). Lineage (NCBI taxonomy): Eukaryota > Viridiplantae > Streptophyta > Magnoliopsida > Poales > Poaceae > Lolium > Lolium perenne. Next base: position 169,650,264 of record NC_067246.2, on the reverse strand, counting down.
CAAGAGGAAGAGGGGTCATGTCGTTAGAAACCAAAACCGTACCCTTGTACATGAGCACAATAGGCATGGCTGTAGGATCCTCACAAAATTCTCTCATGTCTTGTTTGGTGGCTAATGAGACTAAGGAATTCACTCTCTCACTTTTCGTTATATCACTCACGGCATTACAATTCTCTCGTCTATCTATAGATGCATCCTCCAAGTTTACTTCAATCTTCTGACGAGACTCATTGACAATTTGCTGGGGTGACATAGGCTGTAAGTTAATTTTCTTGCCCTTGAACTCCAAGTGATATGTATTGGCGCGGCCATTGTGTTGCACGAAACGGTCATAGAGCCATGGCCGGCCCAACAAGAGGTGACAAACCGTCATAGGAACCACATCAAAATCAATGGAATCCTTATACGGTCCAATCTCAAAATCAACTCGCACCATGTGGCTCACCTTCATCTCACCATTATTGCTCAACCACTGAATATAATATGGATGTGGGTGTGGTAGATACTTCAGTTTCAGCTTGGCACATAACTCTTTGCTTGCTAGATTGCGACAACTCCCGCCATCAATAATGACCTTGCAAGCTTTATCAGGACCAACTAGTGCCTTTGTTTGGAACAAATTACAGCGCTGTGTAGATGCACTTGACTGCACATTAAGAACACGCTGCGAGACAACAATAGTTTGAGCTTCGAAGGGAAAGCATCAAACCCATCACCTCATAATCATCCTCATCTGGAGCATCTGGATCAGCATCATCTCCAGTTTCATACTCATTGTCCTCATTAATTATCATAACTTTACGATTAGGACAATCCTTCTTGAAATGACCCTTGCCACCACATGTATGACAAACCATATCACGGTTGCGCGCTGTCGACATGTTAGAACTAGTTCCACTTGCTGCAGGAGCGGGCTTCTTTGTGTTGGTGACACTAGAGACCGGCTTGCTAGACGAAGTAGGAACATCCATAGGACGCGTAGATGGCACCGTAGAAGGCGGCGGCCTAGGCGTGTAGCGCCCTGCGCCTGTAGCACGGCCCTCATTGCGCTTCTTCAGCCAACTGTGACTCAGCTTCTCTTGCATGATGTAGTAGCTCATTCATAGTAGCGTAGCTGTGATGACGCACAATTCCCTTGATATTAAACCGCAGACCATTCGGAAAACGCTGTAGTGTCATCTCAAGAGACTCACGGACACGGGCACGCTGCATAAGCATCTCCATCTCCATGTAGTAAGCATCAACCGTCAACACACCTTGCTTCAATTGGGTCAACTTGTCAAAGACGGAACGCAAGTAATTGGTAGGCACAAAACGAGCTCTCATTGCCGCCTTCATAGCACGCCATGTGATAATAGGCAGCTCACCATCTTCTTCTCGAGCACGAACAAGTCCATCCCACCAACGCAATGCATAGCCATCAAATTCAGAGGAAGCAAGCTTGATCTTCCTATCTTCAGTATAGTCAGGATGTAAACGCCATAATCTCTCAATCTTCAGCTCCCATGTAAGATATTCTTCAACATCAGTACCTCCTTCAAATCTGGGAATTGAGAACTTGGGCTTACCCAAACCATCGTCTTGTTGTTGAGGAACACGTTGGGCTCCGACAGGGACAAAACCACGACCACGGAACGCATCTCCAACGCCACGTCCAAGACCACGACCAACACCACGCCCTTGAGCATTAGCAGCTTCAGCATTGTCACCTTGCACACTGCCATCTTCATCAGGTGGTGGTTGTTGTTGCACCATTGTACGTATCTCACCAACGGCGGTTGTCAAAGCTTGTATAGATGCTTGAAGAGTCGTCACCGACGTTTGAACGGTGTTAACCGCTGTAGTAGTCTCGTCGACCTTCAAGTGAACACTCTGAATATCCTTGTCCAACACATCACTAGCAACTCGTATTTCACGTTGCATGTGATCACGAAGTGCCTCAAATTCACGCCAAGTAACCGGGGTAGCGGCGTCCTTTTTCTGCATCACATCAACATTCTCGGTAGAAGACATGATTAGTAGGTTAGTGCACTAAACAAAGATCTTTGGTGGTACTCTCACAACTCACTCAAAACTGATAAGAAAGGTAAATCTTACCGCTCCAAAGTGAATTAGTATTGCTTACCAACTTGGATTGACGGACTAGTGCACGGATGTAGCGAAGCGAATATCAAGGGTATAAGAACAAATCACACGACAAAGCAGGATATATGTGGGGCTGTAGGTGGGCTACCTATTTGCACCAATAACAAGCTCTAGCGCTGACCGTAGACAACCAATGATACTCACACAAGGCGATATAATGGGGCAATGCAACTATATGTGGGAAAAGTTGCAATGCACTAGAGAGACGCTAGCAAAGCTCAACGAGACAGGCACAAGATTGCTCAACTACGGGTGCAGGAAAGTAAACTTAGGCCTTCACTTGATTCAACTAGCACAACACTTTTCTTTTTGGATTTTCTATTTGTAGAACACACGCAGCTATGTAGCTCTTTTTGCTTCTTTTCAATTTTCTCTTTTTGTTTTTTTTTTTTTTTTTGATTTTCTGACACAACTCCTTGATAACACGGCCAACAGAAATTGCAAAGCACCAAAACCCTAACGAGCAGCCTGTCGAGCGGTAAAACTAGTCTCTTCTGGGGAAGTTCCTAGTCACTTTATATCGATAGGCTGTGTCTATGGTTGGGAACAAGCACACTGTATGCTATGTGGACTCGGAGTAACAAAACTGACACGATATGATAAACTAGATGATAGAGAAAAACACAAACCCTAACAATTCTACTAGATGAAAGATAAAGATACGCAAAAACAACTACGAAAAGCAACTAAAACTCGAAATTAGTGCAATCTAAGGCTATGGCAAACCCTAACCCTAACTTTTTATGGCTTTTTCTGGATAGGGAAAACACTCACAACTCAACTATGGGGTGGATTGTGGATGGCTTACCGAGGAAAACTGGAAATCTGATACCAAGATGATAAGGGGTTGCCCGATCTTCTCAGTAAGCGACGGTGGTGATGAACACACGATGGTAGCAGCGGATAGAATCGATGATGATGAGGAGGATAACTTGTATGACGCCGACGAAGTCTCTCGATTGATTCCTGATGCCAATGCAACAGCTCTCAACCCTGCAAGATATTCGCAACTCCACACACTTGCGCACGTAGCCGCCGACCACGAAGCGGTAAATTGCAATCTTCTAATCCCCAATGGAACAGCAGATCACACACAAACTTTCAGTAGCATAAAACTCCAGATCGATGCGAATTGGAGAGTAGTATTCAATAGTTTTGCAGAGCAAACAACTAAGAACTAGGGTTTATCTTAAACGTGGTCTAAAGCAACTTTGGGGGCGTCCCAGGGACTTATATAGGCGTTCGGGACGACCTCAGGTCGAAAAAGTACGGAAATAACCGACCCAGAATAGATCTGGTCGAGACAGACTCGGACTCGGCCGGTCTGGGGGCCGGTCGACCGGGCCTGGGACCGGGTGGTCCGGTCCTAAACCGGGTCTGTGACCGGGCGGAAACCGGACGAAGGGTCCATGTTCCCTGGATGTGGCCCGGATGGCACCGGTTCAAAATCCGGTTTGTGACCGGGTGGCCCGGCGCCACGGCCGGTCTGACCGGGCCTGGAACCGGCCTGAAGAACTCCTCCTCTCGCGCATGCCTCCCGCTCCTCCCTCGCACGTCCATGGGATGTCTTCTCGTCCAGCCTCATGTCCAGCTTCACGTCCAGCTTCTTGTCCAGCTGCTCCTCTCCTCCTCGTGTGATGCTTGGTTCCTCCTCATACCTGATCATACACAAGTAATACGACTTAGGTAGTATAAAGTTCTCGTCAATCAAAGTATCGTTTAGGAACAAGTTCACCTGTTGTTTAAGTAGCTTCGCACGAGCTCGTGTCATTGGTCCAATCCTAACTTCATTGGACTTGAGCTTCACAGCTTCATCTTCATCTTGCAATGACGGAGGTAGTAGTGAGGTAGGGATGTCCTCATCAAGATTGGTGAGGGAGAGAGAGTAGCTTGTACTAGAATCTCACTCAACAATATCCAAATCAACAACAAGGATGGCCTTGATTACAGAGGGATGATACCCAAGGGAGACTAAGCTCAAAGGTAGGTTTGAGTTCAAAACAAGTCTAAAGAGCTAAAAGGGTGCTTGGGGTGCTTATATTGTCTTACAAGGCGTCACAGGCCGAAAAGGTAAGTTCGGGCCGAAAATATAACTTAAGTCGTGCAGGCCGGTCAGGGGGCCGGTCAGACCGGGCCTGTGACCGGGCAGGCCGGTTTCAGACCGGGCCTGTGACCGGGCGGAGACCGGACGAGGCTCCAAGTCCCCTGGATGGCGCCCGGATGTCACGAGCGCGAATCCCGGTTTCTGACCGGGCGGCCCGGTCAGGAGGCCGGTCAGACCGGGCTGTGGACCGGGTGATCCGGTCAGGGGGCCGGTCTGACCGGGTTCTGGACCGGTCGTCCGTCTTCTCTTCCTTGCGCTCTTCGGGCGACTTCCTGTCCAGCTCCATGTCCATCTTCGTGTCCATCTTCTGGTCCAGCTGCTCCTCTCCTCCCTTTGACCATGGCGTATCCTCCTCTTGGTGACCTTGATGCTCCTTGTACCTAATGACACATAACACGTCGGCATGAGGTAGCAATCCATCCAAAGGTGTACCAAGATCAAGGGTGGTGAGGAGCGAGTTCACCTCATCATGTAGCGCTTTGACTCGGGCTCGTGTCATCGGTCCACTTGGGGGACTTGTTGGTCTTGGTGTAGCGACGTCGGTGACCGGGGCTACATCAGAACATGTTCTTGTATGGTTGCCCTTGTCTCTTCATGTAGTTTCTTGACGGCGGCGGTGCGCTTGTCGAAGTCCATGTTGATGCGCTCGTGGAGGGGAAGCGGAAGTATGTCGAGTGCCGTGTAAGGTTCGAAGCCATAGACGACCATGAAGGGGCTCCTTGACGTAGTCTTGTGCTTGGCGCGGTTGTAGGCGAACTCGGCGTGAGGAAGGCACTCCTCCCATGACTTCAAGTTTTTCTTCACAAGGATGCGTAGGAGGGTGGAGAGGCTTCGATTGACCACTTCCGTTTGGCCGTCCGTTTGCGGGTGCGATGATGATGAGAACAAGAGCTTGACTCCAAACTTCGCCATGAGCGACTTCCAAAGATAACTCATGAACTTGACGTCTCGATCCGACACAATGCTTTGTGGTACTCCATGTAGGCGAACGATTTCCCTGAAAAACAATGAAGCAATGTGTGAAGCATCGTCGCTCTTATGGCAAGGTATGAAATGAGCCATCTTAGAGAATCTATCCACTACAACAAATATGGAATCATGACCATGCTTAGTGCGAGGCAAGCCTAGAATGAAATCCATGCTAATATCGGTCCATGGTGCATAAGGAATAGGCAATGGCATGTAAAGACCATAAGGGTTGGAGGTAGACTTAGCTTGTAAGCATGTTGTGCACCGACGGCAAAGGCGCTCCACATCTCGCTTCATCTTTGGCCAATAGTAGTGGGTTGAGAGCATGGCATATGTCTTGTCACGGCCAAAGTGGCCCATAAGACCTCCTCCATGAGACTCTTGCAAAAGCAATTTTCGAAGCGAAGACTCGGGAATGCAAATCTTGTTAGCTTTAAACAAATAGCCATCATGCAAATAGAAATCATCCACTCCTCGCTCAACGGAGCACTTCTCAAAAATGGGAGCAAAGAAAGAATCGGAAGGATAGAGTTCTTTGATCTCTTCAAGTCCCAAAACATGAAAATCCAAACGAGTTAGCAAAAGGGTGTTTTTGCGGGAAAGAGCATCCGCCACAACATTGTCCTTGCCCTTCTTGTATTTGATCACATATGGGAAGGACTCAATGAGCTCGACCCATTTTGCATGTCGTTTGTTCAAGTTGTGTTGGCTTTTCAAATATTTCAAGGACTCATGGTCGGAATGAATGATAAACTCTTTTGGCCAAAGATAGTGTTGCCAAACTTCAAGAACACGAACCAAAGCGTAGAGCTCCTTGTCATATATAGGATAGTTGAGGCATGCGCCATCTAACTTCTCGCTATAGTATGCCACGGGTTTGCCCTCTTGCATAAGAACACCACCAATACCAAGCCCACTTGCATCACACTCAATCTCAAAAGTTTTGGCAAAATTTGGAAGAACAAGAAGTGGAGCTTCAGAAGGCGTTTCTTCAACTCATCAAAAGCATTTTGTTGGGCCTTGCCCCAAACAAACGGAACATTCTTCTTGGTAAGCTCATTCAAAGGGCAAGCGATGGTGCTAAAGTCTTTCACAAAGCGGCGATAAAACCCGGCAAGTCCATGGAAGCTTCGGACTTGGCCAACATTTGTAGGGGTAGGCCAATTATGGATGGCCTCCACCTTGGAAGAATCAACTTCAATCCCATTAGCGGAAACCACAAAACCAAGAAACACCAATTTGTTTTGAGCAAATGTGCATTTGGGGAGGTTAGCATAAAGCTTTTCATGGCGCAAGATGCACAAGACTTCTCTCACATGTTGCACATGGTCCTCGAGGTTTTTGCTATAAATAAGAATATCATCGAAGTAGACAACCACGCTCTTGCCAATGAGAGGACGCAAGATGTGATTCATGAGGCGCATGAAAGTAGATGGTGCATTGGAAAGACCGAAAGGCATAACGAGCCATTCATAGAGACCAAGTTTGGTCTTGAATGCCGTTTTCCATTCATCACCAATAGCCATGCGGATTTGATGGTAACCACTACGCAAATCGACTTTAGAGAAAATCGTGGCACCACTAAGTTCATCTAGCATGTCATCTAAACGCGGAATGGGATGGCGGTAACGGACGGTAATGGCATTGATGGGGCGACAATCCATACACATCCGTTGCGTCTCATCCGGTTTAGGCACAAGGATCACGGGAACCGCACAAGGGCTAAGGCTTTCTCGGACGTACCCTTTGGTGAGGAGATCTTGAATTTGGCGGTTGATCTCCTTTGTCTCTTCGGGGTTGGTGCGGTAGGCGGCACGGTTTGGAAGCGGAGCGCCGGGTATGAGGTCGATGCGGTGTTCTATGCCGCGGAGTGGTGGTAGTCCATGAGGGAGCTCGTCGGGGAAGACGTCTCGAAATTCCTGCAAAAGAGACAACAAAGACGGAGGAATGTTGGTTAAGTCGTTAGTCTCCGACGCGGGTCCCTTGCATATGAGCACATAGTGCAATATGGTGGATGGGTTCTCTTGGAGCTCTCTCCACTCACTCTTGGTGGCTTGAAGGACACTCTTGGGCTCACTCATGTATGGCTTGTGGCGCTCACTCTCTTTGTGGTGGGTCGCTCCCTCTCCTCTCATCTCACTATGGTGGGTGCGGAGTTGTGCACTCACTAAAGCCTTCGCATTATCCGCGATGATTTGGCTAGGAGTCATCGGGCGCAACTCGAACTTCTTGTCGTTGACCTTGAAGGTGTATGTGTTGGAGAGTCCATCATGTATAGCCTTCTTGTCATATTGCCAAGGGCGGCCAAGCAACATGTGGCACACCGTCATGGGTACCACGTCACACTCGATGGTGTCCTCATAAGGGCCGATCTTGAAGTTGACGGTGACGGTACGTTGTATCTTGACATTGCCCTTGTCGCTCACCCATTGGATATGGTAGGGGTGAGGATGCTTGCGGAGAGTGAGGTTGAGCTTGTCACACAACTCGGTGCTCGCAAGGTTGTGGCAACTTCCACCATCGATGATGATCTTGATTGACTTGCCACCAATTCCGGCACGGGTTTGGAAGATGTTGCACCGTTGTTCTTCCATATCATGAGGTTGTGTGGTTAGCACCCTTGTGACCACAAGTGAGGGACTTGGGTCATGCTCACATAAGAGAGGATCTTCTCCACTTTCTTGCTCATAAGCTTCTTCACTTTCCACGGCGGCTTGCACAAGGGCTTCATATTCATCCTCATCAAGAGTCTCGATGTCACCATTCTCCATAGTGATCATGACCTTGGTGTTCTTGCACTCAAACGATTTGTGACCTTGGGTGCCACACTTGAAGCAAGTGACACTAGAGGGTCCCGTGGATGCCTTAGAGGAGGCGGTGGAGGAGACCGTTTGCTTCATGCGACTTTGGATAGTCGGCTTCTTGGAAGGTGTAGAGGATGCGTCGGCCTTGGCACTTGTAGCATAAGGAGTTGATGTAGTAGGAGGAGTCGATGTAGCGAGCTTGGAGGAGAAATAGGACTTGGCCTTGGAGTACTTGATGTCCTCAATCACTTGGCGCTCGGCCTTCGATGCTTGGTGGACTAACTCAACCATGTTGGAGTAGGGTTGGAACTCGACAATCCTCTTGATAGGATAAGTAAGGCCATTGAAGAAACGAGCAATGGTTTGTTCCTCGGACTCTTGGATGTTGGCTCGCATCATAGTGAGCTCCATCTCCTTGTAGAACTCCTCAACGGTCTTGGTGCCTTGCTTCAACTTTTGGAGTTTGTTGAAGAGGTCGGTCATGTAGTGCATTGGGACAAAGCGAGCATGCATCTCCTTCTTCATATCTTCCCAAGTGTCAATAGGAGGTTCACCCTTCTCTTCTCGAAGGGTGAGGACTTGCTCCCACCAAGTGTTGGCGTAGTCTTCAAACTCGAGTGATGCCATAGCCACTTTCTTGGCACCGGAGTAGTTGTGGATGCGGAAGATCTTGTCCACCTTGAGTGCCCATGAGAGGTAGGCCTCGGCATCTTCTTCTCCCTTGAACTTTGGCATGGTGAACTTGAGCCTTCCAAACATGTTCTCTTCATCCTCCAAGGTTCTTCTACGAGGAGGGGCGCCTTCATCTCTTGCGGCTAAAGGTGGAATAGGAGGTCTTCTACGGCCAACCATAGCATTGGGTTGGCGGTGGAGTTGAACACTTGCTTCACTTGGTTCACGGTGAGGATGTGGTTGAAGAACTTGTCGCGGTTGAGGACGATGCTCAATGTTGGGTCTCTCATCTTGATCATGGTGAGGCTCTCCTCGTCCACGTTGGTCATGGTGAGGGTGGTGACGAAGATCTCGCCGAGGTGGATCTTGAGGATCTTGGTCTTGGGGATGGCCATCACGCCCATGGTGGGCATGGCGATCCGCTTGGTGACGATCTTGGTGAAGGACTTGAGCTTGTGGAGGACGCTCATGTGGACGAGCATGGCGATGTATTTCTCCACGCCTAGAGTTGGAGCGGGAGTCTTCATGACGAGCATGTGAGCGATGAGGTCGATGATGGTCTTCACGCCTTGAAGAAGAGCTTGGGGACGAAAGGCCACCATGAGAGTAATAGTCTTGTGACGAGCTTGATGAAGAGGAAGTAGAGCGGTGTCGACGATGACGACCCAAGTTGGTGATGGCGCGCTCGAGGCTATCCATGCATCGCTCCATGTTGGCATCATTGGCCGCCATTTGGCCATTCAAGTTGTCCGTAGCTTCACGAAGAAGGGCCAAGTCTTGGTTGACGGTGGAGAAGTTGTGAGCCACCTCATCGTATTGCTCATCGATGCGCGTCTCGAAGAGTGAGAGTTGCTCCTTGAACTCTTGTCGTTGCGTCCATAGGTTGTGTTGAGTAGCCAACCTCTCGGTGTTGCGGAGGATCTCTTCATCCCTATTGGTATCTCCGTTCCTATCCATGATGCAAAGACGAGAACTATGTTGTGTATGTTAGTGGAAGGAGACTACCTCGCACTCTTACCAAGGTAAGATAGTATTGAGGCAATCCACCAAACCGAAAGCAAGATCAAGTGTATCGGGAACACACGCAAAACCACACGCAAAAGCTAGCAAATATGGTGTTAGGCGAGTGTTGTGGAAAGCCAAAAGACAAATCCAAGATCGAGTATGTTGTTAAAAGTGGGTAAAGTCCAAAAATCCAAATGTCAATGTGAAGATCACTATAAACACGGAAAAAGTTGTGGAACACACACACGAGATAAGCAGGGTTAGTGCAACCAAAAGTGAGCGGAAAAGTGTATGTATAAGTGCTCGGTGTCACACTAACACAAGGAGAGCCAAAGCTTTGGTTGCAAAGGAAGAGACAACAAGATTGACACGTGGCCTCTCTTCTCCTATCTCTCTTTGCTTAAAAGCTTTTTCTCTTTTATATATGGCGGCACTTGCACTCGTTTGTATCTTTGGTGGCACGTGGACACTTTTGTATGTATGGGCGTATGGATGTATGGATGTATGGATGTATGGTGCTACTCGCACTCTTTTTGTGTTTTTGGGGCTTTTTGACGCACTTTGTTAGCGTTAGCCTCGCTTTTGCTATCTTGCCACACGAGTGTTTGCTTGGGTGCCTTACTCAACGCGACACACACACCTCACAATGCGGGGCCACGTGCAATGTCTCGCAACACTAGACAAGCAATGCTCGATGGGATAGATCGCAAAAGGAAGAGGGGTTACAAGGTGAAACCTACAAGTTATACCTGCGATGATGGTGGTGGTCGTGGTGGTGGTGGTGGAGATCGCCGGAAGACGAGGTCGAAGGAGGGGGCGTTGCTGCGCCCGGTCTGTGGCTCGGTTGGACCGGCTTCTGGACCGGCCCGGCCGGTTGTATGGCCGGTCGACCGGATTCTGGACCGGACCGGCCGGTCTGTAGCCCGGTTGACCGGTGCTCAACCGGATCGCACGATTTCTCTCTCCTGTTCTTCACGAAAACCAAGCCAAATCGACCAAATCGAAGGGAAACGATGGAATTGGAGGCTGAAAGTTGGGGAAATAGTAGATCAAGCACAACAACACCAGATCCACGGACCAAAACCACTCAAAACGCAACCAAATCACAGATCGGTCAAGAGGCACTTTGGGGCTATTTTTGGGGATTTTTTGGAAAATTTTCTAGGAACGAAATCGGGTGGGTGGGAGGTCAAATCCGCGGTAACCAAGAGCTGCTGATACCATATGATGAGGTCTAAGACCCCGTGTGTGGCCCGATCTCGCGGATTGACTTCGAAACCAAGGGGGAAGATGGGAAAACGCGAGGAACACGAAGAACGCGATGAACACGAGGAACTCCGAGACTCACGCACACACACAACCCGATACACCCGATGCTTACCTCCGTGGCTCGATGGACCACGCCAATAGAATCTCCGAGGAAGAGACACGCGGTAGAATTCCCCGGGGAGAGATTGGAGTTGGAGAGGAAGAACTTGGTGAGGGAGAGAGAGTAGCTTGTACTAGAATCTCACTCAACAAGTTCAAAGTCAACAACTAAGGTGCCCTGATTACAGAGGGATGATACCCAAGGGAGACTAAGCTCAAAGGTAGGTTTGAGTTCAAAACAAGTCTAAAGAGCTAAAGGGGCGCTTGGGGTGCTTATATAGTCTTACAAGGCGTCCCAGGCCGAAAAGGTAAGTTCGGGCCGAAAATATAACTTAAGTCGTGCAGGCCGGTCAGGGGGCCGGTCAGACCGGGCCTGTGACCGGGCAGGCCGGTTTCAGACCGGGCCTGTGACCGGGCGGAGACCGGACGAGGCTCCAAGTCCCCTGGATGGCGCCCGGATGTCACGAGCGCGAATCCCGGTTTCTGACCGGGCGGCCCGGTCAGGAGGCCGGTCAGACCGGGCTGTGGACCGGGTGATCCGGTCAGGGGGCCGGTCTGACCGGGTTCTGGACCGGCCGTCCGTCTTCTCTTCCTTGCGCTCTTCGGGCGACTTCCTGTCCAGCTCCATGTCCATCTTCGTGTCCATCTTCTTGTCCAGCTACTCCTCTCCTCCCTTTGACCATGGCGTATCCTCCTCTTGGTGACCTTGATGCTCCTTGTACCTAATGACACATAACACGTCGGCATGAGGTAGCAATCCATCCAAAGGTGTACCAAGATCAAGGGTGGTGAGGAGCGAGTTCACCTCATCATGTAGCGCTTTGACTCGGGCTCGTGTCATCGGTCCACTTGGGGGACTTGTTGGTCTTGGTGTAGCGACGTCGGTGACCGGGGCTACATCAGTGTGGATGATGATGTTTGCAGAGAACAGTAGAACGAGTATTGCAGTAGATTGTATTCGATGTAAAAGAATGGACCGGGGTCCACAGTTCACTAGAGGTGTCTCTCCCATAAGAATAAGCATGTTGGGTGAACAAATTACAGTTGGGCAATTGACAAGCATGACCATGCACATACATGTTATGATGAGTAGTGTGAGATTTAATTGGGCATTACGACAAAGTACATAGACCGCTATCCAGCATGCATCTATGCCTAAAAAGTCCACCTTCAGGTTATCATCCGAACCCCCTCCAGTATTAAGTTGCAAACAACAGACAATTGCATTAAGTATGGTGCGTAATGTAATCAATAAATATATCCTTAGACATAGCATTGATGTTTTATCCCTAGTGGCAACAGCACATCCACAACCTTAGAACTTTTTGTCACTGTCCCAGATTTAATGGAGGCATGAACCCACTATCGAGCATAAATACTCCCTCTTGGAGTTACAAGCAAAAACTTGGCCAGAGCCTCTACTAGCAACGGAGAGCATGCAAGATCTTAAACAACACATAGATGATAGATTGATAATCAACATAACATAGCATTCACTATTCATCGGATCCCAACAAACGCAACATGTAGCATTACAGATAGATGATCTTGATCATGTTAGGCAGCTCACAAGATCCAACAATGATAGCACAATTAGGAGAAGACGACCATCTAGCTACTGCTATGGACCCATAGTCCAGGGGTGAACTACTCACACATCACTCCGGAGGCGACCATGGCGGTGAAGAGTCCTCCGGGAGATGATTCCCCTCTCCGGCAGGGTGCCGGAGGCGATCTCATGAATCCCCCGAGATGGGATTGGCGGCGGCAGCGTCTCTGGAAGGTTTTCCGCATCGTGGCTCTCGGTACTGGAACTATTATCGACGAAGGCTTCTTATAGGCGAAGAGGTAGGTTTAGGGGCGACGCGAGGGGCCCACACAGTAGGCCGGCGCGGCCAGGGCCTGGGCCGCGCCGCCCTAGTGTGGCGTCGCCTCGTCGCCCCACTTCGTATCTCCCCCGGTGTTCTGGAAGCTTCGTGGAAAAATAAGATCCTGGGCGTTGATTTCGTCCAATTCCGAGAATATTTCCTTACTAGGATTTCTGAAACCAAAAACAGCAGAAACAAAGAATCGCTCTTCGGCATCTTGTTAATAGGTTAGTGGCGGAAAATGCATAAATATGACATAAAGTATGTATAAAACATGTAGGTATCATCAATAAAGTAGCATGGAACATAAGAAATTATCAATACGTTGGAGACGTATCAGCATCCCCAAGCTTAGTTCCTACTCGTCCCGAGTAGGTAAACGATAACAAAGATAACTTCTGAAGTGACATGCCATCATAATCTTGATCAATACTATTGTAAGCACATGTAATGAATGCAGCGATCCAAAGCAATGGTAAAGACAATGAGTAAACAACTGAATCATATAGCAAAGACTTTTCATGAATAGTACTTTCAAGACAAGCATCAATAAGTCTTGCATAAGAGTTAACTCATAAAGAAATAAATTCATAGTAAAGGTGTTGAAGCAACACAAAGGAAGATTAAGTTTCTGCGGTTGCTTTCAACTTGTAACATGTATATCTCATGGATAGTTGTCAACATAAAGTAATATGATGAATGCAAATATGCAAGTATGTAAGAATCAATGCACAGTTAACACAAGTGTTTGCTTCTTGAGATGGGAGGAGTAGGTAAACTGACTCAACATAAAAGTAAAAGAATGGCCCTTCAAAGAGGGAAGCATCGATTGCTATATTTGCGCTAGAGCTTTTATTTTGAAAACAAGAAACAATTTTGTCAACGGTAGTAATAAAGCATATGTGTTATGTAAATTATATCCTACAAGTTCAAGCCTCATGCATAGTATACCAATAGTGCCCGCACCTTGTCCTAATTAGCTCGGATTACCAGGATTATCACCGCAATACATATGTTTTAACCAAGTATCACAAAGGGGTACCTCTATGCCGCCTGTACAAAGGTCTAAGGAGAAAGCTCGCATTGGATTTCTCGCTTTTGATTATTCTCAACTTAGACATCCATACCGGGACAACATAGACAACAAATAATGGACTCCTCTTTAATGCTTAAGCATTCAACAACAATTAATATTCTCATAAGAGATTGAGGATTGTTGTCCAAAACTGAAACTTCCACCATGGATCATGGCTTTAGTTAGCGGCCCAATGTTCTTCTCTAACAATATGCATGCTCAAACCATTCAACTCATGGTAAATCGCCCTTACTTCAGACAAGACGAACATGCATAGCAACTCACATGATATTCAACAAAGGTAGTTGATGGCGTCCCCAGGAACATGGTTATCGCACAACAAGCAACTTAATAAGAAATAAGATACATAAGTACATATTCAATACCACAATAGTTTTTAGGCTATTTGTCCCATGAGCTATATATTGCAAAGACAAAGAATAGAAATTTAAAGGTAGCACTCAAGCAATTTACTTTGGAATGGCGGAGAAATACCATGTAGTAGGTAGGTATGGTGGACACAAATGGCATAGTTATTGGCTCAAGGATTTGGATGCACGAGAAGTAATCCCTCTCAATACAAGGCTTAGGCTAGCAAGGTTATTTGAAGCAAACACAAGTATGAACCGGTACAGCAAAACTCACATAAAAACATATTGCAAGCATTATAAGACTCTACACTGTCATCCTTGTTGCTCAAACCCTTACTAGAAAATATCTAGACTTTAGAGAGACCAATCATGCAAACCAAATTTCAACAAGCTCTATGTATTTCTTCACTAATAGGTGCAAAGTATATGATGCAAGAGCTTAAACATGAGCTATAACAATTGCCAAGTATCAAATTATTCAATACATTCTACCCATTAACACATGTAGCATTTCCCGTTTCCAACCATATAACAATTAACGAAGCAGTTTCAACCTTCACCTTGAACATTATGAGTAAAGCCTAAGGACATATTTGTCCCTATGCAACAGCTGAGCGTGTCTCTCTCCCACACAATGAATGGTAGGATCCAACTTTATTCAAACAAAACAAAAACAAAAAACAAACAGACGCTCCAAGCAAAGTACATAAGATGTGATGGAATAAAAATATAGTTTCACTAGAGGAACCTCATAATGTTGTCGATGAAGAAGGGGATGCCTTGGGCATCCCCAAGCTTAGATGCTTGAGTCTTCTTGAAATATGCAGGGATGAACCACCAGGGCATCCCCAAGCTTAGAGCTATCACTCTCCTTGATCATATTGTATCATCCTCCTCTCTTGATCCTTGAAAACTTCCTGCACACCAAACTCAAAACAACTCATTAGAGGGTTAGTGCATAATCAAAATTCACATGTTCAGAGGTGACATAATCATTCTTAACACTTCTGGACATTGCACAAAGCTACTGAAAGTTAATGGAACAAAGAAATCCATCAAGCATAGCAAAACAGGCAATGTGAAATAAAAGGCAGAATCTGTCAAAACAGAACAGTCCGTAAAGACGAATTTCTAAGACGCACCATACTTGCTCAAATGAAAATGCTCAAATTGAATGAAAGTTGCGTACATATCTGCGGATCACTCACGTAAATTGGCTGAATTTTCTGAGTTACCTACAGAGAATTCAACCCAGATTCGTGACAGCAAGAAATCTGTTTCTGCGCAGTAATCCAAATCTAGTATGAACCTTACTATCAAAGACTTTACTTGGCACAACAATGCAACAAAATTAAGATAAGGATAGGTTGCTACAGTAGTAACAACTTCCAAGACTCAAATATAAAACAAAAGTGCTGTAGTAAAATCATGGGTTGTCTCCCATAAGCGCTTTTCTTTAACGCCTTTCAGCTAGGCGCAGAAAGTGTGTATCAAGTATTATCAAGAGGTGAAGCATCAACATAATTTTCACAATTTATCCCATTAGGTATCTTAGATGCTCCTTTTTCTATAGTGGTATTAAGAGCTTTATCAATTTTAGGCCTATAATAGTTTTTTTGGTTTAGGCACCTTAGAGACATACATGAACTTTTGCTCCTTACCCACATATGCTTTCTCTCTAAACTTAATAGATGAAAAAGTTGAACCCAAGGTTCCCATAGCTTCTTCAAGTTCACTAATCCTTTGGGTTTGATTATCATGAGTAGCACAAGCTTCTAGGATGGCGATTCTCTCATTAATTCCACCTAGAGATTTGTCAAGTTTATCAGTGCTATTAAGTAATTCTCTCAGTTTAGTCTCAATACTTGGAAGGTTTTGCTCTATGGTTTCCAAATTTTTCATGACATCTTCAAGAGAGATTTCAATTTTAACTTCATTAACAGGTGGTATTCCAAATAGACTCTCAATAATGCAAGTAGCTTCTAAAGCAGGAGTGCCTAGGAAGTTACCTCCCGCGAGACAATCAAGAACATACCTATTCCAGCTAGAGATACCAACATAAAAATTCCTGAGTAGGATAGTGGTGGAGTGTTTCTTAGTGCACCTATTATGGGCATCACTAATTCTATACCAAGCATCTTTTAAACATTCCCCCCCTTGTTGCTTAAACGAACGAACTTCAACTTCAGGATTACTCATTTTAGCAGAAGTAAATAAAGCAAACTAGATAAAGTAAATGCAAGTAACTAAGTTTTTTGTGTTTTTAATATGGAGATTGCAAACAAGATAGCAAATAAAGTAAAACTAGCAACTAATTTTTTGTGTGTTTTGATATAATGCAGCAAACAAAGTAGTAAATAAAATAAAGCAAGACAAAAACAAAGTAAAGAGATTGGAAGTGGAGACTCCCCTTGCAGCGTGTCTTGATCTCCCCGGCAACGGCGCCAGAAAAATCTTGATGCTGGCGCGCAGTTGACGTGCCCGTTGGGAACCCCAAGAGGAAGGTGTGATGCGTACAGCGGCAAGTTTTCCCCCAGTAAGAAACCAAGGTTTATCGAACCAGTAGGAGCCAAGAAGCACGTTGAAGGTTGATGGCGGCGGAGTGTAGTGCGGCGCAACACCAGGGATTCCGGTGCCAACGTGGAACCTGCACAACACAACCAAAGTACTTTGTCCCAACGTAACAGTGAGGTTGTCAATCTCACCGGCTTGCTGTAACAAAGGATTAGATGTATAGTGTGGATGATGATGTTTGCAGAGAACAGTAGAACGAGTATTGCAGTAGATTGTATTCGATGTAAAAGAATGGACCGGGGTCCACAGTTCACTAGAGGTGTCTCTCCCATAAGAATAAGCATGTTGGGTGAACAAATTACAGTTGGGAAATTGACAAATAAAGAGGGCATGACCATGCACATACATGTTATGATGAGTAGTGTGAGATTTAATTGGGCATTATGACAAAGTACATAGACCGCTATCCAGCATGCATCTATACCTAAAAAGTCCACCTTCAGGTTATCATCCGAACCCCCTCCAGTATTATGTTGCAAACAACAGACAATTGCATTAAGTATGGTGCGTAATGTAATCAATAATATATCCTTAGACATAGCATTGATGTTTTATCCCTGGTGGCAATAGCACATCCACAACCTTAGAACTTTCTGTCACTGTCCCAGATTTAATGGAGGCATGAACCCACTATCGAGCATAAATACTCCCTCTTGGAGTTACAAGCAAAAACTTGGCCAGAGCCTCTACTAGCAACGGAGAGCATGCAAGATCTTAAACAACACATAGATGATAGATTGATAATCAACATAACATAGCATTCACTATTCATCGGATCCCAACAAACGCAACATGTAGCATTACAGATAGATGATCTTGATCATGTTAGGCAGCTCACAAGATCCAACAATGATAGCACAATTAGGAGAAGACGACCATCTAGCTACTGCTATGGACCCATAGTCCAGGGGTGAACTACTCACACATCACTCCGGAGGCGACCATGGCGGTGAAGAGTCCTCCGGGAGATGATTATCCTCTCCGGCAGGGTGCCGGAGGTGATCTCCTGAATCCCCCGAGATGGGATTGGCGGCGGCGGTGTCTCTGGAAGGTTTTCCGTATCGTGGCTCTCGGTACTGGAACTATTATCGACGAAGGCTTCTTATAGGTGAAGAGGTAGGTTTAGGGGCGACGCGAGGGGCCCATACAGTAGGCCGGCATGGCCAGGGCCTGGGCCGCGCCGCCCTAGTGTGGCGTCGCCTCGTCGCCCCACTTCGTATCTCCCCCGGTGTTCTGGAAGCTTCGTGGAAAAATAAGATCCTGGGCGTTGATTTCGTCCAATTCCGAGAATATTTCCTTACTAGGATTCCTGAAACCAAAAACAGCAGAAAACAGCAACTGGCTATTCGGCATCTTGTTAATAGGTTAGTGCCGGAAAATGCATAAATATGACATAAAGTATGTATAAAACATGTAGGTATCATCAATAAAGTAGCATGGAACATAAGAAATTATCGGTATGTTGGAGACGTATCAGCCGCTAGTAAGTAATTGGAAGGAGAAAAAAAATTCTGGAAACGCCTCCGAAAAAAATTTCTGGCTACATTGGTTTTTCACCTTGGCGATCACTTTTCACCACCGGCCGTTATAGCGACATTTTTTTGGCGCCTGCGCGCTTTCCGGAGCACCTCCAAAATTTCGGCAATTTTTTTTGAGGCTATACTGTTTTTAGACCTTGGGGATCAGTTTGAGACACTTGCCATCATAGTGATTTTTCGCACCTCGCGTCGCCACATCATCGCCACCTCATCGTTGCTAGTTGCTTGTGTGCCGCGTTGTGACCTCGCTAGTGTTCTAGGCTCGCGTCTCTAGTACGGGCTAGCCTAGGACCAGCACAGTACCGTTGTTGAGCATTCTTTCAATATTTCATTGCTGTTTTGACAATTGCTATTTTTTGCTACCATATTAGCCTTCCTACAACTCTACATATTGTCTCCACGTGCACTGTGTCGACACATAGTAATCGCTTTGGCAATCTTTGGAGACGCTAATCCTTGTTGGTTGCCGTATCACCTCCTCCTGTTTGGTAAGAACTTGTAAGAGCTTTGTATTTTGCTTGACGAATTGCGCGTGAACCACCATATTCCGTAGTTTGTAGGCATATACATTTGTGCTTTTTGTGTACTAACCATGTCAGGACCTACACCGGCCACTGTTGACCCGGCCAAGACGACGTCTGAGGAGTTGCATGCTCACTTCACCCACCTTTTGGGCGGGCATGGACGCGATGTCGATGCGCGCATTAGTGATATTGATGCCAAACTCACTGACGCGCTGGACAAGCTGGATGGCCTCGAGACAGCTTTCAACTCCAAGCTCGACGCCAAGTTCCAGGAACTCTTGACTCAGTTGCCGCCACCTCGCGACAACGTGCGTCGACGCGCACACCGCGTTCCTCGTGCGGATGTGCCTGCGGGTACCGCTCCTGCTGCAGCAAACGCACCTGACGCGCCTTCTGATGAAGGATATGAAGACTATGAAGGGGACGCGGACGAGCAGGTCGAGGAGAACGTGCTGGACGGCGAGGAAGTCGAACAACCTGCACCTGGTCGTCCACGACAACTGAACCGCAACGCTCGTCCAACTCCACGCCCGGTACATGATGATGATCATGTTGCTAAACTAAAACTGAATATTCCTCCATTTGAGGGTAGATATAATCCTGATGCATATCTTACATGGGAATTGGAGGTAGAACAACGCTTTGCATGTTTAAAATATCCCGATCGCCTGCGTGTTAGTGCTGCTACTTGTGAGTTCAAAGATTTTTCTTCTATTTGGTGGTCTGAATATTGTAGAGCACATCCAGCAAATCTTCCTACTACTTGGGTTGGTTTAAAACTTGCTATGCGTACTCGTTTTGTTCCTCCACATTATCAACGTGATTTTCTTAAGAAATTGTCTCGCTTAGAACAAGGAAAAAATTATGTAGAAGACTATTATCAAGAATTGCAAACTGGCATGATTCGCTGTGGTATTGTAGAGGATAATGAGGCTATGATTGCACGTTTCTTTGGTGGTTTGAATAAAGAGATTCAACATATTCTAGATTATAAGGAGTACAACACTATTACTCGCTTGTTTCATCTTGCTTGCAAAGCTGAACGTGAAGTGCAGGATCGTCAACCACCATGGAGAAGAGCTAATATTTCTGCAGGTCATACATCATCGTGGTCTCCGCGACAATCAGCGCCACCATCTCGTGGGACTGCACCAGCACCTACTACCTCCAAGTACACCACGCCGGCATCACGAGCACCACCTGCTGCTACTCCACCACCATCTGCTGGTCCTCCTCGGAGTTCATCTTCCATGGCCTCCACGGGGAAGACACGCGACATCCAATGTCGCAAATGCTTGGGATTTGGACACATAGAGAGAGAATGCAAAACCAAGCGGGTGATGTTGGTGCGTGAAGATGGAGAATATGATTCTGCAAGTGACTTTGATGAAGATACATTGGACCTTATTGCTGCACGTGATGGCGCCAATTCTGATTCTGATAGATAGATGGAGGTAATGGAAGCTGACACTGCTGATCAGTACAGGAGCTTAGTTGCACAGCGTGTGCTGAGCGTGCAATTGAGCAAATCTGAGCATGATCAACGCCATAATCTATTTCAAACAAGAGGCGTTGTAAAAGAGCGAGCTATAAGGATCATCATTGATGGAGGGAGCTGCAATAATCTGGCTAGCGTTGACATGGTGGAGAAGCTTTCTCTCCCTACAAGACAGCGCACACATCCATACTACATTCAATGGTTTGAGAGCTCTCGGAAGCTCACGGTAACAAGAACTACACGTGTGCATTTTACTATTGGTACATATTCTGATTTTGTTGATTGTGATGTTGTACCTATGCAAGCTTGTTCTTTGTTACTTGGTAGACCTTGGCAATTTGATAGAGAATATGTTCATAATGGTAGAACTAATCAGTATTCTCTTATGCATGATGGAAAGAAAATTGGTCTCAAACCTATGACTCCTGAACAAATAGTAAAAGATGATCTTGCTAGAGCTAGTAGAGTAAAAAACGAGGAGAAACATAAGAGTGAAAATCAGATTGTTGCTACAGATTTTGTACCACATAAGACTAATTCTGAATCTGATTCGAACCATGCTACTGAAATTCGTTTGAAAAATCCTTGTTTGCTTGCTAGCAAATCTGATATTGCTGAACTTGATGTGAACACTACTCACTGCTATGCTATCATTTGCAAAGAAGTTCTGTTTTCATTTGAGGATATGCCTCCTTCTTTGCCACCTGCGGTTGCTAACCTTTTGCAGGAATTCATTGATGTGTTCCCACAAGATGTTCCCCCTGGACTACCACCTATTCATGGCATAGAACACCAGATTGACTTGATTATTCCAGGAGCTTCGCTTCCCAACCGTGCACCATACCGTACCAATCCTGAAGAGACGAAAGAGATTCAGCGACAAATTCAGGTTCTCCAAGATAAAGGTTACATTCGTGAGTCTCTTAGCCCATGTGTTGTTCCTATTATCTTGGTACCTAAGAAGGATGGTTCTTCCCGCATGTGTACTGATTGTAGAGCTATTAATAATATTACCATTCGATACCGTCATCCTATACCTCGTTTAGATGATATGCTTTATGAATTGAGTGGTTCTATTATGTTTTCTAAAGTTGATTTGCGTAGTGGTTACCACCAGATTCGTATGCAATTAGGAGATGAATGGAAAACAGTGTTTAAAACTAAGTTCGGTTTATATGAGTGGTTAGTAATGCCTTTTGGTTTAACTAATGCACCTAGTACCTTCATGAGACTGATGAACGAAGTTTTACGTGCTTTTATTGGACGTTTTGTGGTGGTATACTGATGAGGACTAAGACCCCGTTTGTGGCCCGATCTTGCGGTTGACCCGAAATCCAAAGGAGGGAGAGAGGGAGAGCGCGAAGAACACGATGAACACGAAGAACACGATGAACTCACGCACGCACACCAACCCGATACAATCAATACTTACCCCGTGGCTCGATAGACCACGCCAATAGAATCCACCCGGAAGAGACGCGCGGTAGAATTCCGAGAGGAGAGATTGGTGAGGGAGATGAATCTAGGAGTGGGAGAGAGAGTGGGTAGCACTAGAATCTCACACACCAAATCCAATCATCCAACAAGGGTAGCCTTGATACAAAGGGGATGAAACCCTAGGGAGACAAAGCTCAACTTCATGTCTAAGCCTAAATCTTGTCTAAAGAGCTAAGGGGGTGACCTAGGTGCTTATATAGGCATACAAGGCAGCTTGGGTCGAACAGGTAAGTGGTGGACCGACTCGGGCCGTTCCGGTCGAGTCGAACCCGTGCAATCCGGTTTGGGGCCGGTGTGACCGGGCCTGTGACCGGGTGGTCCGGTCCTGGGTCCGGTCGACCGGGCGCCAACCGGGATCTTGCGAAGTTTCCGGTTGCCTTCCGGTACGATGCATGGAATCCGGTTGAGCGTCCGGTTGACCGGGCCAGGGACCGGATGGCCCGGTTGTGGGTCCGGTCTGACCGGGTCCTGGACCGGCCAGGCTGGGCCTCTTCCTCCTGCCTCTTCTTCCTCTTCCTTCTTCTCTTCTTTCCTTCGTCTTCTTCTCTCTTCCTTGCACCATGGGAGTTCCTTCTCTCTTGGTCCTTGTCGATGTCGGCACCTATAGACACAATGATGATAGGCATGAAGTAGCATACCATTCAAGTTGGTGTTGAGGTCGACCATAGAGAGGAAAGAGTTCACCTTGACATATATGGCGGGGGTTTGTGTTGTTGGTCCACTTGGGGGACTCCTTGGCCATGATGGGGCGTCGACGATAGGCGGGGCTACATCATATATGGTGGGGGTTGGTGTTGTTGGTCCACTTGGGGGACTCCTTGGCCATGGTGTGGCGTCGACGATAGGCGGGGCTACATCATCTCCCCCCCCTTGGGGAAGAGTCGTCCTCGACTCTTGTTCCTCCTCACCGACGGTGTAGTCCATGACGGGTGTCCCATGTTGTGGTAGAGGGATAAAGTCGCGGTCGAAGAAGAGCTTGGGGAAAAACAACTTGCGAATGGAAAGCTTGTGGAGGCCAATTTGGTGATCAGCGAACAAGAGGCTCTCAATCCAATACGAAGCATCAAGTCGTTTCTCCAAGAGGCATTTGGCAAAATTGGGAACCAAAAGAGTGTCGATGTATCCAAAATTTGGTAGGGCAAAAATTTGTGCATGTAAAAGTTTGGTTTGTAAAGTGTCAAAAATGTGATGTGTAGCATTGTCCCACACAAATGGAACAATCAAAAGGCAAGTATCGGCGGCAAAATTTTGTGCAAAATTGTTATGTGCAATGGCAAAGAGATGGAAACTTCTAGCTTGGGAAAGTATGGTTGGCGTGAGCCAAGTATGGGTATCCTCAAGTGTCAAAGCATCCATTTCAATTGCCAAAGATGAAATGAGAAATCCAAAGAAGAGCAACTTTATGAGTGACATGTGGCACAAGATGCATAAGGTGTTTCTCACATGTATGACATGGTCCTTGAGATTCTCGGAGTGTATGATGATAACATCAAGACATACAACAACCATTGTGCCAACAAGATGTGTTAAGATATGTTGCATAAGATGCAAAAGAGGTGACGAGGCATTAGTCCAAACCGGAAGCTCGACAAGACAAGCCGGAAACACACGAGGGCGAAGGCGTTTGGGAACATACCCTTTGGCGTGAATCCCATGGGTTGGATCATGTATCTCGTCCGTGTTGGGGTAGCTCTCAATTGCGCGTTTCGTGAGCTCATGCTCCGTAGCGGTGGAAGTTGTCATTCGGGTACCTATACACACAAAAGAGAAAACAAAAAGCGTGTGTGCATGGTAGAGGAACACATCATCCATCATGATGTTCCATGTCTTGTGCACATCACCATTAGTGTCAATCAAGATAGTATGAAATGCATGGCGATGGTGCATATGGCAAGAAGGTGCATTCATGGCATGTGGTAGTTCATGATCATCAAAGATTGAGAAGGCTATGGGGGCCATCTCATGGACAACGAAATAAGCATTCTTGCATACCAAGCATAAGAAAGAGCAATTGTTCACAATCTTGGATGCAAGGATCATGGAATGGTGTAAACATTTGGGGCAAAGCATGCGAAACATGTTATCATTGTTGTCGACAACCCTATGGAAAGAGCTAGTGTTCATCAAGGGTGTCACAACACAAGCATGATCATTATGGCAAGCAAGCGGGGAAAAAGTGAAGCTCCCATAGCATGGCATGGTCATGGTATCACAAGCATTCACTTCCACATGATCAACAATGTTATCAAGCAAAGAATCACATGGGAAAGTGAAAGTAGCATGTGAAGTAGCAAATGTATCATCAAGATCATGCATGCACTCATAAGTCATCATGTCCACTAGTGGGATCATGGCATCATCAACACCTATGTTGTTACCTTTGTAGGCCGACTCATTTGAAGTAGGTGTTGTGGAAGTAGGAGGATCCATGTGGTCGACATGTCCATCTTGGAGCAAGCATGGTGAGATATCATCATCTTCATCCACCATGTACATCGTCTCCATGAGCGGGAACTCGTCCTCCGTGGAACCTAGTGCAACATAAGAAGACACCAAAGAGGGAGAGGTTAATGTGTTAGCAAATGCGATGTCCTCGATGGACCTATCATCTACCTCTCTCAACTCACTTAGTGTATCACTCATGTCCTCCAAACGGAAGCACTCAAACTCACATATGGGGTGGGAGTCACTCAACTCACTATCACTCTCACTCAAGTGGGCTAGGTGGCTCTCATGCTCACATGGGATTGGTACCAACTCATCAATCAAGCATATAGGAGTAGGCTCGACTTTCTCATCTCCATGCGCCTCCTTGGTTGAAGGGAGATTCCCATGCTCAACCATCTCAACTCCATGCGCCTCCATTGGTGAAGGGAGAATCCCATGGTCACCATGCTCAACTCCATCGCCTCCCAAGTCATCCTCAAGCGGTGGCGCCGTAGTGTTGATGAGAGCTAGGCTCGTCTCAATTTCACCCTTGAGTTCACCTTGGCAATCTTCATCTTGAAGTGTTGGCGCAATAGGCATCTTGGGGACTTGTTCTTGTAGCTTGTCGAAGTAGAGCGTCTTGGCACTTGGCGTTGTGCATTGCCATGCCACGTGACCCTTGGCCTTGCACACCTCACATAGGAGATTGGGACATTCCCGTGGAGGGTGGCCTTGTTGCTTGCACTTGTAGCATCGGAGTCCATAGGCACGTGACGAGGTAGAGGCCATTGTGGTGGTGGCACAAGAGGTGGAAGTCGCCTTATGAGGAAGGTATGCTCGATGTGCACTTGCCGTCCTTGGAGTGGTAGGCACCCTATCATGGTGTTTGTCGCCTTCATGTCGAGGCTCTCATCTTCGTGCATCATCACCATGGCTTGAGTGGTGTCGTCGAAGACTCGTGGAAGATGTTGGTCGATAGCGATCATGAAGTGGCTTGTGGCGGCGAAGCTCATGTGGTGACGTATGTTGATGACGGTCCTTGCCATGCCTAGATGATGGCTCATGCGACTTGGCATGTTGCTTGCGGCGCCTTGTGGAGCTTGGAGAAGAGTGTCGATGACGCTCATGATGGGGACGCTCTTGATGCTCCATATGGTGTACTTGAGGTCGACGATCTTGTGCATAAGCACTCTCATGGTGGCGCCTTGTGGAGCTCGGAGACGAGTGTCGATGACGATCATGATGAGGACGCTCTTGATGATCCATATGGTGGTACCATCGTGGAGGTCCTCTATAATCATATGTAGCTCCATTGGCCAAGTAGGCGTTGCTCAAGGTGGAGTTGAGGTGAAGCTCCGCCATGGTGTCGATGTCGTAGGCGTGGGGTTGCTCCACCATGTCGTCGATGTCGTACTCGTGGTGTTGCTCCACCATGTCGTCAATGTCGTACTCGTGGTGTTGCTCCACCATGTCGTCGATGTCGTAGTCGTGATGTTGCTCCACCATGTCGTCCATGAGTGGCGAGCCATTGTCGATGTAGAGCTCGTCGATGTCGTCCTCAAGGTGGTGCTCCACCATGTCGTCCATGCTTGAGGAGCCATTGTTGATGTAGAGCTCCTCGACGTCGGTCATGTCGGTGATGCTCGCGGAGCCATAGTCGGTGTCGAGCTCCACATGTTCCTCCACATCCGCGGTGCGTGAAGAGGTATCCTCCTCGAAGTGCTCCATGTACTCCTCCGTATCTTCTTCGTCGCTATACATGTTAGCACGACAATATCTATATGGTGTATGTTAGTGGAAGAACACTACCCCGCAACCTTACCGTGGTATGACAAGATTGGGGTGATCCAACAAAACCGAGAGTTAGAACAATTGTATCGGGTACTCACACAAAAACACACGCAAAAGCTAGCAAATATGGTGTTAGGTGAGTATGGTGGAAAGCCAAAAGACAAAATCCGAAATCAAGTGTATTGTCAAGAGTGGGTGAAATCCAAAAATTCAAATGTCAAAGCGATGATCACTATAAACACGGAAAGGATATGGAACGCACACACGAGATGAACGGGGTTAGTGCGACCAAGGAATGAGCGGAAAAGTGTAAGAAGCCCTTAAGCAAGGGTGCTCGGTGTCACACTAACACAAGAAGAGATCAAAGCTTTGGTTGCAAACGAAGAGACAACAAGATTCACACGCGGCCTCTCTTCTCTTATCTCTCTTTAGCTTAAAAGCTTTTTCTCTTTTGTATATGGTGGCACTTGCACTCTTTTGTATCTATGGTGGCACTTGCACTCTTTTTGTGCTTTTCTTTCTTTTTCACGCTCTATGTTAGCGTTATCTCGCTCTTGCTATCTTGCCACACGAGTTTTGCTTAGAAGCTTGACTCCACACTACACACACACCTCACAATCGGGGCCACGTGCAATGTCTCGCAACACTCAATAAGCAATGGTCGATAGGATAGATCGCAAAAGAAGAGGGGTTACAAGGGGAATGCAAGTTATACCTAAGATGTTAGGTGGTGATGAACACACAACTTGCGATGAAGGTGGTGGTGTCAAGAGTACGGTTGCAAGTCCGGGGTGCCGAGGATATCGTCGCTTGCTTCGGAGCTGCGGGTTAGTTTCACAAACAAGGCACTCAAACCGGAACAAGCAAACACAAGTTAGCGGAAGAAAAGGGTCAAAGTAGCTTGGCGGTGGTGGCGGTGGTAAGCCGGTGGTGGTGGTGTCGATGCCCTTGCGGTTGCGGCGGGGGTTATGGGGCCGCGGTGATGTTTCCCGGTGGTTTGGGGAGGGTGGCGGTGCTTGCCGGCGGCGGAGAGGGTGGAGGTGGTTGGCGGAGGTGGTGGTGGAGGTGGCGCCCGGTTGGCGCCCGGTTGACCAGGCCCTGGACCGGCCTGCCCGGTCTACAGCCCGGTTGACCGGGTTCTGGCCCGGTTGGCGCCCGGTTGGCGCCCGGTCTGGCGCCCGGTTCACCGGCCCTGGCGCCAGGCTGTCCGGTCACTGGCCCGGTTGGCGCCCGGTCGACCGGATTTCGCGGGGCACAGTTTTTCTCTCTCCTGTTCTTGAGCGAAATCAAGCCAAATCGACCAAAACGAAGGGAAATGATGGAATTGGGGGCTAAAAGTTTGGGAGATAGTAGATCAAGCACTCCAACACCAAATCCATGGACCAAAACCACTCAAAACGCAACCAAATCGCAGATCGGTCAAGAGGCAAATTAGGGCTATTTTTGGGGATTTTTGGGGAAATTTTTTTTAGAGGGCAAATCCGGTGGGTGGAGGGTCAAATCCACGGAAACCAAAGGCTGCTGATACCATATGATGAGGACTAAGACCCCGTTTGTGGCCCGATCTTGCGGTTGACCCGAAATCCAAAGGAGGGAGAGAGGGAGAGCGCAAAGAACACGATGAACACGAAGAACACGATGAACTCACGCACGCACACCAACCCGATACAATCGATACTTACCCCGTGGCTTGATGGACCACGCCAATAGAATCCACCCGGAAGAGACGCGCGGTAGAATTCCGAGAGGAGAGATTGGTGAGGGAGATGAATCTAGGAGTGGGAGAGAGAGTGGGTAGCACTAGAATCTCACACACCAAATCCAATCATCCAACAAGGGTAGCCTTGATACAAAGGGGATGAAACCCTAGGGAGACAAAGCTCAACTTCATGTCTAAGCCTAAATCTTGTCTAAAGAGCTAAGGGGGTGACCTAGGTGCTTATATAGGCATACAAGGCAGCTTGGGTCGAACAGGTAAGTGGTGGACCGACTCGGGCCGTTCCGGTCGAGTCGAACCCGTGCAATCCGGTTTGGGGCCGGTGTGACCGGGCCTGTGACCGGGTGGTCCGGTCCTGGGTCCGGTCGACCGGGCGCCAACCGGGATCTTGCGAAGTTTCCGGTTGCCTTCCGGTACGATGCAGGGAATCCGGTTGAGCGTTCGGTTGACCGGGCCAGGGACCGGATGGCCCGGTTGTGGGTCCGGTCTGACCGGGTCCTGGACCGGCCAGGCTGGGCCTCTTCCTCCCGCCTCTTCTTCCTCTTCCTTCTTCTCTTCTTTCCTTCGTCTTCTTCTCTCTTCCTTGCACCATGGGAGTTCCTTCTCTCTTGGTCCTTGTCGATGTCGGCACCTATAGACACAATGATGATAGGCATGAAGTAGCATACCATTCAAGTTGGTGTTGAGGTCGACCATAGAGAGGAAAGAGTTCACCTTGACATATATGGCGGGGGTTTGTGTTGTTGGTCCACTTGGGGGACTCCTTGGCCATGATGTGGCGTCGACGATAGGCGGGGCTACATCATATATGGTGGGGGTTGGTGTTGTTGGTCCACTTGGGGGACTCCTTGGCCATGGTGTGGCGTCGACGATAGGCGGGGCTACATCATATACTTTGATGATATTCTGATTTATAGCAAATCTTTGGAGGAACATTTGGATCATTTACGTGCTGCTTTCAATGCTTTATGTGATGCACGTTTGTATGGTAATCTTGAGAAGTGCACCTTTTGCACCAATCGAGTTGCGTTTCTTGGCTATGTTGTTACTGCGCAGGGAATTGAAGTTGATCCAGCCAAGATTGAGGCAATTGAGAGTTGGCCGCAGCCAAAGACGATCACATAAGTGAGGAGTTTTCTTGGCCTCACTGGTTTCTATAGGCGCTTTGTGAAAGATTTTGGATCCATTGCTGCGCTGCTGAATGAGCTTACCAAGAAGGATGTGCCCTTTGTGTGGGGCGATGCACAACAAGAAGCCTTCCTGATTCTGAAAGATAAGTTAACACATGCTCCATTACTCCAACTTCCTGATTTCAATAAGACTTTTGAGCTTGAATGTGATGCTAGTGGAATTGGTTTGGGAGGTGTGTTATTACAAGAGGGCAAACCTGTTGCATATTTTAGTGAAAAATTCAGTGGGCCTAGTCTGAACAATTCTACTTATGATAAAGAATTATATGCGCTGGTTCGGACATTAGAAACTTGGCAACATTATTTATGGCCTAAAGAATTTGTTATACATTCTGATCATGAATCGTTGAAGCATATTCGTAGTCAAGCTAAGTTGAATCGCCGCCATGCAAAGTGGGTTGAGTTTATTGAGTCTTTTCCTTATGTTATCAAACACAAAAAGGGTAAATATAATGTTATTGCTGATGCTTTATCGCGCCGTTATACTATGCTATCTCAACTTGACTTCAAGATTTTTGGATTATAAACTATAAAGGAACAATACTTGCATGATGCTGATTTTAAAGATGTGTTGCTGAATTGTAAAGATGGTAGAACATGGAACAAATTCGTCCTCAATGATGGATTTGTGTTCCATGCTAACAATATACTTGCTGCACACTTCTTTTGGCCACGTATGCATCGAGATGTTGAGAGATTTGTGGCACGCTGCACTACATGTCAAAAATTTAAGTTCGACTTAATCCGCACGATTTATATATGCCTCTTCCTGTTCCTAGTGTACCTTGGGAGGATATTTCTATGGATTTTGTTTTGGGTTTGCCTCGTACACGGAAGGGGAGGGATAGTATCTTTGTTGTTGTGGATCGGTTTTCTAAGATGGCACACTTTAGTCCATGTCACAAGACTGATGATGCTACACATGTTGTTGATTTGTTCTTTCACGAAATTGTTCATTTACATGGTGTGCCAAATACTATTGTTTCTGATCGCGATACTAAGTTTCTTAGCCGCTTTTGGAGATGTTTATGACTTTATGGGCTAATATGCGCACTAAATTGTTGTTTAGTACTACATGTCATCCCCAAACTGATGGACAAACTGAAGTAGTAAATAGAACATTGTCTACTATGCTACGCGCTGTTTAGAAGAAGAACTTAAAATTGTGGGAAGAATGTTTACCTCATATTGAATTTGCTTACAATCGTTCGCTGCATGCTACCACTAAGATGTGCCCTTTTTAGATTGTGTATGGTTTTGTACCACGTGCACCTATTGATTTGTTGCCTTTACCAACTGAAAGTATAGAGATGGTAAACCTAGAGGGGGGGTGAATAGGTTTCTACAGATTTTAATTCTTTCTTTGCAAGATTAGGCTTTGCGGAATATAAAGGTGAGCCTAATGCAAACTAGGTGAAGCAACCTATATGAGGATACAACTAACTCGAGCACGAAGGCTCTCTCAGGCAGTTAAATCACAAGTAAGGAGTTCGGTTAGAGATAACCGATAGCACGCGGAGACGAGGATGTATTCCCGTGTTCCCTTCCTTTGCAAGAAGGTACGTCACGTTTGGAGGGGTGGAGGTCCCACGAAGGATTCCCCACGCCACGAAGGCTCACCCTATTCTCCGGAGCCTATCCCACGAAGGAATAGCTTACTCACTTGTGGTAGATTTTGAGGTAGCCTCCAAAACTTCACAATCTTGCCCGAAGCAAATCCACAGCCCGGATGCTTCCGGACTCCTCTTGCCCACCTAGGGTTTCCAAGGAACCCTAGGAAGCAAGCTTCTCGATGAATACAAGGGGGAATGAGATTTGGCTTGGTAGAACAGTAGATCGGGTCCTCCTCTAGTGATTCCCCGGAGGGATTTGAGTTTGGGTGGAGGAGGAGAGAGATCGGAGGCTTTTGGTGTTTCTAGTAATGGAGTAAGAGAGAGAGAGCTCAAGAACAGCTTGTAGTGTAGTGCCTACCCCTTCCAATGTAGGAGAAGGGGTATTTATAGTGTTCTTCGAAATCTGGCCGTTGCAACTTGCCACATCATCAATTTCCTCAAGGAAACCGGTCGACCGAATTTGGCGCCGTACTGGCCGGCGCACAGGCCGGTCAGACCGGGCCTGTGACCGGACCGGCCGGTTTCAACCGGAGCTGGGACCGGGTCTTGACCGGACGAGCTTCTGAGCTTCCTGGATCACGCCCGGATGGCACAAGTGCAAACTCCGGTTGGGCGCCGGGGATGGTCGGTCTGGAACCCGGTCCAACCGGGTCATGGACCGGATGGGCCGGTCCAAACCGGGCTGGCGACCGGACGCTGACCGGGTGATCGCCCAGCCTTTACTGGATTCTGCTCGAATGGCACAAGCGCTGGGTCCGGTTGTCGTCGGGCCGTCCGGTGGCAGGGCCGGTCTGACCGGGTCTGGGACCGGCCAGGCATTGGGAAAACCTTGTTGATTTTTCGTCGAAGTGGGGGGTCTCCCATTGCCATCTTGTTCCATTGTTACACCATTATACCTCTTTGGCTAATACCTGGGAATCATCTTGTAGACATGTATTAGACCAAATACACTAGCACGGTGTCATAGTTACCAAAATAATGGATAAGGGTAAAATACCCTTACAATCTCCCCCTTTTTGGTATACGATGACAAATCGAGCTAGAGTCACATAAAGATATTATGATAAGCTTTAAACCTTGATTCCATATAAGATATTGAGACGGCTCCCCCATAAAGTGTGCACTTGGAGAATTTGCGTTTGAATGCAAAGTGCAAATTTTGTGGAACATGAGAAGCTCCCCCAATATCTTTAGGAAACAAGCATGGTATGGAGATGTGCATATCAAGATATATAAGCATAGCACAGATAATCGTCCTAACATAGAGTAGCACATATAATAGAGTTTAAGCATATAGGTACATGTCCATACACGAATTACTTAAAATAGCAAATGGTTCTTGGAACGATAAAAACAAGGAAGCACAAGCCATATAAGAATCAAATAAAGCAACACCCATGGCTTGTGACATCCAAAGCAACACCCGTGAATCCTAGACTCTACTCTCTTCTCCCCCTTTGGCATCGGAACACCAAAAAGGCGAAGAAAAGAGGAGAGATGCTAGCGCTCCCATCAATAGAACTGATGCCCAACGGAGTATGAGCTCTCACCATCATCACGCGCATCAGTATCACCTTCATCCTCTTCAGCATCATCATCAGTAGGGACACGAGCAGGCCTAGGAGGAGGACCACCAAAGGTATACAAGGAGGGGTCAAAATTCTGGAACATCTGATCAGAGAGGGGAGGCATCTCCCAGTTAGGTGCATGTACGGGCTCCAACTCAGGACCAGGAGGAGGAACAGGGGCATTCCTAGCAGACATGAACTCATTTTGGCGCCTCCTCGTCTCTTGGTTCAAGGCAAGACTTTGGTGTGCAACATCATTGGTATTTTTGCACATCTGCCATAAGCTAGAGAAGAACAGTGAGACACCATGCTGTGGGTGGCTAGAGTAGCTGGAGCTAGCAGGGTCATGGCGTTCCTTGGACCGGCGCTCAGAGGGCATCATTTCAGGGACATCTGGTCTGTCACCTTGGATAGGAACCCTGAAGGCTTCCATCCTAACCCTTTCACCTTGCGTATTGAGAGGTGCTGGCACAACCCTGTTGATGAGCAGCTGAACATATTGAGCAAAATTAGGTGTCATCCTTTCGCGAACACATCGCCGCAGCTCACAGTAGAGGAAATCACACCCATCAATGAGTTCCCGGTACTCGGGATGGCAGTAGTACATCAAGTTCAGATGATAGCCACGGCATTCACTTGTATCGTCGGACTTGCTGATGAGGGTCTCACGGAAGAGCTTGGCAAGTAGCAAGTAGGAGTAGTACATGCCAAAAATAGTGGGAGGTCCAGCCGTGCGATCCGAAGGGTAGCAGAAGGCAATTTCTCCCTTGGTGAACTTCTTCTGAGAGTATATCTTGAAACCACGAGCACGACCTCCACCAAACCCCAGGGCTTCACAGAAATCAAGATAGTTGCAAGTGTATTTCTGTTTGCCAGTCATCCAAGTCATAGTCCGAGCTGCATCATCATGGAAAAAGACTGTGCAATGAAACTGCCTCACCAAGATTGGATAGTAGCACTCATCAGTAGGCATCAGGCACATAAGCTCATACAACCCCATCCGCTTCAAGGTCTCAACCACAAAGCGAAACTTGGTGGCTTCATGCAGTGCAAGAACATCCTTGATGGCCTTGGGCATAACAAAAGTACCATTCTTCATGTGATCTTGGGTGTCATAGTAGTCTTCCCACATCCTCTGATGTGTCTTAGTCCAGAAAAAGTGATCTCCCCCTGTGTAAGTGGGTTCCTCAAAGCAATAGGGGTTGGACTCTCTAATTCTTCTCCATGCCCCAACTTGTACATCGCCAACATTATATGTTGGCAAGATCTCATCTTCTTCTTGTGCTGCATGCTTATCTCTCTTCCTGTTGGGAAGCGACTTGGTTCTTCCATAGGAGGTACCATCAGTACGCACACGACCGCTAGTACGTCGTGGTGGGTGCCCTGCATGCCTCCCTCTCTTGGCAGTGGTGGCACGGTCCTCACCGCTCCAATCTCCTGTGAATAAGCAAAATAGGGCGAGGAGAGCAATGGGGTAAGTGTACATGTCATCAGTATATATGGAGGCCAAAGAAACATAGCATATATCCAAGTGTTTCGATGAGTTCGTGCGAAGAACTGGGCGATCCGGCGCACGGGACGGTCCGACCGGACAACAGACCGGACGAGCCGGTTGTAAATCCGGTTGACCGGGCGGCACACCGGACCGGCCGGTTGAGAGGCCGGTTGACCGGGCTGTGAACCGGGTGCTGCTGACTTGTGATATTTGCCCAGAAATTCGACCACAAAATCATGCAAAAACTCACAAACTTGAACATAGACTATACCAGGGGAGTGAACAACGTGCATAGGGGTGTGAGACACTCTAGATGGCATGAGGACTTACAAACCCTAACCCTAACCCTAACTTTTCTCTACTTTCCTCAACATGTGGCAATGGGAGAGGGAAAGCAAGAAGGAGAGGGAATGGAAGGAAGATTTACCCGAAGACATTGTCCTTGTTTCCCAAGTGAGCAAGAAGAACACGTGAAGAGGGCTTGAGGGCCAAATCCCCAAGATCTCCCAAACGAGCTTGAGAAGGACCAAATCCTTTGGTGAAGAAGCTTGAGAGATCCCGATCTACGGTTGGGTGTAGTTTGGGGAGAAACTAGTGGTGGGAAGGGCCTAGGATGTGGTGGAGATGGGGGAGGCGGCGGCCATGGAAGTTTTGGAGGTGGGGGATAATGAGGAAGAAGACCCCCAAGGGGTATCCTCCTCCAATACATAACTAGCCGCACGACCGGTTGGTCGCCCGGTCGACCGGGCCAGACGCCGGATGTCCCGGCGCAAAGGCCGGTCCGACCGGGCCAGTGACCGGCCGAAGTCAGTTTGCCCAATGTTGTGTCATTTTGCCTCGTTTTGCCCCTATTCGTTGTGTAAATGTGTATGAATGCTCAGATGATGACATGTACATATAGATAGATAGATGATGATGAGATGAGCATAGACATGGGGTTGGAAACACAAAGTTCTCTAGGCATACCCATTGGAGTTAAATCCAAACAAGATATAAATAGCGACAATGGGTATGATTCGAAGTATATCAAGAGCCATGAAACATTTTAGAATAGTTTTTGCAATAAGATCATTTAGCCTTATATAGTCAAATCAAGTTATAATTAAGGCTCAATGAGGGGCGGGGGATTACTCCCCCTATGTGAAAGCGCAAATGTCATGAGACCTCGAAGAGACATGCTTGGGTCCATATAATGACATTGGGTCTATTTATGTTGCACACATAGGTATGCATCATACCAAGTCATGGTAAGATGACTATCCCCATATGTGCTATGCCTCTAAGCTAGATAGCAAGATAAATGCAAGAATATAGTGCAAGAAGTTAACAATCCAAGTTTTTAGGATCAAGAATACCAAGTTCTCCTCTCAAGTTAACAAAGCGGGCTTCATCCAAAGGCTTAGTGAAAATATCCGCCAATTGTTAGGTTGTTCCCACATGAGTGAGATCAATATCCTTATTGGCAATATGATCACGTAGGAAGTGATGGCGAATGTCAATATGTTTGGTGCGACAATGTTGAACCGGGTTGTTGGCGATCTTTATTGCACTTTCATTGTCACAAAGAAGAGGCACCGTACCAAGAGACACACCATAGTCTTTCAAGGTTTGCTTCATCCATAACAATGGAGTGCAACAAGATGCCGCGGATATGTATTCTGCTTCGGCGGTGGATAGGGCGGTGGAGTTTTGTTTCTTGGATGACCAACTCACCAATGACCGGCCAATAAATTGGCAAGCCCCGGAGGTAGACTTCAGGTCAACCTTATCACCGGCCCAATCGGAATCCGAATAGCCAATGAGTTCAAAGGTTGACCCCTTTGGATACCATAGCCCGAGAGTAGGAGTGAGAACAAGGTATCTTAGAATCCGTTTGACCGCCATTAAATGGCTCTCCTTGGGAGCGGATTGAAAACGAGCACACATCCCTACACTTAGCATGATATCCGGCCTAGAGGCACAAAGGTAGAGCAAGGATCCTATCATGGAGCGGTATACCTTTATGTCCACATCCTTCTCACCGTCACATGAGCCAAGTTGTCCCTTTACGGGCATGGGTGTCTTCATTGGGCTTGCATTGGTCATGTTGAATTTCTTGAGCATGTCCCTCACATATTTTTCTTGAGAGATGAAGGTCCCTTTTGCAAGTTGCCTCACTTGGAAGCCTAGGAAGAACTTCAACTCTCCCATCATGGACATCTCAAATTTCCTAGTCATCAATAGCTCAAAAGCTTTGTTATGATTGGGGTTAGTTCCACCAAAGATAATATCATCAACATATATTTGACATATAAATAGGCCACCCCCTTTAACCCGCTCGGTGAAAAGGGTGGAATCGACCGTACCCATGCAAAACCCATCATGTAGCAAGAAATCCCTAAGGAACTCATACCAAGCACGTGGAGCTTGCTTGAGACCGTGATACGTCTCCAACGTATCGATAATTTCTTATGTTCCATGCTTGTTTTATGACAATACCTACATGTTTTGTTCACACTTTATGATGATTTTATGCGTTTTCCGGAACTAACCTATTGACGAGATGCCGAAGTGCCAGTTGTTGTTTTCTGCTGTTTTTGGTTTCAGAAATCCTACAAAGGAAATATTCTCGGAATCGGACGAAATTAATTCCCACGATCTTATAATTCCACGAAGCTTCCAGAAAGTCAAAGGGGGACCAGAGGGGGGCCACAGGGCCACCAGATGACAGGCTGGTGCGGCCAGATGGGGGGCCGCGCCCCCTATGGTGTCACCGCCTCGTCAGCCTTCCGACTCCGCCTCTTCGCCTATTTAAAGGTCCCTGACCTAAATCTTCGATACGGAAAAGCCACGGTACGAGAAACCTTCCAGAGCCGCCGCCATCGCGAAGCCAAGACCTGGGGGACAGAAGTCTCTGTTCTGGCACGCCGCCGGGATAGGGAAGTGCCCCCGGAAGGCATGTCCATCGACACCACCGCCATCTTCATCACCGCTGCTGTCTCCCATGAGGAGGGAGTATTTCTCCATCGAGGCTAAGGGCTGTACCGGTAGCTATGTGGTTAATCTCTCTCTCTATGTACTTCAATACAATGATCTCATGAGCTGCCCTACATGATTGAGATCCATATGATGATGCTTGTAATCTAGATGTCGTTATGCTATTCAAGTGGATTTTACTTATGTGATCTCCGGAGACTCCTTGTCCCACGTGTGTAAAGGTGACAGTGTGTGCACCGTGTGGGTCTCTTAGGCTATATTTCACAGAATACTTATTCACTGTTATGAATAGCATAGTGAAGTGCTTATTTATATCCCTTTATGATTACAATGTGTTTTGTATCACTATTAATCTATGTGCTACTCTAGTGATGTTATTAAAGTACTCTATTCCTCCTTCATGATGTAATGGTGACAGTGTGTGCATCATGTAGAACTTGGCGTAGTTTATGATTATCTCTTGTAGATTATGAAGTTAACTATTACTATGATGGTATTGATGTGATCTATTCCTCCTTTCATAGTATGAAGGTGACAGTGTGCATTCTATGTTAGTACTTGGTATAGTTGTGTTGATCTATCATGCACTCTAAGGTTATTTAAATATGAATATCGAATATTATGGAGCTTGTTAACTCCGGCATTGAGGGTTCTTGTAGCCCTACACAATTAGTGGTGTTCATCATCCAACAAGAGAGTGTAGAGTAGAGCATATATCTATTTATTCTGTTATGTGATCAATGTTGAGAGTGTCCACTAGTGAAAGTATAATCCCTAGGCCTTGTTCCCAAATACTGCAATCATCGCTTGTTTACTGTTCTACTGCATCTGTACTGCCTGCAATATTACCACCATCAACCACACGCCAGTTGTAGCAGCAAGCTATTTTCTGGTGCCGTTACTACTGCTCATATACATTCATACCACCTGTATTTCACTATCTCTTCGCCGAACTAGTGCACCTATACATCTGACAAGTGTATTAGGTGTGTTGGGGACACAAGAGACTTCTTGCTTTGTGGTTGCAGGGTTGCTTGAGAGGGATATCTTTGACCTCTTCCTCCCTGAGTTCGATAAACCTTGGGTGATCCACTTAAGGGAAAACTTGCTGCTGTTCTACAAACCTCTGCTCTTGGAGGCCCAACACTGTCTACAGGAAAAGAAGCGTGCGTAGACATCAAGCTATTTTCTGGCGCCGTTGCCGGGGAGGAAAGGTAAAAGGTACTCACACTCCGGATCTCGGCTACTAAGCTATTTTCTGGCGTCGTTGTAAGTACTCGAAGCTATTTCCTTTAGATCCTGCAATTGCATCTTTTTGTTTCTTGTTTTACACTAGTTTGGCATAATGGAAAGCAACAGTGATCTTTTAAAATTATTTCCTGAGTTAAGACATATTAGTATGAACGCTTTGAATACCATTGTTGCTAATGATATGGAAAATTCTAAGCTTGGGGAAGCTGGTTTTGATGAGCATGATATTTTTAGTCCCCCAAGCATTGAGGAGAAAATTTTCTTTGATGATACTTTGCCTCCTATTTATGATGATTATAATGATAGTGGTCTTTTGGTGCCGCCTGTTATGGAGGAT
This sequence comes from Lolium perenne, assembly GCF_019359855.2. Lineage (NCBI taxonomy): Eukaryota > Viridiplantae > Streptophyta > Magnoliopsida > Poales > Poaceae > Lolium > Lolium perenne. The sequence goes on along the minus strand of NC_067246.2, from coordinate 169,611,887 downwards.
AAATTTAATTGTGATTACAATATGCCTCCTATATTTGATGATGAGAATAATAATGATAGCTACTTTGTTGAATTTGCTCCCACTACAACTACTAAAATTGATTATGCTTATGTGAAGAGTAATAATTTTATGCATATAGCTCATGATAAGAATGTTTCATTTGATAGTTATATTGTTAAGTTTGCTCATGATGCTACTGAAAATCTTTATGAGAGAGGAAAATATGGTTGTAGAAATTTTCATGTTACTAAAACACCTCTCTATATGCTGAAATTTTTGAAGTTACACTTGTTTTATCTTTCTATGCTTGTTGCATTATGCTTCATGAATTTGTTTATTTACAAGATTCCTTTTCATAGGAAGCATGTTAGGCTTAAATTTGTTTTGAATTTGTCTCTTGATGCTCTCTTTTGCTTCAAATACTATTTCTTGCGAGTGCATCATTAAAACTGCTGAGCCCATCTTAATGGCTATAAAGAAAGAACTTCTTGGGAGATAACCCATGTGTTTTTTTTACTACAGTACTTTTGTTTTATATTTGAGTCTTGGAAGTTGTTACTACTATAGCAACCTCTCCTTATCTTTATTTTGTTGCATTGTTGTGCCAAGTAAAGTCTTTGATAGTAAGGTTCATACTAGATTTGGATTACTGCGCAGAAACAGATTTCTGTCTGTCACGAATCTGGGTTGAATTATCTGTAGGTAACTCAGAAAATTCTGCCAATTTACGTGAGTGATCCTCAGATATGTACGCAATTTTCATTCAATTTCAGCATTTTCATCTGAGCAAGTCTGGTGCCTCTTAGAAATTCGTATTTACGGACTGTTCTGTTTTGACAGATTCTGCCTTTTATTTCGCATTGCCTCTTTTGCTATGTTGGATGGATTTCTTTGTTCCATTGACTTCCAGTAGCTTTGAGCAATGTCCAGAAGTGTTAAGAATGATTGTGTCACCTCTGAACATGTGAATGTTTGATTATGCACTAACCTTCTAATGAGTTGTTTTGAGTTTGGTGTGGAGGAAGTTTTCAAGGATCAAGAGAGGAGGATAATACAATATGATCAAGAAGAGTGAAAGCTCTAAGCTTGGGGATGCCCCCGTGGTTCATCCCTGCATATTTCAAGAAGACTCAAGCGTCTAAACTTGGGGATGCCCAAGGCATCCCCTTCTTCATCAATAATTTATCAGGTTTCTTCTATTGAAACTATATTTTTATTCCGTCACATCTTATGTGCTTTACTTGGAGCGTCTGTTTGTTTTGTTTTTGTTTTATTTGAATAAAGTTGGATCCTAGCATGTTGTGTGGGAGAGAGACACGCTCCGCTGGTTCGTATGAACACATGTGTTCTTAGCTTTATTCTTAATGTTCATGGCAAAGGTTGAAACTGCTTCGTTAATTGTTATATGGTTGGAAACGGGAAATGCTACATGTGGTAATTGGTATGATGTCTTGAATAACTTGATACTTGGCAATTGTTGTGCTCATGATTAAGCTCTTGCATCATATACTTTGCACCTATTAGTGAAGAAATACATAGAGCTTGCTAAAATTTGGTTTGCATGATTGGTCTCTCTAAGGTCTAGATATTTTCTAGTAAGGGTCGAACAACAAGGAAGATGGTGTAGAGTCTTATAATGCTTGCAATATGTCTTTTATGTGAGTTTTGCTGTACCGGTTCATACTTGTGTTTGCTTCAAATAACCTTGCTAGCCTAAGCCTTGTATTGAGAGGGAATACTTCTCGTGCATCCAAATCCTTGAGCCAATAACTATGCCATTTGTGTCCACCATACCTACCTACTACATGGTATTTCTCCGCCATTCCAAAGTAAATTGCTTGAGTGCTACCTTTAAATTTCCATTCTTTGTCTTTGCAATATATAGCTCATGGGACAAATAGCCTAAAAAATATTGTGGTATTGAATATGTACTTGTGTATCTTATTTCTTATTAAGTTGCTTGTTGAGCGATAACCATGTTCCTGGGGACGCCATCAACACTTTGTTGAATATCATGTGAGTTGCTATGCATGTTCGTCTTGTCTGAAGTAAGGGCGATTTACCATGAGTTGAATGGTTTGAGCATGCATATTGTTAGAGAAGCACATTGGGCCGCTAACTAAAGCCATGATCCATGGTGGAAGTTTCAGTTTTGGACAACAATCCTCAATCTCTTATGAGAATATTATTTGTTGCTGAATGCTTATGCATTAAAGAGGAGTCCATTATCTGTTGTCTATGTTGTCCTGGTATGGATGTCTAAGTTGAGAATAATCAAAAGCGAGAAATCCAATGCGAGCTTTCTCCTTAGACCTTTGTACAGGCGGCATAGAGGTACCCCTTTGTGATACTTGGTTAAAACATATGTATTGCGGTGATAATCCAGGTAATCCGAGCTAATTAGGACAAGGTGCGGGCACTATTAGTATACTATGCATGAGGCTTGCAACTTTGAAGCGATTCAACCCGGTAAGGATTGGATCTTGATACGTCCAATTTGCATCACTATTTTGTATCATAATTTGCTGTTATTCATTGATATATTTCATATTTGGACATAATACTTATGTTATTTCATCTATTTTGCATGTTTCATCATTATTGGAGGATCGAGCACCGGAGCCAGGATTCTACTGGAAAAAGCACCGTCAGAACGCAATATTTCGGACGATCAACTGTGGAAGAAAATTATACCAAAAATCCTATTTTTCCATATGATGAAGGAAGCCAGAAGGGGGAGCCGAGGGGACCCAAGGTGGGCCCAGACCACAGGCCGGCGCGGCCCATGGCCTGGCCGCGCCACCTGGTGAGGAGGGGGCCCCACAGCCCCTCTCGCCTCCTTTTCTTCGCGAAATCCTTCGCCCCGAAGACCTAAGCCACAGAGGGTACCTCGCGAAGAGTTACAGCCGCCTCTGCGGGGCGGAGAACACCAGAGAGAAAAGAGCTCTCCGGCGGCTGAGATCCGCCGGGGAAATTCCCTCCGGGAGGGGGAAATCGACGCCATCGTCACCGTCATCGAGCTGGACATCATCTCCATCATCATCATCATCATCTCCTCCATCATCATCGCCGTCTCCACCGCTGGACATCGTCACCGCCGTAGCAATTTGGGTTTGATCTTGATTGTTTGATAGGGGAAACTCTCCCGGTATTGATTTCTACTTGTTATTGATGCTATTGAGTGAAACCGTTGGACCAAGGTTTATGTTCAGATTGTTATTCATCATCATATCACCTCTGATCATGTTCCATATGATGTCTCGTGAGTAGTTCGTTTAGTTCTTGAGGACATGGGTGAAGTCTAACTCTTAGTAGTGAATTATGGTTGAGTAATATTCAATGTTATGATATTTAAGTTGTGGTGTTATTCTTCTAGTGGTGTCATGTGAACGTCGACTACATGACACTTCACCTTTATGGGCCTAGGGGAATGCATCTTGTACTCGTTTGCCAATTGCGGGGTTGCCGGAGTGACAGAAACCTAAACCCCCGTTGGTATATCGATGCAGGAGGGATAGCAGGATCTCAGAGTTTAAGGCTGTGGTTAGATTTATTCTTAATTACTTTCTTGTAGTTGCGGATGCTTGCAAGGGGTATAATCACAAGTATGTATTAGTCCTAGGAAGGGCGGTACATTAGCATAGGTTCACCCACACAACACTTATCAAAACAATGAAGATTAATTAGCCGTATGTAGCGAAAGCACTAGACTAAAATCCCGTGTGTCCTCGAGAACGTTTGGTCATTATAAGTAAACAAACCGGCTTGTCCTTTGTGCTAAAAAGGATTGGGCCACTCGCTGCAATTGTTACTCTCGCACTTTACTTACTCGTACTTTATTCATCTGTTATATCAAAACACCCTGAATACTTGTCTGTGAGCATTTACAGTGAATCCTTCATCGAAACTGCTTGTCAACACCTTCTGCTCCTCGTTGGGATCGACATTCTTACTTATCGAAGATACTACGATACACCCCCTATACTTGTGGGTCATCAGAACTCTGTGCATAATGTGCTAGTCCCTGGATCGACTCGCTAGCACACACAGTTCGATGAATAAACAGAATAGCAAATGCGTCATTTATTACAACGTATGATCCAGAATATATTTATTACAACTTGCATAGCTCATGGCTAGCTCAAATAATAGAGTTCAAAGCGGAAAACAAATAAATTTAAAGAGCTCCATCACGCCACAGGCGAACATGTTGAGTGGAAGCTCGCGACCTAAAAGCGATACCTTACTCATCCTCGGAGTAACCTGCAACATAAAACGTTGCAGCCACGCAGGGTCAATACATTTGGAATTGTATTGGCAAATATCACTATTTGGTGGATATATATAATGGCGCCTAACAACTACGTGCTCATTTGGCAGGTGGAGTTTAGGCTCATTTGCGGAAAGCAATATTTTTTCCCCGGAAATTCAATTCGGCTCCCGGGTGCGTATGCTCCCTCTACCAACAAAACATATTTCGAAGTGTGGAAAAATTTTGATAAAAAATTCTACATGTACATCTCCATAATATATGTGTGTGCGACAAGTTTCATGAAAAAATAATATTTTTCGTGGCCTATGTAAAAAAAGAGAAAACTTATCCTGTGAAAAGCATTATTTTCAGCACTGAATTTTGTCTTTTTGACACACGTGACATGATAAGTTCATTTTTTATGAAACGACTTTGTGAGCGCGTAGCACGTGAAGATGTACGTGCGAATTTTTTGTTTCAATTTTTTTAAAATTTAAAATATGTGTAAGATGCATTTAAAAATATAGGGAGCATATGCTCCCATGTTCCAAAACATCACTCTTTTTTCCCTATCTTTTATAAATCATTTATTTCTTTAGAAACATCGTTTAAAAACATATTAGCACAACCCATGCTGCAGCAAGACAGTCGGCTTCATATGCTCATAAACATCTATGGACATGCTAGCATAGACCCATGTAGACACAAGCCAGCCTAGCTTTGCATGCTCCTAAACCCATTGTTTGTCCCATCAAGTTTTATTAAGAAATTGGAATGCTGAGATCTTCCAAACAGTAACATGCCTAGTTGCTCATAGTTGTCCGTAACCGGGGACACGGCTAAGTACTTAGTTTGACACTCTCGAGAGCACTTTACCCACATGACCTAGTCAGCCCCTTTTACCATGATGCTCAATTTGCTCAAATGGTCGGGAAAAGACTAAGTCGAGACCGTTTTCAGAAGTAGGACCCCAAGCCATCTGGACGGACCCATGCCAACCTACACAGCTACATCTGCTAGTCACGTCAGGTCGGGTTCCTACAACTTACTTAGTCAAGCCAGAGCCCATATGACATGCGGCTGTACACGGAAGCTACTAAACAAGAAACCTGTCCAATCTCTTTGATCCCTGGGCGGCAATCCCCTCCATTGTTCACCGTGCAGACGCTCCCGTCTTACCAATCCGCTCAGGTGTTTCATTATTCAGGTTGTTTTCATTATATCAAAACATATAATTTTATTCATCTAAACTTATCATGATAACCCAATCCACGCATCTAAGATAGCATTGCTAAGCAAACAACAATACGGTGGCGACAAAAGAATCAATTGTTGAACATGTGGCTGTTCTAATAGGTGTTCATAGCATAGCAATATATATTTAAAACAATCGTACACATGGATAGCTACTGAAAATAACTACAAAGTGCATAGAAAAATAATAGGACAGAACGGTGTGTGACACTTGCCTTCGTTGTTGTTCAGACAATCACCGCAGTCGCACTCGTTACACTCCGGACAATCTAACGAAACAAACAATTTACAATCAATTTAAAAGCAATGCAAACAGAGAACTTACACAATGAAAATATGCATGCATGTTCTGGAAACAATTTAAAAGCATTTACCAAAGTTAAAATATATCAAAAATACTATAAACACTAGTTTTGAATTTTAAAATCTGTAAGTTTCGGAAAAATACAAAGTAACAGCACTGCTGTGTTCTTCTCAATTTTCTTATTCCAACGGTATATCATATGCAATTTTTCGAGTTACGAAACTGTAGTTATGCTTTTTACAAGATTAAACATTTCGCGGTTTTCTAATAATTTTGTCCGAAAAATTGTCAGAAAAAGTTTCTCGAACGGAGAAAATTTCTACATGAAAGTTGTAGAGGATTTGATTACAAACTCAGTGCAAGAAACGTCATCTAAAACGGAGCTCTAGATCTATAGTTGTGGAATTTTAAAATTTGACATAAGCTATGAGCTAGCAGTGATACGAACGGATCGATCCATTGTGAGATTGAGCCGTTCAGTTAATTGAGTTAACATGGACCCTTAGATTTTGATCTGACAGTGTGTAATGGATTTGCTAAAAAAATTATCTAACTGTACACCAATACTGCATGCCGTGCAGTAGGCTCATGGCGATCTCGTACCGGCCAAAATATGAACTGCAGCTCGTTGATGGTGGTTCTGGTTACGGCGTTCTCCCGAGGTGGCGCGGTAGTGGACGATCTTCAACTCCTCGCGGTGGTCACGTACGTATCCTCGGAGTCAACTGGCTCATACCTGAACGACCGTGGCGGGCGGATGGAGGTCGCAAACTCCGGCGAAGCTCCGATGAGGAATCACGAGACTACCGGTGATCTACAGAGAGGGAAAACTTGTTGAGAAGATGCAGTACTGCAATAGAAAAAGCTTGGGGCAAAACTGAGGAGCAGGGGCGGTCGGATTTGAGGGTGTCATCAACCTTCAAACTTCAAGATGGCGGCGGCGGCGAGCTCAAAATCCGGCAGCCTGGCGGCTGATTTGTTAGGGTTTTTGAGGGGAAAACGAGCACAGAGTTGGAGGTATTTATAGACGAAATTTCGTGGAAAAGGGGTTAAAATCTGAGCCGAAATCGGAGATTTTCGTGGGCGTTCTGCGGGGAGTTCGTCCCGTACACGAAAACGTATTCGACTGAGGTAGCAGGAGACCTGGTGGGATCCACCTGTCGGTAAAAAAAAATAAAGAAGAAAAGCAGCGTCGCTGGCGCTGCTGTGCGGCGTGGGCGTGTGCTTGGCCAGCCATGGGTCACGTCGCGCGCGAGCCTGAGCTGGCCGTGCTGCCCGGCCTGGCCGGCTGGTTGGTTTGCTACGTTCGTTTATTTTTTTCTTCTTCTCTTTTGTAAACTGCTGTATTAACTTAGCACTTTAATCTGACGCAACTAATTATGATTCTTTTTGCAAAAACCTAGTACAGTATTTAGATATTATGGAGCACCGTTCCAGTCCAACAAAACACATAGACATATATGGTTTATGCGCTTGAGCTAATAGACTATTAGCAAAATAGAAATGGAATTTGGTTTTTTTTTTTGTGCAAGGAAAAAGGATTAAAACTCTATCAAAACCGAAACTTTGGCATGGTGCAATGATGCAATGCATGAATTTGAAAATTCATGGATTTTGGGATGTTACAAACTTGTAGGATATAATTTACATGATACATATGCTTTATTACTACCGTTGACAAAATTGTTTCTTGTTTTCAAAAGAAAAACTCTAGCACAAACATAGCAATCAATGCTTCCCTCTGCGAAGGGCTATTCTTCTACTTTCATGTTGAGTCAGTTTACCTATTTCTCTCCATCTCAAGAAGCAAACACTTGTGTGTACTGTGCATTGATTCCTACATACTTGCTTATTGCACTTATTATATTACTTTATGTTGACAATATCCATGAGATATGCATGTTACAAGTTGAAAGCAACCGCTGAAACTTAATCTTCCTTTGTGTTGCTTCAATGCCTTTATTTAGAATCTATTACTTTATGAGTTAACTCTTATGCAAGACTTATTGATGCTTGTCTTGAAAGTACTATTCATGAAAAGTCTTTGCTATATGATTCAGTTGTTTAACCATTGTCTTTACCATTGCTTCGAATCGCTGCATTCATCTCATATGCTTTACAATAGTATGATTAAGATCATGTTGGTGGCATGCCACTTCAGAAATTATCTTTGTTATCGTTTACCTACTCGAGGACGAGTAGGAACTAAGCTTGGGATGCTGATACGTCTCCAACGTATCGATAATTTCTTATGTTCCATGCTTGTTTTATGACAATACATATATGTTTTGTTCACACTTTATGATGATTTTATGCGTTTTCCGGAACTAACCTATTGACGCGATGCCGAAGTGCCAGTTGCTGTTTTCTGCTGTTTTTGGTTTCAGAAATCCTACAAAGGAAATATTCTCGAAATTGGACGAAATTAATTCCCACGATCTTATAATTCCACGAAGCTTCCAGAAAGTCAAAGGGGGACCAGAGGGGGGCCACAGGGCCACCAGATGACAGGCTGGCGCGGCCAGAGGGGGGGCCGCGCCCCCCTATGGTGTCACCGCCTCGTCAGCCTTCCGAATCCGCCTCTTCGCCTATTTAAAGGTCCCTGACTTAAATCTTCGATACGGAAAAGCCACGGTACGAGAAACCTTCCAGAGCCGCCGCCATCGCGAAGCCAAGATCTGGGGGACGGAAGTCTCTGTTCCGGCACGCCGCCGGGACGGGGAAGTGCCCCCGGAAGGCATCTCCATCGACACCACCGCCATCTTCATCACCGCTGCTATCTCCCATGAGGAGGGAGTAGTTCTCCATCGAGGCTAAGGGCTGTACCGGTAGCTATGTGGTTAATCTCTCTCTCTATGTACTTCAATACAATGATCTCATGAGCTGCCCTACATGATTGAGATCCATATGATGATGCTTGTAGTCTAGATGTCGTTATGCTATTCAAGTGGATTTTACTTATGTGATCTCCGGAGAGTCCTTGTCCCACGTGTGTAAAGGTGACAGTGTGTGCACCGTGTGGGTCTCTTAGGCTATATTTCACATAATACTTATTCACTGTTATGAATAGCATAGTGAAATGCTTATTTATATCCCTTTATGATTACAATGTGTTTTGTATCACTATTAATCTATGTGCTACTCTAGTGATGTTATTAAAGTACTCTATTCCTCCTTCATGATGTAATGGTGACAGTGTGTGCATCATGTAGTACTTGGCGTAGTTTATGATTATGATCTCTTGTAGATTATGAAGTTAACTATTACTATGATGGTATTGATGTGATCTATTCCTCCTTTCATAGTATGAAGGTGACAGTGTGCATGCTATGTTAGTACTTGGTATAGTTGTGTTGATCTATCATGCACTCTAAGGTTATTTAAATATGAATATCGAATATTGTGGAGCTTGTTTACTCCGGCATTGAGGGTTCTTGTAGCCCTACACAATTAGTGGTGTTCATCATCCAACAAGAGAGTGTAGAGTAGAGCATATATCTATTTATTCTGTTATGTGATCAATGTTGAGAGTGTCCACTAGTGAAAGTATAATCCCTAGGCCTTGTTCCCAAATACTGCAATCATCGCTTGTTTATTGTTCTACTGCATCTGTACTGCCTGCAATATTACCACCATCAACCACACGCTAGTTGTAGCAGCAAGCTATTTTCTGGTGCCGTTACTACTGCTCATATACATTCATACCACCTGTATTTCACTATCTCTTCGCCGAACTAGTGCACCTATATATCTGACAAGTGTATTAGGTGTGTTGGGGACACAAGAGACTTCTTGCTTTGTGGTTGCAGGGTTGCTTGAGAGGGATATCTTTGACCTCTTCCTCCCTGAGTTCGATAAACCTTGGGTGATCCACTTAAGGGAAAACTTGCTGCTGTTCTACAAACCTCTGCTCTTGGAGGCCCAACACTGTCTACAGGAAAAAAAAGCGTGCGTAGACATCAGACCGTAGAGTGCCTTATGGAGTAAATACACATGGTTGGGTCGGCATGGGTCTTCGAAACCCGGGGGTTGAGCCACATATGCGGTTTCTTTTAGGGGACCATTCAAAAATGCACTTTTCACATCCATTTGATATTATTTGAAATTGTGGAAAGATGCAAATGCAAGCAAAAGACGAATAGCTTCAAGACGGGCTACCGGCGCAAAGGTATCCTCAAAATCCATACCTTCTATTTGGGCAAACCCTTGCGCCACTAACCTTGCTTTGTTTCGTATGACAATGCCATTCTCATCTTGCTTGTTCTTGAATACCCATTTGGTCCCAATGACATTGATGCGATGATCCTTGGGTCTCTCAACTAGAGACCATACTTCATTACGAGTGAAACACTCCAATTCTTCTTGCATGGCAATTACCCAATCCGGATCGACCAAGGCTTCATGTACCTTAAGTGGTTCAAAACTAGACACAAAAGCATGATGTTGACAATAAGTGATAAGTAATGCATGGTGTCTATGAGTTACCACTCCTCTTGAGATGCTACCAAGGACTTGATTCACTTTCATGTCACTTGCCCTTGTAGCGGCCTTGATCTTCCGAACGGTTCCTTCATGATCAATGAATTCATCTCTTGCTAGTGCTTGATCATGAGGGATCACTTGAGCTTGATCATGAGTTGAGGATGTTTCTTGATCATCATCATGGTCTTGCTCCGTGGAATGAGGATCTTCTTCTTGTTTTTCGGAACGTGACTCATCTTGAGTAGAGGATGGTTCTTGAGTTGCACTTGATGGTTCGGCTTGAGTTGAGCTAGGCTCCACTTGAGGCGTGCTTGATACATCTACTTCATCATCTTGATCATCATTATGAACTTCCATGGGCCGGATGTGTCCAATGACCATATGCTTGATGGCACTAGATGGATCATCATCATTACCTGCAACACATGGAACAACTTGCTCCACTTGGGAGCCATTATCCTCCAAGAACACCACGTCACAAGATACTTCAATAGTCCCGGTGGACCGGTTGTAGTATCTATAGGCGTGAGAGTTCTCCGCATATCCAACAAATATACCCTCTATGGTTCTAGTTTCAAATTTACCGAGTTTTCCTTTGTTGTTCTTAACAAGACATTTGCATCCAAAAACACGAATGTGCATGACATTAGGCTTGTTACCGGTAAGGAGCTCGTATGGAGTTTTGTTGTGGAGGGGACGGAGGAAGAGCCGGTTGGAGTAGTGGACGGCTGTAGAGATGGCTTCTCCCCAAAAGTTGTGGGGTGAGTTGAATTCACTCAACATGGTTCTTGCCATCTCAATGATAGTCCGGTTCTTCCTTTCAACAACACCATTTTGTTGAGGGGTGTATGGCGCCGAAAACTCATGCTTGATGCCCTCATCATCAACAAACTCTTGCATAGTGTAGTTCTTGAACTCGGTGCCATTGTCGGTCCTAATTGCCTTGATCTCGGATTCATACATACGTTGAGCTTTCTTGGCGAAGATGATGAACTCTCTATGGGTCTCGTCCTTAGACTTAAGGAGAAAGACCCAAGAGTATCTTCAGTAATCATCAACAATGACAAGTCCATACTTGCTCCCACCAAGAGTATCATAATGTGATGGCCCAAAGAGATCCAAATGAAGGAGCTCCAAAGGCCTAGATGTGGTAACAATACTCTTGATAGGATGCTTCTTCTTGAGTTGCTTTCCGGCTACACATGCACTACAAACACGATCTTTCTCAAAAGAAATGCCGGTTAGTCCCACAATGTGCTCACCCTTTAGGAGTTGGTTTGCTACGTTCGTTTATTTTTTTCTTCTTCTCTTTTGTAAACTGCTGTATTAACTTAGCACTTTAATCTGACGCAACTAATTATGATTCTTTTTGTAAAAACCTAGTACATTATTTAGATATTATGGAGCACCGTTCCAGTCCAACAAAACACATAGACGTATATGGTTTATGCGCTTGAGCTAACAGACTATTAGCAAAATAGAAATGGAATTTAGTTTTTTTTTGTGCAAGGAAAAAGGATTAAAACTCTATCAAAACCGAAACTTTGGCATGGTGCAATGATGCAATGCATGAATTTGAAAATGCATGGATTTTGGGATGTTACACGCACCTTCTGATCAAACCTAACCCCCTTAAGATGGGGCACCCCTAGCTGGCGGTCGACCGCGCGCAGCTAGGTGGGCGGTCGATTTCCGACCAGGTGCCCTTTCCCTTTACGCGTCTCGATCGAATCCGTTTTGGTATCTCTCTCGGCTCGCTGGCAAAAATTGATGCGCCTCACGGGAATCGAACCGGCCACCAGCCGCGCGGCTGAGATACGGTGCATACCAGCTGAGCTACAATTGGATTCATGCTAGAAGTATGCAAGCAGATATTTGTGTTGCGGTCAAAACCCACCGGCGAGCAGCGACGGGCAACACAGTAGAGCCGGGAACAACTTAGGGCTGCGGCTGGCCCTGGTCCCTCCGAGCGACGGCCCGCAAAGCCTCTGGTACACACGTCCGATGCTGGTGCAAGGGCATGCCACCTGACCAATACCTGGTCAGGAAGGTGATGGAGATGCCTCGCTTAGTTTCCTGCATGGCATACACGTAAACATTAAATACGAGCCTCGATCGGCTCTCAGGTTATCCTGTGAATCGGCTCAAGGAGCCGATCCACCCATGATTCGTACGAGGTGCACGAATATATGGTGGTCCTGCTTGATCAAGACAAAGCTAATGCGATCTACGACGATTTAGGGTTTTCACCGCATAATCGGATCATCCTACTCACGATTGGGCCTCGCGGCCAAGCACGGTGATCGTAAGCCGATCCTAGACAAGGCCTAAAAACCAACACGAGGTTGATCCCCGGAACATCCTGTCTAGGACTAGCAAACGACACCCTATGTGCCGCTGGATCCTCCAACCCTTTGTAAGGCCTAACTATTGCAGATATTAAACTAATCCTTGAAGAACAAGGAGCAACCGTAACGGATCGGATCTACTAAATAATGATCAAGCGGGGTGCCGCCCCTACACCTAAGATAGGTGTAAGGGCGGCTAGATATGCAAGGGTTGCACTACGACAGCATATGATACGAAGAACAATGCTAACCCTAACATATCTAAGATAACTACGTTGCTCGCCATCAAAAAGGCTTCAGTACGAGCAACGCATGAACAACGAGCATAAGCTTGTGCTGCCTAGATCGCAAGATGCGATCTAGGCAGCATGATCCTTACCGGTAGAAACCCTCGAGACGAAGGAGTTGGCGATGCGCCGAGATTGATTTGTGGTTGAACGTTGGTTGTTGTTTATTTCATAAACCCTAGATACATATTTATAGTCCAGGGGACTTCCTAACGTGGGAATAATCCCCACCGTGCACGAGACAAACTCTAACTTTTAATCTAAGATGCGATCTACTATAATACAGATACACGGGCAATCTAGCCCAAACTCTTCGTGCAAGGCCGCTTCAGAGATCTTCCACGTGTAATCTTCCAAGCCCATCTCCCTTACGGCCCATCTCCTGATTTGGCCAAAATCTGGTGATAACACATGCCCCCCTGGTTTTGGTAATGATAATTTCAAAACCACTCTGTTTTTTCTTCGAAGGGTCATGTCGTGTCAGGTCAGAACTGTCGCAGTATTCTTCATCATGATGACCTGCCTTCTCAACTTCTCTGCACGATTTGACAACTTTGGCTCCACCTCCTCGGAAACTGCTCGAGCAATAAATTTCCACTAGGCTCTTTATTATTTAACCGTACCGATTGGTTAGCCCACTTCATCCCCTTCCTCTGTACCAGCTATCGGCACCAAAAAATCCTCTTCCCCTGTAGCAATGTCTTCCTCTTCCTCTGTCTCCTCCGGCCTCTCCCTCCAATCCTTCTCCTCGAGCGAGCCGGAGTGGAACTTCAATCATGCGCCAGAGGGCGACCTGCCTCTGACCGATGGGGAAGACGACCTCAAGTTCCTCATCGAAGGGGAGCTGATAAGCGAAAGTGAAGACGACCTCCATCCCTGGGTGAAACCCACCTCCTCCGACGGGAAGGGGGAAGAAGTAGAGGAAGAAGAAGAAAAAGAGGAGGGCGGCCCCTCCTCCCCCGCCAAGCTTCTGCCGGCCAAGCGATTCCGCGCTTGGGCGGACAGTGAAGACGATGATGATGACGAGGAGGAAGAGGAGGAGGATGAATCCTCCTCCTCCATCGGGTACCCGCCGACAAAGCGCTTCCGCTCTTGGGCGGACAGCGAGGATGATGATGATGACGAGGAAGACGAAGCTCCGGCCGAGGGCTGGGGCAGCAGCGACGAGGAACTTCCTGGGAGCAGCGCCGACGACATCGACGACGGCGACGATGAGGACAGCGACGACTAGTAGAGTAGGACTAGTAGTAGCAGTGCACTAGGCGCCAGATCCCTCTTTTGAGAGCCATCGGCTCTTTCTTGTAAAGCCGCTCCTTTGAATTAATGAAAATTATTCTTTCAATTCATCTTTCAATTAATCCAATTTCACTCCTTCCGCTTGCCACACCAAGACCGATAGCAACGTATCGGATTCCTTTTCCTTTAGACGCCCATGAAGCCGGACTCAAATATCGATTAGACCGTCAGTCAAGCACTTCTCAAATTCAGACTGCGATTTGACACCTGACCATAAATTTTCGCAATCCCATAGCCGACGACTATTCATCGGCTATTTTGAGAATCCAGTCCCTTTCCTTTTCTTGCAGCAACAGGACGGTCCAAAACCTGTAAAAGCCGACGGCCTCCTTTTCCGGCTCCTCTCCGTAGCTTTAGCAGTCTTCTTCTGCAACACCTCACTGCTTTCAGAGAAGATCATGATGCAGGGTCAGCCGATGCAACTCCAATCGGCTCCCAAAATAGAGCATCTACCAAGTTAGCTGCCCCCCGAGCCTTAATCAAGGCGAGAATACCGGCGAGGATGCACAGGTCATTGATCAGCTTTCTTCCACTGAACGCCGATGTTGTAGATGAAACACCAAACTGAAAACCATCTTGGCGAAAATGTGAGCCTTGAGCACATAGCCAGTAGGTCTTGGTCTTGTGTAACTGTACTAGAGTCGATGACCGTGCATCGGCTTTGTTCCTTAGTTCTAAAGTCGATGCCCTTGCATCGGCTGTATATCGGGTAACTGCAAAAAAAAAAATTTTACTGGCCGATTTTTCTATCGGCCCCCAATATTTCACTGCATATATGTTCATCTGCACATGTTCATCTGATTAGGTGCCCCCCCGAGCCGAAGCTGACAGGTAACTGCAGATATCGGCTCTGTAGTCTAGCCAAGGCACCGTATTTGCACGTCGGCTTTGGTAGGACCAATGTTGATTTTCCCTGACTCATCAGCCGACGTAAATCACTGCCCAGTAGCTCGACGTTGCATGTAAGCAGAACATGTGGTGAAGATAATTTTGGCCGATTGCTGGAATCGGCCTCCATGTTGATTGAAGCGCTTCAATGAAGGTTTTGTAATGTTCCTTCCTAGATCTTTGGGAGCCGATCCCAAGGATCGGCCTCGCCATACTTGCTCATTGGTTTGTTCTTGCTACTCGGTCAGGCCGGTGGATAAGACCAGCCCAACCTCATCCTTTGTCACGTCGATGCGCTCGCTGCCATCCACCTTGAGTGCATCGTGTAATCCTGGAGCACTAAGCTCCATCGGAAGGACGAGCACCATGTTTGTGCCAGCCGATGTATCATCATCGGCTTTCCTTTGCTTAGGGCGCCACTCCATCTTCCGTGGTCGACCCTCTTCATCCAGGGTTCGCTGAATTTTCGCGGCCAGATCAGGCCGCGCCTTCCTTAGCGTATGCAGGTATAACCTTTCGGCTTCCTCCAAGCCGCGCAATCGCTGAACCCTGCGCTTTTGGGAACGGCTGAGTCCATCAGGGCACCACCTTGGACGGTGGTACCTGTCTTCTTCTTCCCCCTCGTCTTCTGAATCCTCGAGATCTTCCAACCGAGGGGACTCAGCGCATTTGCTTTGAGGCAGGAGAGGCCCTAAGCGTTGGAACACGGACACGTTGGCTGCCTCCTTCTTCTTCTGGTTGCATTCTGGGCAATTGCCGATTGTGGGCAATCGGCTCATTCCTGAATCCCAGCAGTGTCTGAAGAAGGGGCAGTCCCAGTGCCTATCGTTGTCGTCTTGCTCCCTTGATTTTCCTTTGGCACGGCGCTCGTACTCCTCTTCATCGCGATCATGCCGACGATGTCTTCTGGCTTCTCTAGCCAGACGATCTTTTTCATCATCATCGCTGGATCGTCGGCGTTGGTCATACTGACTCACATACTTGTTGAGGAGGTGATCAGAGAGGGGTCGCTGATCTCTTATGTTCTTCACTTCTCCCTCTGTGACGTAGCGCTTGCCATCATGACGGAGCCGATCGCGTGGAGCGGCCTCCTCTGTGTCCTTGCTACGAGAGCAGCTGCCCTCGTCTCCATCCTTGCCAGAGTGGTGCCCAGGTCCTACCATGTTGATGCTGAACGAGGATCCTGGCTGGCAACCTTCAGGGTAAGTGCATTCCACCATGTTAACGGCGGGAAAGGGGTGAGTGTCGACCTTCATGGCGTACTGGTTGAAAATCAGACGTCCTTGTTCTATCGCCATTTGGATCTGCTGACGCCACACCCTGCAGTCGTTGGTGGCATGGGAGAGCGAGTTATGCCACTTGCAGTATGGCTTTCCGTTCAGCTCCTGTACCGTGGGGAATTTGAGACCTTCGGGTATCTTCAACTGCTTCTCCTTGAGCAGGAGGTCGAAGATTTGCTCAGTTTTGGTCACATCAAAATCAAACCCCCTGGGTGGACCTGGTGGCTTAACCCATTTGCAGGACACGGGGGTTGCCCCCCGAGTCCATTCAGCCACTGCTACCTCTTGATCTCCCGCAGGAACTTCGTCTTCCTCTGCCTCGACTCAGACTATCGCACGCTTGAATTTGTCCTGGTACAAGTCCGGTGGCGCTGTTCATATGCCGACGCTTTCAACCATGTGCGCCAATGAGGGGTAGTACGCTTGGGAGGCCATGTCCTTGAGCGGCGCCGCAAGGCCCGCCATCGCCAACTCGAATGCTTCCTTTTCATCACACGAACCGAATAACAACGGTTCCGAAGATTCCTGAAGCGCTGGATGTATTCTGTCACAGTTTCTCCACGCGTCTGACGTATTTGTGCTAGATCGGCAAGGCCAGACTCGGAAGCCTCTGAGTGGTACTGCATATGGAACTGTTCTTCCAACTGCTTCCAAGTCCGGATCGAGTCTGGTGGCAACGAGGTGTACCACCCGAAAGCCGATCCCCTGAGGGACTGTGAGAAGAACCTCACGCGTAGTGGATCCGACACTGAGGCCGTTCCTACCTGTGCCAAATATCGGCTCACATGCTCGATGGAGCTGGAACCATCTGATCCACTGAATTTGGAGAAATCAGGGAGCCGATATTTAGGTGGTAGCGGGATCAACTCGTACTCGTCGGGGTACGGCTTGGAATAGCCGATTGCCCTCCTTTTCGGCACCATGCCGAACTGGTCTCTCAGTATGGTACTGATCTGATCCGCTGTGCTGGCTGCAGGAGTTGAACTCTGAAGATTCGCCGGGGTGGCGTACTTAGCCAGCCATGCTTGCTTTTCCAGCTCTGAGCCAACCGCAGGAGCTGAGCTCGGAGGTTCGTCGGGGTGGCATATTTAGTTAGCCACGTCTCGCTTCTCAAGATCTCGTTGCCGACGTTCCTCCCGCTTCCCGTAAGTCCTCGCTGTCGCGGCCTGGTTTGTGAGCGCCCGCTATCGCAACCGCACATACGTGCACATGTACCCGTGAGGGATCTCCTTAGGCGCCTCATGCAAGAACTGGCAGTCACTAGGGTCACCACCGATCTTGTAGACGACGAATGTCGGTGAATTCGGCACTTCTGGCGCTGCCAACGCAAATGGCAGCGGTGGACGGGACTGGAGTGGCATCTCTCCTTGGTGTGTCCCGAGAGCTGGTCCTGACGGAGAGTACTGGTGCCTCATGATCTCCTGGATCACCCGAAGCGCGACACGCTCCAAAGTGTTCACCAGGTTCTCAGAGTGGCGGTGCAGCGAGTGAGCCACCAAGTAGTTGATCTCCTGACGTAGGGACCTGGTGCGTTCTTCTGACGGGACAGAGAGGTCTATCCCATCGAGTGCACCATCAGGCGAGAACCCCTTCCACCTGATGCCATGTGAACGGGTTCTGTGGAAAGAGCCGATGAGGTCGGCTTCGAGGATGGCTTTGACCTCGTCATACTTCTTCTTGAGCTCGTCGGTCAGATCCTCGTACGTGACTGGAGTGCCGTCCGCCATCTCAGATGTAGATGGCGATGTGGTTGATGACGAAGCTTGTCCCACCGGGCGTGCCAGAATGTGTTGCGGTCAAAACCCACCGGCGAGCAGCGACGGGCAACACAGTAGAGCCGGGAACAACTTAGGGCTGCGGCTGGCCCTGGTCCCTCCGAGCGACGGCCCGCAAAGCCTCTGGTACACACGTCCGATGCTGGTGCAAGGGCGTGCCACCTGACCTATACCTGGTCAGGAAGGTGATGGAGATGCCTCGCTTAGTTTCCTGCATGGCATACACGTAAACATTAAATACGAGCCTCGATCGGCTCTCAGGTTATCCTGTGAATCGGCTCAAGGAGCCGATCCACCCATGATTCGTACGAGGTGCACGAATATATGGTGGTCCTGCTTGATCAAGACAAAGCTAATGCGATCTACGACGATTTAGGGTTTTCACCGCATAATCGGATCATCCTACTCACGATTGGGCCTCGCGGTCACGCACGGTGATCGTAAGCCGATCCTAGACAAGGCCTAAAAACCAACACGAGGTTGATCCCCGGAACATCCTGTCTAGGACTAGCAAACGACACCCTACGTGCCGCTGGATCCTCCAACCCTTTGTAAGGCCTAACTATTGCAGATATTAAACTAATGCTTGAAGAACAAGGAGCAACCGTAACGGATCGGATCTACTAAATAATGATCAAGCGGGGTGCCGCCCCTACACCTAAGATAGGTGTAAGGGCGGCTAGATATGCAAGGGTTGCACTACGACAGCAGATGATACGAAGAACAATGCTAACCCTAACATATCTAAGATAACTACGTTGCTCGCCATCAAAAAGGCTTCAAGACGAGCAACGCATGAACAACGAGCATAGTTAGGTTGCCTAGATCGCAAGATGCGATCTAGGCAGCATGATGCTTACCGGTAGAAACCCTCGAGACGAAGGAGTTGGCGATGCGCCGAGATTGATTTGTGGTTGAACGTTGGTTGTTGTTTATTTCATAAACCCTAGATACATATTTATAGTCCAGGGGACTTCCTAACGTGGGAATAATCCCCACCGTGCACGAGACAAACTCTAACTTTTAATCTAAGATGCGATCTACTATAATACAGATACACGGGCAATCTAGCCCAAACTCTTCGTGCAAGGCCGCTTCAGAGATCTTCCACGTGTAATCTTCCAAGCCCATCTCCCTTACGGCCCATCTCCTGATTTGGCCAAAATCTGGTGATAACAATTTGTACACTGAATTTTTGATGTAGTAGAATTAAATTTTCTGCTGCAGGAGAATTAGCAGCGATTATTTGTTTTGGTCTTGCTCGTATTTGCCAAATCTCTCTTATTTATTGTGCCAGCTCTGCTCGTGTTTATTGCGAAGCATGCACAACATAATGACATGCTCGGTATGCAGAACCAATTAGCCAATGATATTTTAGGGGCGTAATTTTATTTAGAATATTATGGTTATATTTTAGCTCACAGTTTATCAATCCTTCTGCTAGTTATTTACCAACGGTAAAATGTTAAAAATTATAGACCCATAAAAGATGATTTTATATAAAATATTTTTGGGACATTTTTAACTCTTAAATTTATCAATCCATCTATCTGTTATTTATCAACGGTAAATGTGAAAAAATTTCAACCCAAATAGCTAAATTTATTTAGAATATTATAGGAACATTGTAGGTCATAATTTATCAACCCCTTATTTATCAACAGTAAATGTGAATAGTTATCGATCCAAAAAGCTAATTTATTTAGAATATTTTGGGTGCATTTTAGCTCACAGATTATCAACCCCACTGCGAGTTATATACCAACGGTAAATGTTAAAAGTTATCGACCCAGAAAGATAATTTTATTTAAAATATTTTTGGGACATTTTTAGCTATCAAATTTATCAATCCATCCACCTATTATTTATCAACGGTGAATGTGAATAGTTATCAACCAGAAAAGCTAATTTCATTTAGAATATTTTGGAAGATTTTTAGCTCTTAAATTTATCAACCCCTCTGCCCATTATTTGTCAACGGTAAATGTAAATAGTTATCGATCCAAAGATCTAATTTCATTTAGAATATTTTAGAAATTTTTTAGCTTAAAATTTATCAGCCCATCTTCCCATTATTTATCAGCGGTAAATGTGAAAAATTATCAGCCCGAAAGGCTAATTTTATTTAGATAATTTTTGGGATATTTTTATCTCTCAAATTTATCAATCCCTCTGGCCATTATTTATCAACGGTAAATGCGAAGAGTTATCAACCCAAAAAATTAATTTTATTTATAATATTTTAGGAACATTTTAGCTCACAATTTATCAACCCATCCGCCTGTTATTTATCAACGGCAGATGCGTAAAGTAATCGAACCAAAAAATTAATTTTATTTAAAAAATTGTTGAGATTTTTTAGCTCTCAAATTTATCAACGCATCTACCTGTTATTTATCAATGCTAAATGTGAAAAATTATCAGCCTGAAAAAGCTAATTTTATTTAGAATATTTTTGAGATATTTTTAGCTCTCAAATTTATCAATCCATCTGCCTATTATTTATCAACGGTAAATGTGAAAAATTATCAACCCGAAAAGCTAATTTTATTTAGAATATCATGGGACTTTTTTATCTCAAAATTTATCAACCGCACTACACATTATTTATTAACAGTAAATGTGAAATGTTATCAACCCTAAAATCTAATTAAGTTGAAAAGTGATACTTATTTAAGTTGCAAGTGGTAGTTCATTTGAGTTGCAAGTGGTTTCCCCACCCGTTATTTCCCCCTATTAAAATCCACTAGCCCGAAAAAGGGAATTGTAATTCATTGTCCAAACAATTAGCATACTAAATGACATAAAAGGGGAATTGATAAAAGGGAATCAGAAGAAAATAAATTGTTAGCTAGTAGTTTCGGGGCAACTAGCTAGCAAGCATCTCAAATTCATGCATGCTGAAAGAAATTACGGCATGCAGACCCATGTGAAGTGCTGCATGGATGTAGTGCTTAATTTGAGTTTGGCTTAATTACATGCTGTGGGTGCCAGCGAATGATGAAGAAAGCAGAGATGCACATGCGCTGCGCGGCCCCACGTTGTTGTCCTATCTGCTTTCCTGCATGTCAACGAGAATCGAGCGAGGCAAACTACAGCGGAAAAGCCGTACGTGGTGGGCCTCCGGTTTTGTCGGATGCGCGAGCGCTGACGCGCAAACAGACCGCGCCAGCGGTCGATCGCTAGGGAGGGGATCTCCTTAAGATGAATCTCGCCCTCCAGATTCGGAGTGGCTAGCAAATAGGTGTGGGTGGTCTTCTCGAAGATCATCCTCTCGTTCCCAAGTGGCTTCCTTCTCGGAATGATGATTCCACTGAACTTTGCAGAATCTGATTGTCTTGGTGCGAGTAAACCTCTTCGCTGTGTCCAGAATCTTGATAGGTTTCTCCTCATATGTGAGACCATCTGAAGCGATTCAACCCGGTAAGGATTGGATCTCTGTGCATAATGTGCTAGTTCCTGGATCGACTCGCTAGCACACACAGTTCGATGAATAAACAGAATAGCAAATGCGTCATTTATTACAACGGATGATCCAGAATATATTTATTACAACTTGCATAGCTCATGGCTAGCTCAAATAATAGAGTTCAAAGCGGAAAACAAATAAATTTAAAGAGCTCCATCACGCCACAGGCGAACATGTTGAGTGGAAGCTCGCGACCTAAAAGCGATACCTTACTCGTCCTCAGAGTAACCTGCAACATAAAACATTGCAGCCACGCAGGGTCAATACATTTGGAATTGTATTGGCAAATGTCACTATTTGGTGGATATATATAATGGCGCCTAACAACTACGTGCTCACTTGGCAGGTGGAGTTTAGGCTCATTTGCGGAAAGCAATATTTTCCCTATCTTTTATAAATCATTTTATTTCTTTAGAAACATCGTTTAAAAACATATTAGCAAAACCCATGTTGCAGCAAGACAGTCGGCTTCATATGCTCATAAACATCTATGGACATGCTAGCATAGACCCATGTAGACACAAGCCAGTCTAGCTTTGCATGCTCCTAAACCCATTGTTTGTCCCATCAAGTTTTATTAAGAAATTGGAATGCTGAGATCTTCCAAACAGTAACATGCCTAGTTGCTCATAGTTGTCCGTAACCGGGGACACGGCTAAGTACTTAGTTTGACACTCTCGAGAGGATTGTACACTTTACCCACATGACCTAGTCAGCCCCTTTTACCATGATGCTCAATTTGCTCAAATGGTCGGGAAAAGACTAAGTCGAGACCGTTTTCAGAAGTAGGACCCCAAGCCATCTGGACGGACCCATGCCAACCTACACAGCTACATCTGCTAGTCACGTCAGATCGGGTTCCTACAACTTACTTAGTCAAGCCAGAGCCCATATGACATGCGGCTGTACACGGAAGCTACTAAACAAGAAACCTGTCCAATCTCTTTGATCCCTGGGCGGCAATCCCCACCATTGTTCACCGTGCAGACGCTCCCGTCTTACCAATCCGCCCAGGTGTTTCATTATTCAGGTTGTTTTCATTATATCAAAACATATAATTTTATTCATCTAAACTTATCATGATAACCCAATCCACGCATCTAAGATAGCATTGCTAAGCAAACAACAATACGGTGGCGACAAAAGAATCAATTGTTGAACATGTGGCTGTTCTAATAGGTGTTCATAGCATAGCAATATATATTTAAAACAATCCTACACATGGATAGCTACTGAAAATAACTACAAAGTGCATAGAAAAATAATAGGACAGAACAGTGTGTGACACTTGCCTTCGTTGTTGTTCAAACAATCACCGCAGTCGCACTCGTTACACTTCGGACAATCTAACGAAGCAAACAATTTACAATCAATTTCAAAGCAATGCAAACAGAGAACTTACACAATGAAAATATGCAAGCATGTTCTGGAAACAATTTAAAAGCATTTACCAAAGTTAAAATATATCAAAAATACTATAAACACTAGTTTTGAATTTTAAAATCTGTAAGTTTCGGAAAAATACAAAGTAACAGCACTGCTGTGTTCTTCTCAATTTTCTTATTCCAACGGTATATCATATGCAATTTTTCGAGTTACGAAACTGTAGTTATGTTTTTTACAAGATTAAACATTTCGCGGTTTTCTAATAATTTTGTCCGAAAAATTGTCAGAAAAAGTTTCTCGAACGGAGAAAATTTCTACACGAAAGTTGTAGAGGATTTGATTACAAACTCAGTGCAAGAAACGTCATCTAAAACGGAGCTCTAGATCTATAGTTGTGGAATTTTAAAATTTGACATAAGCTATGAGCTAGCAGTGATACGAACGGATCGATCCATTGTGAGATTGAGCCGTTCAGTTAATTGAGTTAATATGGACCCTTAGATTTTGATCTGACAGTGTGTAATGGATTTGCTAAAAAAAATTATCTAACTGTACACCAATACTGCATGCCGTGCAGTAGGCTCATGGCGATCTCGTACCGGCCAAAATATGAACTGCAGCTCGTTGATGGTGGTTCTGGTTACGGCGTTCTCCCGAGGTGGCGCGGTAGTGGACGATCTTCAACTCCTCGCGGTGGTCACGTACGTATCCTCGGAGTCAACTGGCTCATACCTGAACGACCGTGGCGGGCGGATGGAGGTCGCAAACTCCGGCGAAGCTCCGATGAGGAATCACGAGACTACCGGTGATCTACAGAGAGGGAAAACTTGTTGAGAAGATGCAGTACTGCAATAGAAAAAGCTTGGGGCAAAACTGAGGAGCAGGGGCGGTCGGATTTGAGGGTGTCATCAACCTTCAAACTTCAAGATGGCGGTGGCGGCGAGCTCAAAATCCGGCAGCCTGGCGGCTGATTTGTTAGGGTTTTTGAGGGGAAAAGGAGCACAGAGTTGGAGGTATTTATAGACGAAATTTCGTGGAAAAGGGGTTAAAATCTGAGCCGAAATCGGAGATTTTCGTGGGCGTTCTGCGGGGAGTTCGTCCCGTACACGAAAACGTATTCGACTGAGGTAGCAGGAGACCTGGTGGGATCCACCTGTCGGTAAAAAAAAATAAAGAAGAAAAGCAGCGTCGCTGGCGCTGCTGTGCGGCGTGGGCGTGTGCTTGGCCAGCCATGGGTCACGTCGCGCGCGAGCCTGAGCTGGCCGTGCTGCCCGGCCTGGCCGGCTGGTTGGTTTGCTACGTTCGTTTATTTTTTTCTTCTTCTCTTTTGTAAACTGCTGTATTAACTTAGCACTTTAATCTGACGCAACTAATTATGATTCTTTTTGCAAAAACCTAGTACAGTATTTAGATATTATGGAGCACCATTCCAGTCCAACAAAACACATAGACGTATATGGTTTATGCGCTTGAGCTAATAGACTATTAGCAAAATAGAAATGGAATTTGGTTTTTTTTTTGTGCAAGGAAAAAGGATTAAAACTCTATCAAAACCGAAACTTTGGCATGGTGCAATGATGCAATGCATGAATTTGAAAATTCATGGATTTTGGGATGTTACAAACTTGTAGGATATAATTTACATGATACATATGCTTTATTACTACCGTTGACAAAATTGTTTCTTGTTTTCAAAAGAAAAACTCTAGCACAAACATAGCAATCAATGCTTCCCTCTGCGAAGGGCCATTCTTCTACTTTCATGTTGAGTCAGTTTACCTATTTCTCTCCATCTAAAGAAGCAAACACTTGTGTGTACTGTGCATTGATTCCTACATACTTGCTTATTGCACTTATTATATTACTTTATGTTGACAATATCCATGAGATATGCATGTTACAAGTTGAAAGCAACCGCTGAAACTTAATCTTCCTTTGTGTTGCTTCAATGCCTTTATTTAGAATCTATTGCTTTATGAGTTAACTCTTATGCAAGACTTATTGATGCTTGTCTTGAAAGTACTATTCATGAAAAGTCTTTGCTATATGATTCAGTTGTTTAACCATTGTCTTTACCATTGCTTCGAATCGCTGCATTCATCTCATATGCTTTACAATAGTATGATTAAGATCATGTTGGTGGCATGTAGGGATGTAAACGGATCGGATCGGATCGGATATTGCTCTTACCATATCCTTTACCATATTTTTGTAACGGATTCGGATCGGAGCGGATAATGGTCGGATGCGGATTCGGATGCGGATTATATCGGATTACGGATATGGAGCGGATTCGGACCGGACTCGGATCGAAAACGGATTATTAAGAAAATATACACATAAAAAATTAAAAGTATACTTTTCTATGTAAAATATGCTTGTAATTATAGAATATAGCAAAATGTACACACTATTTCGTACAACAAAGCAATTTGTATACTAATAGCATACATATTTTGGCCGATGAACTAACTATATTGTCTAAATATTTAGGGTTGGGCTAATTTTCTCGGATTATCCTCTTTGTAGACCTTGGATAATCCGCAAAAAATGGCGGATAATCCGTATCCGTCGGATAGTATCAATACCATATCCTCTACCATATCCGCCGGATATCCGCTTGATCACTATCCGCATCCGTATCCATATCCGGCGGATTTCTAAAAATGCATACCATATCCTCAAAAACGGATATGGAAACAGATTCGGAACGGAAATTATCCGTACCATTTACATCCCTAGTGGCATGCCACTTCAGAAATTATCTTTGTTATCGTTTACCTACTCGAGGACGAGTAGGAACTAAGCTTGGGATGCTGATACGTCTCCAACGTATCGATAATTTCTTATGTTCCATGCTTGTTTTATGACAATACCTATATGTTTTGTTCACACTTTATGATGATTTTATGCGTTTTCCGGAACTAACCTATTGACGCGATGCCGAAGTGCCAGTTGCTGTTTTCTGCTGTTTTTGGTTTCAGAAATCCTACAAAGGAAATATTCTCGAAATTGGACGAAATTAATTCCCACGATCTTATAATTCCACGAAGCTTCCAGAAAGTCAAAGGGGGACCAGAGGGGGGCCACAGGGCCACCAGATGACAGGCTGGCGCGGCCAGAGGGGGGGCCGCGCCCCCCTATGGTGTCACCGCCTCGTCAGCCTTCCGAATCCGCCTCTTCGCCTATTTAAAGGTCCCTGACCTAAATCTTCGATACGGAAAAGCCACGGTACGAGAAACCTTCCAGAGCCGCCGCCATCGCGAAGCCAAGATCTGGGGGACGGAAGTCTCTGTTCCGGCACGCCGCCGGGACGGGGAAGTGCCCCCGGAAGGCATCTCCATCGATACCACCGCCATCTTCATCACCGCTGCTATCTCCCATGAGGAGGGAGTATTTCTCCATCGAGGCTAAGGGCTGTACCGGTAGCTATGTGGTTAATCTCTCTCTCTATGTACTTCAATACAATGATCTCATGAGCTGCCCTACATGATTGAGATCCATATGATGATGCTTGTAGTCTAGATGTCGTTATGCTATTCAAGTGGATTTTACTTATGTGATCTCCGGAGAGTCCTTGTCCCACGTGTGTAAAGGTGACAGTGTGTGCACCGTGTGGGTCTCTTAGGCTATATTTCACATAATACTTATTCACTGTTATGAATAGCATAGTGAAATGCTTATTTATATCCCTTTATGATTACAATGTGTTTTGTATCACTATTAATCTATGTGCTACTCTAGTGATGTTATTAAAGTACTCTATTCCTCCTTCATGATGTAATGGTGACAGTGTGTGCATCATGTAGTACTTGGCGTAGTTTATGATTATGATCTCTTGTAGATTATGAAGTTAACTATTACTATGATGGTATTGATGTGATCTATTCCTCCTTTCATAGTATGAAGGTGACAGTGTGCATGCTATGTTAGTACTTGGTATAGTTGTGTTGATCTATCATGCACTCTAAGGTTATTTAAATATGAATATCGAATATTGTGGAGCTTGTTTACTCCGGCATTGAGGGTTCTTGTAGCCCTACACAATTAGTGGTGTTCATCATCCAACAAGAGAGTGTAGAGTAGAGCATATATCTATTTATTCTGTTATGTGATCAATGTTGAGAGTGTCCACTAGTGAAAGTATAATCCCTAGGCCTTGTTCCCAAATACTGCAATCATCGCTTGTTTACTGTTCTACTGCATCTGTACTGCCTGCAATATTACCACCATCAACCACACGCCAGTTGTAGCAGCAAGCTATTTTCTGGTGTCGTTACTACTGCTCATATATATTCATACCACCTGTATTTCACTATCTCTTCGCCGAACTAGTGCACCTATATATCTGACAAGTGTATTAGGTGTGTTGGGGACACAAGAGACTTCTTGCTTTGTGGTTGCAGGGTTGCTTGAGAGGGATATCTTTGACCTCTTCCTCCCTGAGTTCGATAAACCTTGGGTGATCCACTTAAGGGAAAACTTGCTGCTGTTCTACAAACCTCTGCTCTTGGAGGCCCAACACTGTCTACAGGAAAAAAAGCGTGCGTAGACATCAGACCGTAGAGTGCCTTATGGAGTAAATACACATGGTTGGGTCGGCATGGGTCTTCGAAACCCGGGGGTTGAGCCACATATGCGGTTTCTTTTAGGGGACCATTCAAAAATGCACTTTTCACATCCATTTGATATTATTTGAAATTGTGGAAAGATGCAAATGCAAGCAAAAGACGAATAGCTTCAAGACGGGCTACCGGCGCAAAGGTATCCTCAAAATCCATACCTTCTATTTGGGCAAACCCTTGCGCCACTAACCTTGCTTTGTTTCGTATGACAATGCCATTCTCATCTTGCTTGTTCTTGAATACCCATTTGGTCCCAATGACATTGATGCGATGATCCTTGGGTCTCTCAACTAGAGACCATACTTCATTACGAGTGAAACACTCCAATTCTTCTTGCATGGCAATTACCCAATCCGGATCGACCAAGGCTTCATGTACCTTAAGTGGTTCAAAACTAGACACAAAAGCATGATGTTGACAATAAGTGATAAGTAATGCATGGTGTCTATGAGTTACCACTCCTCTTGAGATGCTACCAAGGACTTGATTCACTTTCATGTCACTTGCCCTTGTAGCGGCCTTGATCTTCCGAACGGTTCCTTCATGATCAATGAATTCATCTCTTGCTAGTGCTTGATCATGAGGGATCACTTGAGCTTGATCATGAGTTGAGGATGTTTCTTGATCATCATCATGGTCTTGCTCCGTGGAATGAGGATCTTCTTCTTGTTTTTCGGAACGTGACTCATCTTGAGTAGAGGATGGTTCTTGAGTTGCACTTGATGGTTCGGCTTGAGTTGAGCTAGGCTCCACTTGAGGCGTGCTTGATACATCTACTTCATCATCTTGATCATCATTATGAACTTCCATGGGCCGGATGTGTCCAATGACCATATGCTTGATGGCACTAGATGGATCATCATCATTACCTGCAACACATGGAACAACTTGCTCCACTTGGGAGCCATTATCCTCCAAGAACACCACGTCACAAGATACTTCAATAGTCCCGGTGGACCGGTTGTAGTATCTATAGGCGTGAGAGTTCTCCGCATATCCAACAAATATACCCTCTATGGTTCTAGTTTCAAATTTACCGAGTTTTCCTTTGTTGTTCTTAACAAGACATTTGCATCCAAAAACACGAATGTACATGACATTAGGCTTGTTACCGGTAAGGAGCTCGTATGGAGTTTTGTTGTGGAGGGGACGGAGGAAGAGCCGGTTGGAGTAGTGGACGGCTGTAGAGATGGCTTCTCCCCAAAAGTTGTGGGGTGAGTTGAATTCACTCAACATGGTTCTTGCCATCTCAATGATAGTCCGGTTCTTCCTTTCAACAACACCATTTTGTTGAGGGGTGTATGGCGCCGAAAACTCATGCTTGATGCCCTCATCATCAACAAACTCTTGCATAGTGTAGTTCTTGAACTCGGTGCCATTGTCGGTCCTAATTGCCTTGATCTCGGATTCATACATACGTTGAGCTTTCTTGGCGAAGATGATGAACTCTCTATGGGTCTCGTCCTTAGACTTAAGGAGAAAGACCCAAGAGTATCTTGAGTAATCATCAACAATGACAAGTCCATACTTGCTCCCACCAAGAGTATCATAATGTGATGGCCCAAAGAGATCCAAATGAAGGAGCTCCAAAGGCCTAGATGTGGTAACAATACTCTTGATAGGATGCTTCTTCTTGAGTTGCTTTCCGGCTACACATGCACTACAAACACGATCTTTCTCAAAAGAAATGCCGGTTAGTCCCACAATGTGCTCACCCTTTAGGAGTTGTTTAAGATTTCTCATGTTAACATGACCAAGGCGGCGATGCCACAACCAACCTTCGTCATGCTTGGCTGCCATTAGACATGTGGAGAAAGAGGGGCTCTCTTTCGAGAGGTCTACCACGTAAAGGTTGTTCTCCACATATCCAACAAGGACCAATTTGAGATTGTCACTCCTAAAGACTTTCACATAATATTTAGTGAAATATGAATTGTAACCGGCATCGGCAAGATGATATATAGAAAGTAAGTTATAGCCAAGGGATTCAACAAGCATAACCGTCTCAAGGCACAAGTCCTTAGAGATTGCTACCTTGCCATACCCAAGTACCTTTCCCTTTGACTTGTCACCAAAGGTGATGCTTGACTTCTTGTTGATATCTTCGATGAATTGATCAAGCACACCTCTTCCTCCGGTCATGTGATTGGTGCATCCACTATCAAACACCCATTTTGGACCACCGGAGGAATACCCCTACAAAATCAAGTAGAGGATTTAGGAACCCATCGATTAATGGGTTCCTTTGCAATGGCAACAATATCTTTTGGTACCCAAATTGAGTACTCTCTATAAGCATAGCCATTAGGAGGGCCAACATAGTTAGCATAGACATCACCCATAGTAATCAACAAATAATGCATAGTGATCGTTTGGCCCCGTGCGGTCACCACTAGTGGCTTTGCCCTTTGAGGCTTTGCCATTATTAGTGACCTTCTTGTTCTTATCTTGAGCGGGTTCCTCCTTCTTGTAGTTGTTATTCTTGTGAGACTTGGAAACATATCCAAGTCCATACTTTTGATTGTTTGACCTTTGCTTACTCAAGAGGTCATCCAATCCCATCTTGTTCTTGGCGGTGGTGAACTTTGCAAGTTCCTTTGTTAACCTAACATTTTCCTCAAGAATAGATGCTTGCTCACAAGAAGATTCATTAGGATGATAGTCAAGACCATATTTGGTCACCAAGGATTCAAGATATGCATTGGTCTAAACATGCAAAGAAAATTCCTCTTGTAAACGAACATGTTCCTCAACAAGTTTAGCATGCTCACTAGTAAAGGAAGTGGAGTAACAAGCAAGCTTTTCAACATCAATGGGATCCTTCATTGATCCAAGAGCCTTTTTCTAGGATTCTTGGAGTAGGTCATGATTCTCTCCAAGTTTCTTGAGCTCATCCTTGACAAGCTTGTTAGCCCTTTCAAGGTGGTCAAGATCCCTAGTGAGAGAAGCATGAGCAACTTCAAGCTCCTCCTTTGAGGCATTGAGCTCTTGAGTCAATGATTAAGCCCTATCAATAGTTTCTAGGTCCTTAACTTTATCAAGTTCATAAGTTTCAATTTGTTGCTTAAGGCCTTCAGATATGCACCTTTCGGTTTTTAGCTCTTGTCTTAGGAGATTGAATCTCCGTTCCTTCTCATTCAAATGATATTCTAATTCCTCAATGGACTCATCCTTTTCTTTGAGTGAGTCCATCAAGAAATCAAACTTGACAAGAGCTTCACCACGAAGGGTGCATCTAACATCATAGAGTTCCTTAAGCACAATTAATTCTTCTTGATTTTCATTTTCATCATCAAGAACACTAGATAGGGAAGGTGGAGGTTCCATTACCTTGGTTTCCCTTGCCATAAGACAAGAGCCAAGGATTGTAGATGAGGGAGAGTCATCGGAGTCATCATCTTGAGTTATCCTTGCCATGAAGGAAGATCCAACATCATTCTCCGTGGAGTAGTCCTTGGAGTAGTCATATGTGAAGAGTGACCCGGGCTTAGAGAAAGCCAAACCGGCCACCCCGGCCTCCTTCTCCTCATCTTTCTCTTCATCATCGGACAAGTACTCGGCTCCAACAAAGGCTCTTCCCTTATTGGGTTTGGCTTCAATCTTGGCTTGACCCCTTTGATGAATCTTGGCTTGTCTACCCTTTTCTCATAAGGGCACTCATTTGCAAAGTGGCTATCTTCATCACAATTGTAGCAAGTTCTCTTCTTCTTCTTCTTGTCATTGAGGAGCATGGGGAACTTTGCCTTATACTTCTTGGCAAAGAAAGCAAAGTCGGTAGCAATGTCACTAGTTGAAGTCATCTCTTCATCTTCTTCAATTTCATAGTCTTCTTTGCTTCCATGATCGGCCCTAGCTTTGAGAGCAAGGTTGTGTGGCGCTTCATGGTTGTGTGAGGCTTCATCAACACGGTTCATTGCCATGAGCCTCTTTCCCGCTTTGGCCATGTTTTCATTGGTGGCCACATAGGATACTAGATCATCGGAGTTGAGGTCGGCACTCTTGGTCATGATTTGCAAGTTGAGTGCAAGGTTGGTGTCTTCTTGATTAACGGCAATCATAGAAATGACCTTGGACTTTATGAATGCTTCATTCATCTCGAAGCCGTCATTGTACTTCTCAACACCAAGTCCCTTGACCCTTACTCTAAGAGCACCAAGTCTTGCATAAGCATCGGCCACGGACTCTCCTTCTCGAATCATGAATTGATAGGCCTCTTGCTTTGCGGTCTCATAAAGAGCTGATTGGATCAAATCGGTTCCCTCTTGGAGTACTATGATTCGATCCCACAACTCTTTAGCGGAGTCTATGTCATTGACTTGATCAAGGAGCTTGCGGTTGATGCCACTCCTAATCTTGTCACGTGCGGAGGCGTTGAGTTGACGGTTGTACAATTCGGTGGAGGTCAACCGAATGGGATCATGTGGCTCCTGGTATCCATGAACAATGATCTCCCATAACTCCACGCTGCAACTGCGAATATGAGATTCCATAGAAGATTTCCAAAAAGGAAAGTGAGTTCCATCAAAATGGGGAACATTCCCACTATGGTTTATATGAGGCATGGGTGAAGTGTTTTTGGGATAGTCATGGTTGAATTCACGAAAGCTCCCTAGGGAGGCCGAAGCCGTACTAGGGGGCCCGCTAGTCAAGTTCTTAAGCATGGCAGACATCTCTGCCATTTGGCTTTGTAGTTCATCCTCCTTTTCTTCTTCTCGGCATCATATGCCAAGAATCTAGATTTCATCTCTTTAACCGAAAGGTTAGAGTTTTCATCTAGACCCTCGAATAGTTTATCCATCTCACTCTTAGGAGGTGAAGCCCTTAATAAGAGTCCAGGCTCTGATACCAATTGAAAGTATAGAGATGGTAAACCTAGAGGGGGGGTGAATAGGTTTCTACAGATTTTAATTCTTTCTTTGCAAGATTAGGCTTTGCGGAATATAAAGGTGAGCCTAATGCAAACTAGGTGAAGCAACCTATATGAGGATACAACTAACTCGAGCACGAAGGCTCTCTCAGGCAGTTAAATCACAAGTAAGGAGTTCGGTTAGAGATAACCGATAGCAAGCGGAGACGAGGATGTATTCCCGTGTTCCCTTCCTTTGCAAGAAGGTACGTCATGTTTGGAGGGGTGGAGGTCCCACGAAGGATTCCCCACGCCATGAAGGCTCACCCTATTCTCCGGAGCCTATCCCACGAAGGAATAGCTCACTCATTTGTGGTAGATTTTGAGGTAGCCTCCAAACCTTCACAATCTTGCCCGGAGCAAATCCACAGCCCGGATGCTTCCGGACTCCTCTTGCCCACCTAGGGTTTCCAAGGAACCCTAGGAAGCAAGCTTCTCGATGAATACAAGGGGGAATGAGATTTGGCTTAGTAGAACAGTAGATCGGGTCCTCCTCTAGTGATTCCCCGGAGGGATTTGAGTTTGGGTGGAGGAGGAGAGAGATCGGAGGCTTTTGGTGTTTCTAGTAATGGAGTAAGAGAGAGAGAGCTCAAGAACAACTTGTAGTGTAGTGCCTACCCCTTCCAAGGTAGGAGAAGGGGTATTTATAATGTTCTTCGAAATCTGGCCGTTGCAACTTGCCACATCATCAATTTCCTCGAGGAAACCGGTCGACCGGATTTGGCGCCGGACTGGCCGGCGCACAGGCCCGGCCGGTCAGACCGGGCCTGTGACCGGACCGGCCGGTTTCAACCGGAGCTGGGACCGGGTCTTGACCGGACGAGCTTCTGAGCTTACTGGATCACGCTTGGATGGCACAAGTGCAAACTCCGGTTGGGCTCCGGGGATGGTCGGTCTGGAACCCGGTCCAACCGGTTCATGGACCGGATGGGCCGGTCCAAACCGGGCTGGCGACCGGACGCTGACCGGGTGATCGCCCAGCCTTTACTGGATTCTGCCCGGATGGCACAAGCGCTGGGTCCGGTTGTCGCCGGGCCGTCCGGTGTTGTGGCAGTCTCGACTGGGTGCAGGACCGGCCAGGCACTGGGAAAACCTTGTTGATTTTTCGTCGAAGTGGGGGGTCTCCCATTGCCATCTTGTTCCATTATTACACCATTATACCTCTTTGGCTAATACCTGGGAATCATCTTGTAGACATGTATTAGACCAAATACACTAGCACGGTGTCATAGTTACCAAAATAATGGATAAGGGTAAAATACCCTTACACCAACTTTGGTGCAAAATAATTTGGATGCTACAGACCGTGTTGAATTGATACTAAAATTGCATGAGACTACTAAAGAGAACAAAGAACGCATGAATGCTAAATATAAAATTGTTTTGGATAGAGGAAGAAAGCATGTTGTATTTGATGTTGGTGATCTTGTTTGATTGCATTTGCGCAAAGATCGTTTTCCTGAATTGCGCAAGTCTAAACTAATGCCACGCGCTGTCAAGGGTACTCCTCGGCAATGCCCTCCGATTGGGGCTTAGGGTTGATGGAATCCTGTAAGCTGACACGAGACATCGGTTTTCAGACAAGCGGGGAGAGCGATTTACCCAGGTTCGGGGCCCTCGATGAGGTAAAACCCTTACGTCCTGCCTGTCTGATCTTGATTATGAAGATATTGGGTTACAATGGGGTGCCGAAGAGTTCGGCTAAGATCTCATCGAGAGGCTAAGTGCTACGGCAACCTAGTTCTAGACTTTTGGTGGCTAAGATTGCTATGGTTGATTGTGTCCTCGGCAGCCCCTCTCCTGGCCTTTATATAGGAGGCCAGGTCTCAAGAGGACTAACCGAGTACGACTAGATTTACAGTAGTTCTAGACCCAAACTTTCCTTGTTCAGCTCCTTCCTTGTCTTGCCCGCCAAGGTATCTTCTGGTGTGCCATCCAAGTGGCCCGCCTTGCCTTCAAGTGCCTTCATGGGCCTCCAACTAGATTATACAGAATAGGGCAATGTCGGTTACCCGAAGGGTAATGCCCACGTCAGTAGCCCCCGAGTGTCTAGCCGAAAATAGTTCGGGTAGAGACTGAAGCATGCCTCCTCTTAATGTTCTTCTCCTCGATTGTTCTTGTTCATATTGAATCAGCATCTTCTTCTTCTGTCGAGTGCGCATCAACGCTCCCGATGGGAGTAGCCCCCGAGTCTAGGTACAGATGCTTACAATCCGCGCGTAGACTCAAGTTGTACCACTCGAACGTTTTGCTCTGCCGAAGTTTTTCTGCAAGTCTTCATAGGTCATCCGATATATTTTCCGCACGCAAGGGACAATGACTAACGTGCCCAACTTTTGTTGGTTAACTACCGATGGCAAAACAACGTTACCCTACACAGAATCAAGTCCTCGGGCATGATCCTGGAGTGCAAAAAAGTTCTGTCGGGTGCGCGTCCAACGCTCCCGATGGGAGTAGCCCCCGAGTCTGGGCACGGATGCTTGCAACCGGGTGCAGACTCGAGCTGAGCAATCATCTTTTCCTTCAGTCTTTTTTTTCGAGTCCTCATTCTGTCGGGTGCGCGCCCAGCGCTCCCGATGGGAGTAGCCCCCGAGTCTAAGTGCGGATGCTTGCAATCCGTGCATAGACTCAAGTTCACAATCCGATACCTTTTTTATTCCTTCGAATGCTTCGAGCATTCCTCACGACGTCATTGATGACGTTTACTGACATCTTGATTTTGACTGACAAGACGCGACCCGCTGGGCCCATTTTTTCTCTGTCTGGCCCTATTTTTAAGCAATATCCGTCCTTCTCGTACAGTTACCAAGGCGCCTCCTCGATTTCCGCGATTACCAAAGGAAAAAAGGTCCCCTCAATGAACTGGCAGCAATGACACGTGTCCATGCAGTCCTCAAGTTCTCCCTCTCTTAAAATCTTCAAAGGACAAAAATCTTTAATCTTCTCCCATTATTCACCGTAGCATCTTCCTGTCCTTCTTCTTCCTCTTTCTTTTGCAACCGCTGCGCTGCCACCAACGCTTTCCAGATCTTCTCCAGATCTTGCAATGGTGAAGAAGAAGAACCTTGCTACCGCCGCCAGCTCCACGAGCGGTGGCACTGCCGCCAAGGGCTCCTCAAATCTCCCAAAGAGGAGCGCTCCAGATGCTCCTCCCCCAGCTCCGGCGCCACCAGCACCGCCAAGCTCAATAGCCAAACCCGGAGATTCGCTAGCATCCTCCATCACGAAGCGTGATGAGAAGAGGGCCCGAAGCCTCGGGTTAATCTCCTCTGACGAGGGGAACGTGATTCTTCCAGGTGCGATTTCTCGGCCCAATCCCCCTGCTGGTTTTACCGTGATGTTCCTGTCGTTCTTGTATCGGGGTCTCTCGCTTCCTGTCCACGAATTCCTTCATCATCTTCTGTGGACTTACGAAATCCAACTGTGGCAACTCACCCCTAACTCAATCATTCACGTTGCTGTGTTCATCAACCTCTGTGAGGCGTTCTTGGGCATTGAGCCTAACTTTGGGTTGTGGAAAAAGATCTTCTTTGTAAAGAGATACAACAGTAGTAATGGATCTTTTGTCATCGAAGGAGTGGGGTTTGTTATCCGTTCAGAGGTTAACTATTTCAGTTTCCCAATGAGATAATCCGTGCAAGGATGGACACTGAAATGGTTTTATGTCAAGGATTCCTCAACAACCGAGTCCCAACTTCCTTGCTTTGCCGACGTCCTTGAAGCCAAGCCTAAGCATTCTTGGAAGAACATTCTCTCTCCCGACGAAAGGACAACAGCCGATGAATTATTTGCCAAATGGTGACTGCTTCCATAGACCCCCAACGTCGAACGGGTATGTTGAGCGGAACACAAGGATGACCC
Organism: Lolium perenne; assembly: GCF_019359855.2. NCBI lineage: Eukaryota > Viridiplantae > Streptophyta > Magnoliopsida > Poales > Poaceae > Lolium > Lolium perenne. The sequence continues at coordinate 169,575,474 of NC_067246.2, read as the reverse complement.
AGATTACTCCGCGGCGAGGGGCAGGATCGTCTTTTCAACTTTGATTTGGGTATAGAAATGCCCGCTCCAAAACCCGCAGGACCCGTTAGCCCGAGAAGGTACGCGTATCACCGCGAGAATACATACACGCCCGTACCTCTTTCGCGTACACGCCCGTACCCCTTCCGCGTACATACCCCTTCCGCGTACACGCCCGTCCATGCCCACGGGTCCACACACGGGTCCACGCCCACGCGCACAGTCCAAAAGAGTCCACTACTTTATCCCCAGTCAGCCGCATCCCCTCCCCACCATCCCCATTTCTGGCAAAAAGCAGAGGAGAGAAAACCCTAACCCTAGTTCTTCGGCGAACAAAGCCTCTCTCCCTACACTCCCATTTCTTGGGCGAAGCACAGATCCGGCAATGGACATGAACTTTGCCGCGGCTGCTGCTGGTTTGGAGGGCGGAAGGGAGCGGCTGCGGCTGCGGCTGCGGGGGCGGCCGCGGGAGAGGTTGCGGGAGCGGGAGCGGTTGCGGGAGCGGGAGCAGGAGCGGCTGCGCCTGCTGGTGCGGCGGCGGACAGCGGTGCGGGAGCTACTGGTGCTGATCTGGGCGGCGTCGCTGATGCGGTGGTTGCTGCTGCTGCTACTCGCGCCGCTGCCGAGAGGGAGGCGGCGTACAAGGAAATCGACGCCATGTACGAGGCCAGCCAGTACGTCCAGCCCTGCGAGGTAAAGCTATGTCTCCCCTCTCAGATCTGGTAACCCCTGCAAAGTAGATGTAGTAGATGTGCGTGGATGCTATGTCGATCTGGTAACCGCAGCTATGTCCTCGAGTACATCGAGCCCTGCGAGGTAGATCTACTCCCTCCGTCCAGAAATAAGTGGATGCGCGTGGTTTTGAAGAGACATAGGAACTTGATCTTGACATGTTCACACCTGGATATTTCAGGCTCTGTGTGTCATCATCTAGCATTTTATTTCTTTGGTGGTAGCCATTTACATTATTTGAAAAAGTAGGACTTACAAAATCATCTTGTATGTTTCTGAATCCTTTGTCCAATGGACTGGAAAACTTCTCTCCAAATTTACCATTTATCTGGGGACTTGCCTCGTGATCCTATGGGTACATTTATTTGGTTCAGATGATGGACTAGCAGCAACAAACATTGGCGAGTTAATATTACTAGTTGAATGCCCGTTGTGATCTTGTATCCAAAGCAACAAACATTCATTTTTCCTGCACTTCTTCTACCATTGTGATCTTGTATCCAAAGCAATAAACTTTGTATTAAAATCATTACTGTGTACCACTATAAGAAGACGATATCATTCAAACTATTGTGGATTCAGCTAAATTATTCTCAAACAACAAATAAGATACAACTACTAAATAAGTCACTTGCCTAATATAAATGAAAATTGCAGTCATACTAAGTTGGTTTGGAGCTTCTTCATATAGAAATGAGCCTATTTGCCGTTGGGGATTGAAATGGGTCAAGAGCTGAAGGTTTGCTATTTACCATGATTTTAGACGCAAGAATGTATGATAAACGACTTGAGAACCACTTTTTAATACAGACCTCTCATTTGAATTTTTAAACAAGAAAAACATAGTTAACAGAGTGTTGAACCGTGTAGAAAAGCAATATACGGTACTTGTAGATTGATCATGATTCATGTCTTTTTATGGAACTTAAGTAGCTATGAGGCTTGTTACATGTCAAGGACCTGGTATGTCCTCGATGTCTGTCACCATCGTCAACTTTGATGTTTGTGTTGATAATCAATGCCGATTTCATCAGCTGGCCAGCCAGCCCCGCTCCCTCCCCCTTCTCCTTCCTGCTGTTCTACTCACCTTCAAGTCCTCTTCTTTGAGGTCGACAACTTACACCCCTTCTCCTCTTATGGTCTTCAATGTTCTGCACATCTAAATTTTTACAGACATAAATACTAAACATATGTGCTGACAAATGTTAAACAAGGAAAAAGTATTGGTATTTCAGACCTTGATTGTGGATCAGGTCCTTGCCCCATTTCCCTGTAGATTCAGTGAATTATGGGAAAGCTTTTTTATGTAGATCAACACTATATTGTTCTATGCCAACATATGGCAAATAAAGAGTATGTCAGATGGAAAACTCATCATTTACATCCTGATGTATGTATCAAACAAACCAGAAATAATATTTATTATATCAGCTACTGCTTTATGTCTGCCGCTTGCATAAGAACATAAAGTCCTAAGGAAATTCAAACTTATGCTCAAATTATAAACAGAACAGAAAAATAGTAATTGGACTTCCACTAAGAAAAATAAAAGATATGTTCAAATGAAAGCTACTGCTTTCTTCATGAAAAAAGTATTATAGGAAACAAAATCAGCAACATATGTGACAAGGTAAGCAAAGATGGATTGCCTTTTGACAACCTGCAAACCTAGAAATTTTAGGTGGTTGAAGAATGCCTACCTACAGTTGATTTGTTTTTGGATGTCGTAGAAACTCTTAGTAAGCTATTATTTTTGAAATTATTCATGCTTAGTAGTGACTCTTCAGGTTTGCCGAATGTGTGGAAAGTCCTTTCTTGGCGGTATGTAAATCTTGTACCAAGATAGAAAGCATAAATACATTATCTTTAACAGTTTGTAAATCGTGTATCCAAACTCCCATGGTTAAAGTTTGCTCGCTATGTTCCTCAGGTATGAATTGTAAGAATTACTCATTATAGTTAGCAGTTAATATTAAGAAGATATGAACTTTGTGAATACCATACCATGTTCTGCATCCTTTAGCCGCTTCCTCACATGTGCCCCTTTATTTGCAGTACAACACAGATGACGACGTCGACGAGGACAACTTTGAGTCCTACGTGCAGAGGCAGGTCAAGGGATTCGAGTCTCAGATTCTGAAGACAGTGCGTAGGGGAAGGCATGCTTGCACCTTCTATCCCTGCAAGGTGAAGGACGGCGCGCTGGCTTCCCTTGAGATGCATGCTATGGACACTCGCAACAGCGCCCGCGAGTGGCAGGGCAAGGCTGACCACGAGGCACTTGCAAGGTTTCTGCTGGGTCCTCGCCTTCCCCGTTCCGGCAGGATCCTCAAGAGGCGTCGCAACATCTGAACCTACCATGCATGCCTCAGCCCGATGCTCGCCGCCGTATATATGTTATGTCCTTGGAGCTTATTTCTGTCTGGTTGTAATGGATAACTAAGAACTTTTAGGTTTAATGTGTGTACGTAGAACCTTAAGTTCTACTTATGGAATTTCTTAGTACTAAGAACTTATATCTCCAGTGTTATGCATGAATGCCTGCTTGTTTAGATAAATGCTAGTTATGACTGCTATGCATGAATGCCTGCTTGTTTAGATAAATGCTAGTTATGACTGTTATGCATGAATGCCTTGTTTAGATAAATGCTAGTTATAACTGTTAAGCATGAATGCCTTGTTTAGATAAATGCTAGTTATAACTGTTACTCTTTTATCTAGATAAATGCTAGTTATAACTGTTATGCATGAATGCCTTGTTTGTTATTCGCATGCATAGTTTGTTTTTCACATAGACTGCTCAGTCTCCGTAGCCAAACTTGTTTGATCCCTCGATAACAAAGTCATTGCCACGTAGAGATGTTAGCTAAAATCAACAAGTTTGATTACCATAGAAGGTACAGGTAAGAAAGGAGTAAAAAATAGTCACATATGAGTTTGAGGCAAAAAAATAGTCACATATTTGTGTACTTGTGATTATTCGACGTTGACTAAATAGACCATGCACCATTCCGTGTTAAGTCTCCTAGGTATCTCACATGAAATAACCATGCACTCAGTTGGACTCACCCTGGCAATCCCATCCACATCCACATCCACATCCATCCACTTGATTTGGCATCGAAGGTTTCGTGTGAACACACGAAACCTTTAAAATACTTTTTTGGTATTTTTATTTCAAATTTCACAAACTAATACATAATTGGGACATGGTTTTCCACAAACTATTACATATTTTGAACCATGGTGGACACAAATATAAAATTTTGCAAAAAAACTAAACCTAACTAGACCGTGCATCGAAGGTTTCCTGTGTTCACTGCTAAGAAAGAACACTCGGGCACACCCAGTCACCCAAACTGGAAAATCCAGTGGGAGGATGGTGCCCTTGTTGGTTCTACCGATGAGGCGAACACCCATAAACTTCCGTGCACGTATTCGCTGCGAAGAAACAACACTCTTCATCAGTCGTCCTCCTCGTCGGTGCTGTCGCCGTGGTTGTCGTGGTTGTCCCGGCGGCAGCGCGTCTCGTCGAAGACCTTGACGCTCATGTCCCTGTCGCCATAGTAGGAGAACAGGAGGATGAAGCCGGCTTCGAGTCTGTGGTGGCGCGCGAACTTCTCCCAGCCGATGTGGAGGTACATCTTGCCGCGCCCATCGTATATCACGTCGACGATCCACCGGTAGAAGCCGGACGAAGCCTCCCGCAGATGCAGCGTGCCCGGGCGATCGTCGCCGGCGACATAGACGGTGAAGGGGTCAGGAAGTCTCTGGATACCGCGTGGGTCGCCCTTGAGTACGAGGACGAACTCGAACAGCACGGGCCCCTCCACGTCCATCTCCGGCGATAAAGCCGACGGTGTGGCAGGCGACGGCGAGCGTGCAGCTCTGCCGCGGCCACGGCCACGACCACGTCGGCCTCCGCCTCTCCCAGCCATGGCGTCAACTCTTGTTGAGACGGTGGCGGCAAGGGTTGGGAGAGAGCCTCTAGGGTTTGTGTGTGAAAGGGACGATGAGAGGCAGCCCTTTTTATAGTCCGGAGGGAGGCGATGGAGCGGTGGCGCTCACGCCGGCACACAGAGCTAGGCGCGATAGTTGGATAACATTCCGGACAGGTAATAGGCCGGTTTGTACTAAGCCCATTAACGTGGAGCATGACCGTGGGGAAGGAACACTCATGGCCCATCCAGCAGGGTTATCTAGTTTCTTCTGTCTTTTTTTCCAATTCGAATTTAACTGAAATTTAGTAGTTTATTTTTACAGAAATTCAAAAAATGAAAAAACCTTCACACTTCGTCTTAGAATGGATACGATAGTGTGTGCAAAAATTTCTGGAGCGTTTCTCGAAGGTCGAAAAATCCACATTCTTAGAAATGGAACCGTTTGGGTTACATCAAACCACTTTTTCTAAGCTAGTCGATTTTTCGACCTTTGACAAAAAATCCAGTTTTTTTTACCCAATATGTCACACGTTTTTGTGAACATAATCCGTTGGTTAAAACTTTTTTTGAATTTTTTGAATTTAACCAGATGTGGTGCTGATTTATTCAAATCAAAACTAAAAAACTTTTCAGTTAGGCCGTCAGACATGTAACACGGTTTGAACTAAGCCCATTAACGTGGAGGATGGACGCGGGGAAGGAATACTCATGGCCCATCCAGCAGGGTTCTCTAGTTTTCTTCTGTTTTTTTTCCCAACTCGAATTTAACTGAAATTTAATAGTTTATTTTCACAGAAATTCAGAAAATGAAAAAAACTTAACACTTCGTCTTAGGATGGATATCAGAGTGTGTGCAAAAATTTCTGGAGCGTTTCACGAAGGTCGAAAAATCCACATATTTAGAAACGGAACCGTTTGGGTTACATCAAACCAGTTTTCTAAGCTAGTCGATTTTTCGACCTTCGAAAAAAAATCCAGTTTTTTTTACCCAATATGTCACACGTTTTTGTGAACATAATCCATTGGTTAAAACTTTTTTGAATTTTTTGAATTTAACCGGATGTGCTGCAGATTTAAATAAAAATTAAAAAACTAGGCTGTCAGACATGTAACGGGTCAATGCACGCGGGGAACACTCCGGAATGGTAATAGGCCGATTTGTACTAGGCCGAATAACGTGCGACATTGTGGATATTGGACGCGGGGAGGGAACTCATGGGCCATGGCTTTATCTGTCAACTTTTTTTCGCCTGAATTTAACAGAAATTTATAGGTTTACTATCACAAAAATTGAAATAAATAAAAAACTTCGCAATTTTTGGAAACCAATAACTTTTACCTAATTTTTTTTTCTCTTTTTCATTTAAACACAGATACGAATATTACACAAACCATTACATAGTTTAAAACAAGATTAGAACATTGAAAAATGAGGAAACCTAACTAGTGTCGTCCTCGGGTGTTTCCTGTGTTCGCTGCCAAGAAAGAACACTCCCAGGCACTCAGACTGGAAACGTACACTAGTGGTTCTATTGGCCGGTGGCCATTTTCGCTGCAAAGAAAGAACACTCGAAAATATCTAACTGTCGGTGCTCGAGCTTGACTCGCTGATGTGGTAGTGTCTCCGGCAGGATGTGCCGTCGAACACCTTGACGACCATGTCGCTATCCCCGTCGTAGCAGAAGATAAGCTGGCAGCCGGGCTCGAGATCGAGGTAGCGAGCGAACTTGTCCCACCCGGTGTGCAGGTACATCTTGCCCTGGCCGTCGAACAATACCTCGACACGCCATCGACGAAAGTTGCAGCTGGCCTCCCGTAGCTGCAACTCTGCCGGCTCGACGCCATCGACGAACTCGGCGAACTTGTCCGGAAGCCGCTTGATGCCGAGAGGGTCCTGGTCGATGCGTAGGATGAATTCGAAGCACGTCGCCTCCTCCGAAGACGACGACATCACTGGCGACGGCGAGCGGCTGGGTGATGCTGCTCCAGCACGGCGACCGCGCCCTCGGCCTCGACCGCCTCGCCGCCCACCAAAACCAGCCATGGATTCCTTCGCGGGCTTGTGGGTGGGCTGCGCTACGGTGCAGGTTGTGCGGCGGCTAGGGTTTGTGCGGGAGTAGATGAGGCAGCCGAACGAGCGCCCCTATATAATGCCCCAGGCAACCGTGGTGGGCGGCGGCCGCTATGCACGCGTGGCGTCGCCAATAAATTCATTGGCAGAGGTGGGTGGCGGCCGGTGGGCACGCGTGGCGTCGCCAATAACTTCATTGGCAGAGGTGGGCGGCGGCCGCTCGGGAGCCGAGGAATGGCCATTCTCACGTGGCGGTCGAAGCGAATCCAGGCGGGCCCTACAGTACCTAGCTCTACGCCGTTGGATGGAGGCCTTTTATAGGGAAATACTCGTGCACGGCTGCGATCTGCTGAGCGACGGCGATCCACGAGAGGCTCACTCCGCAGTATGATTAGTCTAGGGAGGAGACGTGGTTCGGACCGTTGCATGGTTTTGTCCGTCGCATACTTCGCCATGCATGCGCCGCACCATGCAGGCTAGCTCCCGTCGCAGACGTTTCCATGCATGCGCCGCACCAAGTCAGATGTGCATTCAAACTCGAGCGCTCAGCGAGGCAAACGACGCAGCAGAGCCATTTATGATCGCCGATTCAGAGCAATAAAGGAAGACTGATTCAGGCGCACCGCATTGACACGGATACACACGCGCAACCCATTCCACGGACACGGAAACAGCGTGACGTTTCATTGTAATTGATCGATTTGGCGCCCTATTTATACCCCCTCTTTTCCTCTCCACTCGGCGCGACACACAATCCATATATTCTCCACTTGAAGCAAATCCCCACCCAAGACCTTGCAACGCACCGGTAGGATGCAGTTCAACGCACCGGTCTTCCGTCGGCCTCCTACTGTGCCCGAGCGGCGCTACCCGGCGGGCGTCGTCGTGGAGAACACACTCCGCGTGTGGGCCATCTCCAGGTGGAGGGGACCGGTCGAGCTCGCCCACGCTTTCCTCACCGCCGGCTTTGCCCACCTCCCTTCGGACGCGTCGGTCATGTTTCGCCTCGACGAGGCCCGTGACCACACGCGCGCCTTCCTCTTGTTCCTCACGGTCACCTTCACCAACCGCTACGACGCGTACGAGCTCCTCGGCAAAGTCTTTTGGTGCGGCTGCGAGTTCATAGCATTCACTACGTTCAACATCTACACCAACTTTGAGTGCCACTTTCTCACGCGCAACATGATGCACACCCTTCCCTACAACTTCGACGAAGAGGAGGAGGAGGAGGAGGAGTGAAGTTCACGATGGCGGTGAAGCTGCCGGGGCTAGTTGAGGATGGTCATGTTTAGTTTCATTAGTTTTAACATGTGTTTGTTATGTTTCCCGCTTTTTCTATGTCATGTCGTGTGCTACTCGTTTGAATTATGTACATGCGAAAGGTTGAATTACTTATCTGTACTTTTTATCGTGCAAAAAAGTACTTATCTCATTGTGGAACAAATAACATCAACCCCAAATAAGTTCACCACCCAAAGTAAAAAAGTTCTACAGGTCTATGAGACCTTCCGGACACAAATCCACCCTAGCATTACAACTAGTAGAAATAATATCTGATAATGTTTTTTACGCACGTGCTTTCGCCGTGATGTCAAGGACATCCTTCTTCGCCTTCTCGAGCAGGTTTGATTTTGACATTATAATTTTAGCGGCAGTCATATTCCTGTTGTTGTTTATCGTTTCCTGCAAAAATTATTATGTAGTTTAGATTAGCGGGAGATAAACATGTGTGTCACAAAGATACTATAGATAAGAGGTAACCTGCGAAAATTCGGCCGTTAGTTCATCTCCATCCCAGTGCTCCATACATGCTAACAGGAACAGTCCACATGAGTTCCTGCATATAGATCAGAGGTAAACTATCTGCAATAGGCATCAATAGTAATGGCGTAAGATTAACGGTGGACTCACGTATCATTTTGCATAGGTATTGGGTATCTTTTAATTTCCCATTTCGAAACGTCTGGATACTTCTTTGTTGATATCTCATTGTTCGCAAACTCGACGTCCTTCAAGATTTCTTCTCTCTGTGAAGCATAAAATTTAAGTACAGTGCACTGAGTACCAAGGTGGTCTTACGTTCCGTGATCAAAAGTCATACCAGCTTTTCCACAAATTCCTTGCTCTGCTCAAGGCGCCATAACGAGTCTAGCACCTGAAATTCCTTCTTGTCACTGTGCATGACGACGGTGACCCAGTGGCATTTGGCAATGTTAACCGAGAAATAAGCCTACCAAAAATACATAGTTAATAATTAATGCATTAATAGTTAATTTTGAAACCTCTCACTTAATAATGTACAAGCAATCATTACCTTGTTAGTGCCAAAATATTCCAGCTCGCATCTTTCGTAGCAACTTGACATTTCTGCAATATCCGTCGCGTCAAGGTTTCTCTTTTTCCATCGCTGCCTTTTCGGTCGATTTTCGACTATAGAATTTGCCCTCCATGCAGGGCATATTCTCCTATCCTTCAATTTTAATCTCAGATCAGCCAAGTAACACTCAATGACCTGCATATAATTCAAACAGGTGATCACTCCAGAGCACATATATATTCAAGCCTAGGAGAAATAGAAGGATGACATCGGTTGTTGGACTTACAGCGCCGCACAGCCATCCACGGTCAAGGATAGGTTTAAGAAATTCAGCCCTCGCCATAGCCCCGTCTGCATTCTCGTACACAGTCTTACTTCTTTGGTTTTTTTTGTAGTTTTGCATATTATCCGAATATACTCGGCAGCCGCGTCAATTATCTCCGGTGTCAGCAGATTTGATCCGTCCGTGGCATATTCGTTGTTGAACAAAGCATCAGAACCTATCGACAACAACCATATATAGTTAATTATGTGAACATGATTCCTTGATATAGTGCAAAATATTTCAGAAAATATACCTTTTCTGACTGCGCGTGGAAACCGTTTAGGACATTTCTCGGTCATCACAATGCTTGGGGAACTTAATTTGCGAGGAGGTTTGCGTTTGCGCTTCCCAGAGACATCTTCCTTTTTCTCCTCCTTTTTGCCACATACATTATCTTTTTTCTCCTCCTTCTTCCTACTTTCTATCGCTTTACGGCAGATCGTGTTCAAGCTATCAAATTCTTCTGATGCATCTGGAAGAGTTAAATCAATAGGTGCCGAGCAGGACGATTCAGGTGTAGCCTTGTCGTCGATGATTATGGGTACTTCAGGGGTGTCTCCGTGCTTAGGCGCTGGTGTCGTGTACCCAGCATTAGCAGTCTTCTTCTTGTCGGTGGGTGTCACGAAGTTCGAATCATCCATCGGCTCACTCTTCTTACTTGCATCTTCCAATTCATCGTCATGTTGATCCTTAACTGAATTCAAAAATGATGCAGTGCTGTCTGACTTGATGTCGTCAACGTCCATGAAATCATTAGGCGGAAGGCCGCCATGGCTAGGTGTGGAGGCCACTCCTTCTTTTTTGTCTTCCTCCTCCTGATCTTCGTCATCAGACATGTCAGCCTTGCCTGCCCTGTACGCAACTCCTTTCGCGTTAAGCATTTTTAGGACTTTCTGCAGAACAAAATTCAGAAGGTAATTAATGTCATGCTGTGTAGAGATGCATTTCAGCAGGTAGAAGCATACAAAAAATAGTCCATGTCACCTGAGCAGATACGTCTGCAAATTTGTCCATATGTTTGCTTATTGATGTGATTGGTCAGTTTAATCAGAATCTGCTCAACCATGACCTCCATTCTTGAATCATCCACTGAACCTGGCGTTTTCATGCTAGAACCTGAAGCTTTAGCTCTTTTACTTTGCTTCCTCTTTGATCTTGGAGGAACGTCAGGTGTGTGGATCACCTCCCTTCTGTGGTTAGCAGATATGTCGTCGTCAATCTAGAAGGAATGCACATGAAGTGATGATGTAAGTCCACATGAAATGATGAAGATAATAGTACATGAGTAAGAGAAAACTTACCAAGCCTGTTCCTCGTCCATCTTTGTATTCAATGTTGTCTCTCTTTCTCACCTCTTCTTCTGTCCAGTTCCTCATCAACGGCTTTGATGACGTCAATTGTGAACCAGTTGGGTGCACTTTTTCATTGTAAATATACTGCATATGTTGGCACAACAGTTAAACACCTTTATACATTGTTGGATTTTTTTTAAGAGAATGGACGTGGTGAGGAGAAATATACCTGAAGCAGGGCTAGGTTGCCGCGGGGCCATTGCACCATCTCATGTTCACTACGCAGTTTCTTTATATTGTTAATTAAATAAGCACATGTGAAACCATTGAAGTTCAATTTCTTCAAACGTGACACGTACTTAACAATTGCCCAATACTCCAACGGAACTGTTGAGCTGGACTGTGGTGCAAGAACTATACCAAGGGCCACAAGAACAGCTCTTCGAAGGAAGTCATCGTCGGCTAATCCGCTCTTGATTGCGTCCGAGATCAATCCATCAATACTCAGACTGCCGGAGGACTTGCTCAGAAAATGAGATGGTACCTCATTTTCTGCATATTCCCCATCCTCATAAAGGATGGTGTAAATATCCATCCCTTCTGCTGCTTTGTCCTTCAGACCAAAAATTTCCTCCACATCGACTCCTTTTATAGTAATCGAGGGTTGATCTTTTTGCAAGTTGAATGTTTCTGACTCTGCGTCAAATGCCTTAATCATGAGGCTAAGTATAGACGATCGTGGACTAATACTCTTCATGTGAATCAAGCTTTGTAAATCAGCTTCAGCGAGTTTACATCGCTGAGCTCGTGTCATTCTTGTTAAAAAGCCCACCCAACGATCCACATCGCACACACCAATTTTCAACGTACTGTTCATAAAAAGGAGTAGATAAATGTCAAAATTTGTGTGCAAGTATAATGCCATGCAACATAATTTCTAAAGTCATATGTATGTTACGTATGGAAGGGATATTTTTTCTTAGATCATAATTCTATCCGCTATCTTTATCAAAGCGATGATTTGCGTTGAACAAAAGTTTCCACTAACAAGTGTTAAGATCTAAAATTCAAAGAACAATTATATTGACATCGATCACTGCCTATTATCTCACCATAATCACAAAAGCTATAAGGATATCATACGTACAGAAACATCCCAAACAAAGAACACGTACTGCATACATGCAATAAGGCAAGGCAATACCTCGATGTTTGCATGTCTTGTGAGCAGCTAGAGGAGGCTTTCTCGCCGATAAGGGATGGGGAGGGAGGCGGCAGTAGTCAGATCTCATGGATGGCGGCGGCGTTGGGCGAGAGTGCTGGCGCCTAAAAAATGTGGAAGACGAGCTTACCCTGCCAATCTTCGTGATTATCGTGCGTCAAGTTATGGTAGTTTCCTTCATCGCACGAAGGACGTGGGGTAATTGCGCGCGCGGTGCGTTGACCATTAACAGATGGGCCATTAGATTAGCCGTGCGGCCCAGGCCCAGAATTAAAGGACGCTTTATTATGAACGAGAGCAAGATACAAACCCTACAATTCCCCTTCAAAGCCTCTATCTATGACTTCATCTACTCTAGATCGAACGTCGTGCCGCCGGCAAAGTCATGTCTTCCTCGAGCTCGGCCACTATAATCCAGCACCCAAGTTATGGTCCTCTCCCAATGATCAAGTGCACGAGCTGCCGGTGGCGCGTCGTGGAGAGGAAAACAGCCTCCACAACGTCCAACGCCAGCGATTTCGTCAGGTGCAATAATCACAATGTAAGATGTTTTTAATGTTATTCAATATCCGTCTATTTTCATCAGGATTTATGCCAAAATTATAAGTATGATTAATGTTCGTTATTTCTAGCCGGTTAGAGGAGGATGCAACTTCTGGTATTGGATTGAAAAGTACGCAGATCTGCTCGTGAAGAAGGGTATTGTTCCACCAAACTCACCTATGCTGATTCCCATAGAAGGAGAAGTGGTTGAAGAAAACGGAGGAGATGGAGAACTACAGAAGCAAGATGCACTAAACAAGGACATGAAGCACCTGAAGAAAATAATTGTAATAAAGCTGAACGAAATTGTGTCAATGCTTCAGATTATAGCGATTCTTCTGGGTATTGTCATTGTACTCTTGGGTTATAAGAACTAAATTTGTAATATGAAATAAAGGATTTAGAAGTAGTGTACTCTCAGCAAGATATATTGCTACAAATTTGTACTGCATTGTTTGTTTTTTACTTAGTTTGTGGATCACATGATTAACCATGCATTTTGCTGCGATTAACTGGCCAACACAGTTCATCATTACTTAACAGGATCATGCATGTTTACAAAACACATCCACTAGCACGACAGGGACACGATAGCTACCTTACAAGACTTAGATAATAAAACACATAAAAAATAGAAAAACAAGTGTGAAAACGCCGTCATATCAACCTCCTTGGCTCCTCCTTGTAAGGATCACTCGTCGTCCTCCGGCATGATGTAGGGGAGGCAGTGCATGTTGCCCGGGTTGGGGAAGATGGCGTAGAAGTTGGTGAAGATGTTGTAGTTGGTGAATGCGATGAACTCGCACCCGCACCAAAACACCTGCCCGAGCAGACGGTGAGCGTCCAACCTGTTGGCAAAAGTTACGAAGAGGCCGATGACGTGGCCGGAGTTGCCATCGTAGTACTCCTAAAGCTCGAACATGCGTGGCGAGCCCGGAGGGAGGTGGCGGTAGCCGGCAGAGAGGCAGAATGAAGCTAGCTCCGTTGGGTCCCTCCACCTCGATATGGCCCACACGCACAGCTGGTTGTCGCAGACGACTCCGGCCGGGTACTGTCTCTCCGACACGGTTGCAGGGCGGCGGAACGTAGGGCCGTTGAACTGCATTGTGGCGATCCCCTTGAGATGTGGCGTGTATTGGATTTGGAGGCCGTTAGATGGGATGGGAGATGGATTGGATGAGTGTGAGGAAGAGTGAGCACAATGGTGGCTTTAAATAGGCTTGGATGGGTGAGGTGAGGGGGCTTGTGAGCTGGTTTCGTTATCCACTAACTGCACATTGAAAAGCAGGACGGCATCCAAAGCGGCGCACGGTTTTTAGTGTGTCAATTAATTCGGCTCGTGGATACAGAACTGCGCGTGTGAACCCTACCTTTTTTAGCATGACGAAAAAACCCGACCGACCGACACGCCCGCGCGTGGAGCTGTTACCACTGCCATGCGACACATCTGCACTCCGCGTCTCAGCGTGTCAGCGTTTCAGCGTTTCTGCGACGGAGCGACGACTGCAACGAGCGCATGCACGAGGTGAGCACCTCACATGCATGGCAACATGCAATGTGGTGGATCGCTGCGCATGCATGGCAGGCCTAGACGGGCTCGTTCGACGATGGCATGCGTGGACGCGCGAGCCAGAGCCCAACGGATATTTCGACGTCTCCTGCCAAACCGCGAGACGCTGGAAGAAAAAAAAACGCTACCCAATCACGGCGCCAAATCGTCGCTCTCGCGGATAGCCCGCGGATTCCTTCTAGAAGACCGATCCAACGGATGCAGTTCAGCACCGTAGCGTTAGATGCACTTAGAAGTTGCAATTTATTAGAAAATGTAACCTGCATAAGACATTTCCCAAGAAAGTGACCCCTAATAAAAGGAAATCTTCTATCCAAGAGTGGCAGTGTGGGGCATGCAATGGTGCACCCATGTGCCAAGTGTGGCCTCACCCTGGCATCTCTAGCCACTTGATTTGCCCCAAAAGTGCATGTTTTGGCCTAAAACTCTATATTTGGGGTGTCTGGGTGCAACTCACCATGGTCTACCCCATATTATTCATGTAAATTCCAAGGGTGGCAGTGTGGGGCATGCATTGGTGCACCCATGTGCCAAGTGTGGCCTCACCCTGGCATCCCCAGCCACTTGATTTGCCCCAAAAGTGCATGTTTTGGCCTAAAACCCTATATTTGGGGTGTCTGGGTGCAACTCACCATGGTCTACCCCCTATTATTCATGTAAATTCCAAGGGTGGCAGTGTGGGGCATGCATTGGTGCACCCATGTGCCAAGTGTGGCCTCACCCTGGCATCCCCAGGCACTTGATTTGCCCCAAAAGTGCATGTTTTGGCCTAAAACCCTATATTTGGGGTGTCTGGGTGCAACTCTCCATGGTCTACCCCATATTATTTATGTAAATTCCAAGGGTGGCAGTGTGGGGCATGCATTGGTGCACCCATGTGCCAAGTGTGGCCTCACCCTGGCATCCCCAGCCACTTGATTTGCCCCAAAAGTGCATGTTTTGGCCTAAAACCCTATATTTGGGGTGTCTGGGTGCAACTCACCATGGTCTACCCCATATTATTCATGTGAATTCCAAGGGTGGCAGTGTGGGGCATGCATTGGTGCACCCATGTGCCAAGTGTGGCCTCACCCTGGCATCCCCAGCCACTTGATTTGCCCCAAAAGTGCATGTTTTGGCATAAAACCCTATATTTGGGGTGTCTGGGTGCAACTCACCATGGTCTACCCCATATTATTCATGTAAATTCCAAGGGTAGCAGTGTGGGGCATGCAATTTTCCACCCATGTGCCAAGTTTGGCCTCACCCTGGCATCCCTAGCCACTTGATTTGCCCCAAAAGTGCATGTTTTGGCCTAAAACCCTATATTTGGGGTGTCTGGGTGCAACTAACCATGGTCTACCCCATATTATTCATGTAAATTCCAAGGGTAGCAGTGTGGGGCATGCATTGATGCACCCATGTGCCAAGTGTGGCCTCACCCTGGCATCCCCAGCCACTTGATTTGCCCCAAAAGTGCATGTTTTGGCCTAAAACCCTATATTTGGGGTGTCTGGGTGCAACTCACCATGGTCTACCCCCTATTATTCATGTAAATTCCAAGGGTGGCAGTGTGGGGCATGCATTGGTGCACCCATGTGCCAAGTGTGGCCTCACCCTGGCATCCCCAGGCACTTGATTTGCCCCAAAAGTGCATGTTTTGGCCTAAAACCCTATATTTGGGGTGTCTGGGTGCAACTCTCCATGGTCTACCCCATATTATTCATGTAAATTCCAAGGGTAGAAGTGTGGGGCATGCATTGGTGCACCCATGTGCCAAGTGTGGCCTCACCCTGGCGTCCCCAGCCACTTGATTTGCCCCAAAAGTGCATGTTTTGGCCTAAAACCCTATATTTGGGGTGTCTGGGTGAAACTCACCATGGTCTACCCCATATTATTCATGTAAATTCCAAGGGTAGCAGTGTGTGGCATGCATTGGTGCACCCATGTTCCAAGTGTGGCCTCACCCTAGCATCCCCAGCCACTTGATTTGCCCCAAAAGTGCATGTTTTGGCCTAAAACCCTATATTTGGGGTGTGTGGGTGCAACTCACCATGGTCTACCCCATATTATGCATGCAAATTCCAAGGGTGGCAGTGTGGGGCATGCAATGGTGCACCCATGTGCCAAGTTTGGCCTCACCCTGGCATCCCCAGCCACTTGATTTGCCCCAAAAGTGCATGTTTTGGCCTGAAACCCTATATTTGGGGTGTCTGGGTGCAACTCTCCATGGTCTACCTCATATTATTCATGTAAATTCCAAGGGTAGCAGTGTGGGGCATGCATTGGTGCACCCATGTGCTAAGTGTGGCCTCACCCTGGCATCCCTAGCCACTTGATTTGCCCCAAAAGTGCATGTTTTGGCCTAAAACCCTATATTTGGGATGTCTGGGTGCAACTCACCATGGTCTACCCCCTATTATTCATGTAAATTCCAAGGGTGGCAGTGTGGGGCATGCATTGGTGCACCCATGTGCCAAGTGTGGCCTCACCCCCGGCATCCCTGTGCACTTGATTTGCCCCAAAAGTGCATGTTTTGGCCTAAAACCCTATATTTGGGGTGTCTGGGTGCAACTCTCCATGGTCTACCCCATATTATTCATGTAATTTCCAAGGGTAGAAGTGTGGGGCATGCATTGGTGCACCCATGTGCCAAGTGTGGCCTCACCCTGGCGTCCCCAGCCACTTGATTTGCCCCAAAAGTGCATGTTTTGGCCTAAAACCCTATATTTGGGGTGTCTGGGTGCAACTCACCATGGTCTACCCCATATTATTCATGTAAATTCCAAGGGTAGCAGTGTGTGGCATGCATTGGTGCACCCATGTTCCAAGTGTGGCCTCACCCTAGCATCCCCAGCCACTTGATTTGCCCCAAAAGTGCATGTTTTGGCCTAAAACCCTATATTTGGGGTGTCTGGGTGCAACTCACCATGGTCTACCCCATATTATGCATGCAAATTCCAAGGGTGGCAGTGTGGGGCATGCAATGGTGCACCCATGTGCCAAGTTTGGCCTCACCCTGGCATCCCCAGCCACTTGATTTGCCCCAAAAGTGCATGTTTTGGCCTAAAACCCTATATTTGGGGTGTCTGGGTGCAACTCTCCATGGTCTACCCCATATTATTCATGTAAATTCCAAGGGTAGCAGTGTGGGGCATGCATTGGTGCACCCATGTGCTAAGTGTGGCCTCACCCTGGCATCCCTAGCCACTTGATTTGCCCCAAAAGTGCATGTTTTGGCCTAAAACCCTATATTTGGGGTGTCTGGGTGCAACTCACCATGGTCTACCCAATATTATTCATGTAAATTCCAAGGGTGGCAGTGTGGGGCATGCAATGGTGCACCCATGTGCCAAGTGTGGCCTCACCCTGGCATCCCTAGCCACTTGATTTGCCCCAAAAGTGCATGTTTTGGCCTAAAACCCTATATTTGGGGTGTCTGGGTGCAACTCACCATGGTCTACCCCATATTATTCATGTAAATTCCAAGGGTGGCAGTGTGGGGCATGCATTGGTGCACCCATGTGCCAAGTGTGGCCTCACCCTGGCATCCCCAGCCACTTGATTTGCCCCAAAAGTGCATGTTTTGGCCTAAAACCCTATATTTGGGGTGTCTGGGTGCAACTCACCATGGTCTACCCCATATTATTCATGTAAATTCCAAGGGTGGCAGTGTGGGGCATGCAATGGTGGACCCATGTGCCAAGTGTGGCCTCACCCTGGCATCCCCAGCCACTTGATTTGCCCCAAAAGTGCATGTTTTGGCCTAAAACCCTATATTTGGGGTGTCTGGGTGCAACTCACCATGGTCTACCCCATATTATTCATTTAAATTCCAAGGGTAGAAGTGTGGGGCATGCATTGGTGCACCCATGTGCCAAGTGTGGCCTCACCCTGGCATCCCCAGCCACTTGATTTGCCCCAAAAGTGCATGTTTTGTCCTAAAACCCTATATTTGGGGTGTCTGGGTGCAACTCACCATGGTCTACCCCGTACTATTCATGTAAATTCCAAGGGTAGCAGTGTGGGGCACCCATGTGCCAAGTTTGGCCTCACCCTGGCATCCCCAGCCACTTGATTTGCCCCAAAAGTGCATGTTTTGGCCTAAAACCCTATATTTGGGGTGTCTGGGTGCAACTAACCATGGTCTACCCCATATTATTCATGTAAATTCCAAGGGTAGCAGTGTGGGGCATGCATTGATGGACCCATGTGCCAAGTGTGGCCTCACCCTGGCATCCCAGCCACTTGATTTGCCCCAAAAGTGCATGTTTTGGCCTAAAACCCTATATTTGGGGTGTCTGGGTGCAACTCACCATGGTCTACCCCATATTATTCATGTAAATTCCAATGGTAGCAGTGTGGGGCATGCATTGGTGCACCCATGTGCCAAGTGTGGCCTCGCCTTGTCATCCCTAGCCACTTGATTTGCCCCAAAAGTGCATGTTTTGGCCTAAAACCCTATATTTGGGGTGTCTGGGTGCAACTCACCATGGTCTACCCCATATTATTCATGTAAATTCCAAGGGTGGCAGTGTGGGGCATGCAATGGTGCACCCATGTGCCAAGTGTGGCCTCACCCTGGCATCCCCAGACACTTGATTTGCCCCAAAAGTGCATGTTTTGGCCTAAAACCCTATATTTGGGGTGTCTGGGTGCAACTCTCCATGGTCTATCCCATATTATTCATGTAAATTCCAAGGGTGGCAGTGTGGGGCATGCATTGGTGCACCCATGTGCCAAGTGTGGCCTCACCCTGGCATCCCCAGCCACTTGATTTGCCCCAAAAGTGCATGTTTTGGCCTAAAACCCTATATTTGGGGTGTCTGGGTGCAACTCACCATGGTCTATCCCATATTATTCGTGTAAATTCCAAGGGTGGCAGTGTGGGGCATGCAATGGTGCACCGATGTGCCAAGTGTGGCCTCACCCTGGCATCCCCAGACACTTGATTTGCCCCAAAAGTGCATGTTTTGGCCTAAAACCCTATATTTGGGGTGTCTGGGTGCAACTCACCATGGTCTACCCCATATTATTCATGTAAATTACAAGGGTGGCAGTGTGGGGCATGCATTGGTGCACCCATGTGCCAAGTGTGGCCTCACCCTGGCATCCCCAGCCACTTGATTTGCCCCAAAAGTGCATGTTTTGGCCTAAAACCCTATATTTGGGGTGTCTGGGTGCAACTCACCATGGTCTACCCCATATTATTCATGTAAATTCCAAGGGTGGCAGTGTGGGGCATGCAATGGTGCACCCATGTGCCAAGTGTGGTGATGCGGGGTGGCCTTCGGTCACTTCCACACCAAGACCAACAAGTCCCCCAAGTGGACCAATGACGCGAGCCCGAGTTAAAGCTCTTCATGATGAGGTGAACTCGCTCCTTACCACCCTTGATCTCGGTACCCCTTTGGATGGATTACTACCTCATGCCGACGTGCTATGTGTCATTAGGTACAAGGAGCTTCAAGATCACGGAGAGGAGGACACACCATGGTCAAAGGGAGGAGAGGAGCAGCTGGACGTGAAGATGGACATGGAGCTGGACCGGAAGTCGCCCGAAGAGCACAATGAAGAGAAGATGGCCGGCCGGTCCAGAACCCGGTCTGACCGGCCTCCTGACCGGGTCACCCGGTCCAAACCGGGTTTTCCACTTGTGCCATCCGGGCGCTATCCCGGGGCCCCGGAACCCCGTCCGGTTGCCGCCCGGTCCAGGGTCCGGTCTGGACCGGCCTGCCCGGTCCCAGGTCCGGTCTGACCGGCCTCCTGACCGGCCTGCACGACTTAAGTCACCAAATCGGCCCGAATCTGTTTCACTTGTACCTTTTCGGCCCGTGACGCCTTGTAAGACTATATAAGCACCCAAGACGCCCCTTCACCTCTTTAGACTTGTTTTGAACTCAAACCTACCTTTGAGCTTAGTCTCCCTTGGGTATCATCCCTCTGTAATCAAGGCACCTTGGTTGTTGACTTTGATCTTGTTGAGTGAGATTCTAGTACAAGTTACTCTCTCTCCCTCACCAAGCTCTTCCTCTCCAACCCCAATCTCTCTCCGGGAATTCTGCCACGGCCTCTTCCTCGGAGATTCTATTGGCGTGGTCCATCGAGCCACGGAGGTAAGCATCGGGTGTATCGGGTTGGTGTGCGTGCGTGAGTCTCGGAGTTCCTCATGTTCGTCGTGTTCTTCGTGTTCCTCGCGTTCTCCCATCTCTCCCCTTGGTTTCGAAGTCAATCCGCGAGATCGGGCCACACACGGGGTCTTAGACCTCATCATATGGTATCAGCAGCTCTTGGTTACCGCGGATTTGACCTTCCACCCACTCGATTTCGTTCCTAGAAAATTTTCCAAAAAAAAAATCCCCAAAAATAGCCCCAAATTGCCTCTTGACCGATCTGTGATTTGGTTGCGTTTTGAGTGGTTTTGGTCCGTGGATCTGGTGTTGTTGTGCTTGATCTACTATTTCCCCAACTTTGAGCCTCCGATTCCATTGTTTCCCTTCGTTTTGGTCGATTTGGTTTTGGTTTGGGGAAGAACAGGAGAGAGAAAACTCCAAATCGTGAAATCCGGTTTCGGACCCGGTCAACCGGGCCCACGACCGGACGAGCCGGCCCAGAACCCGGTCGACCGGGCGGCAACCGGGCAGGCCGGTCCAGGATCCGGTCCAACCGGGCCCCAGACCGGGCGCCTCTTCGCACCCTCCTTCGACCTCGACTTCCGGCGATCTCCACCACCACCACCACCACCATCGCAGGTATAACTTGCAGCTTTCACCTTGTAACCCCTCTTCCTTTTGCGATCTATCCCATCGAGCATTGCTTGTCTAGTGTTGCGAGACATTGCACGTGGCCCCGCATTGTGAGGTGTGTGTGTTGCGTTGAGTAAGGCATCCAAGCAAACACTCGTGTGGCAAGATAGCAAAAGCGAGGCTAACGCTAACATAGTGCGTGAAAAAGCCCCAAAAACACAAAAAGAGTGCGAGTAGCACCATACATCCATACATCCATACATCCATACGCCCATACATACAAAAGTGTCCACGTGCCACCAAAGATACAAACGAGTGCAAGTGCCACCATATACAAAAGAGAAAAGGCTTTTAAGCAAAGAGAGATACGAGAAGAGAGGCCACGTGTGAATCTTGTTGTCTCTTCCTTTGCAACCGATGCTTTGGCTCTCCTTGTGTTAGTGTGACACCGAGCACTTATACATACACTTTTCCGCTCACTTTTGGTTGCACTAACCCCGCTTATCTCGTGTGTGTGTTCCACAACTTTTTCCGTGTTTATAGTGATCTTCACATTGACATTTGGATTTTTGGACCTCACCCACTTTTAACAACATACTCGATCTTGGATTTGTCTTTTGGCTTTCCACAACACTCGCCTAACACCATATTTGCTAGCTTTTGCGTGTGGTTTTGCGTGTGTTCCCGATACACTTGATCTTGCTTTCGGCTTGGTGGATTGCCTCAATACTATCTTACCTTGGTAAGAGTGCGAGGTAGTCTCCTTCCACTAACATACACAACATAGTTCTTGTCTTTCCATCATGGATAGGAACGGAGATACCAATAGGGATGAAGAGATCCTCCGCAACACCGAGAGGTTGGCTACTCAACACAACCTATGGACGCAACGACAAGAGTTCAAGGAGCAACTCACCCTCTTCGAGACGCGCATCGATGAGCAATACGATGAGGTGGCTCACAACTTCTCCGCCGTGAACCAAGACTTGGCTCTTCTTCGTGAAGCTACGGACAACTTGAATGGTCAAATGGCGGCCAATGATGCGAACATGGAGCGGCGCATGGATAGCCTTGAGCGCGCCATCACTAACTTGGGTCGCCATCGCCGACACCGCTCTACTTCCTCTTCATCAAGCTCGCCACAAGATTACTATTCTCATGGTGGCCTTTCGTCCTCAAGCTCCTCTTCAAGGCATGAAGACCATCATCGACCTCATCGCCCACATGCTCGTCATGAAGACTCTCGCTCCAACTCTAGGCGTGGAGAAATACATCGCCATGCCCGTCCACATGAACGACCTCCACAAGACCAAGTCCTTCAACAAGATCGTCACCAAGCGGATCGCCATGCCCACCATGGGCGTGATGGCCATCCCCAAGACCAAGGTCCTCAAGATCAACCTCGGCGAGATCTCCGTCGCCACCCTCGCCATGACCAACGTGGACGAGGAGAGCCGCACCATGATCAAGATGAGAGACCCAACATTGAGCATCGCCCTCAACCGCGACAAGATCTTCAACCACATCCTCACCGTGAACCAAGTGAAGCAAGTGTTCATCTTCAACGCCAACCCAATGCTATGGTTGGCCGTAGAAGACCTCCTATTCCTCCTCAAGCCGCAAGAGATGAAGTCGCCCCTCCTCGTAGAAGAACCTTGGAGGATGAAGAAAACATGTCTGGAAGACTCAAGTTCACCATGCCAAAGTTCAAGGGAGAAGAAGATGCCGAGGCATACCTCTCATGGGCACTCAAGGTTGACAAGATATTCCGCATCCACAACTACTCCGGTGCCAAGAAGGTGGCTATGGCATCTCTTGAGTTCGAGGACTACGCCAACACTTGGTGGGAGCAAGTCCTCACTCTTCGAGAAGAGAAGGGTGAACCTCCTATTGACACTTGGGAAGAAATGAAGAAAGAGATGCATGCTCGCTTTGTCCCCACGCACTACATGACCGACCTCTTCAACAAGCTCCAAAAGTTGAAGCAAGGCACCAAGACCGTTGAGGAGTTCTACAAGGAGATGGAGCTCACTATGATGCGAGCCAACATCCAAGAGTCCGAGGAACAAACCATTGCTCGCTTCTTCAATGGCCTTACTTACCCCATCAAGAGGATCGTCGAGTTCCAACCCTACTCCAACATGGTTGAGTTGGTCCACCAAGCATCGAAGGCCGAGCGCCAAGTGATTGAGGACATCAAGTACTCCAAGGCCAAGACCTATTTCTCCTCCAAGCTCGCTACATCGACTCCTCCTACTACATCAACTCCTCATGCTACAAGTGCCAAGGCCGACGCATCCTCTACACCATCCAAGAAACCGACTATCCAAAGTCGCATGAAGCAAACGGTCTCCTCCACCGCCTCCTCTAAGGCATCCACGGGACCCTCTAGTGTCACTTGCTTCAAGTGTGGCACCCAAGGTCACAAATCGTTTGAGTGCAAGAACACCAAGGTTATGATCACTATGGAGAATGGTGACATCGAGACGCTTGATGAGGATGAATATGAAGCCCTTGTGCAAGCCGCCGTGGAAAGTGAAGAAGCTTATGAGCAAGAAAGTGGAGAAGATCCTCTCTTATGTGAGCATGACCCAAGTCCCTCACTTGTGGTCACTAGGGTGCTAACAACACAACCTCATGCTATGGAAGAACAACGGTGTAACATCTTCCAAACCCGTGCCGGAATTGGTGGCAAGTCGATCAAGGTCATCATAGATGGTGGAAGTTGCCATAACCTTGCGAGCACCGAGTTGTGTGAGAAGCTCAACCTCACTCTCCGCAAGCATCCTCACCCTTACCATATACAATGGTTGAGTGACAAGGGCAACGTCAAGATACAACATACCGTCACCGTCACTTTCAAGATTGGACCTTATGAGGACACTATCGAGTGTGACGTGGTACCCATGACGGTGTGCCACATGTTGCTTGGCCGCCCTTGGCAATATGACAAGAAGGCTATACATGATGGACTCTCCAACACATACACCTTCAAGGTCAACGACAAGAAGTTCGAGTTGCGCCCGATGACTCCTAGCCAAATCATCGCGGATAATGCGAAGGCTTTAGCGAGGGCACAACTCCGCACCCACCATAGTGAGATGAGAGGAGAGGGAGCGACCCACCACAAAGAGAGTGAGCGCCACAAGCCATATATGAGTAAGTCCAAGAGTGTCCTTCTAGCCACCAAGAGTGAGTGGAGAGAGCTCCAAGAGAACCCATCCACCATATTGCACTACGTGCTCATATGCAAGGGACCCTCGTCGGCGACTAACGACTTAACCAACATTCCTCCGTCTTTGTTGTCTCTTTTGCAGGAATTTCAAGACGTCTTCCCCGATGAGCTCCCTCATGGACTACCACCACTCCGAGGCATAGAACACCGCATCGACCTCATACCCGGCGCTCCGCTTCCAAACCGTGCCGCCTACCGCACCAACCCCGAAGAGACCAAGGAGATCCAACGCCAAATTCAAGATCTCCTCGCCAAAGGGTACGTCCGCGAAAGCCTTAGCCCTTGTGCGGTTCCCGTGATTCTTGTGCCTAAACCGGATGAGACGCAACGGATGTGTATGGATTGTCGCCCCATCAATGCCATTACCGTCCGTTGCCGCCATCCCATTCCGCGTTTAGATGACATGCTTGATGAACTTAGTGGTGCCACGATTTTCTCTAAAGTCGATTTGCGTAGTGGTTACCATCAAATCCGCATGGCTATTGGTGATGAATGGAAAACGGCATTCAAGACCAAACTCGGTCTCTATGAATGGCTCGTTATGCCTTTCGGTCTTTCCAATGCTCCATCTACTTTCATGCGCCTCATGAATCACATCTTGCGTCCTCTCATTGGCAAGAGCGTGGTTGTCTACTTCGATGATATTCTCATTTATAGCAAAAACCTCGAGGACCATGTGCAACATGTGAGAGAGGTCTTGTGCATCTTGCGTCATGAAAAGCTTTATGCTAACCTCCCCAAGTGCACCTTTGCTCAAAACAAATTGGTTTTCCTTGGCTTTGTGGTTTCCGCTAATGGGATTGAAGTTGATTCTTCCAAGGTAGAGGCCATCCACAATTGGCCTACTCCTACAAATGTTGGTCAAGTCCGAAGCTTCCATGGACTTGCCGGTTTCTATCGTCGCTTTGTGAAAGATTTTAGCACCATTGCTTGCCCTTTGAATGAGCTTACCAAGAAGAATGTTCCGTTTGTTTGGGGCAAGGCCCAACAAAATGCTTTTGATGAGTTGAAGAAACGCCTTACCGAAGCTCCCCTTCTTGTTCTTCCAAATTTTGCAAAAACTTTTGAGATTGAGTGTGATGCAAGTGGGCTTGGTATTGGTGGTGTTCTTATGCAAGAGGGCAAACCCGTGGCATACTATAGTGAGAAGTTAGATGGCGCACGCCTCAACTATCCTATATATGACAAGGAGCTCTACGCTTTGGTTCGTGTTCTTGAAGTTTGGCAACACTATCTTTGGCCAAAAGAGTTTATCATTCATTCCGACCATGAGTCCTTGAAATATTTGAAAAGCCAACACAACTTGAACAAACGACATGCAAAATGGGTCGAGTTCATCGAGTCCTTCCCATATGTGATCAAATACAAGAAGGGCAAGGACAATGTTGTGGCGGATGCTCTTTCCCGCAAAAACACCCTTTTGCTAACTCGTTTGGATTTTCATGTTTTGGGACTTGAAGAGATCAAAGAACTCTATCCTTCCGATTCTTTCTTTGCTCCAATTTTTGAGAAGTGCTCCGTTGAGCGAGGAGTGGATGATTTCTATTTGCATGATGGCTACTTGTTCAAAGCTAACAAGATTTGCATTCCCGAGTCTTCGCTTTGAAAATTGCTTTTGCAAGAGTCACATGGAGGTGGTCTTATGGGACACTTTGGTCGAGAGAAGACATATGCCATGCTCTCAACCCACTACTATTGGCCAAGAATGTACCGCGACGTTGAACGCCTTTGTCGCCGGTGCACCACATGCTTACAAGCTAAGTCTACCTCCAACCCTTATGGCCTTTACACTCCTTTGCCTATTCCACATGCACCATGGACCGATATTAGCATGGATTTTGTTCTAGGATTGCCTCGCACTAAGCATGGTCATGATTCTATATTCGTGGTAGTGGATAGATTCTCTAAGATGGCTCATTTCATACCTTGCCATAAGAGCGACGATGCTTCACACATTGCTTCTTTGTTTTTCAGGGAAATTGTTCGCCTACATGGAGTACCGCAAAGCATTGTGTCGGATCGAGACGTCAAGTTCATGAGTTATCTTTGAAAGTCACTCATGGCAAAGTTTGGAGTGAAGCTCTTATTCTCATCATCCTCGCACCCGCAAACGGACGGCCAAACGGAAGTGGTCAATCGAAGCCTCTCCACCCTCCTACGCATTCTCGTGAAGAAGAACTTGAAGTCATGGGAAGAATGTCTTCCACACGCGGAGTTCGCCTACAACCGCGCCAAGCACTCGACTACATCAAGGAGTCCCTTCATGGTCGTCTACGGGTTTGAGCCGCTCACGGCACTCGACATACTCCCGCTCCCCCTTCATGAGCAGATCAACATGGATTTCGACAAGCGCACCGCCGCCGTGAAGAAAATTCATGAAGAAACAAGAGCTACCATTCAAGAACATGTGCGTCGTCAAGCTACCCGCCTCAACGCCAAGAAGAAGGAACGCATATTTCAAGAAGGCGACCTCGTTTGGATCCACCTCCGGAAGGAAAGATTCCCTCATGAACGCAACTCGAAGCTCAAGCCAAGAGGAGATGGCCCCTTCAAGGTCCTCAAACGCATCAACAACAATGCTTACGTCATCGACATCCCCACCTCCAAGTACTTGGTGAGCAACACATTCAATGTTGCGGACTTATCGCCATATCATGAAGATGAGGAGGAACAAGAGTCGAGGACGACTCTTTCCCAAGGGGGGAGATGATGCGGGGTGGCCTTCGGTCACTTCCACACCAAGACCAACAAGTCCCCCAAGTGGACCAATGACGCGAGCCCGAGTTAAAGCTCTTCATGATGAGGTGAACTCGCTCCTTACCACCCTTGATCTTGGTACCCCTTTGGATGGATTACTACCTCATGCCGACGTGCTATGTGTCATTTGGTACAAGGAGCATCAAGATCACGGAGAGGAGGACACACCATGGTCAAAGGGAGGAGAGGAGCAGCTGGACGTGAAGATGGACATGGAGCTGGACCGGAAGTCGCCCGAAGAGCACAATGAAGAGAAGATGGCCGGCCGGTCCAGAACCCGGTCTGACCGGCCTCCTGACCGGGTCACCCGGTCCGAACCGGGTTTTCCACTTGTGCCATCCGGGCGCTATCCCGGGGCCCCGGAACCCCGTCCGGTTGCCGCCCGGTCCAGGGCCCGGTCTGGACCGGCCTGCCCGGTCCCAGGTCCGGTCTGACTGGCCTCCTGACCGGCCTGCACGACTTAAGTCACCAAATCGGCCTGAATCTGTTTCACTTGTACCTTTTTGGCCCGTGACGCCTTGTAAGACTATATAAGCACCCAAGACGCCCCTTCACCTCTTTAGACTTGTTTTGAACTCAAACCTACCTTTGAGCTTAGTCTCCCTTGGGTATCATCCCTCTGTAATCAAGGCACCTTGGTTGTTGACTTTGATCTTGTTGAGTGAGATTCTAGTACAAGTTACTCTCTCTCCCTCACCAAGCTCTTCCTCTCCAACCCCAATCTCTCTCCGGGAATTCTGCCACGGCCTCTTCCTCGGAGATTCTATTGGCGTAGTCCATCGAGCCACGGAGGTAAGCATCGGGTGTATCGGGTTGGTGTGCGTGCGTGAGTCTCGGAGTTCCTCGTGTTCGTCGTGTTCTTCGTGTTCCTCGCGTTCTCCCATCTCTCCCCTTGGTTTCGAAGTCAATCCGCGAGATCGGGCCACACACGGGGTCTTAGACCTCATCATGTGGCCTCACCCTGGCATCCCTAGCCACTTGATTTGCCCCAAAAGTGCATGTTTTGGCCTAAAACCCTATATTTGGGGTGTCTGGGTGCAACTCACCATGGTCTACCCCATATTATTCATGTAAATTCCAAGGGTGGCAGTGTGGGGAATGCATTGGTGCACCCATGTGCCAAGTGTGGCCTCACCCTGGCATCCCCAGCCACTTGATTTGCCACAAAAGTGCATGTTTTGGCCTAAAACCCTATATTTGGGGTGTCTGGGTGCAACTCACCATGGTCTACCCCATATTATTCATGTAAATTCCAAGGGTGGCAGTGTGGGGCATGCAATGGTGCACCCATGTGCCAAGTGTGGCCTCACCCTGGCATCCCCAGTCACTTGATTTGCCCCAAAAGTGCATGTTTTGGCCTAAAACCCTATATTTGGGGTGTCTGGGTGCAACTCTCCATGGTCTACCCCATATTATTCATGTAAATTCCAACGGTGGCAGTGTGGGGCATGCAATGGTGCACCCATGTGCCAAGTGTGGCCTCACCCTGGCATCCCCAGCCACTTGATTTGCCCCAAAAGTGCATGTTTTGGCCTAAAACCCTATATTTGGGGAGTCTGGGTGCAACTCACCATGGTCTACCCCATATTATTCATGTAAATTCCAAGGGTAGCAGTGTGGGGCATGCAATTGTCCACCCATGTGCCAAGTTTGGCCTCACCCTGGCATCCCTAGCCAGTTGATATGCCCCAAAAGTGCATGTTTTGGCCTAAAACCCTATATTTGGGGTGTCTGGGTGCAACTAACCATGGTCTACCCCATATTATTCATGTAAATTACAAGGGTAGCAGTGTGGGGCATGCATTGATGCACCCATGTGCCAAGTGTGGCCTCACCCTGGCATCCCCAGCCACTTGATTTGCCCCAAAAGTGCATGTTTTGGCCTAAAACCCTATATTTGGGGTGTCTGGGTGCAACTCACCATGGTCTACCCCATATTATTCATGTAAATTCCAAGGGTAGCAGTGTGGGGCATGCATTGGTGCACCCATGTGCCAAGTGTGGCCTCACCCTGGCATCCCCAGCCACTTGATTTGCCCCAAAAGTGCATGTTTTGGCCTAAAACCCTATATTTGGGGTGTCTGGGTGCAACTCACCATGGTCTACCCCATATTATTCATGTAAATTCCAAGGGTGGCAGTGTGGGGCATGCAATGGTGCACCCATGTGCCAAGTGTGGCCTCACCCTGGCATCCCCAGCCACTTGATTTGCCCCAAAAGTGCATGTTTTGGCCTAAAACCCTATATTTGGGGTGTCTGGGTGCAACTCTCCATGGTCTACCCCATATTATTCATGTAAATTCCAAGGGTGGCAGTGTGGGGCATGCATTGGTGCACCCATGTGCCAAGTGTGGCCTCACCCTGGCATCCCCAGCCACTTGATTTGCCCCAAAAGTGCATGTTTTGGCCTAAAACCCTATATTTGGGGTGTCTGGGTGCAACTCACCATGGTCTACCCCATATTATTCATGTAAATTCCAAGGGTGGCAGTGTGGGGCATGCAATGGTGCACCCATGTGCCAAGTGTGGCCTCACCCTGGCATCCCTAGCCACTTGATTTGCCCCAAAAGTGCATGTTTTGGCCTAAAACCCTATATTTGGGGTGTCTGGGTGCAACTCACCATGGTCTACCCCATATTATTCATGTAAATTCCAAGGGTGGCAATGTGGGGCATGCAATGGTGCACCCATGTGCCAAGTGTGGCCTCACCCTGGCATCCCCAGGCACATGATTTGCCCCAAAAGTGCATGTTTTGGCCTAAAACCCTATATTTGGGGTGTCTGGGTGCAACTCACCATGGTCTACCCCATATTATTCATGTAAATTCCAAGGGTAGCAGTGTGGGGCATGCAATGGTGCACCCATGTGCCAAGTGTGGCCTCACCCTGGCATCCCCAGCCACTTGATTTGCCCCAAAAGTGCATGTTTTGGCCTAAAACCCTATATTTGGGTGTCTGGGTGCAACTCACCATGGTCTACCCCATATTATTCATGTAAATTCCAAGGGTAGCAGTGTGGGGCATGCAATGGTGCACCCATGTGCCAAGTGTGGCTTCACCCTGGCATCCCTAGCCACTTGATTTGCCCCAAAAGTGCATGTTTTGGCCTAAAACCCTATATTTGGGGTGTCTGGGTGCAACTCACCATGGTCTACCCCATATTATTCATGTAAATTCCAAGGGTGGCAGTGTGGGGCATGCAATGGTGCACCCATGTGCCAAGTGTGGCCTCACCCTGGCATCCCCAGGCACTTGATTTTCCCCAAAAGTGCATGTTTTGGCCTAAAACCCTATATTTGGGGTGTCTGGGTGCAACTCACCATGGTCTACACCATATTATTCATGTAAATTCCAAGGGTAGCAGTGTGGGGCATGCAATGGTGCACCCATGTGCCAAGTGTGGCCTCACCCTGGCATCCCCAGCCACTTGATTTGCCCCAAAAGTGCATGTTTTGGCCTAAAACCCTATATTTGGGGTGTGTGGGTGCAACTCTCCATGGTCTACCCCATATTATTCATGTAAATTCCAAGGGTGGCAGTGTGGGGCATGCATTGGTGCACCCATGTGCCAAGTGTGGCCTCACCCTGGCATCCCCAGCCACTTGATTTGCCCCAAAAGTGCATGTTTTGGCCTAAAACCCTATATTTGGGGTGTCTGGGTGCAACTCACCATGGTCTACCCCATATTATTCATGTAAATTCCAAGGGTGGCAGTGTGGGGCATGCAATGGTGCACCCATGTGCCAAGTGTGGCCTCACCCTGGCATCCCTAGCCACTTGATTTGCCCCAAAAGTGCATGTTTTGGCCTAAAACCCTATATTTGGGGTGTCTGGGTGCAACTCACCATGGTCTACCCCATATTATTCATGTAAATTCCAAGGGTGGCAATGTGGGGCATGCAATGGTGCACCCATGTGCCAAGTGTGGCCTCACCCTGGCATCCCCAGGCACATGATTTGCCCCAAAAGTGCATGTTTTGGCCTAAAACCCTATATTTGGGGTGTCTGGGTGCAACTCACCATGGTCTACCCCATATTATTCATGTAAATTCCAAGGGTAGCAGTGTGGGGCATGCAATGGTGCACCCATGTGCCAAGTGTGGCCTCACCCTGGCATCCCCAGCCACTTGATTTGCCCCAAAAGTGCATGTTTTGGCCTAAAACCCTATATTTGGGTGTCTGGGTGCAACTCACCATGGTCTACCCCATATTATTCATGTAAATTCCAAGGGTAGCAGTGTGGGGCATGCAATGGTGCACCCATGTGCCAAGTGTGGCTTCACCCTGGCATCCCTAGCCACTTGATTTGCCCCAAAAGTGCATGTTTTGGCCTAAAACCCTATATTTGGGGTGTCTGGGTGCAACTCACCATGGTCTACCCCATATTATTCATGTGAATTCCAAGGGTGGCAGTGTGGGGCATACAATGGTGCACCCATGTGCCAAGTGTGGCCTCACCCTGGCATCCCCAGGCACTTGATTTTCCCCAAAAGTGCATGTTTTGGCCTAAAACCCTATATTTGGGGTGTCTGGGTGCAACTCACCATGGTCTACACCATATTATTCATGTAAATTCCAAGGGTAGCAGTGTGGGGCATGCAATGGTGCACCCATGTGCCAAGTGTGGCCTCACCCTGGCATCCCCAGCCACTTGATTTGCCCCAAAAGTGCATGTTTTGGCCTAAAACCCTATATTTGGGGTGTCTGGGTGCAACTCACCATGGTCTACCCCATATTATTCATGTAAATTCCAAGGGTAGCAGTGTGGGGCATGCATTGGTTCACCCATGTGCCAAGTGTGGCCTCACCCTGTCATCCCTAGCCACTTGATTTGCCCCAAAAGTGCATGTTTTGGCCTAAAACCCTATATTTGGGGTGTCTGGGTGCAACTCACCATGGTATACCCCATATTATTCATGTAAATTCCAAGGGTGGCAGTGTGGGGCATGCAATGGTGCACCCATGTGCCAAGTGTGGCCTCACCCTGGCATCCCCAGCCACTTGATTTGCCCCAAAAGTGCATGTTTTGGCCTAAAACCCTATATTTGGGGTGTCTGGGTGCAACTCACCATGGTCTACCCCATATTATTCATGTAAATTCCAAGGGTGGCAGTGTGGGGCATGCAATGGTGCACCCATGTGCCAAGTGTGGCCTCACCCTGGCATCCCTAGCCACTTGATTTGCCCCAAAAGTGCATGTTTTGGCCTAAAACCCTATATTTGGGGTGTCTGGGTGCAACTCACCATGGTCTACCCCATATTATTCATGTAAATTCCAAGGGTGTCAATGTGGGGCATGCAATGGTGCACCCATGTGCCAAGTGTGGCCTCACCCTGGCATCCCCAGGCACATGATTTGCCCCAAAAGTGCATGTTTTGGCCTAAAACCCTATATTTGGGGTGTCTGGGTGCAACTCACCATGGTCTACCCCATATTATTCATGTAAATTCCAAGGGTAGCAGTGTGGGGCATGCAATGGTGCACCCATGTGCCAAGTGTGGCCTCACCCTGGCATCCCCAGCCACTTGATTTGCCCCAAAAGTGCATGTTTTGGCCTAAAACCCTATATTTGGGTGTCTGGGTGCAACTCACCATGGTCTACCCCATATTATTCATGTAAATTCCAAGGGTAGCAGTGTGGGGCATGCAATGGTGCACCCATGTGCCAAGTGTGGCCTCACCCCGCATCCCTAGCCACTTGATTTGCCCCAAAAGTGCATGTTTTGGCCTAAAACCCTATATTTGGGGTGTCCGGGTGCAACTCACCATGGTCTACCCCATATTATTCATGTAAATTCCAAGGGTGGCAGTGTGGGGCATGCAATGGTGCACCCATGTGCCAAGTGTGGCCTCACCCCCGGCATCCCTAGCCACTTGATTTGCCCCAAAAGTGCATGTTTTGGCCTAAAACCCTATATTTGGGGTGTCTGGGTGCAACTCACCATGGTCTACACCATATTATTCATGTAAATTCCAAGGGTAGCAGTGTGGGGCATGCAATGGTGCACCCATGTGCCAAGTGTGGCCTCACCCGGGCATCCCCAAAGCAATCTTGATTTGCCCCAAAAGTGCATGTTTTGGCCTAAAACCCTATATTTGGGGTGTCTGGGTGCAACTCACCATGGTCTACCCCATATTATTCATGTAAATTCCAAGGGTAGCAGTGTGGGGCATGCATTGGTTCACCCATGTGCCAAGTGTGGCCTCACCCTGTCATCCCTAGCCACTTGATTTGCCCCAAAAGTGCATGTTTTGGCCTAAAACCCTATATTTGGGGTGTCTGGGTGCAACTCACCATGGTATACCCCATATTATTCATGTAAATTCCAAGGGTGGCAGTGTGGGGCATGCAATGGTGCACCCATGTGCCAAGTGTGGCCTCACCCTGGCATCCCCAGCCACTTGATTTGCCCCAAAAGTGCATGTTTTGGCCTAAAACCCTATATTTGGGGTGTCTGGGTGCAACTCACCACGGTCTACCCCATATTATTCATGTAAATTCCAAGGGTGGCAGTGTGGGGCATGCATTGGTGCACCCATGTGCCAAGTGTGGCCTCACCCTGGCATCCCCAGGCACTTGATTTGCCCCAAAAGTGCATGTTTTGGCCTAAAACCCTATATTTGGGGTGTCTGGGTGCAACTCTCCATGGTCTACCCCATATTATTCATGTAAATTCCAAGGGTGGCAGTGTGGGGAATGCATTGGTGCACCCATGTGCCAAAGTGTGGCCTCACCCTGGCATCCCCAGCCACTTGATTTGCCCAAAAAGTGCATGTTTTAGCCTAAAACCCTATATTTGGGGTGTCTGGGTGCAACTCTCCATGGTCTACCCCATATTATTCATGTAAATTCCAAGGGTGGCAGTGTGGGGCATGCATTGGTGCACCCATGTGCCAAGTGTGGCCTCACCCTGTCATCCCCAGCCACTTGATTTGCCCCAAAAGTGTATGTTTTGGCCTAAAACCCTATATTTGGGGTGTCTGGGTGCAACTCACCATGGTCTACCCTATATTATTCATGTAAATTCCAAGGGTGGCAGTGTGGGGCATGCAATGGTCCACCCATGTGCCAAGTTTGGCCTCACCCTGGCATCCCCAGCCACTTGATTTGCCCCAAAAGTGCATGTTTTGGCCTAAAACCCTATATTTGGGGTGTCTGGGTGCAACTCACCATGGTCTACCCCATATTATTCATGTAAATTCCAAGGGTGGCAGTGTGGGGCATGCATTGGTGCACCCATGTGCCAAGTGTGGCCTCACCCTGGCATCCCCAGCCACTTGATTTGCCCCAAAAGTGCATGTTTTGGCCTAAAACCCTATATTTGGGGTGTCTGGGTGCAACTCTCCATGGTCTACCCCATATTATTCATATAAATTCCAAGGGTGGCAGTGTGGGGCATGCATTGGTGCACCCATGTGCCAAGTGTGGCCTCACCCTGGCATCCCCAGCCACTTGATTTGCCCCAAAAGTGCATGTTTTGGCCTAAAACCCTATATTTGGGGAGTCTGGGTGCAACTAACCATGGTCTACCCCATATTATTCAAGTAAATTCCAAGGGTGGCAGTGTGGGGCATGCATTGGTGCACCCATGTGCCAAGTGTGGCCTGACCCTGGCATCCCCAGCCACTCTTGATTTGCCCCAAAAGTGCATGTTTTGGCCTAAAACCCTATATTTGGGGTGTCTGGGTGCAACTAACCATGGTCTACCCCATATTATTCATGTAAATCCCAAGGGTAGCAGTGTGGGGCATGCATTGGTGCACCCATGTGCCAAGTGTGGCCTCATCCTGGCATCCCCAGCCACTTGATTTGCCCCAAAAGTGCATGTTTTGGCCTAAAACCCTATATTTGGGGTGTCTGGGTGCAACTCACCATGGTCTACCCCATATTATTCATGTAAATTCCAAGGGTAGCAGTGTGGGGCATGCATTGGTGCACCCATGTGCCAAGTGTGGCCTCACCCTGTCATCCCTAGCCACTTGATTTGCCCCAAAAGTGCATGTTTTGGCCTAAAACCCTATATTTGGGGTGTCTGGGTGCAACTCACCATGGTCTACCCCATATTATTCATGTAAATTCCAAGGGTGGCAGTGTGGGGCATGCAATGGTGCACCCATGTGCCAAGTGTGGCCTCACCCTGGCATCCCCAGCCACTTGATTTGCCCCAAAAGTGCATGTTTGTAATGTCCCAGGTTTAGAGACGATCGAGGGGTAGATTTTAGAAAGGGATGTGCATTGCATGGTAAATTCTGGGGAAATTTCGCGCTTTTAAAAAAAAACTGCATCGAAGGGGGACAAGTTTCTCTCTCGACACCTTACATGGTTAGGGTTTCGAGAGTGCGACAAACTTGCATCTCACTCAACTAGTTTAGGGTTTGGAGAAGAGAGGGGAGAGTTTGCATGATTGAATGATTTATAAAGTGACATGGTTGAATTCAAACCAATGTTGAATTTGAATTTCAAATTCAAACATTAAATACTTAACCTAAATAATTCAATTGTGAGGAAATTCATTAAGTATATAATCAATAATAAACAATATGAACAATTATAATAAAGTAAAGCTCATTAGGGAAAACTTTGAGCTTTATTGATTAACACACAAGATACATTGTCTTTACAATATTCATAATGGAAATAAATGAATATTACAACACATTACAAGAATTGGTGAAATTGAAAAATAAAAGAAAATAAAAAGAAAAGTACAAGGATGTATCCTAATCTAAATACTACAAGATCATCTTCACTTGATCTTGGATTTGATGACCTCCATGTCCATTTTGATCAATTGTTGATCCCTGCACAAAAGCACAACAAAAAGAAGTTATGCCAAGTGGCATAGCCACTTGGCAGGTTAGAAATCAAATGAAAATATGAAATGAGCAGATAGGACCAAAGTGGCCGAGCTGATCCATGCCATAGTCAAGTTCCAGGTCCAGGTGCACAGCATCTGTCTACACACACACACAGCCTGCTCACAGGGCTGTGTGCATGCAGCACACACACACAGTGAGTCACCAAAGTGACAAGCAAGAGCTGTCGACCAGGGATGCAATGGCTGGCCACATATAAGCTTTTCCCAGCCAAAACCCTAGTCATATGCATCATCCATCGACAGGCAGCAGTGGTAAGCCACCAAGAACAGCAAGAATAGCTCAAGAACACCAAGAACAGATGAACAGCTAAAGCTATTTTATCCACTCCACAATCACCAGAAATTAAACCAAGACCACAAGCTTGCTAGGAGGAGCAGGGCAAGCAAAAGATCATCACTGAAGCAAATCCTCTACACCAACAAATCATCTAGGAGCTGGAGTGAGGTATAAACAAGATCAACCTGAGCAAAACTCTGTTTTGCTCATAAATAAGCATGTGCATAACATATACACAAGCCAGAGGGTGTGGTTACCCTGTGTGCATCATCATTTGGTGATCAAACCATTTGATGCTAGCAAAAAGGGAATTAAGCCAGAAGAAATCATCCCAGGGAAGAAATGGTTAAGCCCATTGTGTTAACTCTGAGGTAAACCAAAGAATCCAGCAAGGGAAAGATTCACAGCTAGCCTACCCAACTCACCTAGCACTACATGGTTTGCTAACCATCAGATAGATAGGCACTTGTGCCTATTCTAGTTTGTCAATAGCAAAGAGCACTGGAAAACCAACATGGTTTCTTCCAGTGAGATATTCACCAAATCACAGCCAGCCAACAAAGGTGGGAGCTACTCTAACAGCAAAGCTTTGCTGTCAGGGCCACCTCAACCACTTCACCAAATTCCACAGAGAAGCCATGCACAAATATCATCACCCAGATGGGTTCAAAAAGGAGCTAGGGTTCCCAATAGATGTTGGCATCTCTCTAGCTCAATCTTATTAATATTAAGATGATCATTACTGATAAACAGCTCACATCATTTATCTATTTAGCCAAGCAAAGAATTACAGATAAATGAAACAGACCAGTAACCAAGCACCAACTCCTTGCCAGTGAACCAATAGCTCACTGCAAGCATCATATGATGCTTGAGCAAGCATTACCATTCACTAGCACAAGTGTATGCATCACACAGACACTAGGAGAGCACAAGCTTAACATAAGCATGAAACATCAGCTAGTCACCAAGCATCTGATGATTATAAGGTCATCAGAGCTTGGCAGAGCATGCTAGAGCCAAGCCTAGCATCAACACATGCACACTATAAATTAATTGGTCACAGAACAGGAATAATGGCCTAGCAGACAATCAAATACATGTTATATAAATGTATACAGAAGCAAATCATCAAGGGATGGTGTTGTTTAGCCACAGGCATGCTCAAGTGAGCAAGACTATGAATGATAGCACACTCAAGAGCACCCATGTGCACTGGTTCTTGCAAATTTGCAAGAAATTGCACAATATAATCAAGCCAGGGACAGAATTAAGCACACACAGTATGTCCAAGTGACAATAAAAATAATAGGAGCAAGCCAGTAGGCCATAAGCATCACTGGATGCTCATGAGCAATCACAGGAGGGCCACAGCCGGAGATTACCATGAACAGAAATAGCTAGGAAGCACAGAAGCATGGTAGTAACAGCACAGTAAGCAGCATACGCATAGCTGTAGAGCAAGCACACTAGCTAGGAGCCATGGCGCATGTAGGCAGCAGCCGGGAGCACATCCCCAGAGCAGCACAGGCACAAGGAACAGCAAGCAGTGGCCAGAGCTAGCTTAGAAGGAAAGGAAGAGAGGAAGAACAAGCAGTAGAGCAGTAGGGAGGCGGTGCGAGCTTACCAGTTAGACGGAGAAGGGCACGGCCATGGCGGCATGGCGGCACACACCGGTCGAACGGCGGCGCCAGGCCATGGCCACGCCAAGCCAGCTCGTTGCCAGGCGCACGGATCCCAGCAGCACCACGACGAGGCACACTGCCGCGCCAAGTCACCAGGAGCAACGGCGGCGACGAGGTCGCCGTGGATCAACCGACTAGGTCACAGAGGGGTTGGGGAAGAACAGCAGCGGCGAGGAAAAGCAGATCGACGCGGATCAATCGAAGCGCCGTCGAACGGCGGTTCGATTGATACCCATCTCACCGCCGGCGATGGCCGGAGTTGGCCGGAGAAAATCGGCGAAGGCGGCGGCGACGCGGGAGTCGCCAGAGCTCAGAGGGGTTAGGGTTAGCGCGTGCGCGAGAGGAAGGGGACGGGTGCGTCCGACCGAGCCGGACGAGCGGCTCGGGTTAGGGTTAACCGCTGGGCCGCACTGACAGGTGGGCCCAGGGGCAAATCAGTCTTTTCCAAATTTCATTAAAAACCAGAAACTTGGAAATTCAATAGAAAATTGATAAAAGCTCTAAAAAAATAATTAAAAATATGAAAATAGATCAGCATAAAATTCTCTATCTAAATAAAATATCACAGGGAATTTTCGAAGACAATTAAAGATAAGTCTTAATTTGAGGATTTAAATAATGATGTAAATCACACATATTATTTTTAATAATAAAAATAAGTCCATTAATGCAATTGGACTTTAAAAAAAAATACCTTGACAATATTTCAAGGTTGTATTTATCCTAAATAGAGTATCTCCAAATCTATCTTAGTATTAACCTCTCATAAAATAACAACGACATCGGAAGGGGGGAACAAACCCTAAAACTGGAATCATGCATAATTGCTTCTTTAACCATTGCCCTTATCGGACAATGATGCTATTTTTCAGAGACAGAGGACAAGGGTCAGTCCACACCTTCCAACTGCAAAACTTTGCAGTGTTCAGGCAAGTTCATCACTTGCTCATGTCAATTGAGTATTTTTATCAAATTACTTGCAAAGTATTATGGTTATCACTATTGCACAAAAAGTCAAAACCACTACTTTCATAACTATGAATATGACTATGTGGTGGGCAATGGAACCATGGATTGTGTTGATATGGTGGAGGTTCCATTGCACGGGTTTATATCCATCTAGGATTAAACAACAAATGTCGCCAGTGATTCTTGTGCCGTAATACCCGTGTTAACCATAAGATCCGGAGTGGGACGGAGTAGTCAAAAGTGTTTCCACCTCTCGTTCATCAACGGATGTGCTTACCGTAGCAGTTGTGTCTGGCGGAACAACCGGAGGGTGGGGATCCCATTCTAATTCCCCACGGTAAAGCATTGCTTACCGTAGTAGTTGTGTCTTGCGGAACAACCGGAGGGTGGGGATCCCATTCTAATTCCCCACGGTAATGCGGTCTATGATGGGTTGCAGCTACCGGCGTAGGAGTGTATGGTAGAGCCCAGCACTGTCGTCGTGGTCGGGGTCCACCCTGAAATTACGGGAATAATGGGACCGGCGTGGACCCAGGGTCGGGGCATGCAACAAAGGGTGGGTGTTCGAGGTAGCGGAGGAACATGATTGGCTAGACCTTATACCGGGCCTCACACCAAAGGAAGTGTGGACGGAAAGCTGCCGGTTGGCACCAAGGTTAAGATCTCTTATGGGTAAAGCAACACACCTCTGCAGAGTGTAAAGAAGCTGTGACCTGTCACTCCTGTTCCGGGATGAGGAAGCTGAACGCGGCCGGAAAGGAGCTCCATGAAGTTCTAGTAAACCGGTGAAGGCTGACGGACATAGCTCTTTGAAATAAAAGCAATCTCTTGAAGAAATGTTTATCAAAACTTGCATTGGTATTAGACTTTCTGGTCTAATATCGTAGCTAGTGCATTAAACACCTCTTATCTATAATGAACTTGTTGAGTACGCTCGTACTCATACCACTCTTAAATCCCATGCTTAGATTGTCAGATAAATGCGGAGGAGGACTACGACAGCAATGAAGGAGCCGAGATCATCGGTTACGAGGAACCAGACCTCTCAGGAGGTGTTGAAGGCGTAGACTATCTCATAGTCTACGGATCCGGGGAGGCTTCCGGAGGAGATCAAGCCTAGAGATATCCGATAGTAGCAGTAACCGAGCAGCCCGAACTCTTAGTATTTAGCTGCTCGATGAAATAAATGTTTAGTTTAATGAGACTCTTGTATTGTAAGTTAAGTTGGGTTCGCCTCGAACCCAGGAGTATTCCTCTTAGGACCCAAGAGGAGCTCCAAGATGACATGTGTATGTTAATTGTAATAATAAGTGAATGAGTTATGGACCCTACTATGTTCTGTTGTACTACTCTGAGGGATGTAATATTTGCGGAATGGTACTTCGTGAATGTTATATCAACGACTGGCATACTACAACATGCAGTGGTATGCAGGGTCACCACAATGTTTTGGCCTAAAACCCTATATTTGGGGTGTCTGGGTGCAACTCACCATGGTCTACCCGATATTATTCATGTAAATTCCAAGGGTGGCAGTGTGGGGCATGCAATGGTGCACCCATGTGCCAAGTGTGGCCTCACCCTGGCATCCCCAGGCACTTGATTTGCCCCAAAAGTGCATGTTTTGGCCTAAAACCCTATATTTGGGGTGTCTGGGTGCAACTCACCATGGTCTACACCATATTATTCATGTAAATTCCAAGGGTAGTAGTGTGGGGCATGCAATGGTGCACCCATGTGCCAAGTGTGGCCTCACCCTGGCATCCCCAGCCACTTGATTTGCCCCAAAAGTGCATGTTTTGGCCTAAAACCCTATATTTGGGGTGTCTGGGTGCAACTCACCATGGTCTACCCCATATTATTCATGTAAATTCCAAGGGTAGCAGTGTGGGGCATGCATTGGTGCACCCATGTGCCAAGTGTGGCCTCACCCTGTCATCCCTAGCCACTTGATTTGCCCCAAAAGTGCATGTTTTGGCCTAAAACCCTATATTTGGGGTGTCTGGGTGCAACTCACCATGGTATACCCCATATTATTCATGTAAATTCCAAGGGTGGCAGTGTGGGGCATGCAATGGTGCACCCATGTGCCAAGTGTGGCCTCACCCTGGCATCCCCAGCCACTTGATTTGCCCCAAAAGTGCATGTTTTGGCCTAAAACCCTATATTTGGGGTGTCTGGGTGCAACTCACCATGGTCTACCCCATATTATTCATGTAAATTCCAAGGGTGGCAGTGTGGGGCATGCATTGGTGCACCCATGTGCCAAGTGTGGCCTCACCCTGGCATCCCCAGGCACTTGATTTGCCCCAAAAGTGCATGTTTTGGCCTAAAACCCTATATTTGGGGTGTCTGGGTGCAACTCTCCATGGTCTACCCCATATTATTCATGTAAATTCCAAGGGTGGCAGTATGGGGAATGCATTGGTGCACCCATGTGCCAAAGTGTGGCCTCACCCTGGCATCCCCAGCCACTTGATTTGCCCAAAAAGTGCATGTTTTGGCCTAAAACCCTATATTTGGGGTGTCTGGGTGCAACTCTCCATGGTCTACCCCATATTATTCATGTAAATTCCAAGGGTGGCAGTGTGGGGCATGCATTGGTGCACCCATGTGCCAAGTGTGGCCTCACCCTGTCATCCCCAGCCACTTGATTTGCCCCAAAAGTGTATGTTTTGGCCTAAAACCCTATATTTGGGGTGTCTGGGTGCAACTCACCATGGTCTACCCTATATTATTCATGTAAATTCCAAGGGTGGCAGTGTGGGGCATGCAATGGTCCACCCATGTGCCAAATTTGGCCTCACCCTGGCATCCCCAGGCACTTGATTTGCCCCAAAAGTGCATGTTTTGGCCTAAAACCCTATATTTGGGGTGTCTGGGTGCAACTCACCATGGTCTACCCCATATTATTCATGTAAATTCCAAGGGTGGCAGTGTGGGGCATGCATTGGTGCACCCATGTGCCAAGTGTGGCCTCACCCTGGCATCCCCAGCCACTTGATTTGCCCCAAAAGTGCATGTTTTGGCCTAAAGCCCTATATTTGGGGTGTCTGGGTGCAACTCTCCATGGTCTACCCCATATTATTCATGTAAATTCCAAGGGTGGCAGTGTGGGGCATGCATTGGTGCACCCATGTGCCAAGTGTGGCCTCACCCTGGCATCCCCAGCCACTTGATTTGCCCCAAAAGTGCATGTTTTGGCCTAAAACCCTATATTTGGGGAGTCTGGGTGCAACTAACCATGGTC
The DNA here is from genome assembly GCF_019359855.2 of Lolium perenne. Lineage (NCBI taxonomy): Eukaryota > Viridiplantae > Streptophyta > Magnoliopsida > Poales > Poaceae > Lolium > Lolium perenne. The sequence continues at coordinate 169,533,665 of NC_067246.2, read as the reverse complement.
TACCCCATATTATTCATGTAAATTCCAAGGGTGGCAGTGTGGGGCATGCATTGGTGCACCCATGTGCCAAGTGTGGCCTGACCCTGGCATCCCCAGCCACTCTTGATTTGCCCCAAAAGTGCATGTTTTGGCCCAAAACCCTATATTTGGGGTGTCTGGGTGCAACTAACCATGGTCTACCCCATATTATTCATGTAAATCCCAAGGGTAGCAGTGTGGGGCATGCATTGGTGCACCCATGTGCCAAGTGTGGCCTCATCCTGGCATCCCCAGCCACTTGATTTGCCCCAAAAGTGCATGTTTTGGCCTAAAACCCTATATTTGGCGTGTCTGGGTGCAACTCACCATGGTCTACCCCATATTATTCATGTAAATTCCAAGGGTAGCAGTGTGGGGCATGCATTGGTGCACCCATGTGCCAAGTGTGGCCTCACCCTGTCATCCCTAGCCACTTGATTTGTCCCAAAAGTGCATGTTTTGGCCTAAAACCCTATATTTGGGGTGTCTGGGTGCAACTCACCATGGTCTACCCCATATTATTCATGTAAATTCCAAGGGTGGCAGTGTGGGGCATGCAATGGTGCACCCATGTGCCAAGTGTGGCCTCACCCTGGCATCCCCAGCCACTTGATTTGCCCCAAAAGTGCATGTTTTGGCCTAAAACCCTATATTTGGGGTGTCTGGGTGCAACTCTCCATGGTCTACCCCATATTATTCATGTAAATTCCAAGGGTGGCAGTGTGGGGCATGCATTGGTGCACCCATGTGCCAAGTGTGGCCTCACCCTGGCATCCCAGCCACTTGATTTGCCCCAAAAGTGCATGTTTTGGCCTAAAACCTTATATTTGGGGTGTCTGGGTGCAACTCACCATGGTCTACCCCATATTATTCATGTAAATTCCAAGGGTGACAGTGTGGGGCATGCAATGGTGCACCCATGTGCCAAGTGTGGCCTCACCCTGGCATCCCCAGGCACTTGATTTGCCCCAAAAGTGCATGTTTTGGCCTAAAACCCTATATTTGGGGTGTCTGGGTGCAACTCTCCATGGTCTACCCCATATTATTCATGTAAATTCCAAGGGTGGCAGTGTGGGGCATGCATTGGTGCACCCATGTGCCAAGTGTGGCCTCACCACAGCATCCCCAGCCACTTGATTTGCCCCAAAAGTGCATGTTTTGGCCTAAAACCTTATATTTGGGGTGTCTGGGTGCAACTCACCATGGTCTACCCCATATTATTCATGTAAATTACAAGGGTGGCAGTGTGGGGCATGCAATGGTGCACCCATGTGCCAAGTGTGGCCTCATCCTGGCATCCCTAGCCACTTGATTTGCCCCAAAAGTGCATGTTTTGGCCTAAAACCCTATATTTGCGGTGTCTGGGTGCAACTCACCATGATCTACCCCATATTATTCATGTAAATTCCAAGGGTGGCAGTGTGGGGCATGCATTGGTGCACCCATGTGCCAAGTGTGGCCTCACCCTGGCATCCCCAGCCACTTGATTTGCCCCAAAAGTGCATGTTTTGGCCTAAAACCCTATATTTGGGGTGTCTGGGTGCAACTCACCATGGTCTACTGATACGTCTCCAACGTATCCATAATTTCTGATGGTCCATGCTTGTTTTATGACAATACTTACATGTTTTGCTTGCACTTTATGATGATTTCATGCGTTTTCCGGAACTAACCTATTAACAAGATGCCACAGTGCCAGTTCCTGTTTTCTGCTGTTTTTGGTTCCAGAAAGGCTGTTCGGGCAATATTCTCGGAATTGGACGAAATCAACGCCAAAGATCTTATTTTTCCCGGGAGGCTCCTGAACACCGAAGAAGAGTCGGAGGCGGGCCAGGGGGCCACCACACGCCAGGGCCGCGCGGGCTCCACCCTGGCCGCGCCGGCCTATGGGGAGGAGGCCCCAGGCACCCTCCTGCGCCGCCTCTTCGCCTATATAAGCCCTTTCGACCTAAAAACTCGATACCAATTGACGAAACTCCAGAAAGACTCCAGGGGCGCCGCCGCCATCGCGAAACTCCAATTCGGGGGACAAAAGTCTCTGTTCCGGCACCCTGCCGGGACGGGGAAGTGCCCCCGGAAGCCATCTCCATCGACGCCACCGCCTCCATCATGCTCCGTGAGTAGTTCCCCCATGGACTACGGGTTCTAGCAGTAGCTAGTTGGTATTCTCTCCTCCATGTACTTCAATACAATGACCTCATGAGCTGCCTTACATGATTGAGATTCATCTGATGTAATCGGTGTTGTGTTTGTTGGGATCCGATGGATGATACATTATGATTAGTTTATCTATAAAGTTTGTGAAGTTATTGTTGCTGCAATCTTGTTATGCTTAATGCTTGTCACTAGGGCCCGAGTGGCATGATCTTAGATTTAAGCTCTATACTTATTGCTTAGATTGTATCTACAAGTTGTATGCACATGTCACTGTCCGGAACCAAAGGCCCCGAAGTGACAGAAATCGGGACAACCGGAGGGGATGGCGGTGATGTGAGGATCACATGTTTTCACGGAGTGTTAATGCTTTGCTCCGGTACTCTATTAAAAGGAGTACCTTAATATCCAGTAGATTCCCTTGAGGCCCGGCTGCCACCGGCTGGTAGGTGATACGTCTCCGACGTATCGATAATTTCTTGTGTTCCATGCCACATTATTGATAATATCTATATGTTTTATGCACACTTTATGTCATATTCGTTCATTTTCTGGAACTAACCTATTAACAAGATGCCGAAGAGCCAGTTGCTGTTTTCTGCTGTTTTTGGTTTCAGAAATCCTAGTAACGAAATATTCTCGGAATTGGACGAAATCAACGCCCAGGGTCCTATTTTGCCACGAAGCTTCCAGAAGACCGAAGAGGAGACGAAGTGGGGCCACGAGGTGGCCAAACCATAGGGCGGCGCGGCCTGGCCCTTGGCCGCGCCGACCTGTGGTGTGGGGCCCTCGTGTGGCCCCCTGACCTGCCCTTCCGCCTACAAATAGCCTCCGTCGCGAAACCCCCAGTACCGAGAGCCACGATACGGAAAACCTTCCAGAGACGCCGCCGCCGCCAATCCCATCTCGGGGGATTCTGGAGATCTCCTCCGGCACCCTGCCGGAGAGGGGATTCATCTCCCGGAGGACTCTTCACCGCCATGGTCGCCTCCGGAGTGATGAGTGAGTAGTTCACCCCTGGACTATGGGTCCATAGCAGTAGCTAGATGGTTGTCTTCTCCCCATTGTGCTTAATTGTCGGGTCTTGTGAGCTGCCTAACATGATCAAGATCATCTATCTGTAATTCTATATGTTGCGTTTGTTGGGATCCGATGAATAGAGAGTACTATGTTATGTTGATTATCAATTCATGTCTATGTGTTGTTTATGATCTTGCATGCTCTCCGTTACTAGTAGATGCTCTGGCCAAGTAGATGCTTGTAACTCCAAGAGGGAGTATTTATGCTCGATAGTGGGTTCATGTCTCCGTGAATCTGGGGGAGTGACAGAAACCTCTAAGATTATGGATGTGCTGTTGCCACTAGGGATAAAACATTGGTGCTATGTTCGAGGATGTAGTTACTGATTACATTACGCGCAATACTTAATGCAATTGTCTGTTGTTAGCAACTTAATACTGGAGGGGGTTCGGATGATAACCTGAAGGTGGACTTTTTAGGCATAGATGCATGCTGGATAGCGGTCTATGTACTTTGTCGTAATGCCCAATTAAATCTCACAATACTTATCATGACATGTATGTGCATTGTTATGCCCTCTCTATTTGTCAATTGCCCAACTGTAATTTGTTCACCCAACATGCTGTTTATCTTATGGGAGAGACACCTCTAGTGAACTGTGGACCCCAGTCCTATTCTTTACATCGCATACAATCTACTGCAATACTGTTCTACTGTTTTCTGCAAACAATCATCTTCCACACAATACGGTTAATCCTTTGTTACAGCAAGCCGGTGAGATTGACAACCTCACTGTTTCGTTGGGGCAAAGTACTTTGGTTGTGTTGTGCAGGTTCCACGTTGGCGCCGGAATCTCTGGTGTTGCGCCGCACTACATCCCGCCGCCATCAACCTTCAACGTGCTTCTTGACTCCTACTGGTTCGATTAAACCTTGGTTTCTTACTGAGGGAAACTTGCCGCTGTGCGCATCACACCTTCCTCTTGGGGTTCCCAACGGACGTGTCAACTACACGCAGCAAGCAAATTTCTGGCGCGGTTGCCGGGGAGATCAAGACACGCTGCAAGGGGAGTCTCCACATCCCAATCTCTTTACTTTGTTTTTGTCTTGCTTAGTTTATTTACTACTTTGTTTGCTGCATTATATCAAAACACAAAAAAATTAGTTGCTAGCTTTACTTTATTTACTGTCTTGCACTCTATATCAAAAACACAAAAAAATTAGTTACTTGCATTTACTTTATCTAGTTTGCTTTATTTACTATAGCTAAAATGGCCACCCCTGAAAATACTAAGTTGTGTGATTTCACAACCACAAATAATAATGATTTCTTATGCACACCTATTGCTCCACCTGCTACTACAAAGAGAATTCTTTGAAATTAAACACTGCTTTCTTGAATCTTGTTATGCGAGAGCAATTTTCTGGTGTTAGTTCTGATGATGCTGCTGCCCATCTTAATAATTTTGTTGAACTATGTGAAATGCAAAAGTATAAGGATGTAGATGGTGATATTATTAAATTGAAATTGTTTCCTTTCTCATTAAGAGGAAGAGCTAAAGATTGGTTGCTATCTCTGCCTAGGAATAGTATTGATTCCTGGACTAAATGCAAGGATGCTTTTATTGGTAGATATTATCCCCCTGCTAAAATTATATCTTTGAGAAGTAGCATAATGAATTTTAAATAATTAGATACTGAGCATGTTGCACAAGCATGGGAAAGAATGAAATCTTTGGTTAAAAATTGCCCAACCCATGGACTGACTACTTGGATGATCATCCAAACCTTTTATGCAGGACTGAATTTTTCTTCGCGGAACCTATTGGATTCAGCTGCTGGAGGTACCTTTATGTCCATCACTCTTGGTGAAGCAACAAAGCTCCTTGATAATATGATGATTAATTACTCTGAATGGCACACGGAAAGAGCTCCACAAGGTAAGAAGGTAAATTCTGTTGAAGAATCCTCTTCCTTGAATGATAAGATTGATGCTATTATGTCTATGCTTGTGAATGATAGGACTAATGTTGATCCTAATAATGTTCCGTTAGCTTCATTGGTTGCCCAAGAAGAACATGTTGATGTAAACTTCATTAAAAATAATAATTTCAACAACAATGCTTATCGGAACAATTCTAGTAATAACTATAGGCCATATCCTTATAATAATGGTAACGGTTATGCTAATTCTTATGGGAATTCTTACAATAATAATAGGAATACACCCCCTGGACTTGAAGCTATGCTTAAAGAATTTATTAGTACACAAACTGCCTTTAACAAATCTGTTGAGGAAAAACTCAATAAAATTGATATTCTCGCTTCTAAGGTTGATAGGCTTGCCTCTGATGTTGATCTTTTGAAATCGAAAGTTATGCCTAATAGGGATATTGAAAATAAAATTGTTACTACAGCAAATGCCATCCAAGTTAGAATTAATGAGAATATAAGATTAATGGCTGAATTGCGTGCTAGGTGGGATAGAGAAGAAAATGAAAAACTAGCTAAAGAGAAAAATGTAGCTAAAGTTTGGACTATTACCACCACAAGTAATGTTGATTCTTCACATGTTGCTGCACCTCCTACTATTAATGGTAAAATAATTGGTGTTGGCAATGTTTTTACTCTTAGTGCAAAGCGTACAAAATTGCCTGAAATTGCTAAAAGCTACTTTGAAATCGCCTGTGATAAAACTGCTGAAATTTTTTCCAACCTTGGGGATGATGATCCCATTGCTGTAGCTCATAATGATTTAGATTTTGATGATTGCCACATCTCTGAAGTTATAAAGTTCTTACAAAAACTTGCTAAGAGTCCCAACGCTATCGCTGTAAACTTGGCTTGCACAAAACATATTACAAATGCTCTCATAAAAGCTAGAGAAGAGAAACTAAAACTTGAAACTTCTATTCCTAGAAAGCTAGAGGATGGTTGGGAACCCATCATTAAAATGAGGGTCAATGATTTTGATTGTAATGCTTTATGTGATCTTGGTGCAAGTATTTCTGTTATGCCTAAGAAAGTCTATGATATGCTTGACTTGCCACCATTGAAAAATTGTTATTTGGATGTTAATCTCGCTGATAATGCTAAAAAGAAACCTTTGGGGAGGGTTGATAATGTTCATATTATGGTTAACAATAACCTTGTCCCCGTTGATTTTGTTGTCTTGGATATTGAATGCAATGCATCTTGCCCCATTATATTGGGAAGACCTTTTCTTCGAACTGTTGGTGCTATCATTGATATGAAGGAAGGTAATATTAAATATCAATTTCCTCTCAAGAAAGGTATGGAACACTTCCCTAGAAAGAGAATGAAGTTACCTTTTGATTCTATTATTAGAACAAATTATGATGTTGGCACTTCGTCTCTTGATAATACTTGATATATACTTTCTGCGCCTAGCTGAAAGGCGTTAAAGAAAAGCGCTTAGGGGAGACAACCCATGTTTTTACTACAGTACGTTGTTTTTATTTTGTGTCTTGAAAGTTGTTTACTACTGTAGCAACCTCTCCTTATCTTAGTTTAGTGTTTTGTTGTGCCAAGTAAAGTCGTTGATAGTAAAGTTCATACTAGATTTGGATTACTGCGCAGAAACAGATTTCTTTGCTGTCACGAATCTGGGCTGTTTTCTCTGTAGGTAACTCAGAAAATTAAGCCAATTTACGTGAGTGATCCTCAGATATGTACGCAACTTTCATTCAATTTGAGAATTTTCATTTGAGGAAGTCCGGTGCCTCGATAAAATTCGTCAATACGAACTGTTCTGTTTTGACAGATTCTGCCTTTTATTTCGCATTGCCAGTTTTGTTATGTTCGATGGATATTTCGATTCCATTGACTTTCAGTAGCTTTGTGCAATGTCCAGAAGTGTTAAGAATGATTATGTAACCTCTGAACATGTATATTTTGATTGTGCACTAACCCTCTAATGAGTTGTTCTAAGTTTGGTGTGGAGGAAGTTTTCAAGGATCAAGAGAGGGAGATGATACAACATGATCAAGGAGAGTGAAAGCTCTAAGCTTGGGGATGCCCCGGTGGTTCACCCCTGCATATTCTAAGAAGACTCAAGCGTCTAATCTTGGGGATGCCCAAGTCATCCCCTTCTTCATCGACAACATTATCAGGTTCCTCCCCTGAAACTATATTTTTATTCCGTCACATCTTATGTGCTTTGCTTGGAGCGTCGGTTTGTTTTTGTTTTTGTTTTTGTTTGAATAAAATGGATCCTAGCATTCACTTTATGGGAGAGAGACACGCTCCGCTGTTGCATATGGACAAGTATGTCCTTAGGCTCTACTCATAATATTCATGGCGAAGTTTCTTCTTCGTTAAATTGTTATATGGTTGGAATTGGAAAATGATACATGTAGTAATTTGCTATAATGTCTTGGATAATGTGTTACTTGGCAATTGTTGTGCTCATGTTTAAGCTCTTGCATCATATACTTTGCACCCATTAATGAAGAAACACCTAGAGCTTGCTAATTTGGTTTGCATATTTGGTCTCTCTAAAGTCTAGATAATTTCTAGTATTGAGTTTGAACAACAAGGAAGACGGTGTAGAGTCTTATAATGTTTACAATATGTCTTTTATGTGAGTTTTGCTGCACCGGTTCATCCTTGTGTTTGTTTCAAATAACCTTGCTAGCCTAAACCTTGTATCGAGAGGGAATACTTCTCATGCATCCAAAATCCTTGAGCCAACCACTATGCCATTTGTGTCCACCATACCTACCTACTACATGGTATTTCTCCGCCATTCCAAAGTAAATTGCTTGAGTGCTACCTTTAAAATTCCATCATTCACCTTTGCAATATATAGCTCATGGGACAAATAGCTTAAAAACTATTGTGGTATTGAATATGTACTTATGCACTTTATCTCTTATTAAGTTGCTTGTTGTGCGATAACCATGTTTCTGGGGACGCCAGCAACTATTCTTTGTTGAATATCATGTGAGTTGCTATGCATGTTCGTCTTGTCTGAAGTAAGGGAGATCTACCACCTTATGGTTAAGCATGCATATTGTTAGAGAAGAACTTTGGGCCGCTAACTAAAGCCATGGTTCATGGTGGAAGTTTCAGTTTTGGACATATATCCTCAATCTCATATGAGAATAATAATTGTTGCCACATGCTTATGCATTAAAGAGGAGTCCATTATATGTTGTCCATGTTGTCCCGGTATGGATGTCTAAGTTGAGAATAATCAAAAGCGAGAAATCCAAAATGCGAGCTTTCTCCTTAGACCTTTGTACAGGCGGCATGGAGGTACCCTATTGTGACACTTGGTTAAAACATGTGTATTGCGATGATCCGGTAGTCCAAGCTAATTAGGACAAGGTGCGGGCACTATTAGTATACTATGCATGAGGCTTGCAACTTGTAAGATATAATTTACATAACTCATATGCTTTATTACTACCGTTGACAAAATTGTTTCATGTTTTCAAAATAAAAGCTCTAGCACAAATATAGCAATCGATGCTTTCCTTTTTGAAGGACCATTCTTTTTACTTTTATGTTGAGTCAGTTCACCTATTTCTCTCCACCTCAAGAAGCAAACACTTGTGTGAACTGTGCATTGATTCCTACATACTTGCATATTGCACTTATTATATTACTCTATGTTGACAATTATCCATGAGATATACATGTTATAAGTTGAAAGCAACCGCTGAAACTTAATCTTCCTTTGTGTTGTTTCAATACCTTTACTTTGATTTATTGCTTTATGAGTTAACTCTTATGCAAGACTTATTGATGCTTGTCTTGAAGTACTATTCATGAAAAGTCTTTGCTTTATGATTCACTTGTTTACTCATGTCATTACCATTGTTTTGATCGCTGCATTCATTACATATGTTTACAAATAGTATGATCAAGGTTATGATGGCATGTCACTCCAGAAATTATCTTTGTTATCGTTTTACCTGCTCGGGACGAGCAGAACTAAGCTTGGGGATGCTGATACGTCTCCGACGTATCGATAATTTCTTGTGTTCCATGCCACATTATTGATAATATCTACATGTTTTATGCACACTTTATGTCATATTCGTGCATTTTCTGGAACTAACCTATTAACAAGATGCCGAAGAGCCAGTTGCTGTTTTCTGCTGTTTTTGGTTTCAGAAATCCTAGTAACGAAATATTCTCGGAATTGGACGAAATCAACGCCCAGGGTCCTATTTTGCCACGAAGCTTCCAGAAGACCGAAGAGGAGACGAAGTGGGGCCACGAGGTGGCCAAACCATAGGGCGGCGCGGCCTGGCCCTTGGCCGCGCCGACCTGTGGTGTGGGGCCCTCGTGTGGCCCCCTGACCTGCCCTTCCGCCTACAAATAGCCTCCGTCGCGAAACCCCCAGTACCGAGAGCCACGATACGGAAAACCTTCCAGAGACGCCGCCGCCGCCAATCCCATCTCGGGGGATTCTGGAGATCTCCTCCGGACCCTGCCGGAGAGGGGATTCATCTCCCGGAGGACTCTTCACCGCCATGGTCACCTCCGGAGTGATGAGTGAGTAGTTCACCCCTGGACTATGGGTCCATAGCAGTAGCTAGATGGTTGTCTTCTCCCCATTGTGCTTAATTGTCGGGTCTTGTGAGCTGCCTAACATGATCAAGATCATCTATCTGTAATTATATATGTTGCGTTTGTTGGGATCCGATGAATAGAGAATACTATGTTATGTTGATTATCAATTCATGTCTATGTGTTGTTTATGATCTTGCATGCTCTCTGTTACTAGTAGATGCTCTGGCCAAGTAGATGCTTGTAACTCCAAGAGGGAGTATTTATGCTCGATAGTGGGTTCATGTCTCCGTGAATCTGGGGGAGTGACAGAAACCTCTAAGATTATGGATGTGCTGTTGCCACTAGGGATAAAACATTGGTGCTATGTTCGAGGATGTAGTTACTGATTACATTACGCGCAATACTTAATGCAATTGTCTGTTGTTAGCAACTTAATACTGGAGGGGGTTCGGATGATAACCTGAAGGTGGACTTTTTAGGCATAGATGCATGCTGGATAGCGGTCTATGTACTTTGTCGTAATGCCCAATTAAATCTCACAATACTTATCATGACATGTATGTGCATTGTTATGCCCTCTCTATTTGTCAATTGCCCAACTGTAATTTGTTCACCCAACATGCTGTTTATCTTATGGGAGAGACACCTCTAGTGAACTGTGGACCCCAGTCCTATTCTTTACATCGCATACAATCTACTGCAATCTTTGTTCTCTTGTTTTCTGCAAACAATCATCTTCCACACAATACGGTTAATCCTTTGTTACAGCAAGCCGGTGAGATTGACAACCTCACTGTTTCGTTGGGGCAAAGTACTTTGGTTGTGTTGTGCAGGTTCCACGTTGGCGCCGGAATCTCTGGTGTTGCGCCGCACTACATCCCGCCGCCATCAACCTTCAACGTGCTTCTTGACTCCTACTGGTTCGATTAAACCTTGGTTTCTTACTGAGGGAAACTTGCCGCTGTGCGCATCACACCTTCCTCTTGGGGTTCCCAACGGACGTGTCAACTACACGCATCAGTAGAACAAAAGATGTTGTGCAAGTTTCTCATTGCGAGCACGTACGACTATATATGGAAAACATGCCTACATAATTAATGAATTGATGTTCTTTCTTAATGCTTTATCAATCCTATCAATTGCCCAACTGTAATTTGTTCACCCAACACTTGTCACTTATTGGAGAGTTGCCACTAGTGTAGATCGCTGGGAACCCCGGTCCATCTCTCATCATTATATACTCGTTCTATATGTCATTGGAAGTAGTATCAACTATTTTCCGGTGCCATTGCTCATGTGTTACTGCTGCTGTGTTACTATTACTATTGCTCTCATATTACTGCTGCTTTCACATCACCCCTGTTAGTAGTGCTTTTCCAGGTGCAGCTGAATTGACAACTCAGTTGTTAAGGCTTATAAGTATTCTTTACCTCCCCTTGTGTCGAATCAATAAATTTGGGTTTTACTTCCCTCGAAGACTGCTGCGATCCCCTATACTTGTGGGTTATCAAGACTGTTTTGTGGCGCCGTTGCCGGGGAGGCATAGCTCTACTCATAAGTTCACCTGGGGAGTACACTCTACCTGTAATATCCCAGGTATTGGGGTTACAAAAATAGAGGAAACAGATGTGTGCATTGCATTCATGCATAGAAGATCTGGGGAATTTTCGCGCTTTAAAGTAAAACAGTCACAGTAACTGAAGTTTCACTTGACCTTGGTGGAATTGAAGTAGCTCATCAAGTCAAGCGCTATAAACCTCAATGTGACTTTGTTAAAACTTTGTTTTGGGTAGAGATAATTTGATCTAAGGGGTTAGATCAAATGGAACTAATAACCAACACAACAACACTTTACTCAATGATCAACTAACCGATCTTATTAAATATCACAACATGATATTCCTAGCCATAACATGTGAACATCCATGTAATTGGAAATCAAGTAACAATAATTGAAGAAACTATTCTCCACTTATCTTCTCCATGTCTTAAACTAATCCATGATCCTACCATGAATCTCATGGTATTTATTTTACTTCAATCTTGGAAGCAAGACAAGGAGATAAACTCTAGAAATATATAATCCTCTATACTACATATTAATATACATCAAACCTAGAGAAGTGAGAGTTCTATGTTACTTATTAGAGGATCAATGATAAACCTTGAACTAAACCTTGAATATACATCCATGTATTCAAATCATCATCTCAGAGAAAACCTAGGATTTTATTGAAGACATTTCCTAGAGAGAGAACCTAATTATGTTAAACCTAGATATTAATGATCACATCATTTTCTATGGAGCCCAAACTTAGGTTAGCATTAAAGTCCTTCCCCAAATAAGAGAGAGACCACTCATACCAATTTTAGCTTTACCTATTTAAGAATAAAGGACAACCATTGAACTAAAGTATTAGGAGTTAAACCATATCATTTGGGAGTGGTGAGCTAGCCAATACCAAATGGAGTAAGATCATACCCATGAATTGATGAAGTAAAGTAGCAACTAATTCAACCAAGATAGCCAAGTGGAGTTTTAGACTTGATACCTATTGAGATATTGTGAGTACACCATAAAATCTAGAATCACTATTCCTAAATGAGAGAGCTCAAGCTTTGGGTGCCATACTCAAGATAGATGAGGCAACACTTGAAATGAAGGGAGAGAACTATCCATATATCCTGATGATTAAATCATCATTCCTTGAGAAGAATCATAAGTATTTATCACAGGCATTCTCCTGGGGTATAAATCTAATGAGATAACCATAACCATGTCCACCTAAGGAATTATAAGAGAAGTACTATACTTTAATTGATCAAGACAATGTTTGACCATGAAAGTGAGAACCCCAGTTAATGAGAGATCATTAGGAAGCCAAACCTTGATCATTATAAATTGAGTGATGATCATAAACCATAAGAACTTGAGGTAGAGATATTAAGAACAAGTTGATCATGTCTAATCCATGATCATGCTTTTGAAATATGTGAGGATAAGTTAAATCCTAATAAGATAAGCAGATATC